>NC_090803.1:12877500-13509000 GCF_036512215.1 Solanum lycopersicum | reverse complement strand
AGCGTATCAAGGGCTTCTTTGTATATTGTGATGCATCCCGAGTGGTCTTCTAGTGTGTCCTTATGCAACAACGGAAGGTAGTAGCTTATGATTCTTGAAAATATAAGGTGCATGAGAAGAATTATCAACTCATAATCTTGAGTTAGCGGCTGTATTATTTACCTTGAATATATGGAGACATTATTTGTATGGTGTCCATGTTGATGTATATACCAGCCACAAGAGCCTCCAATACGTATTTACTCAACAGGATTTGAATCTTCGACAAAGAAGGTTGTTGGAATTGTTAAAGTATTACGACATGAGTGTTCTCTACCACCCCGACAAGGCCAATGTGGTTGCAGATTCTCTAAGTTGTATGACCATGGGTAGTGTGTCTCATGTAGATGAATCCAAGAAGGACCTAGTGAAAGATGTTGATAGGTTGGCTAGATTAGGTGTTAGATAGGAACATTCTCCAAATGGTGGTTTATTGTCCATCATAACTCCGAACCATCTTTGGTGGTTGAGGTAAAGTTTAAGAAACATCTTGATCAACCATTGATGGAGTTGAAGGAATCGGTTATTGGTAAGCTTAATGAGTCATTCTCTTTAGGGGGTCTGGTGTCTTGAGGTATCAAGGAAGGTTGTGTGTTCCAAATGTAGATGAATTGAGGAACCGATTTCTTCGGAAAGCTCAGGGATCCCAATATTCCATACATACAGTTTCTACAAAGACATATCATGACCTTAGAGAAGTATTTTGGTGGGAAAGCTTGAAAGAGGACATAGCAGAATTTGTTGCAAAATGTCCAAATAGCACAAGTTAAAGTCGAACACCAAAAGTTGGGTGGTTTACTTCAAGAAATCCAAGTTCCCACTTGGAAGTGGGAAGATATCAATATGGATTTTGTGGTAGGGTTGCCTTTAACACAAAAGCAACATGACTTCATATGGGTGATTGTGGATAGGTCGACAAAATCCACTAATTTTATTCCCATAAAGTATACAGACTCGGGGGAGGATTATGCAAGGATCGTCATTGATGAGACTGTGTGTATCCATGTTATTCTATTATCCATCATATCAGATAGGGGTGCATAATTCATATCTAGGTTTTGGAGGTCATTCTAAAAAGGGTTGGGTACCAAGGTGAATCTAAGTACCGCTTTTCATCCCTAACGGATGGTCAAGCGGAGCGTACTATTCGAACCCTTGTGGATATTATTAGAGCTTGTATAATTTAATTCAAGGGGAATTGGCATAAACACTTGCCTTTGGTTGAGTTTCCCTACAATAATAGTTATCATTCATCTTTAGTTATGGTTCCTTTTGAGGCCTTGTATGGTAGGAGATGTAGGTCTCTAATTGGATGGTTTGCAGTTGGCGAGTCTTCACTTTTGGGTCTCGAGTTTATTTCTAAGACTTTGGAGAACGTTCATATAATAAGGAACCGCTTGAAACCAACCTATAACTGGCAAAAGTCTTATGCCTACCATAGTAGAAGAGACTTAGAGTTTGAAGAAGGGGATCAAGTGTATCAAAAAAATTCACCTATGAAAGGTGTTGCAGGATTTGGTTGGAAAGGGAAGTTGAGTCCTCATTATGTAGGTCCATAAGAAATTTTGGAAAGGATTGGGAAGGTTTCATATGATTTGAAATTACTTAGTGAATTTGCTTTGGTTCATCGGGTGTTCCATGTTTCCATGCTTAAGAGGTGTGTCAATGATCCCGAGTCAATTCTTCCTATTGAGGGTCTAGGTGTTCAAGATAACCTTTCCATGAGGAGGTTCCGGTTGAAATACTTGATAGACAAGTAAAGTAGTTAAGGAACAAGGTGGTGGATTCTGTATAGGTGTTACGGAAGAACCACCTAGTTGTGGGTGCAACATGGGAGGCCGAGGATGACATGATGTCCCGTTGTTCCTATTTTTAGTGAAAATAATGAGTTCATTTAGAGCTGCCTTGCTTTTCCGTAAAATATTGAATTATATATTGTGTTACAGTGAGTTACAATGATTTGTGCCAATTAAAGTGAGTTTTCAAAGAAATGTTCTTTACTGATTTGAACTTATGTGGTGCATTTTTGTATGTTGTGTCTCCATGAGTTGTATTGAGCATGATTACATGTGTTGAAGAAAACATTGGCATGAGTGAATAAGCATGTAATCAATGTTGAACTCTTATCAATTGAAAATGATGTGTTGATTTGCATAAGTTTAAAAAGTGTTGTGGTTCTGTTGATTTGAATTGTAACTCATGTTTTAATATGTCATTGTTGGTTGGGCTTCTAGTCTTGAGTGTATTCCGTCCTTTCAAAGAATGTTAGTGACATTCGGGGATGAAAGTTCTTAAGGGGGAGGGGGATAATGTAATACTCCGAATGTCCAAATCCTAATATAGAGCCTAACAAGAGAGTCTAAGAGTTTTAACACTGCTTAAAGGTCAAATATAATGTATATAAGTCATTCAGGAAGTTTTAGAATAAAAACGTCAAGGAACGTCCATGATATTCGAAAACTAGTTCAAGATGTGCTGGCATGCCTTAGTCTATTTGACAAGGTTTTAAGAGTCGGAAAATGATTAAATTTGGTGAGAATGTGTCTATCACGTAGTAAAGTTGGTTTGTAGTTGAAATGTACGTGTAAAAATCCTTAAGGACCAACCAAAGGGTCCTTTAGGAGGTCCTTTTCATCTTGGCTAAAAGTTTTCTAGGACAGCATCCGACGACTTGCCGACAAAGAGGCGTGATCCAATCGACGGGTCATCGATTGCCACATTTAATGGTCACTTAGCCAAATTATTGAAGAGGTCATTTGGCAATTCTCTGACCATGACACAAACTCACCATGCACTAACACCTATCCTTTTCAATCTCCGACGGAAATGCTAATAAACAATATCCTCATTTTTCACACAATGATTTCAGTTTTAGTATAAGAATTACATTTTAACACTCACTCTTAGAACAAATTTACACTCATTCATACATATTGACATAACCCTGCAGTTATTTTCACTGCTTTAAGTTCGCTCTAGAATTCTTAGGACAACGATAGGACTTTCTTAGCTTGTAACATAGGCTCAGGGTCAGATAGGGTATATTTAGGTATACTTTAGTGACTTTTTGCCCTCCTTGACATATCGGCTTAAACATACAACTTTTTTTATCATTTTATTTTGCCCAGTTTCTCATATTCTTTCACCTTGTTATTTTCCCTTATTTCTTCATTTGTGTAAGTGACTCTCTTCATTTCTTGCTTGTATTTATTGTATTTTTTTTCACTTTTCTTTCAACTGATTCTTGGGTCACTTTAATTTTGTTCTTTAAACCCCACTTTCCAAAGCATTCCTCATATAGCCACCCTCAACTCATGGCTTTGCCATGAGTCGAAGTACACATTACCCAAAGATGGGTCAGGGCCATAAAAAGGGTTGTTTACTACATTAGACACCCTCAACATATGATTTTGGTATAAGCTTCTTTTGGCATAAGCTGAGGTGCACATGTCCAAGGAGGGAACAGGGCCAACACATTATTCTCAGAAAAGATCAGTTGGGGTGAATAAGAAAGGTCTAGATTAAGCTCTAATCATTTGGATCAAATAAGGATTAATTTCATTTGGTTTTCTTTTATTTAAGCTAATAATGGGCTATATGTAATAAGGGCCTATCATCCTTTCCTAATTGTCTATTACAACTTACTTTTAGTAGGACTAACCAGGCAACTTCTAGCTTAGTAAAACTAGTGGACTATTTAAATCTTCCTCACACTCTCTTGACATCTCATTACTCTACAAAATTATCAGACACCTAGTTCGAATTTTAGACTTGGGGTCATGCAGTGGTGTACCTCTATGTCATGCTTACTCCATTGCCCTCATCTAACGCGCCTCCTCATCAGCAAGCGAGGCTCTCCTCGCAGCCTCTATTTCACGGAGCTCCTTCTTCCCTGATCGAGCCTCATCCTCCTCTCGACCCCTACGCCTCTTGGCATACTCTCCAGGGTGAGGTGGTGGAATCTCAGAAGTGGCGAATAAGGCCTCCATCATTGTGTCTTCAGCAGGATCTGCAGAAGGGGCCTCAAACTCAGGCACCCTAGCCTTTAAGATCATATCGATGTCTACGCAAAGACTATCGGCCGCAGCCTAAAAGGTCGGAACATCCGCATGAGGGGATGGCCAGGCTAGTACCCGCAACTCAAAAGCATCAAAGCGCTGATGAACCTCAACGATCTTCCGCTGTTTGTGCTGGACCATTCTCCGCTTCAAGCGCTCTTCTTCCTCAGCAATAGACCTTTGAATCCAAGGCTGGATGTTATGCAGAAGTTTATCCATCTATGCCTGTAATTTTTAGACCCTAGTAAGCAGGACCAGAGAGGGGAAAGAGGCTAAGCGATAGGAGCTCAGAGCATGCTACTACCCAGGATAGACTCGACCGGGTAGTGTCAGTGGAAGCCTCCTGCATAGCTGTGCGGGCCTGTGCTACCGTATCAGGCAGATTGTCACCAAGTGGAGACAACTCTGGATGGGTTCCTCTGTGTGGAGCCAACTCATTGGCCTCATCCCTGATGAAGCCGATACAACATTGCCCAGCGGGGTCTTGAGCTGATCAACATGCCATATAGGCACACCTGCGGACCTGCATAGAGAAAATATCATGAACGGGAAAGGTTAAGTAGTTGTGACCTTAAAATCCCTCTCGTGCAGGACCGCCTGTAGAAGACAAGAAAAGTCCACCTTAAACACGGCTATCATCGCCGCCATCAGTACATTACGAGCCCATTTGACTATATTATCAACGGTTGTGGGGGAATGTCAGTGGGGGACAATCAAGCATAAAAACTTCGCATGTGTCCGTTGGTGGGAGAAAATTGGACAGCGGGGTGTTAGGGATGTTGGAACGGACCCAATGACGGTCCATCGTGGGTACAACGGTCCGTCTTTGGGGTCTCGTTTGGTCATTCAGTGACAGAACAAGGGATGCCCCATCCATCCCCTATGACCTAAATGGAATTGTTAATGTTTTAACCTTCATTTGTCTAACCCAAATACCTAGTAAAATTGCAATGCTAAAGAACCTATTTCTAGAGTTTTAACAAGGCAATTTTTAAGATTCTCAAACTAGGTCAGGCATAATATGTATTAAAGAATAAACCCATCAATAAGAAATAGTCTAATAATAATTGATAAACAAAAATACAATGTAAATATGATGAGACTATGACACAGAGTAACCATGCACTAACATCTATCCTCTTCAATTTCTCATCTAAGTGCTAATATTTCTAGTATTGAAACTAGTGTCCGCACTTCAAAATAATATCCTCATTTTTATACAATGATTTCAGTTTTAATATAAGGATTACTTTTTAACACTCACTCTCAGAACAAATTCACACTCATTCATACATATTGCCACAAGCCTGCCCTTATTTTCATTGCTTTAAGTTTGCTATACAACTCTTATGATCACGATAGGACTTTCTTAGCTTGTAACATAAGCTCAGGGTCAAGTAGGGTATATTTAGGTATACTTTAGTGACTTTTTGACCATCTTGACATATGGGCTAAAAATACCACTTTTTTATCATTTTATTTTGCCCAGTTTCTCATATTCTTTCATCTTGCTATTTTCCCTTATTTCTTCATTTGTGTAAGTGACTCTCATTTTTTCTTGCTTTTATTTCTTGTATTTTTTTCATTTTTCTTTCAATTGATTCTTGAATCACTTTAATTTTGTTCTTTCTCTCTCTTTGTTCTTTCAACTCCACTTTCTAGAGCATTCCTCATAATAGCCACCCAAAGTTTGTTCAGGGCCATAAAAAAGGTTGTTTGCTGCATTAGCCACCCTCAAATTATGCTTTTGGCATAAGCTGAGGTGCACATGTCATAGGAGGGACCAGGGCCAACACATTATTCTCAGAAAAGATAAGTTTGAGTGAAAAAGAAAGGTCTAGTTTAAGCTCAAATCATTTGGATGAAAGAAGGATTAATTTCATTTGGATTTATTTTATTTAGGCTAAAAATGGGCTATATTGAACAAGGGCCTATGATCCTTTCCTAATTGTCTATTATAACATACTTCTAGCAGGACTAACAAGGCAAGTTCTAGCTCAGTACAAATAGTGGACTATTCAAATCTTCCTCACACTCACTTGACATCTCATTACTCTACCAAATTATCAGACACCTAGTTCGAATTTTAAACTTAGGGTCATGCAGTGGTGTACTTCTATGTTATACTTAGAGCCACACATTTATCAATTACTATGCCTAGTAAGTCATGCATCATTTCATTTTATCAGGATATCATTTTAGCCATCATGCTTCAGAATTAAACTATGTCCACAAGATATAGACATGCCTATTGAGTAGAAAAAATAATTAGTCTCTTGGGGAAAAGAACACAGACAAGAAAACCCCAAAGGAGGATAGTGAATTGACCTACTGTGACTTCACCCTAGCACTAACTTTACATTTACCCCACCCCAACAAAAAGACATGCAATTTTCCCCAATGTATAAAAAATTAAATACAAGAGTGGTAAATCAAGTAATCTTGGGGCACAAACAGCGCCGACGATCAGCAAGCTGGTGGGTCCGGTTCCCCGAAACCCACTACCTCTGTAATCTTGACACCCTCAGTAGTGTCCATAGCATCAACAACATTATCAGCAGTGCCTCCCGCTATCTCCACATTTCTAAAGCTACATGCCCCAACAGCTAACTCTACTGCCCTTATCTGACGCGCCTCCTCATCAACAAGCGACGCTCTCCTCACAACCTCCATCTCACGGTGCTCCTTCTTCTATGCTCGAGCCTCATCCTCCTGTCGACCCCTACGCCTCTTGGAATGCTCTCGAGGGGAAGGTGGTGGAATGTCAGAAGTGGCGAATAAGGCCGCCATCACTGTGTCTTCAGCACGCTCTGCAGAAGGGGCCTCAGACTTAGGCACCCTAGCCTCTAAGATCATATCGATGTCTGCGCGAAGAATTTTTACCGCAGCCTGAAGAGTCTACACATCCACCTGAGGGGATGGCCGGGCTGGTACCCGCAACTCAAAAGCATCCATGCACTGAGGAACCTCAACGATCTTCCTCTCTATGTGATGGACCATTCTCACCTCCATGCACTATTCTTCCTCTGCAATAGACCTTTGCATCTAAAGCTGGATGTGATGTAGAAGTCTAGCCATCTTTGCCTCTAAATTTTGGACCCTAGAAAGTGGGACCCGAGCGGGGAAAGGGGCTGAGCGAGAGGAGCTTAGGGCAGTGCTACTACCCGGGATAGACTCGACGGGCTAGTGTTAGTAAAATCCACCTGCGTAGCCGTGTGGGCATGTTCTACCATATCAGCCAGATTTTCGCCAAGTGGGGGAAACTCTGGATGGGGCCCTCTACGTGGAGCCTACTCATTGACCTTATCCCTGTTGAGGCCGATATAAACAACGCCCAGCGGGGTCTTGAGCTGATCAACGTGCCATATAGGAACCTTTGGACCTGCATAGAGAAAATATCATGCATGGGAAGCGGTAAGTAGTTGTGACCTTAAAATCCCTCTCGTGCATGACCGCTTGTAGAAGCTAAGCAAAGTACACCTCAAACCCGGCTATCATCGCTGCGATAAGTACATCACGATCCCATGTGACTATGTTATCAGCAGTAGTGGGAGAAAGGCTCGCCGTGATGGTCAGGTTAGCCTTCTTGATGGCTCCCTACGGCTCGGTCACCTAGTCAGCACCCTCTCCATCAACAGAGAAGTGCAGGGCCATCCACCTCTTGGTGGTCTCTCTCACCGATGGCTCACGCATGAAGTAGACATCTTTGATAATTTTCCACAGTAGTAAAACTCGTCGGTGAGAGGGGTTCGGTTGGCATCAACATCCTCGCCGTATAGATATTGTTTGATGGAAGATAGGGAGATGTTAACTTGAATGCCACTTACTCGGACATGCTCCAGTTGGGCCTATTTGGTAGGGGCAGCCCGCCTATCAATTTGTGATATGAGAGTAGCCACGTAAGCGGTGTAGAACTCTCTGACCAACTCTTCACTATAACTTCCCAAGGAACGCGCTGTCTACTCTAGTCGATGCCCGGTGAAGAGATAGTGGATCTTTGGCATAGTCGGGAGACTTCCCATAAGGACCGGCCGCTCCAATGTAAGTGCTCGTGTCATAAATCCTTTGTCATTCAGGAACGTTGCATCAGAATAAACTTGATAGTGCCCGTCGACGCACCACCTGTTTGGCTGGTCGGCAACCGGGGTGAGAGAATAAGTCGGTGAACGGGATGTGGATTTGGAACTGTCAGCCTAATCAGACGAGGCATACTGTGCAGCGATGGCGGGTGCAGGGACCTCAGCAGATACGGAGTCTTCCTCCGACCAGGAAACTCCTAGGGATCCAGACGCACCTTCTTCATTAGTAGCTGACCTAGAAGTTGTGCCGGTCAGTGTGCGCTCCTCATCAGACTGGGAGGCAGTGATTACGCCGGACGCCACTTTTTTAGGTGTTGCTCTGGCAGCACGTGCAGCTCAAGATGGGGTGGAAGTGCCTAGCGGCACGTACTCCGTGTCACGCTCATCATTAGATCCAATGACAAGGCGGGCAGACGGGGTGACAGACTTCGATCGCCCGCGTGAGTAGACTTGATCTTGTTTTGGTGCCATAATAGATAGTACTTGTAAAGAATCATTATTACTACTAGAAGGAGCAAAAAAGACAAGCAAAACGACACAAAATAAATAAAAGAGTTAAGATGTAATGACATTTCTATTGTAACAGTGTGAAACGACGGACCAGGTGACGGCTCATCGTTAATACGACGAACCGTCATGGAGTCCGTCATGTCTTACATATACTATGTTTATGTGGAGAGCCCTGAAGGAATGTCTTTGAAAAGTATGACGGTATATGCAGGACGGACCCTTGTGATTATGACGGTCCGACGTAGATAGCTATCGTGGGACACTTAGAAAAAATGGGGACCCTTAGGAGAGGGGTCTCTGACAGTCATGACGCTTATGCAGGACGGACAGTCGAGGGTATGATTGTCCATCGTAGATGTTCGTTGGAGGACACTTAGAAAAAGTGAGAGACCCTTAAGGAAGATCGTCTCTTACCGTCATGACGGTATGTGCAGGACGGACCATCGTGGGAATGACGGTCCGTCGCATTTGTCCGTTGGAGGACACTTAGAAAAAGTGAAAGACCCTTACGAACAGGGTCTTTGAAAACCAGAATGGTTGTGTTGGACGCACCATCGTGGGAATGATGTTCCATCGCATGTGTTCGTTGGAGGACACTTAGAAAAAGTGAGAGACACTTAGTAACAGGGTCTTTGACAACCATAATGGTTGTGCAGAACGGACCGTCATTGGAACGACGGTCTGTCGAATGTGTCCATTGGTGGACACTTGGAGAAAATTGGACAGTGGGGTGTTAGGGATGTTGGAACGAACCCAATGATGCTCCATCGTGGGTACGATAGTCCTTCAATGGGGTCTCGTTCTGTCATTCAGTGAAAGAACATGGGATGCCCCATTCATCCCCTATGACCCAAATTGAATTGTTAGTGTTTTAACCTACATTTGTCTAACCGAAATACCTAGTAAACTAGCAATGCTAAAGAACCTATTTCTAGAGTTTTAACAAGGAAATTTTTAAGATTCTTAACCTAGGTCAGACGGAATATGTATTAAAGAATGAACCCCTCAATAGAAATAGGTTAATAATAATTGGTAAAAAAAATACAATGTAAATGGGTAGAAATTAGAGACACATACCTGAGAATTTGAGAAAAACAAGCGAGGAATGTAATTGGTGATCAAGGAAAGAACCACAACAGTGAACTCCGACTACTAGCTAGTGAATTTTAGGAATTGGGGAATTTGGCAAAATGATCGGTTGTAAGAGAGGGGGTTATGAACTTGGAAGTTGAAAAGGGAGGGAAATAGGAGGAAGAGGGAAGGAATGGGGTGAAATGAAGGGGTTAGTGTTTTTAAATGTTAACAATTTTAAAAAAACCCCAGCCGGGTCGGGTACACATCATTAATGATGTGACGAGTCCCTGACGATGGTCCATCGCATCTGAGACAGCCTTTCATTGGTCCCATCGTGTGTGCTCTAGTTTTGGAGATAACAGAAAGACGTACCAGGCACGACGGATTCATGCGACCGACCGTCTCATGCATGAAGGTTCGTCGATGTATCCGACAGTGACTGCTGCAGAGTGATTTTCTGCAGAATTTCCTTGTGATGTGCCTGAAAATTTAAAACAAATTAGTAGGAAATGATACTATTACTAGAAAGAAAATCTATAATTATTGGGTTGCCTCCAAACAAGCGCCTTATTTAATGTCGCGACACGGCTGAAGACACTTGATTACTCAACCTTCATCAAGATGGTACGCCTCTATCACTTCATTCGGCGATGCAGTGTGCCCAAAATAGAGTTTTATTTGTTCTCCATTCACCTTAAACCTCACTCCCTCCTTGGTTGCTAACTCAACTACTCAATGAGGGAATACTTGGGTAATCAAATAAGGGTCAGTCCGTTTGGAATTGAGATTGCTCGGAAGCCAACACATCCAAGAACTGTCTAAAAGCACCAAGTCCCCAACTATAAACTCTCGTTTATCACTTTTTATGTCATTATCCTTCTTCATCTTTTCTTTGTAGGATATAGCAGATATGAGGTCACCACTCTGCTTCATGGACCTACAAATGTTTAAGGTCGCTTCTTCATTGGTCAACCAAAATTTCATCCGCGCCTTTTCCATATAAACTAAGGCTCTACCCATAGCACGAAATGGCATCCCAAGAATAATAGGAACTTCAAAATCAACTTAATAATAAAGAATAACAAAATCTGCCGGAAATATGAATGACTCAACTTTTACAAGCATATCGTGGAATATCGCTATAGGCCTTTTCACTGTTCAATCAGCCATCAGTAGCTGCATCGTAGTGGGCTTTGCGTCATCCAAACTCAACTTCTTGTAAATCGAGAGGGGGCATAAGATTTATGCTTGCCCCCATATCACAAAATGCTTTTGCCAAATGTAATGAATCGACTCTACAAGGAATAGTGAACGCACTCGTATCTTCTTTTTTTTGTACGAGAGATCTTGTAGAAATAGCACTACAATGTTGCATTCTATCATCATCCTCGAAAGTAACCGATCTTTTCTTTGTAACCAGATCTTTCATAAACTTGGCATAACCGGGCATTTGTTCTAGATCTTCTACCAAAGGGACATTGATAGAAAGTTGTTTCAACATTGTTATAAAACGCCAATATTTACCATCCTCAATCTTTTTCACTAATCTCTAAGAAAAAGGGGGGGAGGGGTCTAGGCATGGGAATTACCTTTATAGGGACTTCTTCATCTTTTACAGTGCTATCTTCTGCTTCACCACTACCCTCTCCCACCTTATCATTATCCTTTCTCACCTTTTCCTCATTAGACGGCATAGGTGGGTCAATGGTTTGCTTACCACCCTCAATAGTAATTGCTATACAGTGTGCATCATTTTTCAGATTATGGACATTGTTGCTAGGAAGAGTGACCAGTTGCCATGTGTTCACAGTCGCAGATAATTGGGTCATTTGCAACTCAATCTGCTTAATTGATATTGCATATTTATCGACTTTTTTCCCAATACCCACTAAATCACTCCTTAACTCTTTAATGTGCTCATCATGAGCATCGACCCTCCTAATCATTTTGTGCAATATATCCTCAACTCACACCATACTACCTCTACCATCCCTAGGAGTAACTTCACGATTTTGAGGAGGGACATAGGGCCCATTTCTATAATTTCTATTACCATAGTTCCCCCAGTTGAAGTTGTTGTCGCGGTTGTAGTTTCCATCTCAGACATAATGAATCTCACGGTTATAGGTACCATAGATCCGACCTTGGTTACCTTGACCTTAGTGCCAATTCTCCTGATTATATCCTTGGGCACTCGGTCGGAAACTACCTGTCTGCTTATTTACCGCATAGGGATCCTCCACATAGTAGCACTCATCATTTTGTGGCGGTGGTTTTGACAAAAAGTTGACTGCATTTATCTTTTCTGCAACCCCTATGACATGTTTTAATATCAACCCAAGCTCAGTTCTTATCTGAGCCATCTTTTCGCGAATCTCATCTGTGACCGGGTTGTGAGTGGACTGCATTTGGAAGGTATTTCTCCATGTATCTGACTTCCTAGTACTCAAAGCTTTATTGTTCCAGGAGATTTGTGCTAACTTTTCAGCAATCTCAACATAAGGACACTCCCCATAAGAACCACCCATTGTAGTATCCAACACCGCTTTATTATTATCACCTTGTCACCGATAGAAGTATTCTTTCAATGACGCATCATCTATGCGGTGATTGGAGATGGTTCTCAAAAACGAGGTAAATCTACCCCAAAAACTACTAACTGAATCTCCTGGTACTGCAACAAAGTTGTTCACTTTGTCTTTGTGGTTTAGTTTTTTGGAGACCGGGTACTAGCGTGCTAGGAAAACATCCCTTAGTTGGTTACAAGTGAAAATTCAGTTATAAGGGATATCAATGTGACGTCACGCCACAATTCTAGCCATTTTCAGCATCCGAATAGGGAGGAAGGATCTAGAGACTTGAAGAGGTTTGTAGAAGACTCTAGACGCTTCTAGATCTTTGGACAAGACTAGAGAATTCCCTGGAATTTTCTAGTATACTTTAGAACCTTTTGGAAGAGTTTCGCATATTTTAGAGAGTATTGAATTCTCTAGAACATGGACTGAAGTGTAATTACTTAGGGACTTGTACAACAATATTTATTTACTCTTAGGCCCTTAAAGAGTAGTATAAATAGGAGGGTCTCTCATTTGTAAATCCATCAAACAATCCAACAAAAGTTGTAAGTAAAGTTCTCAAGTTTAATAAAAGTTCTCTCTTCCAAAGTCTTTCTAAGTCTTTCTTTACGTTCTCTTAGCATTCCGAGTCTTAAAGGCTTACTAAAGCCTATGATATCGTGAAAGAATCGTGAGTAAGTTGTCAAGTGCCGCACGGAGTCTTAGCTAAAACTCTAAGTCCGTGACAAAGTGGTATTAGAGCCAGGTTGATCATAATAGAATGACGAACGAAGGAAACGTTGACAGCGCTAGCACCAGCAACGTTCACATGGATGGAGGAAAGAAGAACCAGAAAGTGAAGAAGCATCATAAGGGAAACGAAAAAATGCTTCCCGAGCTCACACCAAGCGAAACGCAAACATTTCACCCACCCACGATTGTCGATGGAAGTGACAAAGAAATAGGAGAGGATGCTTTAGACGTCACTGCAAGAGAAGAATGGGTTGCAAGGGTAGAAATGGAATGGCAGGCCGTTGAGATCTTAGGTCGGCGCGTGAATGCGACGGACAACAAATTCTAAACACTTGAAGACTTCACCCTTGAGGAGATTGAGAACATCAGAATGGAGTTGGAGGGATGACAGTGGTCCGAGTTCGAGATGAAGGAGGATTACTTCCTTGGAGTATTGATTCTTTGAAGCCCTTGACACGATTGAGGCGCTGAAGAACGAGGTGAAAACCCTCAAGGAAGGCATAGAGGTAGGAGGATCCGCACACTTGACCGGGAAAGGGAGTCCATAGTGGAAGCTCCCAAGCCACCGATATTCAAAGGTGTCCACGACGGCCAAGAGATGGAAAACTTTCTATGGCAATTGGAGAACTATTTCAAGTGTAGTCAGGTGAGGAGTGATGAAAACAAGATCAATACTATGGTGTTGTATCTTTCAAAGATGGCTATACTGTGGTGGAGGAACAAGGAGGCCGAGATCGGGAAGGGGACATGTACCATTCACACATGGGAACAATTCTGTGAGGAATTCAAGAAAGCTTTCTTCCCTAATAACGTCGTTTATGAGCTGAAACGCAAGTTCCTAGAGCTGAAACAAATGAGCAATATTCGGGCATATGTGAAGGAGTTCACAACTCTAACACTCCTAATTCCCAACCTCACGGACGAAGACATGCTATTTTACTTCATGGACAGACAACAGAATTGGGCCAAGATAGAGTTTGAGAGGCGCCAGGTCAAGACCATAGATGAAGCCATCACACAGGCCGAAGCCTTGACAAATTCAAGCATGATCGACACGACAAGGCAAAGGTCAAGGAGATGAGAAGTAGTCATGCTAAAGGTGGGGGAGACCGTGGACGAGGCAAGGAACCACAGGCACACTCCAAGCAGCATGACACTCACAAATCGGACGGCATGCGGTTTTAGCGTCAGAGATACACAAAGAAGCGGACCCAGGCCAGCAAAGAAGATGGATGCAACATATGCGGAGGACCACACGACTATGCAAGGTGTCCCGAGATGAAGAACCTTGGTGCCATCCTACGTGAACGGAAGGAGAAGGGTGCACCAGAGCAAGGGCAGGATGCGGGCAGGATAGAGTTGGGCATGGTTGGACTGTGTAGTGCGATAGCCAAGCAGACCGAGAATCTAGGAGATTTAAGCATGCAGTAAATAGAAATCTCCATCAATGGATGACAAGCTCGTTCCATGGTAGACTCTGGGGCTAAAGCAAACATTATGACCAAGACGATGACAAAAAGGTTAGGACTGAACATTGTTCCAAGCAACAACCGCCACAAGACGGTCAACGCCCCATCGACTCCTGTGTGCGGAGTCACCCAAGGAGTAAGCATCACGTGGGGAAAATTGCAAGGTAAAACAAACATTACCTTTCCTCTTTTACATATATTTGATATCATCCTCGGGCATGAGTTTTTTCAGTGTTGCCACACTATGATCGATCCCTACCTCAAACAACTCATGGTAATGGAACGGGAAGGGTCATGCATGGTACCTCTACTTAAGGTGCCAAAGAAAGATGGATATGCCCACTTATCAGCCATGCAGATTGTGAAGGGCCTAAAAAAAGGAGCACCGACGTTCTTAGCCACCATTGCAAGTTCAAAAAAAGACCATGGTGCTACGGAGTCCTTGCAACTAATCATAGAGACTGTCCTTGAAGAAAACAAAGACGTAATGCCAAACGAGCTGCTAAAGACTCTACCTCCAAGGCGCGAGGTAGACCACAAGATAGAGTTGGAGGTCGGAGCCAAGCTACCTACACATGCACCTTACCGCATGGCTCCATCCGAGTTAGAGGAGCTAAGGAAGCATTTGAAGGAGATCCTCGAGGCCAGTCACATCCGGCCATCCAAGGCACCTTATGGCGCGCCAGTGCTATTTCAGAAGAAGAAACACGGGTCGATGCATGTGTGTATTGACTTTAGGGAGCTCAATAAGGTCACGATCAAGAACAAATAACCGATCCCACTGATTTCATATTTATTTGATCATCTTGGACAGGACAAGTACTTCACCAAGATGGATCTCCGGAAAGGCTACTATCAGGAGCACATTGCAGAGGCAGATGAGCCAAAGATAGTGTGCCTGACTAGATACAGAGCATATGAGTGGTTGGTAGTGCCCTTTGGCTTAATCAACGCACCCTGCACCTTTTGCACACTGATGAATGAGATCCCGCATCCTTACTTGGACAAGTTCGTGGTAGTTTACTTGGATGACATAGTCATCTATAGTGATACCCCTGGAGGAACACGTGGAGCACTTGAGGAAAGTCTTCAAAATCTTGCGAGAGAACCAACTCTACGTCAAGCGGGAAAAGTGCGAGTGCGCTTAGCCAAAGGTTCATTTCTTAGGCCATATTATCATCCAAGGCCAACTCCGGATAGACGAAGCAAAAGTTAAGGCGATCCAAGAGTGGGAGGCTCCTTCGAAGGTGACCGAGCTGCGATCATTCCTTGGACTTGCAAACTATTATCGCAGGTTCATCAGTGGGTACTCCGCAAAATCCGCCCCACTGACCGAGCTATTGAAGAAGAATAAGCCATGGGTGTGAAGCAAGGAGTGCCAGGGAGTATTTATAGGTCTCAAAGCTGCGGTAATAGAAGAACCAGTCTTGATGCTGCCCGATTTCACAAAGAACTTCGAGATTCACACGGATGCCTCTTACTTTTCCATTAGGGGAATCTTGATGCAGGAGAGACACCCAATAGCATTTGAAAGACGAAAGTTAAATAAAGTTTAACGACGACATACAGTGCAAGAAAAGGAGATGACGGCCATCGTACATTGTCTATGCACATGGAGACATTATCTATTACGCTCAAAATTTGTGGTGAAAAACGACAATGTTACCACTAGCTAATTTCAGTCACAGAAGAAGATCACTCCAAAACAAGCTAGATGGCAAGATTTCTTGGCGGAATTCTACTACGTCTTGGAGTACAAACCAGGAAGAGGAAATGTTGTGGCCGACGCATTGAGCCAGAAGGTTGAGATCGCTACCATCACCACAGCTCGTTGTGATATCCAAGACGCAATCAAGAATGGTATGCAGCACGATATGGAAGCAAAGAAGATAATGGAGCTGGATGCCCAGGGCAAAATCAGGCGCTTTTGGGTAGAAGATGGCTTCTTGCTTACAACTAGATGAAGAATTTACGTACCCAAGTTTGGATCTATTAGGCGGCGTCTCATAAAAGAAGGCCACGACACACTGTGGTTTGGACATCTAGGGCAGCGAAGAATGATAGAGCGGATTGAGGCTCTTTACTTTTGGCCACATATGCGGGACGATATTGAGCATTATGTGCAGACTTGTCTTGTGTGGTAAAGTACAAGGTAGAACAGAGGCAACCAGGATGACTTTAAGAGACACTACCCGTAGCGGATTGTCCATGGGAAAGTGTTACTATGGACTTCATCACTTCTTTTCCGAAGTCCAACGGGTTTTCAAAATATGCTACATTCATGCCTTCCCTAGCCTGTTGCACAACCAAGGAAGCCGCTCAATTGTTCTTCAAGAATGTAGTGAAATATTGGGGGCTGCCAAGATATATCCTCAACGATCAAGATCCCCGTTTCATCGGGAACTTTTGGGATGAACTATTTGAAATTTTCGGCACGAGACTTCACTTGTCCACAATTTTCCACCCGCAAAATGACGGTCAGACTGAGCGCGTCAACGCCCTGTTAGAGTGCTATCTAAGGCAATATGTCAGTGCGCACCAGAAAGATTGGGCCAAACTCCTAGATATGGCGCAATTTTCTTATAATTCGGAGAGAAGTGAATCCACAGGGCGCACACCATTCTAGTTGGCAACGGTTCAACAACCCTAAACTCCACATTTACTGCCAACTACGTTTGAGGGGAAGAGTTTGGGCGCTTACCATCTTGCCAAGGGATGGGAAGAACAACTTAACATTGCCAAGTCTTACTTGGACAAGGAAGCAAAGAGGATGAAAAAATTTGCCGACCGTAAGCGTTATCCCACATATTACAAGGAAGGCGACATGGTCTTGGTAAAATTCGATCTGAGGCAGTTTAAGGCACTAAGAGGCATCCATCAACACTTAGTGCGTAAATATGAGGTTCCATTCAAGATTGTTGCCAAGTTGGGCAAGATTTCGTACAAGTTGGAGTTACCTCCACACATGAAGATCCACCCAGTCTTTCATGCGAGCTTCCTTAAGCCGTATCATGAATATAAGGACGATCCCAGCAAGAACGAATCACAATGGGCCCCTATCACTATCACCACCTCGCACGACCGAGAAATTGAAGCCATCATAGATTACCAAGCCAAACAAAAACGAGGTCAACAAGCCAGCGCCATGTTCCTCGTTCATTGGAAGGGACAAACTCAATAAAAAGCCACATGGGAGAAATATGAAGACGTGGCCTTTCAAGGACAAAGTGCAGGAGTTCTTGCAGCGATGTGTCGTAGTCGTCGCATCATTAGGTGGGGGAGAGTGTGACGTCCCACAACAATTCTGGCCATTTTTAGCATCCAAATAAGGCGTAAGGATCTAGAGCCTTGAAGAGGTTTGTAGAAGACTCTAGACCTTTCTAGATCTTTGGAGAAGACTAGAGAATTCCCTACTCTAGAATACTTTAGAACCTTTTGGAATAGTTTGGCATATTATAGAGAGTATAAAATTCTCTAGAACATAGAATGAAGGGTAATTACTTATGGACTTGTACAACAATATTTATTCTCTCTTAGGCCCTTAGCGAGTAGTATAAATAGGAGGCCTCTCATTTGTAAATCCATCCAACAAAAGTTGTAAGCAAAGTTCTCAAGTTTAATATAAGTTCTCTCTTCCAAAGTCTTTCTAAGTCTTTCTTTACGTTCTCTTAGCATTCCGAGTCTTAAAGGCTTACTTGAGCTTACAAGATCGTGAAAGAATCGTGAGTAAGTTGTCAAGTGCCGCACGGAATCTTAGCGAAAAATCTATGTCCGTGACATCAGTGAAACAAATAGCAGCCTCTCCCGTCAGTGAGAGAGGAAACACTCTTACCCTATTACATCCATGTCTAAGTCAGGCCTCCCTAAACAACTTTTACACACTGCCCTTACCTTAACTATATGGGCATGTGGATCCTCAGAAGGTAGCCGAGAATACAAACCTCCGGCAGTTAGCATTTGTATCGGGCTACTAGTTACCATAAAATTGTGGCCTGGTGGTAGGGGGCAAGAATAGCGGTCCATCGGAGTCTTCTATATTTTCATAGCCTTTGTAGTATTCTTGGGGATGTTGAGCGGGGTTCTGTCCCCTCTATTGGTTCTCACCCAGAGCATCGGGTAACAACTGACCACGAACATCAACCGTAGCTGGGATGTTCTTGTTTGGATAATCATCATTAATACCCAAGTTTCTATTCATGTTGCATAGTGTACGATCTAATTCGTGATCGTAGAGAAACAAGAGTTCTCTTTATTTCTGTGTATTTTTCATACAAGGAAGATGATTCTGCAAAAATCAAAAACAATAAAACAAAGTAAAATCAAGAAAATATTGACTATACAATAGTATTAAGCTTAAGTTAATCCGAAATCTACTTTCCGCGGCATCGACGCCAAAATTTCATACGCTCAAACTTACTTCTCAAATAAAAAGTAAAGCGGTCGTATCATGTAAAGAACCCAACTAATGAGGTTGGGATTGTTCCCACGAGGAAAATAGTTCAGGCTTAACTTCAATCTATTATTACTACTATTTAGTCAATTATTTCCTTGGAAAGCAAAGACTATAAAAAGGTTTTTTTTCTTGTAACAGAATGAAAATAATTAGCTAAATTATAGGAGACACTAACAACTTCAAATGATGGAGTTTAATCAATTAATTAAAGTAACTATGGTTTACGTGTTCCCACAGGTTCATAACTTGATAATTCTTACTATAACAATTCTTTCCTAATATCTTGCATGCAAAGTGATAAGTTATGTATTTCTTAATCCTTGGTCCAGCATCTAGAAAATTTCACTCCACACCTTGGTCCGGCTACGTGTGTTGCTATACTTACCCTTACATTTACCTCATAGTAAGTATCGCATTCGATATTTGACTAAGTTATTACCTCGTACCAATCAATAATAGCCTATTAGATTGTATACACTAAATCTATGTTGATAATTCTTTTCCTATTATCTACCTCCTTGGTCCGCAAGTAGAATTAAGGCGAGTTCTAACGTTGGCCATCCGTTAAAAAAAGACTTCTAAGCGAAAGAATTATCAATACATGCAAGACACTATGATAGAATTATTGTTTTAGTTAGGATTCATCTCATTATTCACCTATGGTTCCCACAACGCTAGTTATGGAGTTTAGTTACCCATAGTCATATTCACAATATTCAAATATGTAATATAAGAATTCATGTACTTACTTCAATGAGAAAGAATAAAATCCAGAAGTTTACTTGATTAATCAACAAAAATAACCAACAATAAATTATTGAAATTAATTGAAGACTAAAGATTCTTCAAAAGTGTAACAATAATCACCAAGTCTAATCCACAAAAGAAGCTCTAATAACAAAGAGTCTAACAAAGAGTCGAAAAATAATCAAGAGTCTTACCCCAAAAACAAGGTTTTTTGAACTATTTATAATAAATAAAAACCTAATTAAATAAGGACTCTATTTGCTGGAAATCTGTCAAAACGTGGCTGGGTCGATGGACCTTGCGACGGATCGTCGTGGTCACGACGGGCCGTCATGGACTCCGTTTTCCTATACTTGTGCAATTTCTTCTTTTGCTCTCTTCATTAACCTCGACGGCAGGTATGACGGATAGTCACAGACACAACGGTCCGTCGGGGGTATCCGTTCCATATTACTTGAACTCTTCGAATTTGGGTACTGGCACTATTTCTCTGATCCTCATGACGAACCAGCAGGACGAACTGTCATGGCAACGATGGTCCGTCACGCATTCCATAACCCCACACTTAGTCAAACTTCCCCATCTTTCTTCAGCAGCTGCACTACAATGCCACCTACGGACCGTCACGAGCACGATGGATCGTCACAAGCTCCGTAGATGGTACTTATCTGCATTTTTTGCTCAAAAACCTCTGTATTCATCTTTTCGACAAATTTCTATCAAATAAAAAGAAACTTACATAATAATTAATACAAAAAAGGTTGTGGACACACTAAACTTAAGGAAAAAGCATTAGAAATACCGTGAAACCACGGAATATCAACAAGCAGTCATGTTGCTCCGTCTTTTGCGACTACAACTGCTTCCTGGGAGGCTAAGGTCACAAGTCTAAGTGTTCAGTGATGTTTCCCATTGACGGGTTTTCTATTGAAGGATAGGGAATCATTTGATCTCGTCGATTGAGTGCTAAGGAAGTGTCTAGGTTGCCTTTGCGTCATCTATAAGGGTCTTTTGAGGGTCCCTTGAGGAGTCGTACTCGTACATTTCCAATTTAAATATAAACCTTAACAATTCAAGGATATTCCGCATCAGTTTCACCAAAAACAAGTACTCGCAACACGTCCAAACATGCTAGGCACACTCAAGACACGCACATGCACGTCAAGGGCTAACTATCAATCGTCTTGGACGTTTGACCTTTAAACTTCATGAAACTCAATGTTATGCCTCGTATTTTTTATACGTAGTGCACATCATGATCTAGTAGACGTAAGTCTGGGGAATGAGATTTTATTTTAAGTTCCAAGTGATTAAAGAAATATTAGGCAAGGATGTTAATTCCAAATGTGATATTAAGTATGATTTGGCTAATGTAATTGCCATTAACATTAAGTGAGGGATTAATTAGTGGATGATTAGGATTAATTTAATCCAGTGGGCTCCACCACTCATAATTGGTGGCTGATTGGGATTAATTTAATCCAGTGGGCCCCACCACTCAAGGCAAAAATTTAAATGGGATCAGATTGTGAGTTGGCCTTAGTGGACAGGTGTAGAGTGGGGGCTGCCTCCACTTCATACTATTAAATGAGGTGGAGAGATCCACTCCATTCTAAATAAAGTGGTGAAATGCATTGCTGCATATCATCTTCTTCTTCACCACATTTCTTAGGCAGCCATGGAAATGGAGAAACCAACCCTGCAACTCTTGGCCAGCAGCTGCAAATAATTTGGTTAGTAATCTCCTTCTTTGATGTGTTAATTCTTTAGAATACCTTTGTTAATTATCCATTAATTTTAAGAAGGGGGCGTGACCAGTATCTTAGGAAGTTAGTGGTAGTTATTGAATGTGCTAAGTATGAACGGAAACCATAATCAGATTATTAGTGGTGTCGTGTTGGTGCTTGAGCTGTTTTGATTAAAGGAAACTGCGGGAAGGAAAATTCTATTTTGGCCTTATGTATATGTTAAATGTGATTATGAGTATATACCCCAAAAGATGAATACGATAAGGTAGATGTGTTGCGAATTATAAAACGAGTTATCGCTCGGTGTGTCGTTCCTTCGCTTCTATGGTTGTCGAGACGGAACTGTTTTGGGAAGGGGGGCTGTTTAATATGATTCGTTGGGTTATATGTGTTATTGGTATTGCTGTGGATAATTTGGTATGTTGTTGGATTGGGACGAAGTAAGGAAAATAGAGAAAGTGCTGCCAAATTTTCATTAGATTATTAGCTAGCTTACAAGAAAGTAAAGCGCGATGTTTATCTAATTGCGGCACGATTGTTGCTTGTTACAGATTAATAGCTTGAGCAGTAAATATTGGACGTGCGGCTCGATTATACGGTATGTAACGTTGTCCCTTCTTTCTTTGTTTGGCATGACTTTTAAAAATAAGCGAATAACGGACATGTTTGATTCTTACCTCTAGAGCGTCTAGGTGACGTATATTCTTCCTTCCACAATTATTCCTCTTTATATCGGCTATGTCTAAGGCTATGATGATCTCTAATATCTATGGTAGTGCTTCTTAGAGTCATTGAGATTTTATGTTTCCTTATCCTATTAAAGGTTCATAATCTTGATAAAACATTAATCTTTGGTAATACTCCTTGCTCGTTCACGTTGATTGTTCTATTGAGTTATAAGAAATGAATTTAATTGTATATGGTTGCTCATAATATTCTGCTCGTGCATAGAGTCATTTATCATTTCACCGAGTCCTGGGCCGGGTAATGTTCGTGCAGAGTTTCTTGTATATGTCACCGAGTTCCTCACTAGAGGGCCAGGTATGTATATTATATATATAATTGGTGATGAGGATGGTTATGATGATGATGATGATGATGATGACGTGATGATTATTTTGCCGAGCCCCTTACTAGGGAAGCTGGGCACCTTATATGTTAAAGATATGCATGATTTTCACTTAAAAGGGTACATGTGTAGCGATATTTTGTTTCGACTTGCCATATTGGTATCCTTTCATCTTTACCTTATGCTTTACATACTCAGTACATTGTCCGTACTGACCCCCCTTTCCTCGGGGGGCTGCGTTTCATGCCCGCAGGTGTAGATACTCAGTTCGGTGATCCTCCCGCCTAGGATATCTACTCTGCTGATTGGGAGAGCTCCACTGTTCCGGAGCCCAGTCGTTTTGCTATATATCTTTTTGTGTAGTCTTTTGCTCGTCTACGGGTATGACGGGGCCCTGTCCCGTCGAGTTTCACTACTGTGCTCTTAGAGATCTGTGGACATTAGGTGGGTTGTATATATATGCTTTGGGTAATGGTCTGGACATGGTTTGTTTGGGATGTCCGCTTGTACAAGGGCAGCCTTTTCGGCTACGTACATTATTGTGTATTGTGTAGTGGCAGCCTTGTCGGCTTACGTATATTATTATGCTTTGAATAGTTGCGGCCTTGTCGGCTCGCGTATGTTGTTACGGTTGAATGGTTGCTTGATTTGATTAAATTCCATATTGTCATAGTTTCAATTGGTTATACTTAGCAGGTTTGTATGTGGGTGTCCAAAACGGGCACAATTCACGGCCCATCGCGTTGGGTCGTGAGAAAGAGTATTATCAGAGCGGTTCTTCCTCGGAAGTATCTACAGACCGTGTCTAGTAGAGTCTTGTTTATCGGTGTGTTTTGCACCACATCTATAAACAGGAAGCTACTGGACATTTAGGATTTCATCCTTTCTTCTTATTCTAGATCGTGCAATAGAGCTATATTAACAGGATAATCCCTCTCTAACGAATCCATGTGTTTTCGACTATGCCTCCAAAGAAAGCGACAGCCGGCCAGAAGGGCAAATCGGTAGTAGAAGGTACTAGTCAGACCCGAAGAGTTACTAGGGCCCGCGCCCAGTCTACGCCTGGTATTATGCTCCAATCGGAGAGCTCTGCTACACCGCCACCGCCAGAGGAGCTTAGAGAGGCAGCAACTCCAATTCGGGGGACACCACCAGCCCCCGAGGCCCCAACACCTGAACCTCCAGCTCATCAGTCAGGGGCGGAGGATAGGGCCATGAGAGATGCGGTTCAGTTGTTGACTAGATTAGTGGCAGGTCAGGCTTGCAGGCATGGACTAGGAGTTGATCATGCGGACAGATCTGATAGCTTAAGGGCTTGTGACTTTTTAAGTTGCAATCCTCCAGAGTTCTTTGGGTCAAGGCCCCAGGATAATCCGCAAGAGTTTATTCGTCAGATGCAGCGTACATTGAGTATAAACAAGGCTTCGGAGACTGAGTCTGTTGAGTTTGCTACGTATCATTTGCAGGATGTAGCTATTAATTGGTATGAGTCTTGGGAGTTATCTAGGGGTGAGGGTGCTCCTCCAGTGGTATGGGATGAATTTGTGGAGGCTTTCCAGGGCCACTTCCTGCCTCCAAAGATGAAGCGAGCTAGAGTCGATAGATTCTTGCGTTTGAAGCAAAATGGCAGGAGCGTTCGAGAGTATAGCCTCGAGTTTGATTCATTGTCTAGGCATGCGCCTACTAGTGTGGCTGATATGGCAGACAGGGTACTTCGTTATATAATGGGATTGGATCGTTATCTGACTGACGGTTGTATGGCAGTGACTCTTCAGCCAGGTATGGACATTGCTCGGGTGCAGGCATATGCACAGGGGGTAGAAGATCGGCACAGGGGACGTCAGCCAGATAGAGATTATAATAGAGGCCAACATAAGAGGGCTAGATCAGCAGGTTATCCTGAAGAGTTTCGAAGCGGGCAGTCTCAACAGCATGTTAGATTTTCTTCCCAGCCAGCACAGAGTGCACCCCCACGTTTCATGGGTAGGGGGTTCGATCGTATGGGATATTCAGAAGCTAGTCAAAGCTCTAGGGCGTTAGGGTCACAGATGGGCAGGGGTTTGAGCCATTCGAGGACACCATTGCCTCGGTGTTCTCGCTGTGGTAAGTCCCATCCTGGGGAAAGTCGTTGGGCTACAGGTGCGTGTTTTTCTTACGGCCTTCAGGGCCATACTATGAGGGAGTGTCACCTTAGAGGTAGTGCAGGTGGTATGGCACAGCCTACAGGGTCCATTGCTGGTTTATCTTCCCCTGTGGCTATGCGCCCTACGGGGCAGGGTATTCAAGTGCCAGTAGGCCGTGGTAGAGGACGTGGTGGAGCTTCCAGTTCTAGCGGTCCCTTGAACCGTATATATGCTTTGGCTAATAGGCAGGATCAGGAGGCGTCACCTAATGTGATCACAGGTTTATTATCACTTTTATCCCAAGTGTTTATGCATTGATAGACCCAGGTTCCACCTTATCATTTATATCTCCCTTTGTTGTTAGTTGGATCGGAATAGAGTCTGAGTTGATAGAACTATTTGAGGTAGCTACACCTGTAGGAGATTTTGTCATAGCTACGCGAGTTTATAGGAATTGTTCAATAGTTATATATAGTCATCGTACTGTAGCAGATCTAATAAAGTTAAATATGATTGAGTTTGATATTATCATGGGCATGGATTGGTTGGCTGCTTGTTATGATAATGTTGATTGCAGAGGAAAGATAGTTCGATTTCAATTTCTAGGGGAACCGATAATAGAGTGGAAGGGGAGTATAGTATCGCCGAAAGGTAAGTTCATTTCATACCTCAAGGTCGGGAAGAAGGTTAGAAAAGGCTATATTTACCATCTTATTCGGGTGCATGACATAAAGGTAGAGTCACTGACTCTTCAATCAGTCCCGGTAGTTAATGAATTTCCCGATGTATTCCCCGAGGAACTTCCAGGCCTTCCTCTAGAATGAGACATAGAATTTACTATAGATGTACTACCAGATACCCAGCCTATATCTATACTTCCTTATAGAATGGCACCTACTGAGTTGAAAGAATTGAAAGAGCAATTGAGGGATTTGCTAGAAAAGGGCTTCATCAGGACTAGACGTCACCTTGGGGAGAACCAGTACTAGAAGGATGGGTCGCTGCGGATGTGCATTGATTATAGGCAGCTGAACAAAGTAACAATAAAGAACAGGTATCCCCTCCCAAGGATTGACGGTCTATTTGACCAGTTGCAGGGTGCAAAGTGTTTTTCAAAGAAAGACTTGCGATCTAGTTATCATCAGGTGTGGGTAAGGGAGGCAGATATTCCAAAGACGGCATTCCGGACCCGATATGGGCATTATGAGTTTAGAGTTTTGTCTTTTGGGCTGACGAATGCTCCAGCGGTGTTCATGGATTTAATGAATCGAGTATTTAAACCATTCCTTGATATGTTTATTATTGTATTTATAGACGATATTCTGGTCTATTCACGTTCAACATAGGAGCATGCAGACCATTTAAGGACGGTACTTAGGGTGCTTCAGCACCAGAAGTTGTATGCTAAATTTTCTAAGTGCGAGTTCTGCTTGACTTCAGTTGCATTCTTGGGGAATATTATTGGAGCTGATGGTATTCGGGTAGACACACATAAGATTGAGGCGGTAAAGACTTGGCCCAGACCTACGACACCTACTGAGGTACGCAACTTTTTGGGGTTAGCAGGATATTACATGAGATTTGTAGAAAAGTTTGCCTCAATTTCAACGCCTTTGACAAAGCTAACTCAAAAGGCAGCCATGTTCCAGTGGACTGATGCTTGTGAGCGAAGCTTCCAGCTATTGAAAGACAAATTCAGTACAGCTCCAGTCCTAACTCTTTCGGAGAGACCACACGACTATGTTATTTATTGTGGTGCTTTGGGTGTTGGGCTAGGATGTGTATTGATGCAGCATGGCAAAGTTATAGCGTATGCCTCCAACAGCTTAGGAAGCATGAAATGAACTATCCTACTTATGATTTGGAGTTAGCGATCGTGGTTCATGCCTTGAAGATATGGAGGCATTATTTATATGGTGTCCATGTGGACATCTATACAGATCATAAGAGTCTCCAATATATCTTTAAACAGAAGGAGCTGAACTTACGACTGAGGCGGTGGTTAGAGTTGCTAAAGGATTATGATGTTGATATTTGATATCATCCAAGGAAAGTGAATATTGTAGCAGATTCTCTTAGCCGTAAGTCCATGGGTAACTTGACAGATGTACAACCAGAAAGGAGGGATATGGTTCGGGAGGTTCAACGGCTATCCATCCTTGGAGTCCGTCTGGCTAATTCAGAAGATAGTGGAGTTTCTATTCGAGAGGTTGCTGAGTCCTCAATCATAGATGAGTTAAGAGACACTAATACAAGGACCCTATTCTGGTACAGTATTGAGATGAAACTCTTCAAAAGGAAAAGACCCCATTTAAGGTTACACCTGACAGAGTGTTACGATATGAAGGTAGATTGTGTGTACCCGATACTACGGGGCTATGACGGCAGATTATGGCAGAGGCACACTCTACCCGTTATTCTATTCACCCAGGGTCAACGAAAATGTATCATGACCTCAGATGCTTATATTGTTGGGATGGAATGAAAAAGGACATAGCAGAGTTTGTTGCTCAGTGCCCGAATTGTCAACAAGTCAAGATCGAACATAAAAAGCCTGGTGGATTATTACAAGAGATAGAGATCCCGACATGGAAATGAGAGATGATTAATATGGACTTCATTACAGGCTTACCTCTTACTCAACGGAAGTATGACTCTATATGGGTTATTGTAGATAGGCTCACCAAATCGGCCCATTTTCTTCTAGTCAGGACTACTTATTCGGCTGAAGATTATGCGAGGTTATATGTCAGGGAGATAGTGAGACTTCATAAGGTTCCCACGTCCATTATATCAGACAAAGGAGCTCAATTTACAGCCAACTTTTGGAGATCGTTCAGGTGAACCATAACACAGCATTTCACCCTCAGAATGATGGGCAGGCTGAGCGTACTATTCAAACATTAGAAGATATGTTGCGGTCCTCTATTATTGACTTCAAAGGTTGCTGGGATGACCACTTGAGGCTCATTGAGTTTGCCTATAATAATAGCTACCATTCTTGTATCCAGATGGCACCGTACGAGGCCTTATATGGGATGAAGTGCAAATCACCTATTGGTTGGTTTGATGTTCGCGAGACTAAGTTAATAGGCTCGGATGTGATTCAGCAAGCTGCTGACAAGGTGAAGCTTATTCAAGAAAGATTATTAGCAGCCTAGTGTCGACAGAAGTCATATGCAGGTAATCGGCGTTGAGATTTGGAGTTTCAGATTGGTGACTGGGTATTCGTGATGGTATCACCCATCAGGGGTTTGATGAGATTCGGCAAGAAGGGGAAGCTCAGTCCGAGATACATTGGGCCTTATCAGATTGTTTGTAGAATAGGCAAGGTTGCCTATGAGTTGGATCTACCATCTGATTTGGAGGCTGTACATCCAGTCTTCTATGTATCGATGCTACGTAAAGGTATTGGTGATCCTTCTAGAGTATTCCCTGTAGATGATGTTCAGGTAACAGAGGAGTTGTCATATGAAGAGAAACTCGTAGCTATACTTGATCGTCAGGTTAGAAGGTTACGTACTAAGGATGTGGCTTCCGTCAAAGTGTGGTGGCAAAATAAAAATAGGGAGGAGATGACTTGGGAAGCGGAAGACGAAATGAAGAATAAGTATCCTTACTTGTTCCCCGTACGTGCAGGTAATTCAATTCCTAGCTTGACTATATTGATACATAAACAAGATTATGTAGTAAGTTGTGACTCTGTGAGGCATCTGTAACCTATGGAATGAAGGTTGATAGGTATAACTATTAGAGAGACCTCGCTGGAATTGGTTTTTTGTAAGACACTAACTTAACATTCGAGGACGAATGTTCCTAAGGGGGAAAGGATGTTATGCCTCGTATTTTTTATACATAGTGCGCATCATGATCTAGTAGACGTAAGTCTGGGGAATGAGATTTTATTTTAAGTTCCAAGTGATTAAACAAATATTAGGCAAGGATTTAATTCCAAATGTGATATTAAGTATGATTTGGCTAATGTAAGTGCCATTAAATTTAAGTGAGCGATTAAATAGTGGCTAATTAGGATAAATTTAATTCAGTGGACCCCACCAGTCATAATTGGTGGCTGATTAGGATTAATTTAATCCAGTGGTCCCCACCACTCTAGGCAAAAATTTAAAATGGATCAGATTGTGAGCTGGCCTTAGTGGACACGTGTAGAGGGGCCTCCACTTCATACTATTAAATGAGGTGGGGAAATCCACTCCATGCTAAATAAACTGGTGAAATGCATTGCTGCATATCATCTTCTTCTTCACCACTTGTCTTAGGCAGCCATGGAAATGGAGAAACCAACCCTGCAACTCTTGGCCAGCAGTTGCAAATAATTTGGTTACTAATCTCCTTGTTTGGTGTGTTAATACTTTAGAATACCATTGTTAATTATCCATTAATTTTAAGAAGGGGGCGTGACCATTAGCTTAGGAAGTTTGTTTTAGTTATTGAATGTGCTAAGTATAAACGGAAACCATAATCAGATTATTACTGGTGTCGTGTTGGTGCTTGGGCTGTTTTGATTAAAGCAAACTGCGGGAAAATTCTGTTTTTGCATTATGTATATGTTAAATGTGATTATGATTATATACTCCAAAGGATGAATACGATAAGGTAGATGTGTTGTGAATTATAAAACGAGTTGTCGCTCAGTGTGTCGTTGCTTCGCTGCTATGGTTGCCGAGACGGAACTGTTTTGGGGAGGGGGGATGTTTAATATGATTCGTTGGGTTATATGTGTTATTGGTATTGCTGTGGATAATTTGGTTTGTTGTCGGATTGGGACGAAGTAAGGAAAATAGGGGAAGTGCTGCCGAATTTTCGTTAGATTATTAGCTAGCTTACAAGAAAGTAAAGCGCGATGTTTATCTAATTGTGGCACGATTGTTGCTTGTTGTAGATTAATAGCTTGAGCAGTAAATATTGGACGTGTGGCTCGATTATACGTTATATAACGCTGTCCCTTCTTTCTTTGTTTGGCATGACTTTTAATAATAAGCGAATAACGGACAGGTTCGATACTTACCTCTAGAGCGTCTAGGTGACGTATATTCTTCCTTCCACAATTATTCCTCTATATATCGGCTATGTCTAAGGCTATGATGATCTCATATCTCTATGGTAGTGCTTCTTAGAGTCATTGAGATTATACGTTTCCATATCGTATTAAAGGTTCATAATCTTGATAAAACATTAATCTTTGGTAATACTCCTTGCTGGTTCACGTTGATTGTTCTATTGAGTTATAAGAAATGATTTTAATTGCATATGGTTGCTCATAATATTCTGCTCGTCCATAGAGTCATTTATCATTTCACCGAGTCCCGAGCCAGGTAATGTTCGTGCGGAGTTTCTTGCATATGTCACCGAGTTCCTCACTAGAGGGCCGGGTATGTATATTATATATATGATTGGTGATGAGGATGGTTATGATGATGATTATGACGGAGATGACGTGATGATTATTTTGCCGAGCCCCTTACTAGGGAAGCTGGGCACCTTATCTGTTAAAGACATGCATGATTTTAACTTAAAAGGGTACATGTGTAGCGATATTTTATTTCGACTTGCCATATTGGTATCCTGTCATCTTTACCTTATGCTTTACATACTCAGTACATTGTCCGTACTGACCCCCCTTTCCTCGGGGGGCTGCGTTTCATGCCCGCAGGTGTAGACGCATAGTTCGGTGATCCTCCCGCCTAGGATATCTACTCTGCTGATTGGGAGAGCTCCACTGTTCCGGAGCCTAGTCGTTTTGGTACATAACTTTTTGTGTAGTCTTTTGCTCGCCTATGGGTATGGCGGGGCCCTGCCCATCGAGTTTCACTACTGTAATCTTAGAGGTCTGTGGACATTATGTGGGTTGTATATATATGTTTTGGGTAATGGTCAGGACATGGTTGGTTTGGGATGCCTGCTTGTACGGGGGCATCCTTGTCGGCTGCAATACATCATTGTGTATTGTGTAGTGGCAGCCTTGTCGGCTTACGTATGTTATTATGCTTTGAATAGTGGCGGCCTTGTCGGATCGCGTATGTTTTTACAGTTGAATGGTTGCTTGATTTGATTAAATTCCATATTGTCTTAGTTTCAGTCGGTTATACTTAGCAGGTTTGTATGTGGGTGTCCAAAACGGGCTTTAGTCACGGCCCATCGGGTTGGGTCGTTACACTCAACATACTGCATATAAGAATAATTGTTACTCATATAAAGACTTAATAAACCAATGAAACACATATTAGCACATGAAAACATCTATGGCCTCTTGGTGACTATTCGTCGAACGTCTTAGTTGTCCCTTGGTGTTTGACTTCCAAATGACTTTAAATCACCCATGCATACTTTTAAACACTTAATTAACATGTTAACAAGCTTATAGACACATTTGAATCTCTAGATACCCTAACTCATTTTGGGGGTCTCACACTATGTGGATCCACTTGGGAACATTCATCCTCGAATGACATTTAGAACACTTTAATCATATCAAGGACTTTAATGAATCATAGATCAACTTACAACATACACAACATCATCACATAGAAGTCGATGCACCAAACTTACAAGGAACACAAACTTCAAATCATTTAGCACACAATGCAACACAATCAAACAAAACCTTCATTCACTTACTCTCTAATGCATGAACTACACAGACTCTTATCGTGTTCATAGGAGGAACATCCTTCTCCAAATCGTAACATGTTCTTTACATTTCATTTTGTTATGATTTCGTCATATATGATCACACATAGGCAGAATTCAACAACACTCAAGAGATTAATTAGGCACTCATATTCAATGCACATAGACTTGAGTCAAGTGAATCAACAAGGATCTTTATTAGTTAGAACCAGTGCCATGAGGGTCATTTTCAACCATACCATGCTTAGTTTTCTTCATGGTGGAATATCCTCCTCAACACACTTACACGTCTCATGAGTCATTACCCAACCAAGGCAAAAAATTTAATGCTACTGTAAAATTAGGATTTCTCAATGTTTTAACCACAGTACGCTTAAACATTCCTCCTACTGAAGTCAAAATGGTAATTCACACCAAGCACATCACAACAATAGGAATCCATTTCACTAAATTTCAATTTCTAACATAACAATAGCTCTCGTATACATGCATTAATTAGATAAAGTTTTACAATTTCTAGGAACACACAAGGACAATAGCTAACTAAACATGCCTTCATTTTCCTAAAATAATGCTTTCGAAATCATAAAAGAGTCACATAGTTTTCAAGAGACTTATCAGTTTCATTTCAAGGAGACTCAACTTTTTTATCAATGGCTTAAAACACCACATATTATAAGCAACTTCAAACATGCTTCTTACCTTATCTCATGAAGATAAATGCAAAACTAGTATATCAAGATGCACAATCAGCATTAGAAAACATGAACTTAGTCAAAAATACTTTTTAATAAAAATTTAGAATCTTCATAACATGCATAACATTGTTTCAACTAAAACTTATATAGCATTTGAAGAAGATGAAACTCATACCTTCACGCAAAACTCCAATCATGAACAAGCTATTAGAAACTCATTAGTCTCAAGCTCAAATAAACATAAAAGGAAAAGAGAGAAATATTTACAACCTTATAAATCATATCACCATTGCCCACTTAGAGTAGACCCAATTAAGAGAAAATTTACTCAACTATCATCAATCCTCTAGGCCTAACGCCCAAAAGAAATTCATAACATTCAAGAAAGGTCATACTACCCAACCACATAAGGTCTCATCTTCAACATGAACATCAAAGGTCACAATACCTTAGGGGAACATTAGAGGAGACTTAACCATAAATCATCTTTCTTTTCTATGAACATTACCGTAAGGTAACTTCTAGGTCAATCAGAACCACATCATCACCCTACAAAGACAACCATGTACCGTTACTTCTAGGACCAGGCCTATACAAAAGACTCCAATCCAAATTCCTCAAAGGATTTCAAGTCTAAATATCATAACACAATCAACATGCAAACTAATATAGCAACACACCATTCACAATGAGACTCATTTTAACCATAATAACGTCTAACATGCTTTAACTATATCATGATATACATTTCTCAATATAAAATGCTATTTTATATAGATCTCATATATAGTCACATAGGAAATCATATCATCAAAGCATACAAAAATTAATCTTCATACATACTCATGAAACCATAAAACCAAGATAAGCACCAAAACTCACCTTTTCTTCCTCAAGCATAGAGATACAATCTCATCCAAGAAATCACATATAAAAAACTACTAGACAACAAAATATAAGAGAGAGATCTTATAGAATTAAGTTCCATGGCACGACATGAGAATGAAGAAGAAGGGAAACTCAATTGTCCTATAGGCTCTCGCTCATAGATGTATCATGACTCACTACTAATTATCGAGACTCTACAAGAAGTAGGAACATGAGACTTTAGACACTAAAACCACTTTCATAAGACTCATGCTTTGATACCACGTTTCTCATGGTCGGGGAGCACCCCCTAGAAGTAACATGACGTATTTGACCTCTCCGAGGTCTTATACAAGCCCATAGTTATCATTCATTGCATTTTCATAGGTAAATTAGCGGAAAATTTAAAACTTTTGATAGCACATCATGTGCTAGAAACTTCACTTCATATATGTATAATATCATAAGTATATATTTAGACTCTAGTCTCTTTGTTCCATCCTCGACTCAACATTATTAAAGTATATTAGGGACAAGACCCTTACGACTTAATCATAAGTATATAATTAAAATATTTTAAACATAACTTGACATAGACATCCTTGAATCTTGAGAATTCCTTTTGCTTGAGCTTGGGAAACACATAACGAGCTCCTCAACATAGAGTCGTCCTTTTAAGATTCTGTAACCTACACTTTGTATAAAAAGTAGAGTAGAATGGAGTTAGTACAAGAATGAACTAAGTATGAAAACCATGCAAAAACATGCATTTAAAAGGGACATTTTCTTGAAATCATACTTTATACCTTTTTGAGAAAATAATCATAAAACCTTTATAAAATAAGAATTATATCATTTACATACTTTATCTAGGCATATTACATAATCAAACATAATTTGAAATCATACAATGCATTTAAGGCAATTTAGGACCATTTTAAAGTAAGCACCTCCACTTTACAGTAAGCATAATTTATCTTACACTAGACCCTTTTCTTTCTTTATTCTTTAACCCTCCAAGTAAACCTCTAGTGATACTTCATGCAATGCATCACCTTAAGGCCACAAGGAAATTATACATACATTCTACACAAGCGAACACATACCATCATAGAAGTATAGTACAATACAAGACACATTCAGATCAAGACCATAAGGACATTACAGTGAACTCTATTAACTTTGAACATATATTAATTTCACATCACCTAGATCATTATGATACCTTACTCACAATCTCAATTCTAAGTCTACAATTGCAATGTACATGTGAAGCCCCATAACCTCACACATACTTAGTAAACCTTTCATGAGTAAGGGACACCCATCAACTTCAAGTTCACTCGGTGCTAAGCAAAGTTCCTGTATATTAAAAAGCCTTTATTAACCTTAATTTATAAAAACATAGGCTTTGGGAGAGTTAACTCTTTATATGCTTTGATCATAGGTCATACATGAGAGTTTGTCAACCTAAATCATGTTTGAAACCCTTTCACATGGACATAGCATATTCAAGCACCTATCTAGTTTAGGGTACACTTAAGAACACCTTTCAAGGCCCATCCATTGACTAGATAATCATACATTAGTATTTATACATATATGTGAGCAAAGCTTTTACATAACGCATTAAAGCCACACATGTTCATACATCAATGCATAAGTATATAGGTGTAACTATATGAGCAATCCTTTCAAATAAACACATCAAGACACTATGCACATTCATAGTTCACCATATCGTATACTTAACATCATCACATATAAGTCATATTCATAACATGTTCATACATTAGTATTCCTGTTTTTAAAAGACCAACCTAGGAATTATTCAATCAAGGCACACATGTGAAATGCATAGAATATTTTACATACCTTTTCCCATACTAGTACACATATCAAGTAATCCTAGTGAATGATACATCCCATAACATCATAGGATAGAGAACATAGCATAAGACACATTTATTCAAGACTTACTATAATAATGTAGTAAGCTATGGTCATTATGCACATATATATTATTTAATTCACATAGAACCTTATAAGACCTCATCATAGGAAGCACATATGCATAAAATTAACATAACCATTTACATGCTCATAATATTAACAACACAACCTAGATAATAGCTAGAATAGGAAACTAGGCATAGGCTTCATATAGGGTGATCATCACTTCTAACATTCATAATGCAATTGTCTTCAAGGCCATGTTCACATCACATATATATTTTCAATAATTAAACACTGCCACTATAAGTGGACCACACCACACAATTCCATACAAGGCTTCATCAACTATCAATACTATAGAAAAGTAGAGAGGAAGATCCATTCTTACCAATTCATCAACCTTTGATTATCATTGATCAATACACCATTTTCATCAAAAATTCATGTATAGGGTAGTAGCTAAATTTTCTTTAATCAAAAAATAAACCATGCACAATCCACTACAAGAGCATGTTACAACCTCGTATAATACATCACCAACATACTAGAATGTAGAGAGACATAGACTACAAAACCAATTTCACTTGCATTGATCATCAATATTATTTCATCAAGAATATCAATCTAGTGCAGTATCTAAATGCATAATAACCTATTGTAACTCATGCTTTATCTACCCTAGAAGTGAGATAACATTCTTTACAAACATAATCAATCTATAGGTTAGAAGAGTGTAGATCAATCTCACTAAAACCCTTACTTTCATCATGAATGATTCATACCCACAATTCATCAGTAACGTAAATATAAGGAAGTATCTAGAGTTTTGTTTACATAAATGAATCCTTCAATCATAAACTAATTGAGATTACAGTGAAGGCCATGCATTAACATTTAATAGGAAATAGGGATAAATTCTTCATGCATCAATCCTCATTGGACCAACAACACATAATTCATCATCAATACATGTACTAGGTAGTATATATAATAAATTCAATGATCTAGAATCACAATTTATACATAAATTAAAGATCACAAAGCCCACACATAGGCTAAATCGTGAGTTGAAGGGAGCATGGGTTCATCATGCAATTGGATCAAAATTCAAGTTACAATCACCATATTCACATCAATTTATCATGAGGAAACCTTTAAAATATTTTGAGAAAGAACCCATTGCTAGATTGAAGAAGAAGTGATTTGGTCATGAATATATATATTGAAAACATTGAAGGGAACTCTTTAAATGGAAGATTAACTAGAGATAAAGGATCAGTCAACCTTAATGTAGAAGAAGAACTTTGAAACATGGTGAAGAACCCATGGAAATCCAAGATCCAATCTGTTCTTGAGCTTCACTTTCAATGGAGGTTCTAGAGAGAGTTTGGTTTGGGAGAGAAGTCAAAAATTTTGTGAATTGAATTGGGAATGGGGTTGTCACGTTTTTTATCACTTAAATACGAACCAAATAAACCATCTAGGGTCAGGTTAGCACGTGGGGTGAATTTCTAATTCACCCCTTAATTAAGCAGAGTGCAAGCAATGAAGTTGCACGCTGCATCGTCGGGCACAGTCGATGGGGCATCGTCAGGTCGGCTAGCCATCCGGTTGCTCCATCGTTTACGACTTCAATTACTTGTTGGGAGGATACTCTCACAAGTATAATTATTGAGCCGACGACTCCCATCAATGTGGTGTCGATTTAAGGATGGGGCATCATTTGAGCTCATCGATTGAAATTTCCAATGTAGTGTCTCGACAGCCATTGGGTCCTCCTTGAAGGTCTCTCGTGGTACCCTTGAGGAGTTATACCCATACGTTTCCAACGTAATAATAAAATTTAACAATTCAAGCACCTTCAACATCAGTTTCAACCAAAACAACTACTGGAAACACGTCAAACATGCTAGGCACACTCAAGAGAAACACATGCACGTCTTAATGGCTAACTTTCAAACGTCTAGGACGCTCTTGGACATTTAACCTCTAAACATCATGGAACTCAACATACTGCATATAAAAATCATTATTACTCATATAAGGACTTCATAAGCCAATGAAACACATATAAGAACATGAAAACATCTAAGGCCTCTTGGTGACTAATCATCAAACGTCTTGGTCGTCCCTAGACATTTGACTTCCAAGTGACTCCAAATCACTCAGCACACATTAAAAAATCTTAATTAATATGTTTAAAATATTTTAGGCACATGTTAGTCTCTCGACACTGTAACTTATTTTGGGGGTCTTACACTATATGGATCCACTTGGGAAAATTCATCCTCCAATGACACTTATAACACTTTAATCACATCAAGAACTTCAATGAATCATAGAGAAACTTATAACATTAACAACATCATCACATAAAATTCAATGCATTAAACATACAAGGAACACAAACTTCAAATCACTTAGCACCCAATGCAACACAAGCCAGCAAAACATTTATTCACTTTCTCTTTAATGCATCAAACACATAGCCTCTTATCATTTTAATAGGAGGAACATCCTTCTCCTAATAATTACATGTTCTTTACATTTAATTTTTTAAGAATTCATCATATATGATCACACATAGGCAGATAACAACAACACTGACAAGACTAATTAGGCACTCATACTTCAATGCACATAGACTTGAGTTAATTGAATCAACAAGGATTTTTATTAGTTAGACCTAGTTCCATGACGGTCATACTCAACCATACCATGCTTAGCTGTGTTAATTGAGGAATGTCCATCTCCTCAACACACTTACACGTCTCATGATTCCTTACCCATGCAAGGCACAAATGTCAATGTTATTGTAAAATAGGATTTCTAAACTTTTAAACATAGCATGCTCAAACTTTCCTCGTAGTAAAATCAAAATGGTAATTCACACCAAGCACATCACAACAATATGAATCCATTTAACAAAATTTCAATTTCTAGCATAACACTAGATCTCATAAACATGCATCAATTAGATAAAAATTTACAATTTATAGGAACACACAAGGACAATAGGTAAATAGGCCTTCATTTGCCTGAAATCACGCTTACCAAATCATAGAAGTCATATAGTTTTCAAGAGACTCATCATTTTCATTTCAAGGAGAATCAACTTTTTCATTAATAGATTAAAACACCACACATTATAAGTGACTTGAAGCATTCTTCTTACCTTATCTCATGAAGTTATATGCACAACTAGTATATAAAGATGCCCAATCAACATGAGAAAACATGAACTTAGTCAAGAATACTTTTTAATGCAAATTTAGAATCTTCATAACATGCATGACATAAGTCAACTAATACAGATATAGCATGTGGAGAAAATGCAACTCATATCTTCATGAAAAAATCCCATTATGAACAAGCTATTAGAAACTAATTAGTCTCAAGCTCAAATAAACATAGAAGGAAAAGATAGAAATATCTACAACCTTATTAATCACATCACCATATCGCACTTATTAGGACCTAATTAATATAAACTTTACTCAACTATAATCATTCCATTAATCTTAACACCCAAAGGAATTGCATAACTGTCAAATCCAGAAACAACACCATTGAAGTTAGGGGCAATCTCGAAATGCAACCGGCATTCTTGACCTCTTAAAGGGTCTCGTACAAGCCATTACATATATTCATTGCATAAACATATTGAAAAGTAGTGTGGAATTAAAACTTTTAACAAAACATAACATAGTATTCAAAAACTCTTTCAGATAAAGTTATAGGATATACTAAGTCTCAATATCATCAAACTTAAGACATGAGAATACTTGGGATATGGCCCATACACAATACGAATATAGAAATACTTAGTTTATTACAAAACTTCAAATGTAAAACATAAAAGACATCTGTGCCCTCGAATCAAATGAGGACATACTTAGACTTCTCTTGAACGATACTACAGTTGAAGTCTTCACTTCCCAATAGCTCTTCACTTACAAACAACAATAGAGATAGATTAAAGCATGGATTCCTAGAATAACATGTACTAGGTATGAGATAATGCATAAAAATCATGAAAATGGACATTTATTTGAAATGTTCATCTTTTCATTTTAAAATCATATAACAATCATAAGAACAAGAGTTAACAACTTAGAAATACCTAAGATAACATTTAAACGAAATATCATATTTTTTGAGTAACTTTAAAGTTTCCCATTTCATTGTACAGTGAGATGATTCAATGTTACAGTGAAGCAATTTCCTTTCTATTTAGCACTTCTTAGCATGTAGTGTCCTCACTAAAAGATATCCTAAGACACACTTAAGCAACACAAAGAGAGACCGCACATATAACCTCCCTAATAATACCTAAATGACCCTCAAGAACACTTATAATAAGTCACATACACACTTACAAGACATCAAATTATCAACGCATAGATAATATGACATTCTCCTTCCAAAGGCTATCAAAAGACTTACTTAAGATCAAGAAGATAACGCCCATAATTGATCTCTTCAAAACTACCTAAATAATCCTTTAGACTACTACCAAGTGTTACATCATGTACACATAATCAACATCTTTCGTAACTAGAGTCATTCTTAAGACTTATCTTGGTAAGGGATGAAGTAACCATTCTTATGCCCCCTTTACACCTTAACTAAACAACCCTTAGCTACTCTAGATAAGTACTTATTCTATTAACATACTTCATAACATAAGTTATTAGTTCATTAGTTCATTGATACTCATACATCATATAAAGGACATTCAAATAGTGGTCTTGGACAAGATCTAGGAAATCCCAATAACACCTTCAAAGCCTATTGTGCAATGTCTAGATAGTGTCTCATACCACCACCTAAACTTCATAGAACTTCATAAATGCTAAAATGTATTCTATATGATGAGAATAGGAAACAACTGACCTATACAATTATAGCAAGACATGGGATCCGGAGTTCTATCCTACTCTGATGAGGTTGTTCTACTTGCCAATGGTAGAACGTAGACACATGTAGGCACATGGTTAAGGAATATGAAGGGAATACTTTGTAACCTAGTCTCACTCTTTAAATAGAACTACTTCCCTTACCATACTCACTCAATGCTAGCCTTCTTTCTCATAGGGTAATTTCCACGTAAGGTTCACATAAAAGGATTCCATAACAAGTTCATGACCCAATCACATTTACCGTACCAAAGAAAGGTCCACTAGGGCTACGTCTAAATGGAGACAAGAAGCTCCTGATGACATTCATTATACTAAATATGATGTATTTCCAGCCAATTAACCAAGTACATTCATGACGTTCAAAAGCTTTGCCTTGAAACGACCTTGTGTCTAAGCATGTTTTGTCGAGTTTTACGTGTTAGTTTTTTGTTAAATTCATGTGAGTGGTCCTAAACACATATACGGTAATGTTTGGGTTGGAAAATTTTAGGCAAATATCCCCAAGGACCATTCAAGGGTCCTTGAGGAAAGACCCATAATAGGTGCAAAGGCTGCCCAAATCACCCAATATGATATCACAAGGCCCTTACCCATGGCCATAACCAACAATTCACGATATGTATATCTATATTATCGAAATTATCTCAATTCAGTTTAAATTCATAAATCTAATAAAATGTAGACATCAATCATATACAATTATTACATCAATATATATCCCATAGAAATCTACACCTTAATTCATATACATTAGATCAATATCAAGTAACCCATAACATAATCAAAATATAAGATTCATCCAATTCGTGGGTTCGTATGTAATTTAGGTTAAAATAATTAGAAAATATCAATTAAATCATTATCTAATGTTTCAAAATAATTAAAAAAGAACCCATGGTAGAATCATGAAATTTGGACAACTAATTGTGAAAACTTCAGAAAACTTCTTGAGAGTTGGGCTCCTTGATGAAGAGAGTTTCAAGAATCAAAATCCATACCTTGATAAATGTAATTCTTCACTTTGATGAAGAGTCTACATTCAATTCGTAACACAAAGATCTTCTTTGACTTTGGACTTCAATGGAGTCTTAAAAAATTTCTAAGGGATTTTGGTGTTTTGATTTGGAAGAATGTAATATTCTATGTGTTGGAGACTTATATGCACACTTAAAATACCCAAAATCACCTTAGGTAAATGAAAATACTCTTATTTGTAAGTGGGGTGATATTACAAGTTCACCCCTCAACTTATAGTGAACTGCACACAGGGAGGCAGTCCACCAACAGTTGGCAGTCAACGGATCGTTAGTCCACAAGCAGACCGTCATGCCCTTTTGTTGGTTGGTTCATAGACTCAACATTGGTCTCCTCCCTCCCAATTCTATGTCCCAATCGATTATATCCTACCAATGGAGTGTCGATTGACCCACTAGGCGTCTACTGCCTCCGTGGTTTGGGTTGTCTTTGGTAGCCTTGGTACCTATTTTGGGTCCTTCGTCAAGGACCCTTGGATGGTCCTTAGGGATATTTTCCCGGATGTTTCTAACCCAAAAATCACAGTATATGGTTTTAGGACCTATCACATGAATTTCACCTAAAATGAACACGTCAAACTTGACGAATTATACTTAGAACCACAAGGTTGTTTCAAGGTAATCCTTTTGAACATCATGGACGTTCTTGGACGTTTGACCTCCAAACTTCATGAAACTCGACAGACTGCCTATGTATGCTATAAAAACTCAATTAAGGAATTTATAACTTCATGAATATCAAATAAAAACCTAAAACCGCATATGAGGCACATAGATGACTTAGTCGTCGAACGTCTTAGTTGTCCCTTGACGTTTGACTTCCAATGCACCTAAACTATTAGATACATCCTCATTAACACATAATAGACCTATTTAGTAACTTAAACTATCAATACCAATATTTTAGGCTCTAGTTAACCTAAGTCATTTTCTGGGTCTTACAATCTCCCCCACTTGGACAACATTCGTCCTCGAATGACATTTGCCACACTCTGAACAATTCCAAGAATAGAGATTTAACGAGAAGGTTATGACCATACCATAAAACACATAATCAGGAAGATAAACATCAATTTCACATAGTCAAGAGATTCACAACCCAATAAGAAACTAGAAGACGATTCTATAACTCATCATGCTAGAAAACTAACATGATTAATTCCAAATAGTAAAAACTCATTTTATATTTGTTATCACGCATATATACATCAGTTATAACAACATTAAAATAATTTTTTGACCAAATAATCAATTTGTCAAATTTTCAAAGATTTTACAGTGAGCAGGGAAAAACATTAAAGTGATTTTGGTCATTTTTCCTAAATCCATCTTTTAGTCAATTCATGATATAAACATGCTATTGTGCAAAGTAACATCAAATAAAAACACCTTACAACACAATCATGGCTTCACAAAACACACAACGCAAGAATTTATTGAAATCCAATTTGAACAACACTTCTAAACACCAACATTACTAAACACCATGCACATGCAACATGCTTCTAGGAATTTCTATCTCATCTACTAACCATACTCCCCCACATAGAAGGAACTCATATCTATAAAAAGAAATGCAAGGACTTACCCTCACCATCATCATAACCATCCTTCTTCTCTCCTCTAGTCTGGAGTGCATAGGAACTCCTCTTTATTGGAGTATTATCCTTTGGAACACTAGTAGCAACTTGCTAACCCTCTCTTCCTCTAGAAGAAATTATACGACAAACTTCTATACCGAATAGACACTCACCATAATGTTTCTTCCCACAAGTGATACATGTAGGTTTGGCATTTTGAGAACCACCTCCTTTCTCCAAATTTACCTTAACACTCTTAGGTTCTTCTTGAGTTTGAACCTTCTTTTTGAACCTAGGTTGCCCTTGATCACTAAAACCATTCCTTTTCAAACTTCTAGCCATCCTCCTAAGTTTAGACTCTTCAATCGATTGTGCATACACCATGATTCTAGATAGGGTCATATCATCATGTAGCATCGCCGTATGACATTCCTCCCTCACTAGATCAGCCACACCCGTCTCAAATCGACTCATTTCATCCCTTGCATTAGACACAAGAAAAGGGTAAAATCTAGATTATATTGAGAACTTCAAAGAGTATTCCTAAACACTTCTATTACCTTGGTTGAGATTGATAAAATCCTTTAACTTAACTTCTTTCCTCTCACAGGGAAATTACCTAAAAAGAAAAGCTTCCTTGAATATTTCCCACTCAATAGAACCTGATTCCTCTGGCCTATTATCCTTCTATTGAGATTAAAATTTTTGAGAAATATCCCTCAATTGATACGAAGCCAACTCCGCCTTCTCCCTAGATATAACTCCTATAGCACTCAATACCTTATACACTCTATCTAGGAACTCTTGGGGATCCTCTCAAACCTTAGAGCCAAGAAAGATAGGAGGAGTCATCCTCACAAAGTCTCTCAACCTAGAGGTCATAGTACTCTCCACAACATTCTCCTTAGGCACCATACTCAAATTCACTTGAGTTTTCACGGCTCGGGCTAAAGCAAGCAATGCCTCTCTAATATCCCTATTACTCAACTCGGGAACATCAGCACCTCCACCCACAATAAGGACATGATCCACGCTACCATGACGCTACGCTGCGCCTGCACTGAAGTGACTTGCAAACAACTCTAATGCTATATAGCCATATAGGCAAGGCTCGGGACCACCTCCCTTCGCTTCAGAGTCATAGGCACCTTGAGCACCTTGAGGAACTTTTTCAACTTGAAAAGGAATCTCCTCTTGCTCCCCATTCTCCTCAACTATCCTAGCCAGTCTCCTCGTCGTATTCATCTTCCTAGAAACACTAGTAAAACTATAGGAAAAGAGTACTCCTAACTTTTACTTATGACACAACATAGGAGTAGATAATAAGGAAAATTCTATCGTTCTATAGCCTCTCCCCCATAGATGTGTCACGACTCAAACCGATGGTCAAGACTCTACTTGATGTGACTTGATGAGACTCATTGATTCCTAATACTACTTTCATAACCTATGCTCTGATACCAAGCTTGTCACATCCTGAATCTACACCCTAGAAGTTAGAGGCAATCTCGGATTGCTATCATCATACTTGACCTACTGAAGGTCTCGTACAAGCCCTTACATGTCATTCATCGCATAAACATAGTGAAAAGCAGTGCAGAATTAAAATGTTGCAAAAAGCATAACATAGTGTTTGAAAACTCTTTCATATAAAGTCATAGGAAATACTAAGTCTCAATCTCATAAAACTTAAGACACGACAAAACATGGAACACGGCCCATACACAATACAAATATAGAAATGCTTACTCTATTACAAAACTTTAAATGAAAAACTTAAAAGAATCTTTGACCTCGAATCAAATGAGGACATACTTCACTTCTCTTGAACAATGTTATGGTACAATTATTCACTTCCCAAAAGCTTCTCACCTACCAAAAACAATAGAGATAAATAAAAGAATGGATTAGTACAACCACATGTACTAAGTATGGCATAATGCATAAAAATCATGAAAATTGACATTTATTTGAAATATGCATCTTTTTATTCAAATACCATACAATAATCATAAGAAAAACATTTAACAACTTAGAAAAACATAAGATAACATGTGAACGAAAAAGCATAATTTTAAAGTCACTTTACTATCAACCATTTCACTCACTGTTACAGTGAAGTGCTTTCCCTTCCATTTAGCACTTCTTAGCATGTAGTCTCCTCACTAAAAGTTATCCTAAGACCCACTTAAGAAACACAAAGAGAGACCTCCCATAAAACCTCCCTAAGCATACCTAAATGAACCTCAAGAACACTTATAATAAGTCACATACACACTTACAAGACATCAAAGTATCAACACATAAATTACTTGACATTATCCTTCAAAAGGCTATCAAAAGATTTACTTAAGTAGATCAAGAAGATAACATCCATGGTTGACCTCTTTAAGACTACTAAGTAATCCATAAGACTACATAAGGCTTAGATCATGTCTACATAATCAATATCTTCCCTAACTAGAGTAATCCTTAAGAAACATCTAGGTGATGTACGAAGAAACCATTCCTATGCCTCCTTCAAACCTTAATTACACAACCCTTAATTACTCTAGATAAGTACTTATTCCATTAACATACTTTATAACATAAGTCATTATTTCATTAGTTCATTGAGAATCATACATCACACAAAGTACATTAAAGTGTTAGTCTTGGACAAGACTTAGGATATCCCAATAACACCTTCAAAGCATATTGTGCAATATCTAGATAGAGTCTCATACCACCACCTAAACTTCATAAAACTTCTTAAATGCTAATAGGTATTCCATATGATTAGAATAATCAATAACTGACATAGAACATGAAAGTAAGACATGAAATCCGTACTTCTATCCTACTCCGATGAGGTTGTTCTACTTGCCAATGGTAGAACATAGACACATCCCATGTAGGCACATGGTTAAGGAATATGAAGGGTGTGCTTTGTAATCTAGTCTTACTCTTTAACTAGAACTACTTCTCTTACCATACTCACTCAGTTCTAGCCTTCTTTCTCAAAGAGTAATTTACATGTACTGTTCACATAAAAGGGTTCCATAAAATGTTCATAAGCTAATCATGTTTACCCTACATAAGAAAGGTCAACTAGAGTTACCTCACAATGGAGACAGGAAGCTCATGATGAGTTTCCTAATAATTAATATGATGTTGTTCCATCCAATTAACTATAAGTCTATCATTTCTTTACTTTGTAGGATACCATTACGGCGTACGACTTCAACATTCTTAACCTTACCACTAAGTCAAGGTTTCCATATAAAGGACACTCTTAACATCATTTAAATGGTCATGTCATTCATACATACAATACTAAGAGCTTTAACATCCTAAGTCAAGGCATCACTTATTTATAATCATATATACATCAAGTAAAGACCATAAGGACATTATAGTGAACTCTATTCACTTTACACATATGCCAATTTCACTTCACCTAGAACATTACAAGACCTTACTCATAATTCCAATCTAAGTCGGCTAGTGTAATATGCATGTGAAGCCCCATAACCTCACACATAATGATGTTAAAGCTCTTAGTATTGTATGTATGAATGACATGACACCTTAAATGATGTTAAGAGTGTCCTTTATGTGAAAACCTTGACTTAGTGGTAAGGTTAAGAATGTTGAAGTCGTAACCCATAATGGTATCCCACAAAGTAAAGAAACGATAGACTTATAGTTAATTGGATGGAACGACATCATTTTAATCATTAGTAAAGTCATCATGAGCTTCTTGTTTCCATTGTGAGGTAGCCCTAGTTGACCTTTCTGATGTAGGGTAAACGTGATTAGGTTATGAACATGTTATGGAACAAGTAGACAAATTCTTACAAATTCATGCATAAGGAACATTAACATAGTCACATGCACTAGAACACCTTCCTAGGACTTCCCTAAAGATCTACTTATGTAATGCATAGGTGTGACTCGCGACACATGTATAGGAGAGAGGATATATGACGATAGAGTTTCCCTTCTTTTCTAGTCCCTTGTCGTGACATAGAGTAAATTTCATTATTCCTTCTTATAAGTTTCCTTATATTTTCTAGGATATGAATACTAGAAGGATGGCCGCTAGAAGGTTGGAAGAGGATAGGGTGAATGAGGAGGTTCCCCCTTAAGTTGATCAAGTTGAGAAAGTTTCTCAAGGTTGTAAAGGAGTTCAAGGTTCTCAAGATCTCCTAATGTGGAAGGAGGTATTGAGGTTCCAGAGATATCTAATAGGGTGATTAGAGAAGCTTTGATTGCTATAGCCCGAGCCGTGACTATGCAAGATAATTTGATATGATGCCTAGGGTTGTGGAGAGCAATAAGACATCTAGGGTGAGAGATTTTTTGAGGATGAATCCTCTTATCTTTATTGTCTCTAAGGTAAATGAGGATCCCCAAGAGTTTCTTGATGGAGTTTACAAAGTTTTGAGTGTTATAAGGGTTACATCTAGGGATAAGGAGGAGTTGGCTTCGTACCAATTGAGGGATGTTTCTCAAATTTTGTACACTCAATGGAAGGATAATAGGCTAGAAGGATTGGGTCCTATTGAATGGGATAAATGTAAGGAAGCTTTTCTTAGTATGTACTTTCCCCGAGAGAGGAGGAAAGCTAAGGTGGAGGAGTTTATCAATCTCAAGCAAGGCAATATCAATGTTCAGTAGTACTCTTTGAAATTCTCAATATTGTCTAGGTATGCCCCTTTTCTTGTGTCCAATCCAAGAGATGAAATGAGTCATTTTTTGACGGGGGTAGCCGACTTAGTGGTGGAAGAATGTCGTACAACTATGTTTCTTGATGATATGACCCTAGCTAGACTCATGGTGTATGCACAATAAATTGAAGATTCTAAACTTAGGAGGACAACTAGATGTTTTAAAAGGAGTGGTGCTAGTGATCAAGAGCAAACTAGGTTAAAGAAGAAGGTTCAATCTCAAAGAGAATCTAGAAGTGCTAAGTTCAAGATTGAGAAAGGAGGTTGTTCCAATGATGGCAAGACTACTTGGGCAAATTGTGCCAAGAAACATTATGGCAAGTGTCTATTGGGTACCAGGAGTTTCTTTACTTATGGTGAAGATGGTCAGAAAGTTAGAGATTTTCCTATGATTGCTTCTAGAGGTAGAGAGGGTAAGCAAGTTGCTCTTAGTATTCCAAAGGATGATGCTTCAACAAAGATGCATTTTTAGGCACTCCGTTCTAGACTAGAGAAGCCGGATGAGAAGGAGACTGATGATGATGTTGGTAAGTTCTCCTTCTTATGTTAAGATATGAGTTCCTTCTATGTGGGGGAGTATGGTTTGTAGATGGAATAGAAGTCCTTGAAATTGTTTCTTGTGCATGATGTTTAGGAGTTTGGTTGAAAATGAATTTCATTTAATACTTGCATTTGTGTGTTTTATTGAGTTATGATTATGTTGTAGGATGTGTTTATATGATTTTATTTTGCATATTATCATTTTTATATGATGAATTGCCTAAAATTTGAATTTTTGAAAAAAATTGGTGAAATCACTATAAAATGGAAAACTATTTACTGTAATATTTTTTTAAAATGACTGTTTGGTTATTTGGTCTAAAATTGTTGTAATGTGTTTAGAACTAATATATATAAGCATGATATTGAATATAAAATAAGTTGTTATTATTTGGAATGAAGCATGTGAGTTTGGTAGCATAATGGGTTATAGAATTGTTTTCTAGTTTCTGGTTGTGCTATGAATATATTGAATATGTGTAATTCATGTTTTCTTATTGATTATGTGTTTTATGGAATGTTTATTAGATTCTAGATGAGTCTAAAATTTTGGAAGTGTTCGTAGAGTTGCAAGTGTCATTTGAGGACGAATGTTGTACAAGTGTGGGATATTGTAAGACCTCGAAGATGACCTATGTCAAATGGATCCTAACATGTTGGTATTTATTTCATAAGTTTATAATTATTTCTAATATATGTTATAGAGGAAGTATCTAAATTATTAGGGATGTTGGAAGTCAAACTCAAGGGACGACTAAGACGTTCAATGACTAAGTCACCTGAATGTCTCATATGTGTTTCTATGTGTTTAGGTGTGTTTTGAGGTTCTTAATTGAGTTAATCATTTATAGGCAGTTTTTAAAGTTTCGTGAAGTTTGGAGGTCAAATGACCAAGAACGTCCAAGGCGTTTGAAAGATATGCCTTGAATCGACCTTGTACGTCTAGGCGAGTTTCATTGAGTTTTTCGTGTTCGTTTTGAATGAAATTCACATGACAGGTTTTAAACTTATAGGCGATCATATTTGGGTCGAAAAATTCTGGGAAATTATCCCCAAGGACCATCAAGGGTTCCTTGAGGAAGGACCCAAACCTGTTGCCAAAACAGTCCCAGACAGACCTTGGCAACGGAGTAGTGAATAGCTCGTTGGCCTGATGACCCGCCATCGAGGGTGCCATCGTGGGGGGATTAACCAAGGGTGAATTTTTTAAATTTTTTCAGCCGCTGTATCAACCAGCGGAGGGCTGTGGCGCCTCGTCGTGGCTGTGACGCCCCGTCAAGGCCAGGCGTCGCACGCACCTCTGTTCCTGCGCAGTCTGCTGTCTTCTTATGGGTGAATTGGTAAATTTACCCCACTTGTAAATTAATTCATTGGCGTTTTATTAAGGGTCTTTTTGGTATTTCAATTAAATATATAAACGGTAAAGACCTTAAAGACTTAATTCTTCCAAATTGAAAACCAAAAACTCTTAGAAAAATCCCAAAGACTCCATTGAAGTCCTAATTGAAGAAACAGCTTGGAAGTGAAGATTTGAGTCGAAATTCTTCATCAAAGTGAATAATTTTCATCCTTGAGGTATATATTTTGAGCCTCGAAACTTTTTTCTTCAAGGAGCCCAACTCTCAAGATGTTTTTCAAAGTTTTCTATGTGAATTGTCCAATTTCAGGATTCTACCATGGGTTCTTGCATAAATGATTTCTAAACAGTGAATTATGATCTAATTGATATTGTATTGATTATTTCAATCAAAATTACCTATGAACCCATGTAAATTGATGAACCCTTGTTTTGATTACTTATTGAGTAACTTGATATTAAGCTAATATTGTTGAATTGTTATGTTGTTTCTCATGGGCTTTCTAATGATATAAGAATTGTATTCAATTGATAATATAATTGATATTAGATTGCTAAATCTATATTAAATAGATGTAGATTCATTGAGTTTTAATGTTATTGATTTGAATTATTGTTCATGACCATGGGTAAGGGCCTTATGATGTTGAATTGGTTGATTTTGCATTGAATTGAAGTTTTGATGAGGGGATGAAGGTATGCTGCGCCATTTTATGTAATTTAATATTAATATACTTTGATTCTATTGTGACTGTTATTGTCTATTTATGGTGGCAGTTTTATGTGTTTTACTTGCAATTGATGTGGCCTTGTCGGCGTTACTTTATGCAATATGATGAGCATGGCCTTATTGGAAAATACTTGAAGTAATGTGGCTATTTGTGTATTTTATTATGTGAAGCATGAAATTATCTATCTACATGTGATTTCATATGTGTGTTCTTCTACTTATGTTACCTTAATTGATCACGTTAGACTATGTCTTTGACAATATATACTTTTACGGTTAAGTCTTGGTTATTCCTACTTGGCTTAGTGAGTCTATGTGGAGTACATTAATGATGTTCTGATCATATATAAGATGACTTGAAGATATTAGACTGTTTCTAGGTGTTTCTTGAATGACTTGCATTATGTGTTAAAAGTGAAGTATGTGGTATCTTGTCTTGGTAGACTTGTGTCACTTGCTTGATGTATATATGATTATGAATATGTGATGTCTTTATTTAGTGTGTTAGAACTCTTAGTCTTGAATGTATGAATGACATGTAACATTAAATGATGATATGAGATTCTATTATGTGAAAACCTTGACTTAAGGGTAAGGTTAAGATTATTGAAACGTAAGTCGTAACGGTATCCTTCAGAGTAAAGGAATGATGGAATTAGGTTATTTGGATGGAACGGCATCATACTAATCCTTAGGAAAGTCATCATGAGCTTCTTTTCACCATTGTGAGGTAGCCTTAGTGGACCTTCCTTGGTAGGGTAAATGTGATTGGGTTATGAATTTGTTATGGAACCCTTTTATGTGAACCTAATGTATGACTTACTCTTTGAGAACTAAGGCTAAAAAAGAGTGACTATGGTAAGGGAAAGTAGTTCTAGTTAAGTATGAGACTATATTACAAAGTATGTCCTTCATATTGCTTAACCATGTAGCTATATGGGATGTGTCTAAGTTCTACCATCGGCAAGTAGAACAACCTCATTGAAGTAGGATAGAACTCCGGATTCCATGTCTAGCTATCATGGTCTATGTCTGTTATTGCCTATTCACATCATATGGAATACCTATTAGCTTTAGAAGAGTTTATGGAGTCTAGGTGGTGGTATGGGACAGTATCTAGACATTGCTTAATAGAATTTGAAGGTGTTATGTGGAGTTCTAGGTCTTGTCTAAGACCATTATTTGAATGTGATTTATGTGATGTATGAGACTAAATCAACTATTTAATTATGTTAACGAGTATGTAAATAAATGAATACATAATCTCAAGTGACTTAATGATTCCTTAGCTAAAGTGTGAATAGGATATAAGGGTTGATCTCTTCATGACTTATCTTTGGAAGTCTTTAGGTTTAGGGAACTTGGTTGATTTTGTGGACATGATCTAAGCCTTAGGTAGTCTTGGGGATTAATTATGTAATCTTGAAGAGCTCACTTTGGACGTTATCTTCTTGATTTACTTAAGTAGGTATTTAGATAGCCTATGGGAAGAGAATGTCATATCATTTATGTGTTGGTGATTTAGTGAAAATGAGTCTATCCTAGGGAGTCTATAGGATCTCTTGAGTGTCTGTGTGTAAGGGATTGTATGGGAGGTCGCTTCACAACTCACTCAAGTGAAACTTAGAATTCCGCTTTGGAAGAGGAATCTTGCCTTGATGTTTATGATACTTTCTATGTGTGTATGTGACTCATTATAAGAAATCTTATTGTTCTTTTAGGCACATCTAGATAGGGTGTATGGGTGGTCTCTCTTTGTGTGACTTAAATGAATCTTAGGATGACTTTAAGTAAGGAAATTTCATGCTAGAAGTTGGTTATTAAAGTGAATTGAACTTGCTGTAAAGTGAAGCCTTAAATTTATATTGTTGATTAATTATTATCTTATGCGTTTCTAAATTGATTAATGATGTTATCATGATTAAAATATGATTTGAATAATGAAAAGATGCATATTTCCAATAAAGCCCATTTTCATGATTTTTATGCATAATGACATACTTAGTACATGTGTTTGTACTAATTCCATGCTTTTATCTATCTATATAGTTCTCAGTAGGTGAGGAGCTTTGAGAAGTGAAGACTTGGATTAGAAGATCGTTCAAGAGAAGTTGAAGTATGTCCTCACTTGACTCGAGGGCATATATGTCTTTTACGTTTTTATTCAAAGTATTGGAATAGACTAAGTATTTCTATATTCGTATTTTGAAGTATGGGCCATGTCCCAAGTATTCTTGTGTCTTAAGATGATGAGATTGAGACTTAGTATTTCCTATTAGTTTTATATGAAAGATATTTTGAAGACTATATTATGCTTTGTGAAAAGTTTTAATTCTAAACTACTTTTCACAATGTATATGCAATAAATGATAGGAAAAAGCTTGTCTTAGACCTCCGAAAGGTCGACGATGCCGATTAAAATCCAAGATTGTACCCTAACTTCTACGGTGTGGTCTTCGGATGTGAGAAGTAGAACATTAACACATGCTAGAATACTAAGTGAAACCACTTTCTAGAACCTATGTGGCAAGCATAGTTGTGGAAATGGAGGTATATGTGGAAACCCTACTTATGCCAAATAGGACATTGTAGTTATCTATTATGGAAACATCACTCTATTCCCTTTGGGCTATGAGGCTTACAACCTCGTGAGGAAAATGGTGACCTACCTTCGTCCAATGGGAAGGGAAACCCCTCCAACTCAAGTTCACTAGGTGCTAAGAAAAGTTCTCTACTATTAAAAAGCCTTTATTAACCTTACTTTATAAAAACATAGGCTTCGGGAGAATTAACGTGTCATATGATTAGCTCATACGTCATAGATGATAGTTCATCTACCTAAATCATGTGAGAAACCCTTTCACATGGACATATCATTTTCAACAACCTATCTTGTTTAGGGTACACTTGAGCACAACTTTCAAGGCCCCTCCATTGACTAAATCATCATAAATGAATGTATATATATACCTATATGTGAGCAAACCTTTCACATAACACATTAAGGCCTCACATATTCATACATCAATGCATAAGTATGTAGGTGTAACTATATTAGAAATCCTTTCATATAAACATCAAGACACTATTCACATTCATATCATATCATATACATAACATCATAACATATAAGTCATATTCATAACATGTCCATACATTACTGTTCATGTACTTAGAAGATCAACCTAGGAACTATCCTATCAAGGCACACATATGTAATGCATAGACAAGGTCACATACCCTTTCTCATACTAGTACACCTATCAAGTCATCCTAGTGAATGATACATCCCATAACATCATAGAATGGACAACATAGCATAAGACACAAATATTAAAGACTTACTAAATCATTATAGTAAACTCTAGTCATTATGCACATATACAATCTTTAATTCACATAGAAAATTATAAGAACTCATCATATGTATCACATATACATAAACTTATCATAACCATTTACATACTCATAACATTAACAACACAACCTAGACCATAGCTAGAATAGGAAATTATGCATAGGATTCACGTTGGGTGATCATCACCATCACACATTCATAATGCAATTGCCTTCAAGGCCATGTTCAGATCACATACATATTTTGGCAATATTTAAACAACGCCACCATAAGTGGACTATACCACACAATGCCATACAAGGCATTCAACAACTATCAATACTATAGAAAAGTAGAGAGGAAGAGCCATTCCTACCAATTTATTAACCTTTGATGATCATTGATCAATACACCTTTTTCATAAACAATTCATGTATAGGGAAGTATCGAAATGTGATTTGATCATAAAAAAGCCATGCATAAGCCACTACAAGATCATTCTACAACCTAGTACAATACATCACCAATATATTAGAAAGTAGAGAAACATAGATCATTAACCAAATTCACTTGCGTTGATCATCTATCATATATCATCAAGAACATAAATCTAGAGCATTATATAAAGACATATTAACCTAGTCTAACTCCTGATTCATCTACCCTAGAAGTGAGATCACATTATGTTCATACATTATCAATCTATAGGTTAGAAGAATTTAAATCAATCGTACTAAGACTCCCTTAAATTGATCATGAATGATTCATACCCACAACTCATCAATTACATAAATATAAGGAAGTATCTACAATTCTCTTTGCATAAACGAATCCTTCAATCATACACTAATCGATATTATAGTGAAGGTTATGCATTACCATTCAATAAGAAATGGGGATAAAGTCTTCATGCATCAATACTCATTTGACCAACAACACATAATTCATTGTAAATACACGCATTAGGTAGTAGATATAATAAATTCAATGTGCTAGAATCACAATTCAATCAACATAAATTCAAGATCACAAAGCGCAACACATAGGCTAAATCGTGAGTTGAAGGGAGCATGGATTTATCATGGAATTTGATTAAAGTTCACGTAACAATCATCATATTCACATAAATTCATCATGAGGAAACCTTTAAAAACATTTTGATAAATAACCCATGGCTAGATTGAAGAAGAAGAGATTTGATCATAAACTTGCATTGAAAACATTGAGGGAACTCTCTAGATGGAAGATTAACTAGAGATGAAGGATCAACATACCTTAATGAAGAATAAGACCTCTAAAACTTCGTGAATAACCCAAGGAAATACAAGCTCCAAGTTATTTTTGAGCTTCACCTTCAATGGAGGTTGTAAAGAGAGTTTAGTTTGGGAGGAAAGTCCATTTTTTGTGAATTGAATTTGGAATAGTATTGTCACGTTTTTATCACTTAAATACACCCAAAAATAACCAAATAAAACAACTAGGGTCAGTTTAGCACGTGGGTGAATTTCTAAGTCACCCTTTAATTAAGCAATGTGCAAGCAGTGAAGTTGCCGGTTGCATCGATTCGTACAGTCGACGGGGCGTCGTCTGGTCGACGAGCCATTTTGTTTCTCCTTCATTTGCAAATGCAAGTGATCTATGGGAGGCTAATATCACACGTACAAGTGTTTAGTGATGCCTTCCATTGACGGGGGATCGATTGAAGGACAGGGCATCAATTGAACTCGTCGATTGACAGTGCCAAGGAAGTGTCTCGACAACCTTTGGGTCCTCCTTGAGGGTCTCTTGCGGGGCCCTTCGGGAGTCATACCCAGACATATCCAATGTAAATATAAAACTTAAAAATTCAATGATCTTTGAATCATCAATTTCACCCAAAACAACTACTTGCAACATGTCCAAACAGGCTAGGGACACTCAAGACACACACATGCACGTCTCAAGGACTTACTTTTAATGTCTTGGACGTTTGACCTCTAAACTTCATGAAACTAAACATACTTCTGATAAACATAATTATTACTCATATAAGTACTTAATAATCCAATGAAACACACACAAACACATGAAAACATCTAAAGCCTCTTGGTGACTAGTCGTCGAATATCTTGGTCATTCCTTGACGTTTGACTGTCAAATTACATTAAATCACCCATGCATATTTTAAACACTTAATTAACATTTTAAAAAGATTATAGGAACATTTGAGATTCTATACACCCTAACTCATTTTGGGGGTTTTATGCTATGTGGATCCACTTGGCAACATTCGTCCTCGAATATGACTAAGAACACTTTAATCATATCAAGGACTTCAATGAATCACAGAGAGCTTACAATATTAACAACATCATAATATAGAATAGAATGTGCCAAAACTACAAGTAACACAAACTTCAAATCATTTAGCACGCAATGCAACACAAGCAAGCATAACCTTTATTCACTCACTCTTTAATTCATCAAACACATAGGCTATTATCATGTTCATAGGAGTAACATCATTATCCTAATCATAATGTGGTCTTACATTTAATTTTATTAAGATTTCATCATATATGATCACACATAGTAAGATTCCAATAACACTCAAGAGACTAATTAGGCACTCACACTTCAATGCACATAGACTTGAGTCAATAAGGATCTTATTAGATAGACTTAGTGCCGTAAGGTTCATACTCAACCATACCATTCTTAGTTGTGTTCATGGAGGAATGTCCTTATCCAAACACACTTACACGTGTCATGATTCCTTACCCAAGCAAGGCAGAAAAGTCAATGTTACTGTAAAAACGGGGATTTCTCAACTTTTAGCCATGGAATACTAAAACTTTCCTCCTTGTGAAGTCAAAATGTAAATTCACACCAAGCACAGCATAACAATAGGAAGTCATTTCACAAAGTTTTAATTTCTAACATAACTCTATCTCTAATAAACATGCATCAATTAGATAAAAAAATTCAATTTATAGGAACAGACAAGGACAATAGTTAAACATGCTTTCATTTGCCTAAATCATGCTTTACAAATCATAAAAGTCAAATAGTTTTCAAGAGACTCATCTTTTTCATTTCGAGACTCAACTTTTTCATAAATGGCTTATAACACCGAACATTATAAGTGACTTCAAACATGATTCTTATCTTATCTCATGAAGTTAAATGCACCACTAGTATATAAAGATGCGCAATCAACATGAGAAAAAATTAACTTAGTCAAAAGTACTTCTTAATGCAAATTTAGAATCTTTATAACATGCATAACTTAGTGTCAACTAAGACATATATAGAATATGGAGAACATCCAACTCATACCTTCATGAAAAACTCCCATCATGAACAAGTTAGTAGAAACTCATTAATATCTAGCTCAAATAAACATAGAAGGAAAAGATAGAAATATCTACAACCTTATTAATCACATCACCATCCCCCACTTAGGGTAGACCCAATTAAGAGTAACTTTACTAAACTATCATCATTCCTCTAGGCCTAACACCCAAACAAAATCCATAGCATTAAAAATCGGTCATACTACACAGCCACTTAAGGTCTCAACTATAGTATGCACATCAAAGGTCACAAAACCCTTAAGGGGACAATATAGGAGACTTATTATCCAAAAGGCCTCTTTCTTTTATATGAACATTACAGTAAGGTAACATCTAGGTCAATCAAACACACATCATCACCCTACCAAGAAAAGCATGTTTCCTTTATTTTTAGTACCAAGCCTGTACAAAAGACTCCAATTAAAACAAGGCAACACATATATTTAGGCAACACGCATATTTAGATATTTACCACATTCTTTAAAGCATTTCAAGTCTAAACCATATCATAAGACTATCATCATGCAAATACATATAGCAACACATCATTCAAAAAATTACTCATTTAAACCATAATAACTTCTAACATGCTTTAACTACATCATGACATACATTTATCAACATAACATGCTGTTTCATATAGATCTCATATATAACCACAAAGGACATCATATTATACAAGCATACCAAAATTCACCGTCACGCATACTCATGAAACCGTAAAACAAAGATAAGCACAAAAATTCACCTTTTCTCCCTCAAGCATAGAGATACAATCTCATCCAAGCAATCACATCTAAAAGACTACCGGACAAGAAAACATAAGACAGACATATTATAGAGTTAAGTTATATTGCACAACATGAGAATGATGAAGAAGGGAAACTCTATCGTCCTATAGACTCTTGCTAATAGATGTCTCACGACTCACTAGAGAAAATTGAGACTCTACTAGACTTGGCAAAATCAGACTTTGGACCCTAAAATAACTTTCATTAACCTCATTCTCTGATATCACGTTTGTCACGACTGGGGAGTACCCCCTAGAAGTAACATAGCATACTTACCTCTCGGAGGCCTTATACAAGCCCATAATTATTATTAATTGCATTGTCATCGGTAAATTAGTTGAAAATTTACAATTTTTCATAGAACATGATACGTTAGAAATTTTACATGACATATATAAAATATCATAAGTACATATTTAGACTCTAGTCATCTTTTGTCATCCTAGACTCAACATCATTAGAGTATATTAGGGAAATGGCCCTTACAACAGAGTCATAAGTATATAATGACAAAACTACAAATATAACTTGACATAGGACATGCTTCAATCATAATGATTACAATTGGTTGATCTTGGGAAACACATAACAAGCTCCTCAACATACAGGCATCCTTTTAAGCATCCATAACATACACTTTTTGTGAAAAAGTATAGAAGAATGGAGTTAGTACAAGAATGCACTGAGTATGGTAACCATGAAAAAACATGAATTTGAAAATGACATTTTTCTTGAAATCATTCTTTATACCTTTTTAAGAAAATCTTCATAAAACCTTTATACAATAACCATTATATCATTTACGTACTTCATATAGGCATATTTCATGGTCAAACATAATATAAAATCATACATTGCATTTAAGGAAATTTAGGACCATTTTACAGTAAGCATCTCCACTTTACAGTAAGCATAATTTGTCTTCCAGTGAACACTTTATTCTAAATTCCTTAAACTTCAAAGTAACCCTCTACTGATACTTTGTGCAATGCATCGCCTTAAGTCCAAAAGGAAATCATACATACATTCTACACAAGCCAACACATACCATCATAGGAGTATAACACACTAAAATACACATTCAAGTAAAGACCATAAATACATTACAGTGAACTCTATTAACTTTGCACATATACTAATTTCACTTCATGTAGAACATTATGATACTCAATCCCAATTTAAGTGTACAGTGCAATGTACATGTGAAGCCCCATAACCTCACACATAATAAGTAAAGCTGTCATGAGACCACAAGCCTTAACATCCAATTCATACATCAACATAGCAAGTGAAGACAACTTCAACCAAACTAGGAAAGACCTTCATCACATAATCAGTAACACCTACATAGTTCATATAAGAAGAGACCACATCACATAGATCTATTCAGACTCATACCATTAACATCTTATTAACAAGTAGATAAATACTTATAAAGTCATTCATAAGGAACATAAACATAGTCACATGCATTAGAACACCTTCCTAGGACTTCCCTCACGAGATATTTGTGCAATGCATATGTGAAGTTTGATATCCCCACCTACACTAAGCAACTACCCGCGCATAGTCAGAAGAGCTGAAAAAAAAGCCATCTTACTCTCGGACCTTACCTTAATAAAGGAAGAACTTAAGCCTTTCTTAAAAAAAAGCCCTATGATGAGCTAACTTGGCTTTGTGCAGTACATTATCTTTGTTCGGTTCCTTACTTTACTTCCATTATCAATTTTACTTTAGGGAATCATAGCCTTAATTGACACTAAAACCATGGGTGCTACATGGAATTTGGTGTTGTAGAGCCTTACACCAATTGAAGGTGCTCTACTTAGACAATGTAGAACATTAACACATGCTAGCATACTAAGTGAAGGACGGGGTTCCATTTGAGATCTTCGATTTACACTTTCAAGGTAGTATCTCGACAGCTTTTGGGTCCTCATTGACTCTTGTGGGGGGGGGGGCCTTGGGGAGTTGTACACGGACATTTTTAACGTAAATATAAAACATAATGAGTGAAGGAACATAAAAGTCAGTTTCAGCAATAGAAAATACTCACAACATTTCCAAACATGCTAGGCACGCTCATGACACATACATGCACGTCTCAAGGGCTAACTTTCGAACGTCTTGGACAATCTTGGAAGTTTTACATCTAAACTTCATAAAAATCAACCTATTGCCTATAAAAATCATTATTACTCATATAAGGACTTCATAATCCAATGATGCACATATAAGCACATGAAAACATCTAATGCCTCTTGGTGACTAGTCGTCGAACGTCTTGGTCGTCCCTTGACGTTGACTTCCAAATGACTTCAAATCACCCATGCATACTTTAAAACAATTAATTAACATTTTAAAAATATTATTGTCACATGTGAGACTCTAAACCCTAATTCATTTTGTGGATCTTACAGTACGTGGATCCACTAGCTATTTTTCCTATGGGGGGGGGGACATAGTTCACAAACTAGGAGATGTAGTTAGGACCCTCTGTATTCTACATGCATAATAGTCTCAACTCTCATGAGTACAATAGGTATCCTACCTTCCCTATGTTGGAAGGGGAACTACTCACTCGAGTGGTGCTAACCTAGAGTCCCTTTTGAAATGTCTTTAATTCCTTTATTAACCATCGTAGTTTAATGTTGGTCATAGGTTCTATCTCTTATATAATCATCCTCATTGCTCAATATGAATTGAATGATTATCATGCTTTCTTTACAATTTATACATGTGAGGTTAGCACATTTACATATCACATCATAATAACGCACATTGGTTAGTTATCACCATCCTTATAACATTTACATCTTAGCCAACAACTCAGAAACCATAGTTCAAGGCATTTCAATGCAACATCATACCAACCCTAATCAATCTCATTATAAGGTATACTTCAATATGAATTCATCACTAAACACAAGTAATCATAATTGAAGCAAAGCTCAATATCATAAACTTACCCAATCTCCTTCAAAAGTCATAATCATGGTCTTACTATCAACCAACCAATTTCATCCAATAATAGGTGTAGTAACATCATTCAATAGTAATTAACACAATAATGAAGTCAATTGCATCATCCCTATCCCAATTAACTTCAATTCATAACCTAGGGTTAATGGGAATAGGGTTCATCATGAATACTTGAAGTAATAGATACAATCCCAAAAATACATTACCCTAGGCAGTCCATAGATGAACTAGAATAGATAAAACAAGTCTAACAACCAATATATTAATCAATTCTATGAATTGATAATCAAGATCTAAGATTTGGGGAATTTGGGGAAAGGGACATGATTTATACGAAATTTCATTAAGTAACATCAATTAACCTACAATCTATACTTGATTAGTTATAGGAAATAACAATTTAACATCAATTTGAAGTTTAGAAGAAAATCCATTAGAATAGGAAAACCCTTGGAATTTGGGTGATATAGAAATGAACATTGAAAGGAACTCTTGAGGAAAGGAATCCCAAGAGTGAAGAACTCATACCTTAATGAATATGAATCCACTTCTTCAAGCTTTCTTGCTTCTTCAATGGAGGATTTAGGGAGAGAGAAAGTAGAGAGAGATGAGAGCTTTTGAGTTTTGTTTTGGGAATTTGATTTAGGCGAGTGAAATATGACTTAAAACTGACCCTCAATCAATATATAGTAACCCCCTAAACTATCCAAAACACCACTCACTTAAATTATCTTTTTGTTAAGTCAAAATGCTTAAAATATGATTTCAATGAAATTGAGAAGTGGCTCCATGTCGTGAGGCTTATTTCTAAATTTTTTTGAATATCTGATTTGAGGAAGTGGACCTCGTGGCGTGCATGCATCGTGAGGAAAATTGTTCCAATCTGCGTGTGGGCTGCTCGACGCGCAGCTGCCCCTTGAATCTTGTCTCTCACAGGCTACTTTGGCAGCTTGTCTGCCCACGTTGGGGTCCTTCTCAAGGACTCTTAGGATGGTCCTTTAGGAGTATTTATCTAACGCTTAGAACCTATATAATACATTTTAACTATTTAATGACTTTTTATAAGTTTAAGACTTCAATTGACCCTCCCAAAGCTTCGCCAAACATTGGGACGTCAACTTGTTTAATTTAGCTAGTTTTTTGACTTCGTGGACGTTTCTTGACTCCTTGCCTCTAAATCTTCCTAAATGGTTTGTAAACATTATTTTAGTATTAGAAACAGTGTTTTAAGGTTTAATTCATCTTGTGAGGCTCTATCTTAGGTCTTGGACTTTAGGAGTATTATAATTGGTCTTGTGATATACATTGTCTTGACTAAATGAAGATTTTTTGTTGACTTGTATTGGTTCTTCAATGTGCATGAGGCTTTTCAAAAGTAAATTTACATGCTTTAATTAAATGTCCCTTTTTTGCATGATTTCTATGTTGTATGTGCACATGATTCCATACTTAGTAAAAGTGATGTGCTAACCCCATTTCTCCCTTTTCCCCCGACATTTTAGGTTCTATTCGTTGAAGGATTCATGACGACTTTCGAATAAGACTTGGATCCTCATTCTTAAAGTTGGGTATATGCTCCTCACTTCGAGGACAATGCCACTTTCTAGTATTGGATGTTGATTAGTGTTAAAGACACTTTGTTCATTCTCTTTCATTTGAGTACTATGATTGTATAGTCTATATGTGTCATTTATTGTATTCATGTATGGTGTATGCTCAATTGTTATGCTCTTGTTAAGATGGTTATGATATGATATATTCGTTTTAATACTATATTGTATCATATATATATATATATATTTATATATATATATACATATATATATACATATATATATATATATTTGTGTGTGTGTGTGTGTGTGTGTGTTTGTGTGTGTGTGTGTGTTTGCACGCCATAAATGTAGCAGACTATGAAATATTCTTAAATGAAGAGTCTATGTATACTTGATATGAATATATTATGTGTAAGCGAGAGGTCTAAGTAAACCTCATGAAGTAGTGTAGATGAAAAGTTTTAAATTTTTCGCAATTTTAACCTATAAATGTAATGATAAATAATGAGAGGCTAGTCTTAGTCCTCTTTGAGGACGACGATGACGGTTACGTCTGGGAGTACTTTCTGGATGTGACACCTACAACGTATGTGTGATCACATAGAATTAGGTTAGTTCACCCACATGCCAATCATATTTTATTTTAGTGAATTTAAGTTCTTAAGGAGTTGTTTGATCTGAAATCCATGATTTTGGGTGTAAATTTTATAAGAATCTTTCATATAATGATGGAATTGTTGATTTGAAGTGTTTGGGTGAAGAACCAACTCGAAATAGGGAGTTTAAAGATGAAAAATGAAGAATAAAAGTTGGAGTTCACTTTGTTGAGGCCGTGGGGTGCGGCCCCTCTAAATGTTTCAAGAAGGAGCCTTTGAATGCTGACTTCTGGGGAACCATGCAAACTATAGCGCCCCAAGTTGCTCTCTTAATTTCATGTGTTGGCACCTCTAAGAGCGTCAGGTACACCATTTTTTTCTCATTTCTTCCCCATATTTTTGTACTAGTTCCTTAGCAATGTACCTATGTTAAACTAGTTCCTTAGCAATGTACCTATGTTATTTAGTTGATTTCAACACTCTAAGGTACGTCTAAACATCATGAAATCATCCATAAACATGATATCATGAACCTATAATCCATAATCCAATGCATGGAAAGTTACGATCAAAGTCAAGAGATCTAACTGACAAGTCAAGAAGAGTCCCTTTAGATTTCCAAATGTTTTAACTTTGTTTAATGTGTTAAAGTTCAAGTTGCGTAAAAAGTAAAGATTGAAGTTCATTCCTTCAAAAGTATATGGGGACTATGCATTCCCAAAGTGTTAAAATGTTTTCACATTTAAACAATAAAAGAAAACCTTGATTTCCAAATAGCCTTTGGTCTAGTTTTCAAAAAATAGTAAATGCTTTCACAATTAACAAATAGAGGAAACTTTGAATTCCAAGATATCTTTTAAGATAAGTATTTAGCAATTATCTAAAAAGGTATGTTTTTAAACATAAGATCTAATATCATATTTTGGTTGTAGTATTGAGCACTGATATGTGGGAGAGTTTAGATAACTCAAAGCCCCCATAAATCATGTGGGTAGAAAAAAGGTCAAATTTTTTAGATGATTCCTTTGTGTTTTTAGCATAGACAATTCGATCAACTTAGTAGTAAGGTTGTATACCCTCGAAAAGGTATAGGATGGCCCTGGCAGCGTAAGGCAAAAAACTATATTATCACAGTAGCTCTTAGGTGAGGGTTGTTGGTTAGAGAAAGTCCCACAAAATTATTTGTATTCTTATGCACACAGTTTATTTGTATCTTTACTTACATTACACTGTTATATCATATCTTTGCATACACACAGAATTGACGTTCATGTTGTAAAAGCTTTTCTTTATATTGCACTTCTTTTATACTACTTTATATTGCAATGAGTCCAGTTAAGTTGAGTTAAGTTATGCCAGATAAGTTATTGTGTTCCTTTAAACTTTATGTTTTGTTTTAGAATTCCCTTCGCATACTCATACATTCGAAATAATGATGCCATTTGACATGTATCTCCTTATGATTCAGACATAGGAAACTACGATCATCATACAACTCCTCGTTGATCCTTTTAAGCATTGAGTGTCTATTGGTGAGACTTTTTGCTTTTTTGAGGGATCCTTCGTTATCATTTTATTTTAGCATTTCATTTGTTAGGATGATCAGGGTCCTTGTCCCGAAACCCCTCCTTTTTTAGAGGTTTCATAGAGAGTTAGTAGTTCAATTGTCTTTACATTGTCATTTCTTATGTTAAGACTTGAATTGCCAATTTGGTCAAGTTTAATGTTTGATCTCTAAACGTTATAAGTTATCCCTTACCTCTACAAAAAAATAGGTGAAACTAGATCTTATCGCTTGTGTCTTTATGATTTGAAGTCCTAAAATGGGTCATAATGAGGTAATGAGTCAATGGTTAAAGTTTCACGAAGTTTGGAGGTCAAACGTCCATGGCGTTTGAATGGTATGCCTCAAAATGACCTTGTGTGTCTTGCTATGTTTCGTCGAGTTTTATGTGTTAGTTTTGTATTAAATTGATGTGATAGGTCCTAAACTCATATACAAACATATTTGGGTTGGAAAATTTAGGTCTAACATCCCCAAGTACCAACCAAGGGTCCTTGAGGAAGGACACATCATTTGAGCCAAAAGTTGTTAAACTATCCCAACCTACGAAAGGCAGTCGACGCCCCATAGGTGAGGGGAGTAGGTTGACACATAGGTGGCAGACATCAATTGGGCCTGCAAACCTGTGTTGCTCATTGTTAAATGTAGGGGTGAAGTGCTAAATTCACCCCACATCAAAATAATTAAAAGTGTGGTTTCCTAAGGGTGTTTTGGCTATTATAAATATTTTTGTAAGTCCTAAACACTTGGATGAATTCACTTTTAAAAATCAAAACCCAAATTCCTTAAAGAATTATCTATCATTCCATTGGACCAAAAACTGAAGATAGAACTTGGGTTGAAGATTTGTTTGGTGATTCTTCATCAATTCTTTATCAAATTCGTAGTCTAGCATAAGTCAAGCTATGGTTATTCATCCTCGAAACTCTTTTCTTCAAGGATCCAAACTTCAAATTGATTTCAAAAGTCATTCAAACATGAAATTGCCTAATTTCGATATCTATCCATGGGTTCTAGAATTAAATGTCTTGAATCATTACATATTGATTGAATTAATGTTAGTTTTATATCTTTAAGCTAATTAATCTAAGAACCCATGTAGTTCATGAAATCTACTTTATGACTACTTTATGGGAGACTTGATTTTGTGTTAATGCTATTGAATTATTATTTAGTTTGATTAGGGTTATTACATTGTGATAGAATCATGTTAGAATTGTTAATATGCTTCGCTAAATTCATAAATCCATGTTATATTATCTTTAACTCATTGTCTATTGTAAGTATTGAAATTAATTGGTGATCATGGCCATGGTTAAGGGCCTTTGAGTATTGTTTTGGGTGATTTAGCTATGGCTTGAAGTGGTGAGATTGGGTTGGTGGTACGGACATAATTCTCTTTATTTTATGTGAATTAGGTCTTAAATTATGTTGTGATTGGTATGGTCCACTTATGGTGGTGGTGTTATGTGCTTTACTTGTGAATTATGTTGCCTAGTTAGTGTTACTATGTGAATCCTGATGATCATGACCTTGTAAGCATTACTTGATATGATATGATGGTTGTGTAATTGTTTCATGTGAAGTTTGATCATACATATCTACTTGTGAGTAAGATGAAAGTACGTGTTTTTCTATTGACATTAGGTGATCAGGTTAGACTATGATTATATACTTATGTGTGTAGTCTTAGAGACGATGCATGATTCTTCCTACTTGGTCATGTGACTCTTATAATGGTTATATTGATGATATTATAGTAGTGAATGATGTGATCTATAGATGATATTTGTTATGCCTATGTGCTTCTAGAATGATATGCTATACACTATAAGAAAATTTTTCAATACATGAGGAGTTTCTTGGGAATAAATATGAAAATTTGTAGGAAAATAAGATTCTTGTGGATTTCATACTAATACAAAGGAAAATGTGGGAGGGGGGAAATCCCCATGTTATTAACAGTTTTCTTATAGTGATATGTTAAGTATGTGTGTGTCTTATTTTGGTAGACTTATGTCCATTACTTGCTACATGTATAATGTTAAAATGAGTTCTTGAACTAGTATGCTAAAACTCATTAGTATTGTATGTGTGATTGACATGTGACCTTGAACATTGTTAAGAACTTCCTCTATGTGGACCCTTCATCCTAGATGTAAAGTTATAATATCCTTGAAGTCGAAATTCATAATGGTATCCTTCTTGTGTGAATGGTGAACCTAAGGTTGATTGGATTGAATGAAATGAAATCATCCTTAAGGAAGTCATTGACCTCCTCTTGACCATTATAAAGCGACCCTAAGAAACCTCTTTGGTAAGGTGTAATGTGATTGGGTTGTGAACTTGATATAGAACATCTTCATGTACTCATTTATTGAGATACTCTATGAGAACAAAGTCTAACACCGAGTGAGTATGGATAGTAGCACTCTAGTTAAGGTTGAGATAGACTACGAATAAACCCTTCATATTCCTTAACCATGCGCTTACATGGGATGTGTCCAAGTTCTACTATTGGCAAGTAGAACACCCTTTATTGGAGTAGGGTTGACTCTAGATTCCATGCCTTAATACCATGGTTTATGTCGGTTATTGTCGATGCTCATCATATGGGATACCCACTAGTATTGTAGAAGTTTTATGAAGTTCAACTGGTGGTATGGGACGATGTCTAGACATTGCACGATTAGTCTTTGAAGATGTTAGTGAGTGAGTCGCTAGGTCTTCTTCAAGACCATTACTTAAATATTCTTATATGTTCAATGTATCTTAAGTGAATTAATAAAGATAATGACTTAAGTCAAAAAGCACGTTAAATGAAGAAGTGCTTACCTAGAGTAGTTTAAGAGTTTCCTAGTTAAAGTGCGAAGGGGACATAAGAATGGTCACTTCATGTACTACCTAGGGAAGCATTAAGAATTACACTAGATAGGAAAGTTAGTTGATACATTAGACATTATCTAATCTTAGGTAGTCCTAAGGATTATTTAGGTAATCTTGGAGAGAGCGTATCGGCGTTCTCTTCTTGAGTTAGTTAACTAAGTCTTGATAACCTTCGAGAAGAAAATGTCATATTAATATATATATATATGTGTGTGTGTGTGTGTGTGTGCGTGTGTGTTATGGTATGAAGTGAGAATGATCTTATCCTAGGTACTCTAAAGGATCTCTTAAGTGTGTCTGAAGGGATTGTATGGGTGGTCACTTCATAACATACTCAAGTGAACCTTAGAATCACCTTTGGTAGAAGGATATCACATTTATGTGTTTTGGATATACTTTGATGCTATATTGTGATATGTGAATTTTGGATGAACTTACAGTGCATTCACTATAAGCTTCAGTATGATTTTACTATAACATGCATGTAAATTAAGTATAAATTCTAAGGTCTTTTAATTGTGTTTTTTTTGTGTTTAAATGTGATTCTTATGCTTATACTATGAATTTTTAACCAAAAAGAGCATATTTCTCATAAATGTCCATTTTCATGATTATATGCATTAAGTCATACTTAATCCAAGTGTTTGTACTAATTTCATACATTTTGTTACGTCTAAAGGTGTATGTGAAAGGTGAGAAGTGTCTAGAAGCAAATCATGGAATCTAGTAATAGTTCAAGAAAAGTTGATGTGTGTACTCAATTGTCTCGAAGGCATAATTGTCTCTAGACATATTTATTTCAAAGCATTGAATCGACTGAGTAATACAGTATTTTGTATTGTATGGGTCGTGTCCCAAGCATTCTTGAGTCTAAGATTGGCATATGTTGAGACTTAGTATTTTCTATAATTTTAATATGAAAGACGTTTTAAGATACATCGTGTGAAAAGTTTTAATTCCGCACTACTTTACATACATGTATGCAATGAATAATGTCAAAGATGTTGTACAAGACCTCAGAGAGGTCAAGTACGCTGTTTTGCACTCTGAGAGTGCTATATCTTCTAGGGTGTGCTCTCGGGGTGTGATAAAACACTTGATCAAAAATGCATTTGAACATTATAATAAGTAAAAATTTAAGGAATCCCATAATGTAATTCAATAATTACATTCTGTCCCGATAAATTTAGTATTTACAAAAAATCCCTTAAATTTATTGTTCTGTGATACTTTAGACTCTAGTGATACATGGTAAGTTTAAACTGTTGAGAAAAAAATGGGGAAAAAATGGTACAATTAATGTTGTTACTAAAACAGCTTAATTTAAGGTAACAGATCATTAATCACCATAAAATCAGCACGTAATTGGATATTGATTTAAAATTTTGAAAATTGAAATTATATCATCTATTTTGAAAACATTTTTTATGAACAATCTGTTAAATTTTGAACTACATAAATTTTATTGTTGATACAGTGGATTTTTCAAGATGAATACTTCGATTTTGATGATTCATTGAAAGAAGAATTCAGCTATCCAGAAAATGGTACTATCAAGATTGAGGCTTCATCATCATCATCATCATCCCCTACACCATCTGAGGAATCATCATCTTCGCCTGAGTCTGATATTACTTTCTTGGATTTCGATGAATCAGAAAACTTCTTCTTACCCAAGTACCCTTCCGTGGAGATTGATTGGGCAGCTCTTTGATATTTGTTTGTAGTATTACTTTGTTTTTTTTTTTTTTATAAAATATATATCATGTATGGTGTAAGGTATGGCCTCCTCCAATGGTGTTTTTGACATTTGCAGAGGTTGGTGTAGTAGTGAATAGAGTCATGTAGAGAGCCATGTAATAGTAAAGGTCTGTGGTTTTTGTATATGCATTGAACCAAAAGGGAGAGACTTTGTATAATGTATGTGTCTTGTTCATTTCTTAGCTTAGTATAATCATATCTAATGTTTTAGTATGTATCTAAACTTGTGCTATTATATCAACAAACAATCTTTCAGTATTCCCAAAAACAAAGAATCCACTTAGCTAGTCAAGTAAAATAAGGCCCAAACATGAAGATTATTGAAGTGAATATTGAAAATTTGAGGTAAATTATTAGTTTTATTTTTAAATAGTGACAGAAGTACTCGTTTACTTAATTTTGATATAATTTGTTTTGTGATATATTAAGTGGCTTTTAAATTTTGTAAAATCGAGAAACTCGTAAGTGCTGAATTCACTAGTACTTTTCAGGTAAATCATTGGCAAAAAACAGTAAGGTAAGAGAGGTTTTCAATAAATAAATATATTTTTTTACTTGCTAGTAGTATCATGTTTGCAATTTAGTATACATCGGATGATCAGAATTATTAAAAATAAAAAGTAAGAAAACTCAAAAAAAACTTGATTATTTTTCACTCATGCTCCTCTTGTCATTGGATCTCTCCTATTCCTAAGTCCTAACTACATAAAATAAAAGAATCTTGGAAACAAAAATCATTGTCATCTCCCCACTTGGCATTACTCATTTGGTCTTTACTTCATCCTGCAAATACATTGACAAACGACAATGTACATGTATCAGTGAATTAAATAAAACATTATAACATTTGATACATGTCTAATACATGTATCAGAAACATCGACTAAATAACATACACACTGATTTTATATGTATCATCAACTACAGCTGATGAAGCATTTATTAAACTTAGTGAATGATACATTATAATAATTTTCAAACCATATATCAGTACATCAACTAAACAACTAATACCTTACTGATACATGATATCAGTTTTCAGGAATTTATACTACATGCAAAACATGTGATACATATCTACTACATGTATCAGTGCATTGACTAAACACTGTACACACAGATTCTATATGTATCATCAAGCACAGTTGATGACGCATTTACTAAACTTATTGAATGATACATTATAATAATTTTCAAAACTTCATGATACATATAAAAAATTATGATACACAACAAATTCATGTATCAATTCACCATCTAAAACACTATACACACTTATTCAAATGTATCAGCAAGCACACTTGATTCCTTAAAATTTTTACTAATTTATACAACATTTTTAAGTTCAAAAATACTAACCCGAGACAATGTAGGCCTAACAACAATTTTGCTGCTTCTTTTTTTCTTTTTGTTGTATTTTGACAACCTTTGATTTTGATGTTTCGTCAGAGTCTTTGTTTGAATCCTTCTGAAGATTCATAGGATCATGCAAAGACTTTTTCCTACTTTCATTCCAATTTTCATAGTCGGAATCATATATCCTTCTATTAATTAATGGAACCATTACTATGATGTAATAGAATAATTAACAAAAACAAAAAAGAGAAGAATATACGAATTGATGATGGATTAATAATAAAAAGATGCTGGGTTCAAACGATTACAGATTAGGAAGAAATAGACGATGATGGATTCAAGAATAAAAAGAAGAAAATAATGAAATATGCTGGGTTAAGAAAAATGAAGATGATTATGGAAAAAAAAGAACTGAAACTTGATGGAGTAAGAAAAAAACGGTAGAAGTTAATGGAAGTTGTCCTGCTTTCTGAAATTTTTACTTTTTTAAATTTCAAATTATTTGAATTTTGAAATTCAAAATTTCAAAATTTGATCTTTTATTTAAAACTAATTAAATTTAATAATTCAAAATCAAAAAGCTGATTAAAAGGTTGAGTGTTTAAATGGATAAAATTTAAAATTCAGAAACTGATTTAAGAGGTTGAGTGCTTTAATGGAAAAAAAAATAGGCATTAAATGGGTAAATGTGTATTATAGGAGAGAGAATGTAATGTATCTAAAAACTTACCCTAAAATAAAAAAAAGGGAATTATGTAATATTTAAAAAAAGTAGGGAAAATTATAAAGTATAAAAATTATAGTTGTGTATTTAAGTTATTTTTCCTTATAATAATGCTTAGAGTCTTCGACTGAGTAAGTAAGTAAGGAAAAGGGTTCATATAGCTCTAGCAATTGTTCTCGAGTGTCAGTCCTGCCTAGGGTATAGGCTTCGGGCGTGACAAATCCCTTCTCCGTTCTATAATATAAGTTTGTGATTTCATTTCAAGCTTGAGTCTCGGATAACCTAATTAAAAAGAAGAGATTAAAAAAGGAACAAACGACAAAATGAACAACACATTTGCATAATTGAGAGAAAATTTTATATTAATGAAAATAATAATTTTTTTAGATGGATAATTTGTCGGGTAAGTGTGTATTTTAGTTGGATCCCATTTATGCGTTAGGTTACGTTATAATAAATTAGGGTAAATTTTAAATAGGTCAATAGAAAGATATCATGAAGCCACGACCCGAAAGTTTCCCCTAGAAGTTAGGAGGAATCCTCGTTTCATGACCGGGCATGCTTGACCCTTTGGGGTCTTGTACAAGCCCTTAAACTATCGTTCAGTACATAAGACATGAAAAGTAATGCGGAATTAAAAAATTTCATGAATAAATTAATAAAAAGGAAATCTTTCATAAAAACATAAGAAATTCTCGTCATCACAAGACAAACTTAAGATACGACATAATAACTTAGGGAAACGACCCTTTCCACTAAAAGAGAAATACATAATAAGTCTTAATAAGGAAACTAGGAAACAATAGACTATGTCCTCAAATATATGAAGACATACCAATTCTTGAGAGAGTGAATTTCCAAAGCTTCGCCTTCGAATCTTCAAAAAAGTCTTCAACCTATACTTATAGAGTATAGAAAAGTATGTTGTTAGTACAAATATTGTACTAAGTATGGCATATGCAAAAACATGTGAAAAAGGACATTTTAGTAAAATAACATTTCATGCTATTTAAGTAAAACATTCAAGAAGAATATATAAGAAAAACACCATAAGAATCATTACTTAACACTTAGAGAATAATTACCAAAACTTTAAACTAAAAATAAACACTTCACAATAAACTCAAGTTGAACATTTCAATGAATTACAAGACTCCAAAGTAGTGAACTTCCAAAGCATTGCCAATAAGGACTAAGCATCTTTCGGTAGGAGTTTCCCTTCGAAGGTCATCCAAAGACTCACTATGGTTAAACATGAAGAAAGTACTCACATACCTCCTTTAATAAACACCAAAGTTACCCCCGAGACTTCCTCCCTTTTGGCATACTCACCTCAGGATGACAAGCACTTCCTCACTAGCAATACAATAGAAGAACACCCAACAAAACACCAAAGTCATCCCTTTTGGAATGCCTACTTATTGCAATGAGTAGGTAGCGTCCCATACCATGACCTACCCTAAGTAGTACACTCTTTTAGAAGGTTTGGAACAAAGTCTTCCCTTTCGGAAGGTCCTACCTAGTGCAATGGATAGATAGCATCCCATACTACCACATACCCTAAGTAGCATGTTCTTTTAGAAGACTTAGTTCAATCAATTCAAATAAGAAAAAATAAGACTCCCCTTTCGGAAATGCCTACCTAGTGCAATGTATAAATAGTGTAAAATTCCACTACCAACCCTAAGTAGAACACTCCTTTATAGGAATTAGCACATTCATTTCTTTATGGGATTTAGCTTAAACAATATAGAAAATTAGAGCTAGACACGGAATTCTAATATTAACCCCTATCGGATGAGGGATCCTCACTTGCCTAGACTAAGGTCATTCTTTTTTAGCTTTTACATGGCTTTCCCAATAGCTACACCTATGTGGGTACATAGTTAAGGGATAAGGAGATTCCTACTAAGTAATTCATTCACTACTAACGAGGAGTACCAATATGAAGAGGTATATACAACATCTCAACTCACGAAGTGTAACCACCTCTCCTTCATATCCTCACGGTGCTAGACATGACTCTCATGGATTCTAAACATTTCAAACTGTAGGTTAAGGATATTAGTGAACATTGCATCTCAACACACGAAGGGCATTCATCCTCTGAAATATCTTAGAAAGATCTTAGGATGTAGTGAGGTTGCTACTTAACACTTCATCTCAACTCACGAAGAGTGTTCACCCCTAAACTCCTCTACTTACTCAACTTAGCTTCAAACATACATTTAAGTGTGTGTGTGTGTGTACTTTTGTGAGCACATCTTGCATATAAGAATTATTCCATTATCATTAGTTTCTATACATGATTTAGACCTATATTCATCAATTCACACACTTGACATGCTTCACAAAATCATATACTTTACTTTGGCACAATCCAAGAAAACATACAATTTAACTTCACAAAAACACACAAAAAGCCATATCTTCAATATCACTTCATTTTATATACTATAACTTAAAATACACCCTCACAAAACATAATAAGTAATATCAAACTCATCAAATAGACACCGCCACCAAGAAGGTAGACCATACCACTCTAGAGCAACTTATCATTAGGACTAGACAATATATGCAACTCACCATATAACCAAGCCATCATCAACCATAACCAATTTCTCAATATTTTATAATACCAAGGCCCATAGGCAGTGGATAAACCAAAATAACAACATAAGAAAACCAAAGTTCAAACCTTACCCAAACATGCTCATTTAGCCCATTTCTTAAGCTAAAACTTTGAAGTATGCATATACATGATTTCATTAGGTTTTTAACATGAAAACAATCAATTCATACAAGAATAAATATAATTAAACCATTAGAACACTTTTACAAGAAGACCCATTCTTAGAATCAAAGATAGAAGGAAATAGAGTTTGAAAATCCTTTTTGAAATCTTTTGGAGATGACTCCTTGAATGGAAGAGGCTTCAAGGATGGTTACCATACCTCATATAGAAGTAAAACCACTAATTTTGGTGAATATACACGTCCAAACCAGACCCTTCGTGCCTTTCTTGAGTCTTAGCTCCAATATTGACTTTGAGAGAGTTTTCTTTAGAGAGGGAGTTTGAATATTTGAAGTGAGGGGTCTTGTCTAGGTCTAGGACTTAAAACTAACTTAATATAATTTTAAAATACTAAAAATATTTACCTAGGTTATAAAATACTTGGGGTGAATTTACAAAAAACACCCAAGTTGGCAGCAACTTCAGCAGATTTTGGAAGTAGCTAATCGATGACCCAAGCTATTGGGCATCGATTGGTCCATTGCCCGTCCTACTAGGCATAGATTGCTTTTGAGGCTGCATCAAGGAAGGGCATGGACTTACCATTAAGTATGGGACGACGACCCTTGTCAACAAGGCGTCGATGGGCCTACGCCCAGTAGACTGCCTCGTCGATTGAGAAGTGTTCTTGGCAGTTTTGTCCAAGTCTTGGGCCCTTCATTTAGGGCCCCTTGTGGGTCCTTGATGGGGTTGTGACCAGATGCTAAACCCCTAAAATAAGTTTTATATGTATTAGGAATATCCAACATTAGTTTCAAGAAAAAAACACGTAAAACTCACTCAAACACTTCAAGACACACAAGTACTTTCTAAGGCACAACTTCCGAACATCATGGACGTTTTTAGATATTTGACCTGCAAACTTTACCAAAATTTATACACTGCCCAAGAACACTAAAGTAACTTATTTTCAAACAAAATTTACACAATAAACACTCACAAGGATCTAATTCACCTTAGTTCATTTGGGGGCGTTACATTCTCCCCCACTTAGAATAAAATTCGTCCTCGAATGACACTAAAACTTCAAGAACAACAAGGACTCAGTTAGCATAAAATAAAACATTATAATAAATCCCAAACACTAAAAATTAAATAATCAACTAGCAAGGAGAATCATTTCACATTTTCAAACATTTAGAACCATAAGTACTTTTAGAAAAACTTCACAAACTTCAAAACTCACCCTTAACCTTCTTTCATGGAGGAACTACATTCTCCAACATTAAACATGCTCATATACAAAACTTTTTCACACATTGAAATTTCAATTAAAGAAATGAATTTTTTTCTCAAATTGCAAAAACTTCATAATGAGAACTCTCTGAAACACTGCAAAACATACCCAAAATTTCAAAATTTCATTCTTTGAGCAATTCATCAAAAAAACATGATAATATGAACTATAAAACCATTTAAACTCATTTCATATCATAAAAAATATCCATCATAAAAAGTTAGACTTAGAAAAACCATCAACTCTAGATTAGTTATCCTTTCTAGATCCCATCACATTGGAAGGGTTCTTCTTTGGAGCATTATGATCTAAGGAAGCTTGATTGACCTCATTCCCTCTCGCTTTGATGTTAGGGCAGTCCCTCATCTTGTGAACCTTATTACCACATGCAAAACAACCATCCATTCTGGCAAGCACCTACCCAAACGTTGCTTCCCATAAGTAGGGCACATAGTCCTCTAAAAAAATGGCCACCACCTTGGGAATTTTGGGTTGGAGTCCTTTCCTTTTTTCCCATGGAAGAATCTTGGTAATAGAGCCTCTTCTTAGGCTTTTGGTGACTAGAATCATCTGACCTACGGCTCTTACCCTCTTTCCTTATCTCCCTAATTTTGGACTCCTCATTTGTTGTGCATACACCATGAGACTAGAAATATCCATGTCATTAAGAAGCATTGTCGTACGTCACTCTTTCTCCACTAAGCTAGAAACTACCATCACAAACTTTTTCATCCTAGCCCTAGGGTTGGTGATGTAACGTGGTTTCACGATACTTTCAATGCTTTTTACTTAAGTATAGTGTGTGTCTAGGGATTCTTTTTAGTAATTTTAATGTGTTTTATCTGTGTTTTCAAAGAAAGTTGTCCAAAATGGAATTGCAAAAGGTTGTGCAGAAATCAGTGCAGAAGTGACCCACGAAGCCATCAATGGTCTGTCATCCCATCCACAGACCATAGGTAGTGATCTTCGACTGGAGGTCCAAGAACTTCGAAGCAACTCGGGGAATTCTGACCAAGTGTGGGACTACAGAAGGGTCGACGGTCCGTTGACTGATCAACGGACCGTCCTGGCAAAGCGTCGATAAGATCAAGGATATGTCCCAGTACCCCCTGTTAAAAAAAAAGCTAAGTATGGAGCTACGAGAAGCATTGATGGACCTCAAGCCCATCGACGGACAGTACTGTTGCTTCATCAATTCGATAAGAGAAGATGCAAAAATAAGGGCTGAAGAAAAAGCTAAATATGGACGGGCGGAGGCAAGTCTGTGGGGTCGTCGATTGAAGCCGCAATTTCTTAACAAGCTTTACTTATTTTCTTTCCTTTTGTTTTAGGACAATTTCTTTATAAATATGGTGTAAAACCTCATTTTGGGGTTGGATTCTTTGTTATTTTTCACACTTTAGTTCTTGGTGATTTGACATCGCAACTTGTCAATTAATTCAAGTTTCCGGAATCAATTTGTAAGTGAATTTTGTTGTTTCAAGTAGAATTTCTGGATTTCTTCAATCTTGTGAAAGTAAGTTCATGATTTATCATTCAAAAAATTGAATTGTGTTCTTATAACCATGGGTAACTAAATCCACAACAATTCTTAACTAGGATATTGCATGTATCGATAATTCTTTCTTTTGGAAGTTTTTTTAACCAGTGCACGCGTTAGAACTCGCCTTATTACTAGTTGTTGGACCAAGGGAATAGTTAATAGGAAAAGAATTATCGACATAGATTTAGTGGATTCTATCTAATAGCCTAGTTTTGATTGGTGTGAAGTTATTATTAAGACAAACATTGAATATGATGCTTAATATGAGGTAAAAGGTAAGGGTTAGTAACTTAGACACAAATAGCTGGACCAAGGTACGGGGTGAAATTCTCTAAATGCCAGACCAAGGATTTAGAGATACATAACTTATCACTTTGCATGTAGAACCTTTGGGAAAAATTTTTATAGGCTAGGATTATGGCATTATGAACCTATGGGGAACACTTACCCCTAGTTTTTCTCACAACTTGATAAACACTAACAATTTACACTTGCTACTTGTTATATTTCACAATATTGCAATGCTTTTGTTTCACAAACTCGTCCCCCTTTAATTGCTAGTTTTCATAGAGGACTTGACTAAATAGAGGTAATCGTATATTAAAGTTAAGTCTAAACCATTTTTCTACAGAGATCGACCCCATCCTAATAATTGGGTTCTCTACTTGATACGACCTCTTATACTTCTTTAGGAGAGTATAATTTGAGCGTATCAAAATTTGGCGCCGCTGCCGGGGAAAGTTGATTTTAGATTATGTTTAGAAGCGATTACTGAATTTTTGTCAACAATTTCCTAATTTTACTTTTTTTTCTTTGTTTTTGTATCTTTCATGTCTCGATGTAGTGTATGCCAAGTACACGGAGTCAAGGAGTACCAATACGTCTATTTAATCAAGAACTGAACCGTACACTCCGCAAAATGAACAATCCTCAAAATCATGCTAATCTTGGTGATGGGATCAATCGTCAACCTCCTCCACAGGTTGATGCTCACAACTAAGTGATTATGGAGAACCCTGGTGATGGTTCATTAAGGAGGAAACCTCCCGCTCCACGCCCTCAAGAGTACTATAGGGGCAATTTTAACATCACCAATTCGTATGGGCCTCTTGTCCTACCTTTTCTACCACTAGGTCAATAATTAATGGTAACTAGTAGCTTGATGCAGATGCTCACCACAAGAGGTTTGTTTTCGGGGCTACCATCTGAGGATCCACATGCTCACAACAACAAACTGATGTCGGTGTGTAATATTTGTGTAGGGAGGTCGGATATGGACATAGATGTCATCGGATTAAGGGTGTCCCTCTCTCGCTAAAGGGAAAGGCCGCAATTTGGTTTACTCATTTTCCCTATAATTTGATCTATACTTGGGAGAAGTTAATGGATGTGTTCCTAGCACGATATTACTCGGTGTCTAAAAAGCTCAACCACAAAGATAGAGTGAACAACTTTGTGGCATTTCCTGTGGAGTCGGTAAGTAGTTCTTAGGATAGGTTCACCTCATTTGTGAGAAGTGTCCCAAACTACCGCATTGGTGATGAATCATTGAAAGAGTACTTCTATCGGGATCAAGATGATAACAATATGGAAGTACTTGATACTATTCTGGGTGGTTCTTATTGTTAGTGCACATATGCAGAGATCACTGAAAAGTTGGAGAAAATTTCCCAAATAATAAAGCTTGGAGCACAAGGAAGTTGGACACTGATATAAATACCTTTGCAGTGCAAGCTACACATAAACCATCCGCAGAAGAGATTAGTGAAGAGATGGCTTAGATGAGGACAGAGCTTGGGTTGGTATTGAAACATGTCAATAGGTGTGCAAATGAAGTGAATGCGGTGAATTATTTGACTAAACCACCAACACCATTAGATGAATTTTACTATGACGAAGATTCTTATGTAGTGAATGTGCAGACGGGGTTTTTTTGATCGAACGGCCAAGTCTCCAATCTGGAGAATTAGCGCCAAGATCAAGGAAATAAGGTTCGGAACTATGGAAATTACAAAAAAGAGGGTCATTATGTTCGAGATGGGAACTACGACCGCGACAACAACTTCAACCGGGGTAACTATGGTAACAAAAACGATCGAAGTGGGCTTTATGTTCCACATCAAAATTGGAAAATTTGTACTACGGATGGTGGAGGTAGTATGGTGCGAGTGAGGACATATTGCAAAAGATAATGAGAAGGTTTGATGCTAGTGATGAGCAAGACAAAGAATTGAGAGGTGATTTGGCTAATATTGCGCAAAAGGTGGATACACATGCAATCTCGATCAAGCATCTTGAGTTGAAAATGGATCAATTGTCTTCTACTGTGAACCCACATCAACCAGGTACTATTCCTAGCAATACTATCAAAAATTCAAAATTGATGGACATTGCATGAAGTCACTACTCGAGGTGGTAAGCAAACTACTGATCCACCTGTGCCGTCTAGTGTAGAAAATGAGGACAAAGGAGATGATGAGGTAGTGGAAGATAGTAGTGAGTTGGTAGAAAAATCGGGGAAATAGTATGAGATACCCCAAAAGGTGACCCCTGTTCCTAAACAACCACCACAATTACCACAAAGATTGGTGAAAAGGACCAAAGATGGTAAATATCGGCATTTTATTACAATGTTGAAACATATTTCAATCAATGTTCCTTTGATAGAAGCTCTTGAGCAAATGCCCGATTATACCAAGTTTATGAAAGATATGGTTACTAATAAGAGATCGGTAAATTTTGAGGATGATGATCGGATGCAACATTGTAGTGCTATTGCTATAAGGTCTCTTATACAAAAGAAAGAAGATTCGGGCGCTTTCACTATTCCATGTACCTTTTGGTTGTTACACTTCTATAAAGCATTATGTGATCTTGGGGCAAGCATAAATCTCATGCCACTCCCTATTTACAAGAAGTTGTTTTTGGGTGACCCAAAGTCCACAGCAATGCGGTTACTGATGGCCGATTGAACGGTGAAGAGGCCTATCAGGATACTCTATCATGTGTTGGTGAAGGTGGAGTCATTTATATTCCCTGTAGATTTTGTGATTCTTGACTGTGAGGTGGATTTTGAGGTGCCTACTATTCTTAGGGAGGTCATTCCTTGCGATCAGCCGCACCTTTGTTGGCATGGGAAAAGGGCAGATGAATTTAGGTTGAACAATGAAGAAGCAACTTTGAACATTTATAGGTCCATGAAGCAGAGTGGTTAGATCCTAACGGTATCTGCTATATCTTCCAAGGTTAAGAGTACGTCTGAGGTACAAATCGAGGAGCTCCTTGATGTTGAGGCACTAGCGGCAGTGATCACAAATTTTGGAAGTGATGGCATTAAGGAGTATGGGTCATTGGTTGCGGCACCTGATCGAGGTGACATTTGATTCAAACCAAATAAGTGAGAGTTAGATATGAAGCATCGCGAGTCTTTACTCATGAAACCATTTATTAAGGAGGCCACAAAATTAGAGCTTAAGTCTCTACCACCTCATCTGAGCTATGTATTCTTGGGAAAAGATGACATTTGCATGTAATCATTGCATCGGATTTGAATCTGAATCAAGTAGAGTGTCTGGTAAAGGTGTTAAAGAGGTTCAAACGAGCCATTGGTTGGACTATGGCGGACATTTTTTGGATTCTACCCGATATTTGTTCACATAAAATCTAACTCATTCCCGTTCATAAGCCAAGTATTGAGCATCAAAGACGGTTAAATCCACCTATGCAAGAGGTAGTGAAAAGAAGATTATTAAGTGGTTGGAAGCCAGAGTCATATATCCTATCGCAGATAGTAGTTGGGTATGCCCTGTTCGGTGTGTTCCCAAAAAAGGGGAATGTCGGTGGTCCCTAATGAGAAGAATGAGCTTGTTCCAATGAGGCCGGTGACCGGATGGATAGTTTGTATAGATTACCGGAAGTTGAATGCATGGACAGAGAAGGACCATTTTCCTATGCCCTTAATGGATCAGATGTTAGATAGGATTGCAGGAAAAGGGTGGTATTGTTTTCTTTATGGTTATTCGGGTTACAATCAAATCTCCATTTTACCGGAGGATCAAGAGAAAACCACTTTTACTTGCCATATGAAACATTCGCGTTCAAAAGGATCCCTTTTGGGTAGTGTAATGCACCAGCTACTTTTCAGAGATGTATGATGTCGATATTCTTGGATATGGTGGAGGACACCATTGAGGTGTTTATGGATGATTTTTCAGTTGTTTGCGACTCTTTTGAGCATTATTTGAGTCACTTGGTCGAGGTTCTTAAAAGGTGTGAATCCTTCTTGAAGGCATTTGGAGAGTTGAAGGACAAGTTTGTGTCTGCGCCCATTATTATTTTCCCATATTGGAGTAAGACATTTGAGGTGATGTATGATACTAGTGGGGTTGCTCTTGGTGTAGTCTTGGGAAAAATAAGGGATAAAATGCTTCACCCCTTATGCTAGTAAGTCCCTAAATGAAGCACAAAAGAACTACACTGTGACTGAACAAGAACTCCTTACGATGGTATTTGCTTTCAAAAAATTTCACTCCTATTTGCTTGCCACAAGAGTCATAGTGCATACAGAGCACTCTTTTTTGAGATATTTGATGGCTAAGAAGGATGTGAAACCAAGGTTTGACTAGGTGGGTACTACTATTTCAAGAGTTTGATTTTGTGGTGAGATATAGAAAAGGAACTGAAAATCAAGTTGCAGATCACTTGTCCTGATTAGAGAATGAAGCTATGCGAGAGTTGGGTGAAAAGGGTGAAATTGATGATACCTTCCCTGATGATCATTTATTTGCCTCTTCTCATGACTTGATTCCATGCTTCGCAGATTTTGCAAATTATTTGGCAAGTATTATAGTTCCATCGGGCTTGTCCTTTCATCAAAGGAAAAATTTCATGCATAATGTGAAAAAGTTTTTTTGGGATGAGTCGTATTTATATCGGAGTTGTGTCGGTGTTCCACAAGAGAGATGCTAACTTTTTTGAAGACATGCCACTCCTCGCCAGTGGGTAGGCATCATAAGGGTATTCGGACTGCCCATAAGATTTTGCAATGTGGATCATATTGTCCAACCATCTACCAAGATGCTCATAACTTCGCCAAGGCATGTGATATGTTCCAACGAGATGGTGGTATTTCGAGAAGGCAACAGCTCCTTTTGAATCCCATTCTAGTAAATGAGTTGTTTGATATATGGGTAATTGACTTTATAGGAACGTTTGTGAGTTATCATGGGATTAAATATATGCCTGTGGCGGTGAATTATAAGTCAAAATGGGTCGAGCCATAGAACTTGCCAAGAATGAAGTGAAGAGTGTCACCGCGTTCTTGAAAAGAACATATTTTGCAGATTTGGCACACCTAGGGCTATTATGAATGATGAGGGGTCCGACTTTTGCAACAAGTTGTTCAGAGGATTATTTGAGAAATATGGGGTCCACCACAATGTGTTCACTCCATACCATCCACAAACTAGTGGGTAAGTTAAGGTGTACAATAGAGAAATCAAGCAGATCCTGTCGAAAATAGTGAATGCTAATAGAAAGGAATGGTCAAGGAGGCTTGATGATGATTTGTCATCTTACCGGAAAGAATACAATACTCCCAAAGCTGTGTCTCCATACCAACTTGTAAAAGGGAACGCTTGTCACTCGCCGGTTGCATTAGAGCACAAGTCTATGTGGGCGATGAAGAAACTGAGGATCGATTGGAATGAAGCAGTAGATCAGAGACTCAATGGTTTGAATGATTTTGATGAGTTTTGTCTAAAATCATATGAAAGTTCATCCCTCTGCAAAGAGAAGGTGAATAAGTACCATGACCAAAAGATTGAGAAGCGTGAATTTGTAGTTGGGGATTTAGTACTTTTGTATATCTCTAGGATGTACTTGTTTCTGGGAAAACTCAAGTATAAATGAATGGTCCATTCTTGGTCACTGAAGTGTTCCCACATGGAGCGGTTGACTTTGACAACAAGGAGGGTGCAAGGTTCACAATCAACGGGCAGAGAATCAAGATCTACCTTGGGCATGTGGAGAGTGCTCATGAATTGTTTAAGGCATATAACCTTGATGAAGTCTGAGTAATAAAGGGTCTTGAGTCGTGCCGCAACGTTAAATCAAGAGCTTCTTTGGAGGAAACCAAAGGTGTATCCTCTAGCCAACAGTAGGTTTTTCTTTTCTTTGTAGGAATAGTTACATTATTTTGTTTCATTTGTTTCACTCAAAAGTCATGTGTAATTTTATTTTATAGCTTTTAGTCTGTTAGCTCGAGAGTAGTCAAGGGTACGTGTCTAAAAAGTGTACATAAAACAGAAAAAGAATGGCTTATTGGGTGCTCAATGTGCAGGGACTAAAGGAAATAAAATCTGCAGAAATTTGTCTGGTACACTGATCTACGGACCAATCGACGGGATGTCGTCCCATCGACGGACCATCACTGGTGTCCGTGGATCCCAGGTATGATTTTCAATGTTGCCTAAGTTAGGGCACAATCAACGGATTAGTCAATGGACCGTTGCCTGACTTACGGTCTGTCGATGGGGAATCATTAGTTCCCAAAATCTGCAACCTGACCCGGCCCGACCAACTATATAAAAAATTACCCTTTAAGTTACTCCCACACCTTTTAAAATTCTCCCCACAACCATTTCCCTCCCCTACCTAATTCCCTAATTCCCACATTCACTCCCACATTCAATCCATCAAAATTCCCTTCTGATTTCTCCTAATCTCCACAATCCAAAACTCCAAAAACCCTAGTCCCCCAAATTCCCCATCCATTTCTAGAATTTTCTGGTCGGTGTTTGAAGGAGGGCACGTTAGTTGTTGTTACAAATTTCACCCACACATTCACTCCACTACAGCGTACAAGTATGTCATTCTCATCTGCTCAATGAATTCTCGTTTTTTTGTATGAGAAAACGAATAGATTATATGTGGGTCTTGACTTAGGGACAACGTTACATGACTAACTTGTCAAAATTGAGTTCCATGTCCCTTAGAATGATAGAAAGTGCATGGATTGGGGGTGAAAACTATCTCAATTAACTCAGCCTGTCATTTGTTTTGTGTTTTTCTGACTTAGGGCTTGCTAGTCTCTTAGAATATAAGTCCAAAACTTGAAAATATCGAAGCACTAGGAATGACGAAGTGGTTTGCTGATTGTTATTGAATGTTTTGTGTCTTGGTATTGGGATTAAAATTGTCCATTTGAGGGATTTTAGAGGTTCTAAGAATATCTTAAAACCTATCTCTAACCGACAATGCGAGACCCCATCTAGGATTACTAGTCGATCGGCGGACCGTTGATGGGGTTCGTCGATAGCTTAATCGTGTACTTTCTCAACTCTGGGATGACGGAAGTGTACTACGGTCTGTCGATTTATTGATGGGCCATTCTGGATGTTTGTCATTCCAAACTGAAACCTTGATCTCTGAAGTATTTTGAAACTTTTTAAATGTCTGACGACGAATGAGGACTACTGCACATCTGTCGTTTCTAACTGCAAGTACTATGAACATGTCACTTTTGAAATTTGCAAAGTGTCCACCGATGGACCTTATCAACAGACCGTCGATAGAGATCGTCGCCCAGCTCTCTAGTTCTACACTTCACTGTGTATTTTGTTTCCAAATTTTGTTTTGCTTTTTTTGTTTGTGTAGTCTGATTATAATGAAACTTACAACTCTCTTTTCAGGTACTAATGGCCCCTAAATTAGATATTGTCTACTCCATGGGATGGTCCAAGTCTGTTGCACCATCCTGACGCTTGATTGGCTCATCTGATGATGAGAGAGATCCTGAGTATGTGCCACCAGGCACCTACACCCCAACACCTTCTGCTTGAGCCACTTGGGGTACGCCCAAGAAGGTGGCGCCTGGTGTAGTCACTGCCTCCTACTATGATGAGGAGTGCACACTGACCGGCACACTGTTTAGGTCTGCCTCGGGTTCAGAAGGAGTGTCTGGCTCCGAAGAAGCCTCCAATTCTAACTTGGCCCTCTACAGAGTGGAATAAGACCACTGCCTCTGGTTCCGGATCCCAAGGAGCCACACTCCCAACCGGGCCTACCCGAGATGCCTTGTCTGATAAGGCCCACAGTGCGGAGTCTACTCCAGCACCCTAGTTTGAGGTCCCTGCACCGCTTGCTAATCAGCCCGACAAGTGGTGCGTAGATCAAAATTACAAGGTATACATGGATGCTAAGTTGCTGAACGATAAATCGGTGATGACTCGGACTTTAGCAGTGGAGTGGCGGGTTAACAGATAGCTTATACACAGTCCCGGCGATACATACCTTATTCACTCGACATGAGCTCGAGTGGATGGCTATAAGTGAGGGACCTTACAACGAGGAGATGGTGCGAGAGTTCTATATCTCGTATGTAGCGGCTCTTTGAGGGCCTTCGAACAGGCTGGCTAACCCCGCCAACCAGGTACTACTCACATATGTTCTTGTTCGAGGCCGTCAGGTGGATATTTCTTCTCCTTCCATTCACCGTTTTCTATATGGTGAGGCCACAGATGCAGGGAGAGTCCCCCTCACCGCTGAGTTTGACTACAAGTGGAAAGTGGTCAAGACTGGATAATTTTAGCGGGACTGAGATCTGTGAGAGACCACCAAGAGGTGGATTGCCCAGTATATATCCGTAGACAATGAGGGAGCGGACTGGGTGACGGACCCTAGAGGCCTAATCAAGAAGGTCAACCTCACGTTTGCAGCCAAGTTCATTTGGCATTTGGTCCGCCACTGCCTATTCCCCACAGCTACAGATAATATACTTAGCTGGGATAGAGCGGTCTTGGTAGCAGCGATGGTCGACGTATTTGAGATTGACTTTGCAAGATTATTAATTTATGTTATCCATGAGAGGGTTTTCAAAGCCTCTACAACTTACCCATTTGCCTGCATGACTTTTCAACTGTGCAGGAATGATGGAGTGCCCATCTGGCACATAGATGTCCCCTTACTTCTACCGGGTTAGTGGATAGTGGTCTTAATAGGGATAAGTCCAATGAGGCAGCTCCACAGAGAGGGCCCAGAGTAGAGGTGCAGCCGCTAGGTGAGAACTTGGAGGATATGGTAAGGCAAACGCAAGGAGATGATGATTCTACATCAGAGCCTACCGATACAACCGTGGTTGAGTATTCCCCGATCACTAGTAGGGCACTGAGTTCCTCCCGGCTTACGCCTCCATCAGTAGCACTGGTCCCGCTTGCTAGGGTCCAAGAGTTACAGGCCCACATGGCTACCCTACTGCACAATATCCAACCTTGGATGCAGAGATCCAATGATGATGTTGAGGACCTGATTAAGAAGAAGGTAGCTCAAAAAATGGAGAGGAGGATTCAAGCGGTCCACCAGTGCCTCAATGCTTTTGAATTGAGATTCCTCGCACGCCTAGCCCCTACCATTGATTTGATGACTCTTTAGGAATATGTGGCGAGTCTAAGGGTTGATGTTCATTCTATCTTAGACGTGAGGGTACCCGAGCCTGAGGCCATACCTGGGAAGCTTGCAGAGGATACAGTGCTTCTTGCACAGTTCACTACCACTAGTGCACCATCGCCCCACCACGTGAGCATTCCAAGAGGCACCGGTCCAGAGAGAGTGACGAGACTCGGGATAGGAAAAAGTAGCGTAGTGAGATGGAGGTTGCGAGGAGAGCTTCATTGCTTGATGAGGAGGCCCGACAGATGAGGGATCGTGAGTAAGCTGTTGGGACATCTAGCTCCAGGTTTGTGGATGTTGAGAGGAGCACTACTGATGGTGCATATATTTCTACGGGCACCACTGATAGTTGCCCTACTACTGAGGGAGCGGGTTCCGGGGAACCGCACTCACCGGCTTGTTGATCTTCGGCACTATGCGCCTCAGGTTTGCTTCACATACAATATTTGCTTTATTTTTCTTATGCATTGGGGAAAATTGCATGTATTTTGGGGGGGTGGAGTAAATGTAGGGGTGGAGTAAATGAATGGAAAGTGAGTACTAGGGTGAATTTTTAGTAGCCCAACTCACGATCCTAGCTTGGTGGTTTTCTTGCCTGTATTCTTTTGCCCCAAGATACTGGTTATTTTACTATTGAACCAGCATGTTTAGTATCTTGTAAAAAGTATGAATGTGAAATCTGAAGCATGATGGCTAAATATGAATGATATCCCATTCTAAATAGAATGCTTGCATTATTAGACATATTGAATGTTGAATGTGTTGGCTCTAAGCATGACATAGAGATTCACCATTGCATGACCTTCAATCTAATACTTGAACTAGGTGTTCGATAATCTGGTAGGCTAATGAGGTGTTAAGAGAGCGTGAGGAAATTTTATTCTTTTACTGTTGGTACCTAGCTAGAACTTGCCTAGTTAGTCCTGCAAAAAGAAATTTGTGGTAAACAATTTGGAAAGGATCATAGGCCCTTAATCAAATTATAAAATATTTAGCCTAAAATCAAAGAAAACTAAATGAAATTGATCCCTTTTTTATCCAAATATTTTGATCTTGCAATGGACCTTTCTTTACTACCCCAACTGATCTTCCCTGGGTATAATGTGTTGGCCCTGATACCTCCTTGAACATGTTCACGGCAGCTTAGGCCAAAAGAATAAGTTAAGGGTGGATAATGTAGAAACCGATCTCGTCTTGGCATTGACCCGACCTTGGGTATTGTGTACCCTGACTCATGTCAAAGCCATAAGTTGAGGGTGGCTATTATGAGTAATGTCCCGAAAAATAGGGTTGAAAGGATTAATGTGGGAAAAAAGCAAAAAAATATTGAATAAGAGAAGTGACTTAGTCAATGTGGAAATCAAATAAAATAAAAAATAAAAAAATAAAAATAAAAGAAGTGTTTAAGTAAGATTCATTTGCACAAAAAGGTGAAAATAAAGGAGAAAACAAGGAAAAAGTACAAAAAAAGGAAGAGTAGGGCATAATAGACAATAAAAGGGGTAGCATATTTAGCCTTAATGTCAAGTTAGGGACACAAGTCACTAAAATGTACCCATATGTATCAGCCCTGACATATATCCTACGTTACAAGCAAAGAAAGTCCTCTCGTGATCCTAAGAGCCTAATCAGGTGAACTTAAGTAGTGAAATAAGGGAAAGCCTATGTCCTCAAGTACCAACTAGGTGTGAAGTTGTTTGGAGCGTGAGTGTTGAATAATGTTCCTTAAACCCAAGTTTAAAATAACTGTGCGAAAAAGTAGGATGTTTTTGAAGTGAGGAAACTAGTTGAAATATTGTAAAATTTGTACTTTTGTGAGAGATAAAAGAGTAGATGTGTTGGTGCATTGTAAGTCTGTGTCATGGTCTTATCCACATGAATGATCCTAGAGACCCTTAGAGTGAAATCATGCATTAAAGCAACGAAAATAGTCGGGGTTGATAGCCAAATGATTGTGAAAGCTTAAAAGAGGATACTATTGTACTAAGGTGTTGTGGTGAGTCATAGTGCGTCGCTTGAGGACAAAAAATGAATTTAAGTTGTGGGTGTTGATGTATCGTGGTTTCACGGTATTTTCAATGCTTTTTCCTTATGTTTAGTGTGTGTCTAGGGCCTTTTTTGGTAATTTTAATGTGTTTTATCTATGTTTTGCAGGAAAGTTTTTTAAAAAGAAAATGCAGATGGTTGTGCAGAAATCAGTGCAGAAGTGACCCATGAAGCCATCGATGATCCGTCGTCCCATCGACGGACCACAGGTAGTGATTTTCAAGTGCAGGTCCAATCATCTGGAAAAAGCTCAGGGAAATCTAACCAAGTGTGGGACTACAGAAGGATCGTCATATCGATGGACCGTTCTGGAAAAGCATCGATCAGATAAGAGATATGTCTCAGTACCACGTGTTGAAGAAAAGCGAAGTGTGGAACGAGGAGAAGCATCGATGGCCTGTAAGTCCATCGACGGATTGTGATGTTGGTTCGTCGATTGGATCGGAAAAGATGCAAAAATGAAGGCTGAAGAAAAATCTAAGTGCGGATCGACGGAGGAAGTTGACGATCCGTCGTTCCATCGACGGACCATCTGTGGGGTCGTCGATTGAACCCGCGTTTTTTGGACAAAATTTCCTTATTTTTTTCATTTTATTTTAGGACAATGTCTTTATAAATAGGGTGCAAAACCTCTTTTTTGGGGCTGGATTCTTTTTTATTTATCATACTTTAGTTCCTGAAGAATTGAGTTTGCAACTTGGCGATTAATTCAACTTTCCGAAATCGATTTTTAAGTGAATTTTGTTGTTTCAACTAGAATTTCTGGATTTTCTTCAAACTTGTGAAAGTAAGTTCATGATTTATTATTAAACAAATATGAATTGTTTTCTTCTAAGAATGGGTAACTAAATCCACAACTAGGGTTATGGGAATTATGGGTGATTAACAAAATAAGCCTAGCTAATTAACAATTCTTAACTAGGATATTGCATGCATCAATAATTCTTTCGTCTAGAAGATTTTTTAACGAGTGCACACGTTAGAACTTGTCTTATTGCTATTTTTTGGATAAAGGAGAAATTATTAGGAAAAAATTTATCGACATAGATTTAGTTGATTATATCTAATGGGCTAGTTTCAATTGGTGTGAAGTTATAACTAAGCCAAACATCGAATATAATTCTTAATATGAGGTAAAAAGTAAGGGTTAGTAACTTAGACACACGTAGACGGACCAAAATACGGGGTTAAATTCTCTAAATGTCGTACCAAGGATTTAGAGATACATAACTTATCACTTTGCATGCAAAACATTAGGAAAGAATTGTTATAGGCTAGGATTATGGCATTATGAACCTATGGAGAACACCTCACCCTAGTTTTTCCTACTACTTGATAAACACCAACAATTTACTCTTGCTACTTGTTACATTTCACAATATTGCAATACTTTTGTTTCATGAAACCCCCCTTTAATTATACGAAAAGGACTTAACTAAATAGAGGTAATCGTATATTAAAGTTAAGTATAAATCATTTTCCTCGTGGAATCGACCCCAACCTAATAATTGGGTTCTCTACTCGATTCGACTACTAATAATTCTTTAGGGAAGTATAATTTGAGCGTATCAGTTGACTACTATGGTTGTGGAATACTTAGAGAGTTGGTTGAATTTGAGAGAATATTCTTGAACACTCATTCCCCCTTGACAAAGGTTCTTGAATTCAACCATTATTTTCTCCTTGCACTCTAGGGGAAAGAACCTATCAAGAAAAGCATATTTGAATTCCTCCCGATCAACCATACCTCTCTCTAATGGTCTCTCACTCCTCCATTACTCAAACAACACTTGAACCACATCCTTGAGTTGATAAGTAGCTAACTCCGCTTTCTCTACAGGGGTCACACCCATATCATCAACCACTTTGAAAACCTCATCTATGAAACCATGTGGATCTTCATCCAACTTAGTTCAATGGAAAGTGGAAGGGTTCATCCTCATGAAATCTCGAATTCTAGAAGCGGGAGTACTAGCATTAGGTTGAGGTCCAACTCCTTGGTTAGCTTGGGAAACAAAGTGATAGTTGACGGCATGAGTTTGAGCTGTCATGAGTTTGGCCAAGTTCATTAGGGCATCCCTCAACTCCGCATTAGTCATACCTTCTTAAACAAAAGGAGCTTGAGGCATAGGAGGCACTTGGGGAACGTGAGGTTCTTGTGGTTCCAGACGAACTTGAGGTTCTTGAAGGGGAACCTCCTCATTATCTTCCTCTAGGAAAACAATAGGAACTTGGACAACACGGGAAGGGATCCTCTCATTAGCTGCACCTCCCTCCTCCCTCCTAGCGGTTGATCTCCTCGTATTCATGTCATATAAACACAAAGGGAAGAGGTTTAAGTGAAGACTCCTCATATGACTCAAGTCTAAGGCACGACATTAGAATAGAGAATAAAGTGAAACTTCTATCATCTTATAGCCTCTTGTCCATGGATGTGTTGCGACTCAAACCAATTACCAAGATAAAACTAGATGGCTTGTGAGACTTTTAGAATCTAAACTATTTCTCATAAACCTTATGCTCTGATACCAAGCTTGTCACAACCCGAAAGTACCCCTTAGTTAGGAGGAACCCTAGTTTCATGATCGGGCGTACTTGACCCTTTGGGGTCTTGTACAAGCCCTCAAGCTATCGTTTATTACATAAGACATAAAAAGTAGTGCGGAATTTTCACGAATAATTTATAAAAAGGAAATACTTAAGAAATTCTCATCATCACAAGCCAAACTTAAGACACGACATAATAACTTAGGGACACAGCCCTTTACATTAAAAGAGAAATACATAATAAGTCTTAGTAAGGAAACTAGAAAACAATAGACTATGTCCTCGAATATATGAGGAACAATTCTTGAGAGAGTGAATTTCCCAAGCTTCGCCTTCGAATCTGACAAGAAGTATTCAACCTATACTTATAGAGTATAGAAAAGTATGGGCTTAGTACCAATAATGTACTAAGTATGGCATATCCAAAAACATGCGAAAAAGGACATTTTAGAAAAATAACATTTCATGCCATTTAAGTAAAACATTCAAGAATATTTAAACAAAACACTATAAAAATCATTACTTAGAACTTAGAGAATAATTTCCAAAATTTCTAACTCAAAATCAACACTTTACTGTAACCTTTCGAAACTTTATAATAAACTCAAGTTGAACATTTCAATGAATTACAAGACTCCAAAGTAGTGTACTTCCAAAGCATTGCAAATAAGGAATAAGCATCATTTCGGTAGGAATTTCCCTTCGAAGGTCATCCCAAGACTCACTATGGTTAGACATGAAGAAAGTACTCACATACCTCTTTTAATACACACCAAAGCGACCCCCATGACTTCCTCTCTTTTGGCATACTCACCTCAGGATGACAAGCACTTCCTCACTAGCAATAAAATAGAAGAACACCCAACAAAACACCAAAGTCTTCCCTTTTGGAATGCCTACTTAGTGAAATGAGTAGGTAGCGTCACATAACACCACCTACCTAAATAGTACACTATTTTAGAAGGTTAGGCACAAAGTTTTTCCTTTTGGAAGGTCCTACCCAGTGTAATGGATAGATAGTGTCCCATACCACCAACTACCCTAAGTAGCACGTTCTTTTAGAAGACTAAGTTCAATCAATTCAAATAAAACACACCAAGAATCCCCTTTCGGAAATACCTACCTAGTGCAATGGATAAAGAGTGTACCATATCAATTGAAATACAACATCTCAACTCACGAAGTGTAACCACCTCTCCATCATATCCTCTCGGTGCTAGGCATAACCCCCACGGATTCTAAACATTTCAAACTATACGTTAAGGATCACTAGTGAACAAGACATCTCAACTCATGAAGGGCATTCATCCTCTAGTGTATCTTAGAAAGCTCTTAGGATGTAGTGAGGTTGCTACTAAACACTTCATCTCAACTCACGAAGAGTGTTCACCCCAAAACTCATCTACTTACTCAACTTAGTTTCATACATCCATTTAATTGTGTGTGTGTGTGTGTGTGTACATTGTGAGCACATTTTTAATATAAGCATCATTTGATTATCATGAGTTTCTATACATGCTTTATACCTACATTCATCAATTCACATACTTGACATGCTTCACAAAGTCATGTACTTTACTTAGGCCCAATCTATGCCAACATACAATTTAACTTCATAAAAACACAAGACAAGACTTATTTTCAATATCACTTCATTTTACATACTAGACCTTCAAATACACCCTCACAAAACATATTATGTAATATCCAACTCATCAAATAAACACCGCCACCAAGCAGGTGGACCATACCACTCAAGAGCAATTTATTATAAGGACTACACAATATAAGAAACTCACCATATAACCAAACCATCATCATCCATAATCAATTTCTCAATATTTCATCATACTGAGACCCTTAGGTCAGTAGCTAAACCATAACAACATAAGAAAACAAGTTCATACCTTATCCAAACATGTTCATTTAACCCATTTCTTAAGATAAAAGTTTGAAATATACATGAGTTCATTAGGTTTTTAACATGAAAATTATAAATTAATACAAGAATAATCATACTTAAATCATTAGAACACTTTTACAAGAAGTCCCATGCTTAAAATCAAATATAGAAGGAAATAGAGTTTGAAAACCCTTTTTGAAATCTTTTGGAGATGACTCCTTGAATGGAAAAGGGTTCAAGTATGAATATCATACCTCAAATAAAATGAAATCGACTAATTTTAGTGAATATACACGTCCAAACCATCCCCTTCTTTCTTTCCTTGAGTCTAATCTTCAATGGTGACTTTGAGAGAGTTTTCTTTAGAGAGGGACTTTGAATATTTGAAGTGAGGGGTCTTGTCTAGGTCTAGGGCTTAAAACTAACTTAATGTAACTTAAAGAAACTAAAAATATTGACCTAGTATTATAAAATAATTGGGGTGAATTTATACAAAACACCCCAAGTTGGCAGCAACTTCACCAGCTTTTCGAAGTAACCAATCCACGAACCAAGCTATTGGGCTTCGATGGGTCGACGGTCCGTCCGGCTGGACGTCGATGGCTTCAAAAACTAAATCAAGGAAGGGGCTGTACTTCCAACTAAGTAAGGGATGACACCCCCTACTCGACAACGCATCGATGGTCCTACACCCAGTAGACTGCCTTGTCGATTAAGAAGTGTTCTTTGTAGTTTTGTCCAAGTCTTGGGCCCTTTATGTAGGTCCCCTTGTGAGACCTATATGGGGTCGTGTCCAAAAGTTAAGCCTCTACACTAATTTGTATAGGTCTTACGAACATTTAACATCAGTTTCAAGGAAACCGAATACGTAAAACTCACTCAAACACCTCAATACAGACAACTACTTTCTAAGGAACACCTTCCGAACGTCATGGACGTTCTTAGACGTTTGACCTCCAAACTTAACCAAACATCATAGACTGCCTAAGAAAACTAATTTAACTTATTTTAAAGCAAAATTAACTCGGAAACACTCAGGTGAGTGTAGTTCACCTTTGTTCATTTTGGGACGTTACACATGAAATTAATTATTTTTTCAATGTTATTTTCAAGTGTATCGGTTCAAAATAGGAATCATAAGTGATGTTTTTTGAAAAACAAATTCGTAAAATATTTTTTTTATTATTTATTTGAGAATGATTTAAATTTTAACCAATCACAATAAGAAATTTAGTAAATAATAAATAAATATCTAATAATTTTACTTCAAGAGAGTTGTTATAAATAAAGGATAATATAAGTAAAAGGGTTAACAATCGAGTATTTTAATCGAAAGATGGACGTGGGGAATTTTTTAGAGCTGACTGGTGGATGTAGGATAGTTTTATATCAATTCAAATACTTACGGGACATTTTAGACTCTTTTCCATATATTCTATTAACTAAATGAGTAAAATTCAATGGAATGAAACTTGGTACAAATATTCTTAAATGGCAATGCTAATATCAATCTCAATTTATAGATTTGGGCAACTATTCCTTACAAATATGTTTTATGTTTGTCATTGTGTGTGTGTGTGTGTGTGTATATATATATATATATATATATAATTCAATTATATTCTATGGTCACACTTATATATGAATTGCACTACTATTATTCCATCCTTTATTTATTTATTTTTCTCCTTTATTTTCCTTAAATATTCTTCTTCATAACTCTTACTCCCTCAGTCCCTTATTACTTATCAACTATCTTCCTAATTAGTTGTCTATTTTGACAAATCAAGAAAGTATTTTTTTCTTATCTATTATACCCTAGTCAATTACTTTGAAAAAGGTAGAATTTTTTGAAAATATTAAGTTTAAACTCAAATGTACTACCTTATAAATGTTTTCAATTGTTCCCTCGAGTATCAGGTTTAATAGCAAATCAAGCCAAAAGCTTTATGTATTTTGGTGCTAGAGCAAGACCGAAGGGCGGAGCTATGATATGACAAGGTTGGTCAGACGAACAACTTTCGTCAGAAATTTTTATTGAATATATATACTAAATATCGATGTTTTTGGATAAATACTAACTGTTGAACAACCTTAATAATATAAAGGTTGATAGTCCAGCGATTAAGCCGCAACATTCAAGGTTCCAACCCAAGTGTTGGCATTTTATTTAATTTCTCAATTATTCTATTTGTTCTATTAGAAAAGGCAAAATTTAGCTCGGTTTCAATCCACGACATGATCATTTGTGTATTTAATATTTATTCCATTTTTCTTTTGAAAAAAGGTACAAAAGTTACCTTTTTTAAGGAAACAAAAGTTTTACTTTTGACTTTTTAAATTTTAAAAAGAATAGATTCATAGTTGTCTTTTCCTTTTAGTTTTTTGTCTTCTTCTTCCCCCAAAAAGCCTTTACAAATTTATTCTTTATCTTTATCTCTTCTCAACTTTTATACATATTTGCAAGTTTTAAGTAATTGAAACCTTTAATAATTGTAAATTTCTTGTTCAAGCGCCATTGAAGTGTGAAAAATTCTTTCTTAATTCTTTTTTTTCCTTTAGTTTAGTTTTTTCTAATCATGTAATGAATGATTTGAATGTCTTAATATTTATGCTAAAAGTACTCTATTTACTTGAGTATCGATCAACTATTTGGTGTATTGTGGATGATTTTTAATAAGTTTAGTATACTTGACTAGTATTTCAGTTTGGAGTTTAATGAGTTTGGAGATATATTTTTCAATAGTACCCAAAACAAGTTTGGCGCCTCAAAATCAAAATCGACCACACCGACATGAAAATGCCAACCAAATAGAAATATCCTCTCACTCTTCCCAAATACAAGAATTCAATGTAAATGATTTAAAGGCTAAACCGGTTGAAAGAACTCCAATTTTGAATTATCATCCAAACCTTTCTGATGAGATAAGAAGGGCATAAATCATTAAAATTCCTTGTCAACCTCAAACTCTTAAGTTTCCTCAAACTGATTTTTTTGGACGGCATGTCATTTTTTATATATGGTATGATGAATATCCTGATTGGTTGGAATACAGTATTAGTGCAGTTGTTGCTTATTGTGTAGAGACCCCCAAAATGAAAAAGGATGACTTTAGAGTCTCACATGTTTGTTATGGATTTAAATTAGTTTAAATGATGAAAAATCACTATTTGAGTTAGTTTGGTTATTTTAGAGCTCAAGCGTTATGAAACGACCAAAATGTTCGAAAACTAGTCTTTTTGTGCACTAGGGTGTTCTAGCATGTTGTTAGTGTTTTTTTGTGGATAGGAGTCAAAAATTAGTAAAAGTGACCCTAGTGTATTGATGGTAGTAATTATGGTCAAAAAATTTGGGTAGGACTCCCCAAAGACCACCCTAAGGGTTCTAGAGGAAAACCCAAACGTTGGCCAAAGAAGATGCCTGGGCAGCTTGTGGCAGAACCTTTAGGGAGTGGCTCCCACAAAAGTTCGAATTCTTCCTCTACGTCGGGGAGGCTGTAGCGGAATCCTCTGTTCCACACTCCTATTTTTTTTGAAGTTAGGTAACATCACCGCGTCGTGGACTAGCTCCTCGATGACACTTACAACAATTAAAGCTAAGTTGGACGATTAGTTTTAAGTCCAATTAATGTAGGGTTGCTTTTGAGTATTTTGGGGATTTATCAAAAGCATTTTATTAGTCATTAACCCTCAATTAAAGTCACTTTTAGTTAGACCCAATTCAAAAACCCCAAATCCTCTCAACTCAAATAATTCTCTCTAAGAAAAATCTTCATTGAAGAAGAAGCTTAAGCTTGAAGATAGAGTCAAGATCAAGGGTGATTTGCTTAAGGATTGTGCTAAGGAGTTGTTCAAGGTATGTAAATATCTTCATCTATGGGTTTTTCCATCCATAGAGTCCCCTAGAATTTCCCCTAATTCTGAAGAAGAATCTCAATTAAGGTAGGGTTATTTCCAATGCATGGGTTTAGGTGGCTATGATTTCAAATGGTTGGATACTACTCATATATGAGTAAATTGATCTTGATTCATGTGATTATGAAGAATTTCTGTTCAATTTGTGATTAACCTAATTTCTAGATTATGTGGGTTTAGGCTTTGAATGAGAAATTGATGATTCTTGTTAGATTCTCTTGAATTGTCAATATGTATAGGACTTAATTAAGAATAAAATTATGAACTCATGAACTAACCTAGATGTATGCATGTATGATAGAAAGGGAATTGGATTGACTAGAATTGGGACTTTAGGATGATGTATTCTTAGAATTGGCCTATGACTAAGGTTTAGAACTAATGCTTCTTGAAATCTAGACTAGTATGAGGATCCTAAAGTAAAGTTTGAATCTAGGGCTTGAAGTCATATTGTTGATCACTATGACTTGTAGAATGAGTCTAATATGATGAGTGGCTTGAATGTATGTAGAATTTGAAAGGTTAATCACCTTAAATGAATCATGCTTGTTAGAATAGAATAGCTTGAGGTTGAACCTATGGATTCCCTCGCGAATAGTTGAATTATGTCGCTTGAGATGGTAGATCTTATGGTAGCTTGGGATGGTAGGTCTCATGGTAGCTTGGGATGGTCTATCTCATGACATTTGTGTATTGAGGAAGTAAGCTCAACTAAGGTTAGCTTTATCTTGCATTAAGTATGATGCTAGTTCATGGTAGCTTGCATTAGTAGTAGGCAAGGCAGCATAGCATGGAGGATCGATACTCTCCTAGGGTTAGCTTGAAGTAGCATGACTAGAGTTCCTTCATGGAAGCTTGATTTTTTTAGGCCAAGACCACTTCATGGTAGCTTAGGATTGAGATGTTACACTCTCCTAAGAATATCTTAGGATTGAGGACTTATGATCCCCTAGCTTGCATCTAAATGAGTGGTTTCATAGAGGCTAGGTTGGTATTCTTATATCCTTCCTTTGTTAGCTTGGATTTTATGTTATGATGTTTGCCACAGTAGTAGCTCTATTATGTTAGCTAAGCTTAATAGACTAGAATGTAAGATAAGTTAGCATGGATTAGGTTAGACTAAAAGAAGTACTTAGTATGAATGATAGTTTGGGATGTCATTCATACATGGTACAAGTATGACTTGAAGCTACCTATGAAATGACCTTTTATGTTATGAATGACTAACTTGGATAATTTACCTAGTTGTCTTCCATGATATGATTGACTTAGGTTGGTAGTTCATTATCAATATGAAGTAGTTCTAAGATGACACCTAAGATAGTTGATAAGAATAGGGTGACTTCAAGATATGCTTAGTGTATTTGGTAGACTGAGATGCCTTACATGCATTTCACAAGTGTACCTTGAGGTCACCTAGGGGTATAGTGCTCTTATTTCATGAAGAACTTTGGTCTTAATTATGAAAATGGATAATGATCAAGAATGACTAAGAGAGGTACTTATCTTAGGTAGTAGTATCGGATGCAACCTTTGCCTTGCACAAGTATATTTGGAGATGGTTTGTGATGTTCACTTGATTAAGAAGGACAAATTGTTAAAGTATGAACTTGTGTATGTCTTATGTTGAATTACTATGTTAGAATGCTAATGTTTGAATTATGTTATTGTCTCGTATGATTATGTCTTATGTTGACTAACCACTTTGAGATATCTTATGTTGTATGTTAGATTTCTTACTAAGTACTTTTTTACTAACACATATTGCGTACATTTCTAACCAAATGTAGGAGCTTTTGCGACATTGAGTGCTTGGAGGCTAGTTCCCAAGTTTGGAGAAGATTGAAGAGTGGTGAATCCTCATAGCATTCGAGGACAACACACTTATCTTTCCTTTATGTCATTTACTATGTTCTAGACTTTTATGGGCTATGTAAACAAGACATTATTACTCATGTATTTTGTAGATGGCTTTGAGACACGTGTTAGAAAGACTTCTGTTGTTATGAAATGATTTTCGTAATATGTTTAAAGAAATTTTTAATCCCCTACATTTTTATATGATGTTATGTACTGAAGATAAGAGGTTTGTATAAGAGACGTAAAGTGCATCACTAAGCCTAGGGGGTACTCCCTGTTTGTTACATGTTGTTTACCTTATTACTTGTTTTAAGGATAAAACATTAATCAAGGTGGTGGTAATGCAATTTCGACTAATGGATTTACGAATTGGCATAGAAAGGATAGCAATGCTACACATATTGGTCCATTGGATAGCGTTCATAACCAATCCATTAGAAAGTCTGAAGATCTCATGCGAGAATAACAATCCTTTCAAGCCGCTTTCGGATGATAAAAGTAAGCATGAAAATCAGGTTTGGTTAAATACTTCAATCGATATAGTAAGACTTCTCTCAAATCAAGATTTTGAATTTCATGGTCATGACATGACGAGAGTGAATCGTCATTGAACAATTCTTGAAATTCTTTCTTTGTTAACTTCTAGATATGATGCAATTAAACATTTTGTGTTAGAAAAAGCTCCAAAAATAAATAAAATGACTTCTCATTACATCCAAAAAGATATTGTGACTGCATGTAAGATTGAAATAGTTAAAGCTATAATAGAGGATATAAATAGTGAATACTTTGCTTTATTCGTTGATGAATCTAGAGACGTGTCATATAAAGAACAAATGACTATTTGTCTAAGATATATTGACAAATTGGGGTTTATGATGGAGGCATTTATTGGACTTGTTCATATTAAAGATACTAGTGTTTTATCTTTGAAAGAAGCAATTGTAGATGTACTTGCTCACCATTTTTTGGCTTTGTCTAAAGTACATTGGAAATGATATGATAGAGCAAGCAATATGCAAGGTGAGTTAGGTGGTAGTAAAACATTGATTAGACAAGAAAATAGATTGGTTCATTATGTTCATTCTTTCACTCATCAACATCAATTAACTCTTGTGCGGTTTCTAAAAAGTATGTTCAAGTTGGTGAACTTGTATTATCAATTTCAAATATTTTGAATGTGTTGGGAGCTTGTTTTTAAATGTCCGGATACTTTTAGAGAATCTAAAAAACTCCAAATGGCATTGGATATGGGTGAACTAGAAACATGAAGAGGGCTGAATTAAGAACTTGGTCTTGTTAAAGCCGGTGATACTCGTTAGTGATCTCACTTAAACAAAAGGTAGAAAAGCAAATCACTTGTCACCTAATTAAAAACACCATTAAGTTCTTGTAGTTGTCAATCAATGATTTTATAAATACATCCACACGATAATGATGCAAAGTAGTACACATGACTACTTTACGTCGTGATATCCCATAATTAGCATATGGATCATCAAAATTAGGTAATTAAATGTCATGTAAATTCCAATTGATTCATTTTCTAGTTTTGACATAAATAAGATAATGAGAATGACTAAATTATATCGTGATGATTTTAATGGGTCCAACATGATAGCTCTTGAGTATCAAATTGTTAATTACATTATTTATGTTCATGTTATTGATGATAGGTTCTCCAATTCGGGTTGACTTGGAGAACTTTCAAGAAAGTTGGTTGAGACAAAGAAGCATTTAAGCTTTTCTCTCATATTTATTTTGGTGAAGTTTGTCTTGCTTCTACTTGTTGCCACTGCTACAGTTGAAAGAGCTTTTTCAGCAATGAAGATTATCAAGAATGACATGTGAAATCGAATTAATATATGAATAATTAGTAGATGGTTTCATAGTTACTTATGTAGAGAAAAAAGTATTTAATGATGTTTCTAATGAGTGTATTATGAAAATATTTCAAGAGGTGAAGTGTCGTCGGGTGCAATTGTAGTTACCACTTTACATTTTTTGGTGCGTATGAAACTATCCGTCAATATGTTTTTCCTACTTCATCTTCCTTAGTTTATGCATTTGTAAGTTTCGATTTTAAGAATTCTAATTTTGGATAGTTGGTTAATTTGATGTTGAAAATGTAAAGAGTATGAACAACTTGGAGCACTATGTAGAAATCAATAATTGAGGTATGACTATTTTGAAGCCAATCATTATAAATTGACTGGAAAGACTTATTTAATTTCTTTTACTTGTCCTAAAGTATGAACACCCTTGGCGAAAATCCCGGCTCCGCCAGTGGCAAGACCAACAACTGATTATACAAAATATATGATTCACAAAAGGCAAATTATCTTTTAGGTATCTTGAAGTCCCTTTAAGCTCCAACAATTTGTCAATAAGTAAATGTCAACCACTATTAGACGGGATGCTAGGGAGGATCAACACTTGGGCAATGAAATTTCTATTTTATGCAGGGAGACTCCAATTGGTACAAAGTGTACTAACTTTTATTCAAGCATTCTGGGCACAAATATTTTTCCTTCCAAAGATAGTGTTGCAACATGTAGAAACTATATGCAAGATATTTGGAATAGTGATACACAGGATAAAGCGAAAGCTCATGTAGCATGGGATAAAATATGTGCTTAAAGGTTGTTGGTGGACTGAATATTACAGATACACAAGCGTGGAAAAAGCAACAATACTCAAACATTTTGGGGACTTATCTAAGAAAAAAGAATAAGTTGTGGATTGTATGAGTCCATACTACTACCTCTAAGATAGGAGACCATGAGAATTACAAGATAAACAAGTTTCTTAGATTGTGAAAAAAATTCTACAAGCAGGCACTGGATATCAGAAGCTAGATTATAAACGACAAAGGTTACAGAGGCAGAAATATTTGCATGTAAGGATATGTACAATAAGTTTAGAGGTGAACTCAACAAGGTGTCATGGAGAAGAATGATATGCAATAACCAAGGCAGCCCTAAATGGACATTCATCCTATACTTGCATATACAAAGGAGACTGTATACAAAAGATAGGCTAGACAAATGAGGGATAAATACAGTTTGCTCATTTGCAAAGCAGATCATGAAAAACACCAACACTTAATATTCACATGCAGTGTGGCAAATGTTATATTGCAAAAATTACGTCAATGGTTATCAATCACCAGGGTGGAATGAAGAGATTGAATAGGCTACAATGCATGCTACAAGGAAAACAATATGAAGTATATAGAATGACATTGAGTTGCAACTATTTACTACATATGGAAAAAGAATTAGACAAAATTTTCAGCAAAAGGACAGAAACATAGAGGAGATTATAAAACAAATTATTCATAAAGTTCATTATAGAAGTAGCATGGCTTCTAAACTTGTTAATGCTATGCATAAACTAAATTTTTATCCTTATTAGAACTTCTTGCATTGAGCCTGCACAAGGCCAGTAGTGGATACAGGAGTTTAAGATAGTGGGTGCTCCCTTGACTACCGTCACAAAATGCAAATAAACAAATTTATGGATTATCTAACAATTAACTTAAAACACTATAGCAAAAAATATTAATAGCACTATAATAAATATTATTTTGAATAACAAAAGGAAACAAAAGAAATATGAAAAGAACAATTAACATAAGGAGTGAAAAGTAAAAGGTCTATAGAAGAGTTAGTCTTCAAAACATTTTTAAAGAAATGCTTAGAGTGGAAATCAAAAACACAAGAGATAGATGCAATAATCAACCTTAGCTCCCTCAAATGACCACTGAACCATACAACTACTAGTGTACTGGGTGCTCATAATTAAATTGTATATATTATTTCAAACTTTTATATAAGTATATATAGGTCAACAAAAATTAATGGGTATTCGAGCACCGCCCCTGCCTGGACATGGCAAAGGGTGATGAGCTTTGAGACATAGGATTATGTCCATGTCCTAAGCTTCAAACCAGTACATATTAAAAATCTTGTAATATGACTAGAATTACCAAAAAACAAAAACAGTTTTAAATTCATCCACTTCATAATTAATAGGGGTAAAATGATAATTTTACTATGTCAATATTATTTCTTAATAGGTGTGTCAATTCAAAAATTGACAAGTAATTAGGGACAAAAGGGAGTATCTATTTACATATTCAATTGTTACTCTTAATTTTCATAATCCTCATGCTTTTATATTCATAACCTCCATAAAATAAATTGAGAACTTTAAAATATCCTTTCCAATATTATCATTTTCATCTATAGTTAAGAGTTAAAATAGTGAAACACTTACATATATAGTTTAAGTCTGTGGAAAAGATTTTTGAATTTTTATTTGTTGGAGAGACGGTGTCGAGAGTTAAAATACAGAAAAGAAAGACTAGAAGAAAATATGTTAGCAGGAGTATGTAATAAATCAATATTAGCACAAAGAAAAGTTACATTTATTCTAGAAATTCAAATAAATTGCCTAGAATATAAATTACAACATGATATAAGTTACAACATAAATCATAATGAATAAAGAAGAATTTGCAGTAGACGAAGTATGCCCAGACTATGTCATCCTAAAGTTGAAACTGTTAGGCAAGAAGGCCGATTAGGGGAGTAAACAGAGTTGAGGCACTGTTAGGGTAACTGATCAAAGAAGAAAACCATAGTAGTGACCAGACGAGATGATTATTAAATCATTATTAAAACATGATAAAAATTTTAATCAAACAAGAGTTTATTAGGAATAAAACAATTTAGCTACTCATGAATATAAAGTTATGAATAGTAGTATGTCGGCCATATGTAAAAAGTTTTTTGTTTTCTTGTGTCGGCCGAAATAAAAAAGGTCATGTGTAAAGTAGTGTCGGCCACTTGGCCAAAATAGTAAGTTTTTTCTTGTATAAATTGAGAGTTTTCCCTCATAATAAAACAAGTCCTTCCAAGCAACTCTCTCTTCTTCTTAATTCCGCTTCCACGTTCAAACTTATTTCTTTTTTAACTATATTGTTATGATTAAAGCCTTAAGAATGATGTGATTATTGTATTTTTTCTAACATTAAAATGCATCCCCCATTTGACATTTACAACGATTTATTATTAGGATGACATTTTATTATTATTAGTATTACATACATGTTTTAGTTGAAAATATATTAATCGAATAAACATTTTTATGGGACACATATGCAACGCATGTGTACAGAACCTAGTAAAACCGATAAAAAAAATTTATAAATTTCCTTGAGCGCTAACGTAATTATGGATGGTGGGATGTAGATAGATATAATATAATGTAATATGCCACAAAATACTTTCAGAAGATGAATATGTAGATATTATTATTAGAGCCCATTTGCGAATGTAATATGGCTAAATTACAAAGCACTCTTTTTTATATCAGACACAAACAACATCATTATGATAACACAAAGCTAAAAAAACCAAAACAATTTAGCAGAGTTGGTTGCTTTATGCAGTGATGCACTCAATAGCCTGTTTGCAGATACCAGTCCTGGTTTCCTCAGGTCCATATACCTACAACAACAAATTAACAGACAGGAAAAAGATTAAAATGATGCTTAAGTTGTGATTTCGAAATTGCTTGATGCTATTGAAAAAGAATATATGGTTTTAGACTAGTTATAATTGGATACCGATTCATACCTCAATTGGGATGCCAATTTCCTCCCCAAGAGACCATATTTTTGCAAGACCCTTTTGGTAGTTTGGACCACCTCTTCTAACATATATGTGCATTCTTGCAGCTTTAAGTTTAAATTCCTGTTACAACAACGCCGAGTTAGAAGTACCCAAGTTACTACAAGACATATTGAAGATGGCTATGATTTGTGATGGTTTCGTACCTTCTCCTTCAGAGCTCGAATTATACCACTAAATGTAGCAGCAACATCAGTAAAGTTGGCTATTCCCCAACCTATCACAAGGGCTCTCTTACGGCCATAAGGATCTGCGGTTGCACACTACATAATTGGCAATGAAATGAGTATCTTTCTCCTAATAAAAAAATTCTTTTCATTCTCTAGACAAATATACCAAGAAAATGCCATAACAGGTTCACTATGATGGTATATCCTATTACGTTAACCAAATACTTTATTCTTACATCAATTACAACTCTCGCGTACTGCAAGACCTCTTCTTCATTTGGAGCACCGCTATATTCGGTATAATTACCGAGCTCAGAAGCATATCCAAGATCACCGACCTGAAGGTAACCCAACATGGCAATAAAAGAATGCAGCAACAGAAGGATAGTCAAAGTAACCATCTACATTGGGCATAAGTTTTGCAAAGGAAAGAAACATACATTATCTGCATAGATGACACTGGCACCTCCACCACCAACCATTGTCCAAATTCGCCCCTTGGGGTTCAAGACTGTGAACTTCAAAGATACACTTGTCTGAAATAGAACAATGAATTGAACACTTTAAACATGTTGACAATTGTTCATAGAACCATCTGCTACCTCAACTGACTCAGTTTAGATGAGGAACACTTTGTAGCGCACAGTAATGCTCAATATTTCATGCCCAAGAAACATGCAGTACACATCTACAATAAAAGAATCACCTTTCTCCTCTTCTTGAATTTGTATTACTTGAAAAGGTTTTCTAAACGTTTTGATTGAAGATTCAACAACAGCTGTTTGTTTCGTTGTTCATCTCTTACAATTCCCAAAAGAGGGACTATTAAGACCGGGTAGATAAATTTTTTTCTACTTCCGGGGAGTGGGAGAGGATTGGCAATTCCAAGTCTTTCGTCCTTTATGCTTTTCTTAATTAAATGCCAAAGTGTCAAGAAATACCTTTTCATCCAGCCCATGAATAAAGCTCTCCGTAGCACTCATCACTCTTCCAAATGGCAATGGAAATTCAACATTTCCCCACCTGCAGATCAAAAGATATATTGTTATAATGATGATGCATGCATACAATACTCAAATATATCTGGAAAGCAGTAGACGGCTAAATGCCAGTGTTCCAAGAGATTACTTTTTGAAGTTCTTAAAAGTAGCAGTGTCATCAAGCTCTCCCCTCATATCCAGTGGATAAGGCTTTCCTTCGACCAATGTGAAAGGATTCATCTCCAGGAATGTAAAGTCCAGATCTGATAGAAAGAATATTCAAAGGCTCAGGCAAATCCATGGCTATTAATGATGTGATAATGAAACTTGGGTATACAACATACCTTGAAACAAAGTATAGACATCTTTGAGGAACTCCTCAATTACACCTTTAATCTGTACAACACAAGTGAATTTCACATCAATATCAGTGGTTTCAGATTACATTGCAGAAACTAATATGATATATAAACTTAGTATGTACAACCTTTTCTTATTTTCCCTTTTGCCTTTTTTTCTTTTTGAAGAAGAAAATCATTACTCAATGCTCCATTTTGACAATGAATTTTAAAATATGGGTTGCAAGGATAAAATTTTCATAATTTGTGGCTTTCTCAAACATTTACCTCTAGTGGTAGAGTAGCAGCAAGTGGTGCACAAATCTCTGATGTAAAAGATGTCCCTGTTGGCACAAAGATTGTCTTAACCTGGATTTTACACGATCTCATGTCGAATCAATAGACATGCATAAAATACTGAACATATCAAAAAATAACATTTTTCTGTTGACTTGTAACAAAATATAGGCACATTTCAAGCACCTTGTCCCAGTTCTCTTCAATATCTATTCCTCCACATTCAGAAAAGCTAACACTACAACCAAGTCTGTCTGAAACAATATTTAGGTAAAACTCCTCATTGTGAGGTACAAATGGCTCAACAATAAAGGTTGTGATGGGCCCTTTGCATCCACTCATGTCAACCTTTTAATGTGAAAATACATTCTAATGATATAAATTCTGTGTTTCAGGATTAAGTACTTATTGTGTTCTCTTTATAACAAAAATAATATTTTCAATGACCTCTTTGCCTAACCGTTCCTTCAACAAAAGAGCAACTTGAGCCAGATCAGGATTCAAGGCAACTAGCCCGCTTTTTCCACGCTTCCCAAATAACATATCAGGCTTTACCGCCAATTTTTTTGAAGAAACCCATGGCTCTTTCTCTACAAGCTCATTCAAATCAGTTGACTCTGTAATCTAAGACATCAAAAGGAAAAATACCATCATCATATTGCACATAGGAATAAGTTTCCGCATTCTTTCAAATAAATCATCTAATGCAATCTATAATTGTCACAAGTAACATGAGAGATTGTTTTCTCTAGTCCTTCAACCTCCAAATGAATCTAAGCCTGGCGTCTGGACCACAGAATAAACTCATTTAGCTCGCCTTTTTGAAGCCCTTAATACTAGAAAAAATGAAAGACTTCAAGAAGATACACACTTGAATTCAATAAAGGAGGTAGAACTTTTATTAAGGATTCTAAAATTCATGAACAAGCCTTGGGATGTCAATACGTATAATAAATATACATAAAGAGTGTGTTTGGTAGGAAGGAAAACATTTTCTGGAAAATGTTTTCCAATTTTTCCACGTTTGGTTGGGACAAAAATTTCGGAAAATGTTTTCCAAATCAACTCATTTTCCTCAAAATTAAGGAAAATGACTTCCCTTCACAAATTAAGGAAAACATTTTCCATAACTCTCCTCCAATTTCAAATTACTTTTATTTTTTGGGAAAAACATCAATTTAAATAAATATTTTCAATTTCAAAATTTTATTTTTTCAACTGACCCTTGACCCTGCCCCCACCAGCCAGCCCACCCCAACCCCAACCCCTCCCCAAAAAATTAATTTTGCTTTTTAATAATATTTTTAACTTCAAATTTTTATTTTTAAATTCCTACCCCTCCCCCCCTCCCGGCCAGCCCCCCTACCAGCCCCTACCCATCCCAATTCCCAAAAAAATTAATTTTCTTTTTTCAAAATACTATCAACTTCAAATTTTTATTTTTTCACTCCTATCCCTTCCCCTCCCCTCCCCTCCCCTCCCCTCCCCCGCCCCCACCCCCATCACCACCCAAAAACATAATAATTTTGAAAAATATTTTCAATGTCATAAATTATTTTTTTACTCTAGTAAAAATAAAAGATGTCTCTCAAAAACATTTTTCATTCATAAATCAAACACTAAAAATATTTTCTAGAAAATATTTTCTACTCACCAACCAAAGATGAGAAAATAAGTCCAAAATCTACTTGTTTTCCAGGAAAACATTTTCTATGGAAAACATTTTCCTCCATACCAAACACACCTAAAAAAATACTTATATCAATTTTTCCGATGAAATCCTCTCAAAAACATGTGGCTCCCGCCACTGTACTTACTGATTCATATGCAGTGATTAAGCAAGACCCATTACCTACTATTCTTGAGTTTAGTAGGTAATCAATCAACAATCAACCAGATCTGTTTTACTAGAATGAGCAATATATGATGAATGCTCCAGACTTACAACAACTCGAATAATTTCAATTTTCCATCCTACATTTCATCGAATACAGTTGGCCTAATTTTAATAAAAGCAACCTAAAACTGCCCAGCATTCAGCTACCAGAACAAAAAAGAAAAGAGGGTTTTAGGTGAGGGGTAATGTTGATTGAATCACAAGGTCATTCATTGATTTGAGTTACCTGGGCAGATTTGATGGCCAAATCATAACCAGCAAGCCTCTTAAAGTGTTCTTTCAACAATCTTTTCGAATCATATTCTCTGATCTTCTTGCGGGCCATTTTCTCTGTTTAGATCCAAAAACTCATAATTAACATAAAAATTCAAACAAAAAAAAGAAGCAAAAAAGCTGAGATCTTTACCGTTAAAAAGCTGAATTTGTATGGAACTTGTAAGAATATTGGGATTCAACTCACTATATTTATAGTTGTGATATTGATGATATTTTCAGAGATGGCTGCTTTACATTACATTATAAAAAAATGGGCTAATTAAAAAATATAGTATAGTATATAGTCACATACAAAAACTAGAATCATAGAGTACATTAGCGGGAAGTAATTGTCTGCGATGGACAGCGCAAATATGAACCACGAGCGAGAAAATTACCTACCCATCCATGTCGACCAACCAACTCATAAAAACTTTTCTGTAAATTAATAGTCGATAAATTAAAAAATTTCTCTAAAATAATATTTTCCTTCCCTCTCAATTTGAATCAATGAAAAGAATTATAAATTTTAATAACATAATAAAATAATATATATTCGGATGACCCCTATACAATTATATTGTTCCATTAATATCATATATCAAAAATAATTTAGTGAAATATGATTCTATTATATTTTATTTTTCTTAAAATTTAAATCTAGTTGAAGTTCATCGCTAACTTTTCTTATTGATTCAACAACATCAATGTTGTCTTTTCGAAATGTACAATAAAATTCTGAAAAGTTCTAGATGTGATAAGTGTTTCGTTTCGCGTAACAGATTCCAAACGTATAGTTACATCTTCAACTTCATAATCAACATTACTTTTTCCAATGGTATCTATAATTTCTTCTAAGTTCCGGACTTTTTAACATGTATCACTTTCACCAGGATAATCCAACAGGATATTGATATTCATTTTTGATAGTCGAGATCATTAATCATGACATCAAGTTCATGAATGACGTTTTCACATGTATGTTCATTCAAATTCTCTGAGATTGCATCCCCATAACGAATTTTACAATGGTGAAAATAATTTGATATTGTCTCTTGCAGAACATTAGTTGTCCTAACAGAGATTGCAAATTGATAGCATCCAAAACATCGATCTTTATTGGATAAGTTTGTCCCACTACATAACCTTCTAATAACCTAGAATAAAATTTATTTGATAATACATCTTGAAAGCTCTTAGTATCATAACATTACAAGGTTGAAATTAGTGCGATACAATGATTTTTATGTATTCGTTGTATTGTATGTCTGATATTTTTTAATTTAAAATCAATAAATATGATATATAAATTAGTAAGATACAAAGCATTTTAATATAATCAAAATTAATCTTTATCAAGTCTCAAATTGTTCTTTAAATAAATAAATATCAATTTATCAATTAAATAATATCTCTATAAAATAATAAAATTCCATGGTCTCACCTATATTCATTTATAGAGATTTCAGTGTACTAATTAGGCATATTACACAAATGTTCTTTAACTTTACCTCTTTTTTATTATGCCCTCCAACTTTGAAAATGTACAAGTAGTCACTAAAACTTGTATAAAATTAAATAAATAGACACACGCGTCCTACGTGGCATCCTACATGGCAATTTGCGTCCTACATAGTGTCGTGTGTATTAGGCCACATAGGACTCATGTGTCTATAGTTCAACTTTATACAAGTTTAAGTGTACGTCTACTTGTGCACACTCAAATTTGGAGGGTATAAATGTAAAATGAGACCAAGTTAAAGAGCATATTTATGTACTAACTAGTATATATCTCCGTGTATTGCATTGATATTAAAAAATGTTATAATATTTTCTAATTAAAATTAACTAATTAGATTTAATATGAATTTTGTAATGCATATTTAAAAATAATCATACAAATTATTAACTTATTTATTAGGGAATATTAAAGTATTAGCAATACACAATATTATCTCTATAACTTGATCAAGTATATTAAGCTTTTAGTTTTATAATATATTGTGTAGAAATTTACATAAAAATAATATTAATATGTTTATTATTTTACATTGATTAATAAAACATATCATATGTTGGCAAGTTTTTAATTCTAAATTTTCACGTGAAATGTGTATTAAAAGATATTTTGATACACTTTACATATATTCTATTTAACATCGAAAAAAGTAAAAAAAATATTTGATGTTTTAAATCCAGCTAAAATTATAATAGATAAATTAAAGGGCAACTTTCACATATAACAATTAAAAAATTCATATTTGTATGCTATAGCAAAGTTTGTATAATTGCGCTCCATAGCAAACATATAAACTGTATAATTCGCTATACATATACAGTTGAAGCAAATTGTATAAAACGAAGTGTATAAAACAATAAAGAGAAAGACACTTAGGCAGAGAACTGTACAAAAATAAAGTGTATAAAATGAATTGTATTATTATAAGTGTGTATAACGATTATATACAATTTGAATTTGTATAAAATAAGAAAGAGAGAGATAAAAGAGACTTGACAAGGAATATACAATTGAATCGAATTGTATAGAACGAGGAAGAGATAAATTAGATACAATTTGAAAATTGTATAAAACGAGAAAGACAAAAGAAACTGGGCAGGAGAGTATTTTTATTGGATAATTATAAGTGCATAGGACGAAAATATATATACTTGCATCTGTATATACAATTTTCTCACGCTTTATACAAACAGAAACACAATTTATACATTTCGCTTCTGTTTGTATAAGTGAGAAAGACGAGAGTGACGAGCAAGATCTGGAAGAGGGGAGATAAGAGAACAAAAATATATGTATTTATATAATTTTCTTTGTTTTATACAATTAGAAATAATTTTTATACACCTGCGTTTGTATAAAAGTGAGGAAGTGAGCGAGAGAATAATGGAGAGTGACGAGCGAGATATTAGAGAGAAAGAGGCACCTAACAATTTTTTGCAAACGTTTGCTATGGAGCACAATTAAATCAAACCATAGCTACTCCATTTATTTTAGGTTATTAATTTGCTATTACGTACAATTTTTCCTAAATTAAACTGGAGTGAGTAATAATTAGTTCAGAATTAAGTAAAAAAATGAACATGAAAAGTTTGACATAAATGTTATTAGAGTCATATAATAGGATCTTGTCATTTTTATCGAAATATGTATAACTTTTACTTAAATAAAGTTTGAATTTTGCAAAGACTTCCACCAGTATTACACTGTTCTATACATTTTATATTTTAATTAAAATTCAAAAGTTTTCTATTTAAAAATTAATAATTTTTATTATTTTAAAATGTAATTTGTTTTATAAAATTTTAGTTGATTATTTGTGGTTATTTCTATTTGGCTTTAAGAAGGGTATTTTCCTCTCCTTTTAATTTTTGAATTTAATGATAAATAATTTTTTATGATATTGATATGTGATAATTTTTATATTTTTTTTATCATGCATAGATAGACACAATTTTAAAAAAAAATTATTGTGGGAAAAAATGTCTATGAGAACATTCACACATATTTCTTCATTCATTTTGTTGGCTAACTATATTGATAATACCAATCTTTTGGACGACGAGAGGCGACAAAAGGTGATAAGGCTCTACATTGCCATGCGGCGAGGCACTTTCCTTTTTGAATAAAGGCGCCAATTAATATAAAAAATTAAAAATATTTAATTGCATATATAGAAATTTAGAATCTCAATAGCAATAACATAAATTAGCATATTAAATTCAAAAACTAATAGTAGACATTAAAAAGTCTAAAACTTTAAAGACCAAATAACTCAAAATACAATACTTAAACTTTAAAAGTTTATTCTTCTTCAAAACTATCCAACTCTTGAAGATCAACATCCTCTACATCATTATATTGCTTATCATCTTCTTCCTCCTCGTATTCTTCATCAACTCGTGTCCAGTCCTACTTGAAGTTGAACTTGTAGAAGTAGTTTCTACTCCTTGTCCCTTGTCAAGTGCTCTTGATCTTGAAGAAAGTCCCCTAAGATGATAGATACTCGCATCCGCTCCATTGTCGTAGCAACACTATCCTAAGTAAGATCATCATCCTCATATGCTAGTTCATTATCTTGATCTTTGGGGCATTTAACTAACCATTCATTTGAATTATTAATGTTATCCAAGCGAATGGGATCAATGAGATCACGATCATCAGAACGGCGTTTCACTGTTCTGTTATACTTAATGTACACTAGATCATCGAGACGCGATAGTGAAAGCCTATTCCTCTTTTTGGAATGAATCCGCTCCACTTACTTGTTCAAACACACTCCAATTTCGCGCACATCCGGATGAACTACAAGCTAAGTTTAATACTTTCTTAGCAAACTTTTGCAAGTTTGGTTTCACTACCAAATAGTGACCACCATTTAACTATAATAAAATTAATTTAAAGGTTAAAGAGTATAAATAAGTCAAATAATTTAAGTAAGATCTAAATCAACTCACTTAACCAGTGATCTTGTGTCTCTATCTCTTTTGGCCGGAGCACAACCAAATAGTCCTTCCGTCATTTTGTACCTAAAAAGCTTAGCGACTAGTAAATTTTGTATTGTTGTATCACAGATCATCTTCTCAACAGATTCATAATACTTAGTCCACAAAGACTGTAATATAGTTCCATCTTATTGAGCTTTATAATATAATCATGGGTTCAAAACAAGGCCTGCAACATGCAAAGGCCGATGGAGTTGGTAAGACCACCTTGCATCAATAATTTCAAACACTTTCTCATATTGCTTCTTAACTCCACGAAATCTCGTGCAATAGTTTCATTGGCTCTATCTATTGTTTCATGAATATAACACATTGATGGTTTTTTCTCCCCATCCACCAAACGAAGAACTTTTGTCAAATGACCACAAACTGTAAGTGCTCGAACAATGTCATTCCAAAAGTACACAGAAATAATAAGATTGACAACTTTTTTCCTCCAAGTTTCCTTTGCAAATTTACTTGAAGTCCATTCAGTTGAGAGGACTAAAGTTCTCAAGTTTTTTCTTTGTATTCACATATCTCTCAAAGATAAGAAGACCGTTACAAATGTCGCTTGACCGGTTTCACCAAATTTCTTTCTTTGGTGGACTTTCTCATAAACTTTAACAACAATGGTCTTTGACTAATGTAAGAATGGATTTGATGGACTTCTAAAAAGCTGTTACAGAAAGATTATATTATATTACTTAGTAGCTAATGAGTATTAAATATTGACTATAAAGAAAGTTAATGGATAGGAGAGTGATATTACCGTAAGCATATGACTTAACCTTGAATATGTAACCAAACATCAAGTTAATGCAATGAGAGGCACATGGAGTAATATAAATGTGTGGGTACGCACCCATCATCACACTTCCCTCTTTAACGTTCTCACTAGCATTATCGGTGACAATTTGTACAACATTTTCAGTTCTTTCAATAGTGCTTTCAAACAACTTGTACATTTTGGTGGAATCAATAGATTCATTGCTAGCATCAACTGAACCAAGAAATATACTATCGATTGGAGTATTCACCAAAAAATTGATGATCATTTTACCATTTCGTGTGTCCATCATAGTGGAACATCCAAACTTTGTTCATTACACTTTATGCTCATGAATAATTTTTTCTAATTTCTTCACCCTTTTATTTTAGGTGAGTAACTCTAACTTCATAGAATGTAGAAGCCTTCATTATGGGGCCATGTTTTCCTACTGTTTCAATAAATTTATCAAATGATTTGTGATTAACACAATTAAAAGGGAGCCCACATCATACATTCAAATTGCGAAAGCACTTACCACACACTCTCTTAGAATTTTTTTTGTTTTTATAAATTCCTCCTCCTTTTTCAAAGCCTCCTTTTTGTGTTGATTTCTGCAAAAAATAGAGATTCATAGAGCCTTTCGTCACATTCTGTTCGGTGGATGATGCACCTCCACTAGAAAATATCTTTTGAGTTTGGAGGAATGCATCATTTCCGCTTATTCATCCATTTTGTAAAGATCATCACTATCAATATGTTCTTTCGACTGCCTCACTTAAAATTTGAGATTATTGGCGATTTTATTTTGCATATACGCTCTTACTTCTTCTCTATTCTCTGATGGACAAGAGGTACATTGTTTAACATTCTTAAAATAAACCACTAAGAGTTGCTTGTGTCGAGTTATTCCACCATTAAATGTACTCCCACAAAATTTACAATCAACCGAATCTTTCATTTCTCCTTGAGTACCTTAATTCCACCCAATGTCCCTCTCTCTGCTAGCATCCTCCATTGAATTCAGTCAGTTCACTTTTTATGGACAAATGAATAAATAATTATCGAAGAATTATTTTTTTAAAAAAATAATTAGTAACGGTAGTATGCTAGTAGTGAACAGGGAAAAAATAGAGGGAAGAAGGAGAAGAAATGAAAAAAGTGGAGCAATAGCTATTGTATCTCAAAATTCAAAAAGAAATACGAAAGAGAAACGAAGAAGAGGACTGGACAAATGGAAATCATAGACTATTAAATTGTATAATACTTACAAACTCAACAGATGTTTAACCTCTCAACAATACAGTGTTACAGATCAACAAACAACAATCTTCACAAAATGCATACTGATCTTGAAGTTGAAGAGAAGTAGAGAACTCAAAAAAAAGAGAAACTGAATAGAAGAAGAAGAAAAAGAGGTATACCTGGCGGCTGGAAGCCACTTGTGCAGAGACGAAGAAGAGAAGAAACTCGAGAGGAAGACAAAGAGGAGTAGGGACTGAAGGTGGAGTCGTGGAGAAGGAATCGCAAGGAGAGAACATGAATTATGATGATGAAAATTTGAAAATATAAAAAACCCCTAACTTTGACAATATTATTAAGTTAAATCGTTTAAAAAATAAATTTAAAAGTGGCACCTCCATTCCGTTGCCATCAGGTCACCTTGGGTCGCCTATTTGAACTTGCTTCGCGTTAGTGCAGACTAGCGAGAATGGCTCTCCTCGGTATTCACAACACTGGATAATAAATACTTATTTTTACTTATTTATTAAAATACACTTAAGAGACAATTTATGACCTTTTACATATTTTATTCTTTTTATTAAATTAGATTATAATGAATGAAATAGCTTAAGATAATTCAAGATGATATTGTAGTGAACATGTCATTTTAATTTATGTTGCATTGTTTTAATTGACACAAAATTAAGAGAAAAAGAACTCCCATTGATTAGGATTGGTTAAATGAATTTGCTAGTAAGAATTTGCGTTGTACTGTATCTTTGATATTTGGAGAAACTTATAATGTTTGAAATGTCATAACTTACATTTATAAGTGAAGATTGAGAAATATATATATATATATATATATATATATATATATATATATATATATATATATATATATAAAAGAAAAACTCATTTTATCAAAACAAATACAAAATATCCAATTTGAAAGAGTATTTAATACGAAAAATTTCATATCAAGGATCTTGGAAAGCTCAAATATTTTCTTGGCATTGAGGTGACAAGGTCACCAACAAGCATGGTACTAAGCAATGTAACTATGTACTTGATATTTTAGGAGAGTAAAGTTATAGGTTACAATACATCGAGTTCCCCTATGGATCAACAACATAAGATTTCTTTTGATTCAGGAGAATTTTTTCATGATCCTGGGAAAAATCATTGTCTTGTTAGACGCTTGCTTTATGTCAAGACCCGAAAGTACCCCTAGAAGTTAGGGAGAACCCTTGGGTCATGACCGGGCGTACTTGACCCTTTGAGGTCTTTTACAAGCCCTTAACTATCGTTCACTACATATGACATGAAAAGTAGTGCAAATTAAACTTTTCACGACAATTAATATAAAAAGGAATTATTTTAAAAATATTTAGAAAAATCACATTGTCACAAGCCAACTTAAAGACACGACATAAATTACTTAGGGACACGACCCTTTACATTTGAAAGAAATACATAATAAGAACTTATACAAAACTAAAGTAAAAAAGAACTATGCCCTCGAATATATGAGGACATACTTTGTCTTGAGAGAATCAAATCTCAAGCTTGCCTTCTAAACTTCAACCTTGATTCCAAAACCTATACTTATAGGGTATAGAAAAGTATGGGGTTAGTACAAAATAATGTAATAAGTATGGCATATGCAAAAACATAAAAAGGGACATTTTAGTACTTTCATGCCAAATAATTAGAATATTCATGAATTTAGAAACAAAACAATATAAGAAACATCATTCAAAACTTAGATAAGGATTTCCATAATTTTTATCAACAGCTGCAATTGAAAGTAACCTTTCCAAACTTTACAGTAAAGTAGCTAACATTTACATCAAATTTCCTTTAACATTACAGTGAACTAAAACGACTCTAAATTAGTGTAATTCCAAGGTATTATCAATGAGGAAGTGAGCTCATTTTCATCGGAGTTTTCCTAACTAAGGTCATCCTAAGACACACTAAGGTAAGACATGAAGGAAGTACGCATATGTCTCCTTCAATACACACATAAGATATCCTTAAGACTACCCCCTTTTTGGCGTACTCACCTCAGGAGAACAAGCCCCCACTCATTTGCAAGAAAATAGAAGAACACCCAAACAACACACCAAGACTTCCTTTTCGGAATTCCTACTTAGTGCAATGAGTAGATGGCGTCCCATACCACCACCTACCCTAAGTAGTGTACTCTTTTAGAAGTCTTGGCACCAAGACTCCCCTTTCGGAAGGTATACTTAGTGCAATGGATAGATAGAGCCCCATTTCACTACATACCCTAAGTAGTACGTTCTTTTACGAGACTTAGTTCATTCAATTCAAATAAGACTTACCAAGACTCCTCTTTCGGAATTCCTACCTAGTGCAATGGATAAATAGCGTCCCATTCCACTACCTACCCTAAGTACCACACTCTTTTAAAAGACTTAGCACATTCATTGCTTTTATGGGATATTAGCTTAACCGACATAGACCATGAGAGCTAGATATGGAATTCAGATATTAATCCCTACCAAATGAGGGATCCTCACTTTCCTAGATTAAGATCATTCTCTTAGCTTTTACACGGCTTGTCCAATAACTACACCTATGCGGGCACATATTTAAGGGATAAGGAGATTGCTACTAACTCATTTTCTACTAACTAAGAGTACTCATGTAAAGAGGTACATTGGAGTACAACAACTCAACTTACGAAGTGTAACCACCTCTTCTTCATGTCATATCAGTGCAAGGCATAACTTCCCACGGATTCTCAACATTATAAACTATAGGTTAAGGGTAACTAGTGAACACAACATCTCAACTCACGAATGACATTCATCCTCCAACCTATCTTAGAAAGATCTTAGGATGTACTGGGTTGATACTAAACACTTCATCTCAAATCACGAAGACTGTTCACCCCAAAACTCCCCTTTTAACAACTTAGCTTATTCATTCATTCAAGTGTGAGTGTGTGTACATATGAGCATACCTTTCACATAAGCATCATTTCACTTACATTAACTTCTATACATGCTTTAGACCTTCATTGATCAAATCACACACTTTACATGATTTACATAATCATGTACTTCATTTAGGCACCTTCTTTAGCCTACTCACATAATAACTTCAATAAGCACGACAAGAATAACATCATTTTTGTAATTACTTCAGATAACAAGCCTTCATGGTCTCATTCACAATAAATAAGTAACTTCACTTTCATAGAAGTCAAATAAACACCGCCACCAAGAAGGTAGACCATACCACTCAAGAGCATTTCAAAATTAAAGCTAAACAACATAACCAACTTACCCTTTAATACAAGGTTTAAACACCTACAACATTTTACTCAACATTTCATCATAATATAACCCTTAGGGAAGTATCTAAACAACAATATCAACTCAAAGAAACCAAAGCTTTAAGACTACAGATTCATGCTCATTTAACCCATTCCTTAAGACAAAATTTGACATAAAGCTTTAACATGTTCTAATTGAAGTTTATTATTAAAATAACCAACTAACCTTACAAACATTATATTTAAATCATTAGAAACATTTTCATGGAAGATCCATATTTAGAGTTGAAGATAGAAGAAACTAGGATTGAAAAACTCTTTCTGAAATCCTTTAGATATGGGCTCCTTGAATGGAAGAAAGTTCAAGGATTGATACCATACCTTAGATAAGAGAAACCCCAATGATTTCGATGAATAACTTGACCATCAACACCCCTGCTAGCTTTTATTGACTTGTAACATCCATGGTGACTTGAGAAAGTCTTCTAAGAGGGAGGGTTTTTGGGTTTTAGGAAGATGAGTCTAAAATTTGGTCTTAGGGTTTAAAAAACTTTATTACATCAAAATAACCCTAAAAATAACTTCCTAGGTTCATCAAAGGCTTGGGAGAATTTACCAAAACACCAAACCTTCACAGGAAAGGACAACTTTTGGCAGGCTCACAGACGAGACCTAACAAACGGACTGTTTGTCCATCAACGGGCCGTTGGTGGGGTCTCGTGGGTTGAAACTTAGCTCTATCTGATCGACTAGGCAAGTTGACGGGCCATTGGTTGAACTACTGGCCGTTGATTTCCCTCGTTGGTGGACACTGCAAGGCAGTTTGGGTCCTTCTGTTTGGCCCTTCTCGAGGGCCCCCTTGTGGGTCCTAGGTGGGGTCTTACCCGAATGTTAATCCCCTAAATATATATTCTAGGTCTTATGAACATCCCACATCAATATCAAGCAAACAAAACATGTAAAACTAACTTAGATACATCAAGACGTACAAGCTCTCTCTAAGGCACACTTTGCGAATGTCATGGACGTTCTTGGTCGTTTGACATCCAAACTTCACCAAACTTCATACACTGCCTGAGGACACTAAAATATATCCTTTTATAACAAAATTAACTCAAGAAACAATCATAAATCTCTAGTTTACACTAGTTCGTTTAAGGGAGTTACATTTTAACTCACCATCACTCATACAGATTTAAGCTACGTTGGTCATGTATTTAGCCAATATATGCATGCGCCAAGGTAATGTCACTTATGAAATATTACACTATCTCAAAGGAAATCCAGATTAATGGATTCAATTCCCTTTGAATACACTATCTACAAAAGCTTATTGTAATGCAATTTGGCTAGGGTGTCCTAATGATACATCGATGTAGTACATGATACATTGTGTTTCTCGATAAATCAACTATTTTTTGGAGATCTAACAAACTAATTTTGGTGTCTTGCTCCTTTGTTTAAGTAGAATATAGAGCTATGACCACTTCTACTAGTGAGATTATTTGGTTGCTTCGATTTTTACAGAATCTTCAAGTAAAACATGCAATACATATTTTTTTTGTGATAACCAAACTGCTGTCCATATCAACAACAATCCTAATTCTCATAAATGTACCAAGAACACAAGAATAGATTGTCACTTTATTTGAGAATAAGTACAATCAAAGATAATTATAACTCATCATATCTTTTTAAATAAATAGTTGCTTGTTATACCACAAAGTCTCTTGCTTCTGACCAGTTTCATAAGTTGTTAAGTTGGACATTTCGACAATTCATGCTACAACTTGAGGGGGATATTCAAAGATATTATGTGATTGCAAAATCAGATAGACTACAACATTTTGATGTCTACAACCACCCTATAAAAGTATGACCTAAACTTTAAAAAAGTGTGGGCTTTGATAAAAGGTCACCTTTTTAAATTTAAGACATGATTTTCTAGGGGTGACTGAAAGAAACGTAACCATAGAGTTTAGCCAACACTTTTCCGGTGTTTCCGCATTAGCTACACTTAAAAGCGTAGCCGAAAAGACAAAAGGCCATGCTTTGTAGTACCTCATATAGGAACATTTCTATCGCATACAAGTACACTTTTAAGCCTAACTTTTGCTTCCTGATTGCACGCGATATTAAAGTGTTACCTTTTCTATATTATGTATGAAAATACATTGAAGTGTAGTCCTTGCCCATGTGCATACCACAATTTACATTAAATATGCTATATAATTGACAGTCTATGGCTAAACTTTTAAGTGTTGAAAGTGTTGTAATATTATTTTGGCTACAAAATATTTATATGTCATATTCTAATTAAAAAACAACAATATTGTTTTGCAACAAATTGTCTCAAGCGTAAAATCAACTAATAAATAATTCAAATATATATTTTTTCAATAAACTTCAAGATAATATGTTTTTTACATACACGTACTTGTAAAAAAATATTCTAAATATGTATATTATCTAGCAATGAATATATTTCAGAAAATCAAATCAAATGTATTCAAACTTTTACAATAGTTCAAAAACTCTTCATCATCAACTTCAATGAGATAGAATTGACTTGTGTTGACCCTTCAAATTTGATAAACTTCATTATTACCCTATACATTTAAAATGAAATTAAAAATAAAAATAAAATCTTTTCCAACAAATCAAAACATTTTATAGAAACCATGTTCAATGTTTTCATCTTTTGACTCCTCACAATAAAAATCAGCTCTTACAAATAAATATTTACACACTATATGAAAAAGAGCATAACACAAACCAAGCACCAAAATCAAGACATCTCAAAGCTAAGAAATAGCTTCCTCATTTCTTGAATTTTTTCTCTCTCTAAAAAATCTCTATAAAACTTTGCTCCCAAAAGTTCCCAACGGTAACTAAACCTAACATTAGGAGTTCAATTGAGTAGACTTGGAATAGTTGGAACACTACCAACAAAGTTTGACCGGACACCGGGCCAAGGCTATAAGTTGCGCAATACTAATACCAATAATATTCAACAAAAAATATGCCTAAAATTCGTCCTACAACTCTTTGATTTTGCGAAAAGATGATGTAATGTATATAGAAAATTCTAAAAAAGAAAATGGATTGGACTAACGAAATGAAATTCCACGAAAAAGATGGACTGATTCGAGCAAAGGAGGAAAGAAATTATAGTTTTCCTCTCAAAGATCTAAATGCAGAACAAAGTTTTTACCGTTTCAATTGTAAAAGCCCAAAAGGCGATTCAACTAAGAATCACCCCCGAACACTCCTCCCCACCAACCATTTAGAAGTTTTCCAATGCTAGGAAGAAATAAAGGAAACACATCAACAAAAAAAAAAGGATAATTCGAATGAAGAACAAATATACAAAGTTTAGGAAAATACAATTGAGAGGTTTTAGAAGAGAGAAAATCCTAAAGGAACCAACAACACTACACCCATGGCAAGTGAAAACCTTTAGAGGTTCCTCAATATAAATTCAAGTTCAATCATGCCAAAAGATAGATCTAATTTTAAACAATCAAACATAAAGTTATAAATCTTGCAAATTAACTGCATTAATAATCCAACTTCCACAAAGAAGACTTTTAGAGAAACTGAGAGGACTGATTAGCCAACTATCACAAATTTATAGTCACATAGGATATAGTTCTTTAGCATACTACTATTCTAACTTATAGTTTTTTATACAGGAACATTTTTAAAAAACCATAAAATATCTTTTGAAGAACCAAACCATGAATTGACCCTGAAGAACGTGGAAGATTTTGGCCTCTTACATCTTGTGCGCTACTTGCATCAACAGGGCCAACAAGGTTAGATCCGACAAACCCTGGTATATATTTAACATTAAATCTAGAGTTGTTTTGTAGCAATTGAATCAACAAATGTCATATTTATTCTCTCATTTCATTCATTTCTTCCTTCATAGAACTGATTTCATTAGCAATATCTCTAGATTAATCAATCAAAAACACATCAATGTTATCTAATGAATAATCTATATCATCATCAATATTCAACTTGAAATCCGATTCTTTGTGATTGATCCATCTAGTATAATCTTTAACTAATTCATATCATATTAGAATATCATACACTATATTCCTTCGAGTCCAACAAATAATGCAACACTTTGCACATGGACACTGAATTTTCTCACCTTGAGGATCTTCATAAGAGTAAGCAAAATCTAGGAAAGATTCAAAACCGTCAATATACTCTTTACTATACCTTTCTAAATCCATCCAATCCTTGGATGAAATATTTGAATTCCTAGATATAAAAATTGATATCTCATCTTTCAGTAAACAATCATTAAATCATTAACTACTTCACAATTTTTTTAAAAAGTCATGAGTAAATTATTACAAATGTGTTATGAGATGATCAAAATTTCTTACCTAGTCATGACACTTATGCTATGCTAAATCAAACCTAGAATCCTCCACAAATATTTTAGAATGTTGACTATACTTCTAAGGAAAACTAAATTAAATTAATAAGATAAACACAATTAAGAAAGAAAATAAACAAATGGAATTCAATTAATTAAAAGTTAATGTTTCGTTAGTGAAATTATATACTCATCAACAAATTCGTTTTGCATATTTTACATAGGTAACTAATCAGTTATACTCTCTAGCTAATTGAATTCTCAAAACTTGTTCAAATTTTTTTAATTTTTCTTATTTGTAGCTCATTATACTTTCCTTTACTTAATTAACTTCAATTGTTATCTAACTACAAATAATTAACAACCTTAGTAAAATAGAAGTTTTGACAAAATAAAAAAATTTAACAATCGAACCATCCTAAGACTATAAGAAATATTAGGGATTTAACATATTCAAGAAAAACAAAACATAATACTAAGCATGATCAAGCTTTAGCTTACTTTTGTCTTCTGTCAAATTCTACCTTCTGATAACAGAGAGGTTGTTTCTAGTAAATTCGGAACTTTAAGAAATGCCCAAAGCATGTTGATGAGTTCAGGATTCGGGCTCAGTAAGGGATTTATTTAGATTGATTTAGTTTCCTCAAATTCTTATTTTGTGCAAATAATTGATGTAACACCCTTGATTTCCAAGTCTATGGATTGAGGAACAAATCAAGAACACTAGTTTGAAATAAAGAACAAAAAGCATGGTGATCGTCAAATCCACTTGGGGAATCGTTGAACAACTGCTTGACCACCTAAAGTTCCCATGTGACATGCATTGAAAGAAAGAACCAAGTTGGTGAGGGAAAAGAGTTGTCGGTGGATCGCTGTGTGGTTCCGCGATGCAGTATTGGATCGCCCAAAGGTGCAGACCTTGACGATACTGAAGGCCAAGGAAGAAAGGCGATGGAATTGATCGAAGGGCTGATCGCCGAGCTCAACTTACTATGCCAAGTGAGTCCTCGCAACACATTCTTTTCGACTATGATTACCTTTTTGAACATTTAGTTTAGTGTAATTATTCATAATCAATTACTATTTAGAACAAATGATTATTAAGTTTTGAACTATAAGACAAGTTTTCCCTTGTTTTTATTTAAGCTTTTAAGATTGAATTTTTTCACTTTTGAGAAATTGGAAGTGGGTCTTTTATATTCTTTGATTTGGAAAATTGTAAGAACAAAATCAATCTTACCAGTTGATGGAAACCCAATTTGGTAACAATTTTTATCATTTTATGATGTCTAGCTAAAACCTCAATTCTTGTGGTGTGATTATGTCATTATGAGATGATTTAGCGTATGAGTATTTCTAATTGTTAGGATAAATGCTATTTAGAAGTGAGTTTAATCATTAATTGTGGTTTAATTGAATAATTATAGTTGCAAATGCAGTTCTACTCTTGTGTTTTTGGCTTGTTCGACAGAGAGGTTTTAAAACTAAAATTATTGCTTAATGTTCTGTGGATATTGGATTTCCATGGGTTTAGCTTCAGAGAGTAATCCCTAAGTCCTTTTCCTTAGGTGCGGGCTGTCCTTATTTTGTGTGCTTGTTGATGTTCGATAGGAATTGACTTGATTCAGGGTAATTTATTCAAGAGAAAGCTTATCTCCTTTATAGTCTAGCTTACTAACCAATATTTTGCTATTTGCCAATAATTGCAATTACCCCATTTGTCTATATTACCCTATAATGAAATCACATCCCAAAGTTCCATCTCATTTGTTATTTCGTATTGTTTGTTGCTATTGTAGTTTATAAATTCCAGCCTAAACCCCCTTATTGACATTCGTGTCATCCCTTGATTTGAATTGTGATTTTATTCGATAATGTTTATTCTTATAACTGATTTGACCATATATATACTTCCTAATTAATTCTCAAACATGTAACACTCCCTGTTGAATTCAACCCTCATTTAGTTAGGTTTGATACTGACTAGTGATATTTTACATGTAGAATTTGATGAAGTATCCTTGAAACTTTAATCAAAATGACGCCGCTGCGGGGGACTGGTGTTGTTTGAGACTCTTTTGGTGAAGTTGAATTTTTTTATTTTTAGTCATAGTTGAATCTAGTTATTTTTTGTTTTAGTTTGTGTCTTGCTGTTTTAAACAGAGAAAATATGTGCCAATGGAAGCAATTTTAGCCAAGTGGGCAACCAAGATGACATCGATAACCTCAACTATGTTAATAAATTGAATGTTAATGAAATTCATCTAATGGGTGAATTGGTGCCATTCGATTGCCTCTGACCGAAGGAAACACTATGTTCCACATTACAAACACCATGTTACAGCTCTTACAATTGAAAGGGTTATTTGGTGGGTTGGTTCATGAGAATCCCCATGAGCATATAAGAAATTTTGTTAATGTTTATGGTCATTCTATTTCAAGAAAATATCCCAAGAGTCAATCCATTTGAGGTTGTTATCATTTTCTTCAATGGGAGAAGCATGTAAGTGGTTGGCTGAATTGCCAAGAAACTCCATCACTTTGTGGGAAGAGTTTGGAACCGCATTTCAAGTGCGATTTTCTCTGCTTAGAAGATAATGACACTTTGGAACAACATCCAAAGCTACATTCTTTTGGAGAGTGATCCAAATAATGAGACTTGGCTAAGATATAACAAGTTCGTGCTGAAATGCCCAACTTATGGTTTCTCGATAACATTTTGTTGTGATATTTTTACCGAAGACTTGATTCTGTGAACAAGGGCGTAGCTAACAAACTTTCCCTAGGAGGTTTGATGCAAAAACCTTACATTATAGCATACCAAGTTTTGGATTGTATGACCAAAATTATTATGACTTGGTACACCCACAAGAATTCCCTCCTCTCACATTTAAATTAAATAAGGAAAAACTTGAGAAAGACAAAAAAAGTGATCAAAACATGGCTAAGATCATGACTCATTGACATTTTTTTGAAAAATATCATTGGAGTCGGCACAACAAATGTCAATGTTATGGGTGTTTGATGTGTAACCCCGTAAAGGAGATGTTTAAAGTGTTTTATAATGAGGAGGTGAACTTCCAAACAAACCAAGGAGGTGACTATCGTTCAAACTACCTGAGGCAGGGTGATAACCAAGGTTGGAACAACTATGAAGGTTGGAGAGATCGTCATAGAGAGTAAATGAATCATAATCCCACTTGGAAGGAAAGAGATGGGGAGAATGACAAATACATCCCTCCCCAAGAGCATTAAAATCTCAAAGATTCTAAGGGTGGTCGGTCTAAGGATATTCTCTCTCATATTCTCAACAAGGTTGAAAAATTAATAAAATTTTGAAGGAAATGAAGGAAGATGTATAGATCCTTAGCCAAACGACTACTTCTCAGTCCGTCTCTATCAAGCACTTGGAGACCCAAATAGGTTGATTTCATCTAATTTAAATCTGAGACAGCAAAAGGGGGTTGACTAGTGACACAATGACCAACCCCAAGAATGAAGTTTGAGTGAGGACTTGTGTCTTGCCACAAAGTTAACTAAGGTGGTTCTTGAGAGGCTACCCAAGTTTTTATTTGATTTATTTCTGTTGTAGAAATAATCATGTGTTTATTGTGAAAGTTGAAGTGTAAAATGCATTTGAAAAGTTAAGGTTGACAATCAAAATGCCCAATAGACGACTCACCGAAGAGGTCGGTCAACGATCCCAACTTTGTTTACCATTTAGACCCCCACATCAACTAGAGGTCCTGTAAAAATTGGTAAGGTAAGTGACCACTTGGGGTGTCACCTAGTGGTTCGGCAAGCAAAATTAATGTCGCCGATAGGGTTAGAGTTGTATGGTTTTTTGAAGTCCAAAGGTTTAAAATTTCAAACTCTTTCACATTCCATCACTTTAACTTCCCATAATTACACCCGCACTATATTTTCTACATTTTTATTTTTACCACTTGTTAATAATTAATCTTGTGTTTGGAGTTGGAATTCTTTTCTACCTAGCTTTTCAATTCATTTATTCAACATCAAAGGTTGGTTTTCTGAACCTCGAAACTCATAATTAGTGGTTAAACTCACCTGAAATTGTTTTTTTCTTAGTGATGTGTGTTTGGCCTCTCTGAATTCATATATGTGTGTTTCGCTACTTATTTCAATTTTGAATCGTGCCTAATAGCCTAAGTTGTTAATTTCCTAAAATTCATCTTTAAAATTGATATATAATTGTGGGGTTTTGCTTAATTCTTGTTGGGTGTAGTCTGAGTATCCATATTTGTGCTAAATGATGTTCTTTGCTTAATGATGGAGAATTTGGAGTCATTTGTAAGGGTTAAAGTTGTTAAATGGCTAATTTTGGGAAAACCGTGGAATGTCTGATTACTCTGGTGGCATGGGCATTATAGGTCTTGGTTTAATTGATCAAGTGTATGATTTTTTTTCAGGTATGCGGGGTTGATTTTGGACGTTGGGGTAAAAGTAGGCACATTGAGTAGTTTGGCGAGCCGGGTCAAGCTCACTGAACCCCTAATGCACTGTAGCTTTGGACGGTCTTGTATATGCCACCGGAACGCTATAGACAATTTTCCAAAGGCCCCTACCCTCGCCAACATACAAATTTTTAAAGGAATTTCTGGTCAAATCCGGCTTGCCAAAGTGAAACAGCGACTCACTGATCATTTTGGCGAGTCTGTTTGAAATATATTTTTGGTGAGTTTTTTGAAATGTTACTAACTTTGTACGATGTTTTTTTTGTAGAAATCTAGAAAAAACTAGGATATTCTGCCTTGTAAAATAACATGGGGCGTAGTGATAAATGAAGGGGCAGCAAATACCCTTAAAAAGGGAAAGATGTTACCTTCCATAGGAGGCAAGGACAAACACAAGAAACCAGTTTCCGAGGTCCTAGAGCAGAACTCTGGCAGTGAGGGAGAGTCATTTGACTTCTAAGTTGCATTCCCAAGCTTGATGATGACCAACTTCTACAGTCCAGGTGGGCGGATATCCGTGCTACGTCTTGTCGAAAATCATCAAGAGCTTCAGCGGCTACCCAACCTACAACGCGTCTACCCAACCTACAACAGATACAGTGCCAGCTCTAGCACTGACTGTTGTCCCAGTGTCATAAGTACAAGTTCCTCCTCCCCAGCTACTCAACTTACTTAAAGCCGATGGGTTGCAGACAATTTGCTAGGAGAAACTTCTATCCACGATGGGCTTAGTGAATATATACTCTTGTGTGAGGGACACACTCCAGTTTTATAGTTTCGAGCAGTTCAAAAAGACCCAAGGTCCCTATGTTCCTACATGGGTCCGGGAGTTATACAGAACATACAATGAGTTAGTACCTAATGGAAATGAGAAGAACAGTTCCTTCAGACCAGTGAAGTTTGTGATGGTCCTAGGGAAGGATGTAAGGTGCAATGCCGATCAATTTAATACAGCACTTAACAGAGCTATAAATTCTTAACATACATATAAGGGATTGGCTACTACTCTGTCTTTAGATGACTTAAAAGTCTTGCTTGGCTCTCAAATTTATGATACAACCCCGAGGTGGATAGCGGGAGGAGATCACATTGAGAATAAGGACTTGAGTATTGTCTTTTCGTACTGGTTTGATTTCTATCAACAACTCCATTATGCAATCCTAGAATGAGTCCATCCTCCACCATCCCAAAGTGGTCTGCCTTGGGTTGATCATATTTGGAGGAGCATCGACATGGGACTGATCATCGAGCAGGAGATGGTAAGGAGGTCCATGCAGATGCAAACGTCCCTTTAATTCTCGGTATTGATTACAAAGTTGTGAACATATGTTGAAGTTCCTATTTATGACATGAGAGATATTGAGGTCACTCCCACATCCTCTACAGACATCCAATGTATAGAGGTCGAGTACACGCAAGAAGAGGCACACAAGAGAAGTATAACTATTGTGGATGCATCCCCAAAGATAGATGTTGAGACGATTCCTGCAGATTGGCCTTTGGGCCTTTAGGTACACATTCTTTTACTTCTATCTCCCAGTCACCTTGTGCTTCTTATACTTTCCAGCGCGCCTGGATTAGTGAGGCCAAGGACATGAAGATGGGGAACTTAGAATAATCTATGGATATGAGGGCTACTCTATTGGAGGCTGTGGTACAATAGATGATAGAGAGTTCTATCCTTGATGCAATGACACCGCTACAATTATCTATTGACACTCTCACGATGAGAGTTAAGACTTGTGAGAGTAGACATGGGTGATTTCAAAAGTGAAAACTTTGAAAGTCGAGGTCACTGATTTGACAAAGGATGTAGACTACATGAATTACACATACTTCACTTAACTCTGGAGAAAGATGATGATGTGGATGCCCCGATTACTACTGATATTGATCGGTCACCACTGCAGACATACAAATGAATAATATAGAAGCTGATAAGTCAAAGGAAGACACAAACAAGGATTAGATAGAGGTGCCAGAGGAGACCATCTACGGAGACGTGTGTGAACTTGAGGACACGATTGTACAGTAAGTGATTTAGACATCGCTGATAGAGACATCCACTGTAGGCCCTAGTTGATCGATGATGTGACACATGGAGTTGATGCCTTGACAGATGGAGTGATCGGGTAGACATGACCCATATTTACCATCCTCTATGTCGTTTAATTGAATTTTAGTACATTTTTATATTTGAAAATAAATTTCTTTTGTTTGTGGTAGGACTGCATGTCTATATCTTATGATTAGTACTTTTCTTTATATATTTGATTTTTGTGCTCTAAATTGTATTTGCATACCGTGTGTGGATGTTTGAGCTTGTGGTTTCGTATTTTGAATTCAAATATTTTCTCACCCTTTGATTTTTTTCCACCTCTTGATTATGTTCAAATTATGGTTGTTCTTGTGCAAACTTGAGTATCAGTTATTATTAATATCGATCACTTGAATAGTGATCTTAATCAAGCAAAAATAAATGTGTGGCTACGATGAGGCCAAATGAACTAGCATAGGATATGAACTTTTTGCATCTTGGTATGACTAGCCAGTTATCGAATGAGTCTTTTTTGATGAACATTGCAAAATAACAAAAGTGTGGAGTCTTGTCTAACGTTGGTGACAATGCTTCTGTGATGAGCTTCCTGTGAATATTGTGTGATGACTCTTAGAATTTTTCCTAGTTTGGTTGACTAAGTGATGCAAGTTCTTGAAATATGAAATTTTTTTACTCTATACCTTTTTAGTGAAAAAATTTTACTCTATAACTTTTTAGTGGCCTACCTTATGAGTGTGTGAACTTTGTTTGTACACCCTTTGAGGCTTATCCTTATCTTGGAAGAAATTTGAACTTAGGCCAAAAGCCTAAGTTGGGGGGGGGGTGTTGAAAAGAGAAGAAAAATATAAAAGATGTGAAGAAGTCCCCTTGATTACGATAACCCTCCATACAAAAAAAAGCAAAAAATAAGAGAATGATAAAGTTGTGAATTAAAGTTGCAAAAGTTGCAAAAGTAATAGGGTGTCTGATAGTCCAAGAGAAAGGAATAATGGGGTTAATTTTGAACACGAATTAAAATGATGAAGATAAAGAAGGAAAGTTGTTCATACCACATTTAATCAGGATAGAAACTATTGATCCTAAATGACCATACCTTTTCACTCAGCCGTATAACAAGTGTTAAAAATACCTTTTTGATCTTCAACGAGCTGAAACAAATGTGGGCTGGAAAATAAGGGCAACCATATGGGTGATGTCATGCCTGTGTTCTTTTTTATGAAGCGTGTGAGTAGTTTGTGAATTTGTAGTTATAAATTTTTGAATAATTTTGTGTGAATATGGATTCATATTTTTGTGAGGGCATTTGAGGCTAAGCTTGAACCTGCATTTGAAGCAAAGTTGAAAATCTTTGGTAATGGTGAGTCAAAACTTGATTCTTATTGTGTGCATTCATTATCGAGTCTTGTGTTGGACCGTTTGATACATCTTTTTGAACTGTTAAACTTGAGTTTTACTTGAGAACAAGAAAAATTTTAAGTTGGGGGTGTTGATGAGTCCGAGATTTGACTCATATAGGGATTTATTTACAATGATTTAGTGTCCTCAATTGCCTCTTTTGTGCAAATAACTGATGTAAAATCCTTATTTAATAGGTCTATATATTGAGAAACAAAGCAAGGACTTTAGTTTGAATAATAGAGAAGTAAAGAAGCTGAAAAAATGAAGAAATGTTGGCCCGGTGATAGCCAAATTCACTTGGAAAATTGGCGAATGACTGCTTGACCGCCTAATGTTCCATTGTGCCAAGCCCTGGAAGAAACAACCAAGTTGGCAATATAAACGAGCAGTCGACGGTTTGCCGAGTATTTCCGCAATGTAGTGTTGGATTGTACAAAGGTATAGACCTTCAGGATGCTGAAGGCCAAGCGACAAGAATGATGGAATTGACCAAAGGGTGGTTCGCCAAGTGGACTGGTGAGCCCAACTTACTGCGCTGAGTCGCTCCTCATAGCACATTTTTGGTCACTAAAAATAAATTTTTGAACATTTAGTTCAATATCATCATCCATAAGCAATTAATCTTTAGAACAAATGATTATTAAGTGTTGAACTGTGAGACAATTTTTTCCTTTGGTTTTCTTAAGCTATGAAGGATTGAAGTTTTCAACTTTTGAGAAATTGGAAGTGGGTATTTTATATTCTTCATATTGAAACATTGTAGATAGAAATCAATCTTACCAGTTGATGGAAACTCAATTTGGTAATGATTTTTTGTATCTTTTTAGGAAATCTAGCTAAAACCCATTCTTGGGGTGTGATTATGTGATTATGAGCTGATTTATATTATGGGTATTGATAATTGTTAGTCTAAATGATATTTAAAAGTTAGTTAAATCATTAATTATGGTTTAGTTTAGGAAATGTAGTTGCAAATGCAATTCTACACTTGTATTTTTTGCTTGCTTACTCGAGAGAGATTGTTACGAACCTAATATTAACAAAGTTTATATAGAGCTTCATAACTGTTCTAAATTCTTATAAATAGCTTAATTAATGTGTTTGTGAGTTTTGAAGTCAACCCGGTTGAGTTTGAAGTCGAACATCAAGGGACGACCAAGACGTTCGACGACTAGTCCTTATGTACTTGCATATTATTATGTGTGTGTCATGACTTTATGAGGTCTTTATATGGTTAATGATTGTTTTTACAGGCATCATGCTGTGTTTGGTAAGGTTTGGAGGTCAAACGCCCAAGACGTTCGAAAGTTAGCCTTTGGACGTCCTTCTGTGTTAGTATGTCTTGGCATGTTTTACGTGTTCGTTTGTATTAAATTCGATTGGAGATAATCCTAAGACCTAGACGTGCATGGTTAGGGTCCAATTTCATGGAATGAATCCACCTAGGAACCACAAAGGGCCTTAGTAGAGGACCCCAAACTCAAGGGTGTAGCCTGCCTGGTAGTGGCAAACCACTACCACTAAACGACAGCCAGTTGACCAAGCGATGGATCGTCGATGCGTGGCATAGATTGTTCATGTAGATTTCAGTTCTGTGAGTTTCATACCCAACTAATGGACACCAATTGACGGGGTGTAGCGCAGTCAACGGTTCATCATTGGGCAATCGTCATTGGTGCCTGCAATCTGCCTGCTTCATTGTAAGGCTTGGGGTATTTTTTGGAAATTCACCCCAATTCTTATAAAAGAGGAAGATAATTTATTTAGGTATATTTGCGTATTTTAAGAGTATTTAAGTCATTAAACTATCATTTAGACCCTGGCACCTTGATTAAAACTCTTTCCCTCCAAAAGTTTCTCCAAAAACCTACATAAGAGCTCCAGGTGAAGATGGAGCTTGATGATGGATCTTCAATGAAGTTTCTTCTTCAATTATATTTGGATTATTGTAATAAGGTATGGGAGTTATTCATCTAAGGCTTGCTATCACCTTAGAGTCAATTTCAAAGATGATTTTTAAAAAATTTCAAAAAGATGAAAAGTCCAATTTCTACTCTAAGTCACGAGTTCTTGCATGAAATGTTTTCAAACATTAGGATATGATATTATTGATGTATAATTGAATTATTTCAATGAAAATCTCCACGAAACCTTGACCTTCTCAAATCTCTATAATTTGCTTTAGCATGGGTGAATTAATTATGGCTAAATAGTAATGAATTCATGTGTAGATTGCTTAGGGTTATTAATTCATGTATAGATCATAATTTTATGGTTAATAGTCCATCTCAATTTGATTATATAAATGTTGGATATTGTTTGATTCATTTTATATGGTGCTTATTGGATTGAATCGGTGATAATGTCCATTGGTAAGGGACCTTGAGTATTATATTGATTGAATTAGCTCTGGATTAAAATTTGAGATTGGATTGGTAGTATGCTGTAATAAATCTTTTTGATATTATGTATTATAAATCTTGTACTAAAATGATGATTGGTATGGTCAACTTATGGTTGCGGTGCTTATTTGTTATGATTGTGAATAATGTGGCCTTGTCAGCATTACTTTATGAATGGTGAAACAATGGCCTCATCGGCATTACTTTATGAACTATTTTATTATCATGTATTACATGGCTATGTCATCATTTTAAATGTCTTGATGACTTGTGTATATATGTTAACTTAAAGCATGTGTTCTTCTATGTAATTATATGTGATCATGCTAGGCTATAGTGGTGCCTTATGTATGTATACTTGAAGTTGAAGTGTGAATATTCCTAGTTGACTATATGAGACTTGTGATGACTTATGTTTATGATTCTTAGTAAGTGTGACGGGTTACTTGTAAGGATTCTTAGTTGACCCTATGTGCTTCTCGAATGATATGCTATATGTAATATGGTGAAGTATGAGTTTGTCTAGTTTTGGTAGACTTCTGTACCTTACATGATACATGTAAAATGTGAATATGTGATTCCTTGACTTGGTAGGATAGACCACCCTTGTCTTCTGTGTGTAAGAATGATTTATATATGACCTTGAAATAAGTAAAGAATGTCATTAACTTTGAACCTTTCTAATGGAAAGTTATGATATCTTTGAAATTGAAAGTCGTAATAGAATCTGTCTCGTGTGAATGGCGTACATTGGGTTGCTTGGCTAGAGGGGAATGAAATCAACCTTAGGAAAGTCATTTTGCTATCATCTTGACCATTGTAAGTAGCCTTAGTGGACCCTCTTTTGTAAGGTGTAACGTGATTAGGTCGTGAACAAGTTATGGTACCTCTTCATATGCTCCTTTATTGAAATATTCTATGGAAACAAAGTCTAGCACCGAGAGAGTATGCTCGGGGAGATAATCTAAATAAGACGAAATTAGAGATCCAAGAAACCTTTCATGTTCCTTAACCATGTGCCTACATGGGATGTGTCCTAGTTCTACCATTGGCAAAGAGAACACCCTCCATCGGAGTAGGTTTATGACTCCGGATTCCGTGTAAATATAACATGGTCTATGCGTGTTATTGCCTATTCTCATCATTTGGGATACATTATAGTTTTGGATAAGTATGATGACGTTTAGGTAGTGGAATGAGATGCTATTTATACATTGCACGAATAGGCTTTGATGATGTTAGTGTGTGAGTCCCTAGGTCTTCTTCAATTCCATTATGTGAATTTCCTTAAGTATTGAATTTCTTCTAATAATTTAATGAATTTAATGACTTAAGTAAAGACTTGATAATTGTAAAGGTACATATCAGGGTAGGTTGGAGGATTTTCTAGGTAGGCTTGGCGAGGGTGTATGGGCGCTCTATTATTGTCTTACATAGTAGAGTCTTAGAGTAACTCTGGGAAGGGGGTTTGATTAATGAAATGGGAATAATCTTATCTTAGGTAGTCTAAAGGATCTCTTTTATGTGTGTAAAGGGATTGTATGGGTGTTCGCTTGATAGCTCACTCAAGTGGGCCTTAAAATCACCTTCGGTAAGTGGATCTCATGTTTATGTGAATTGATGTGATATGTGATATGTTGGGATAACTTACTTTATGTAGTCTAAAGGATCTTTTAGGTTTGTGTGAAGGCGTTGTATGAGCATCCTCTTCATGAGTTACTTAGATGAGTCTTATGATAACCTCTAATACAGAGTCTATGTGAATATGCTTATGTGTTTGATGTTATGTGAATATGCCTTATATGTGATTATTGACTTGTTTGATGTCTCTTAAAAAATCTATGAAGACTTTTTTTTAAAATCAAAATATCATGAAAACATTTTTCTATACTAAATGTCCCCTTTTCATGGTTTTTGCATGGCTTCCATACATAGTCCAGTCAATAAGCTAAACCCTTCTTTTACATTCTGACTTAAGTGTATGGAAATGGAAGTCTTAATATGCCATGGAGGATGGATAGGTTTCTAAGGGTTGAAGATGAAGTATTGGTGAGTCCTCATCGATTCGAGGACAGTTCACACATGTTCCTTTTTATGTCCTAGTCTTTATTTTTATGTTTGTATGGGCTTAGTCCCAAATGTTGTATACTCCAAAGTGTAGATGGTTTAATTAGACATTGTAAAGGTTTAATGTTTTAGTGAAAGTCTTCTGCTTGCGTATTGATGAAAACGTTCTTCGTTTGTGAAGAGGGTTTTAAATTCTTACTCATTTTAGAGTATTTCTTATAAGATGATTTATATGAGTGGCTTAAGTGAGACTTTTCAGATTCTCATATGTCGTGTGGAAACTCAAGAATGCTCTAACTTCTTGGATGAACTTGTGGGTTGTTATAAAGTTGGTATCAGAGCATCAGGTTTAGGAGTGTTTTAGTTGTATCATAAATTACATCTAGTAGAGTCTTGTTAATAATGTGAACCGCGCCACATAATGAATCTATTGGATGGTCAGAAAAGTTTCACTTCTTCATTCTTCTAATCGTGCCTAAGAACATTATATATGCTTTCTTTCCCTTTTTTCTTTTTGTGTTGGTCCTTGGAGTGTGGCTTTTGAGGAGTTTGGGTTGAGGAAGAGAAAAATGTGAGATGTGACTTGTTAGAAGGGATATAGAAGGTTATTATGGTGACCTTACGTTAGTTGAGTTACATTTTGAAGGGTAGAATAGTTGAAAGAAACGATGTAGTGTAGTGTTAGAAAGGTGAAGGAGTGGTAGTTGAGGTTGGTTGTTTGATGTTTTTTAGATCCGACCTTAGAAAGGAATAAGGTGAAGTTAGAAAGAGTAAAGGTGAGTTTCTCCTAGTATGGGGGATGTGGTTTTTACAGAATGAGACCTTTGAGAGTGTTTGGTTCTTTTGGGATGGACTAAATATTGTAGTTTCGATATATCTAGTATATTGAAGAGTTGGTGAGGAGGTGTTAGTGAGGTTTAAGGTTATTTGAGGGAGTTCCTTGTGGTATGTTTATGTTGACCTTAGTGTAGGTTTCTCCTAAGTAAGGTATTCCGGAGAAGAGTATGGTTGTTGGGAGTGACATATCCTTATCTTTTCATGAGATGCTTATTAAAGACTAAAACAAATAGTTCCTAGTAACTTGGTTTATGTTGGGGTACTTTGTAAAAAAAATAAAATGAGCAAGTCTAAATTTTTATATGAAATTGATTTGTTGAGCATGCTAGTGTGTTATTGAGAAGTTGCATATTGAGTCTTGTGAGAAAATTTTCTTTATTGTGCTTTGTCATAAATGTTGTATGATTTTTATATTAGGAGGACTTGTATGATGTGCTATTTTATGTTCCTCCTAGTTATGTTTACGATCATGATATCGTGTATTTAAATGTGGGTTGTTTGCTTTGGTCGTTTCCCCTAAGTGTTTAAGTGTCATTCAAGGACAAATTTTCCTAAGTGGATATTCATAACTATTCTAAATTCTTAGAAATAGCTTAATTAATGTGTTTGTGAGTTTTGAAGTGAACCCGATTTGATTTGAAGTCTAACGTCAAGGGATGACCGAGATGTTCAACGAGTCCTTATATGCTTGCATGTCCTTATGTGTGTGTCATGAGTTTATGAGGTCTTAATATGGTTAATAATAGTGTTTAAAGTTAACATGTTGAGTTTTGTAAGGGTTGGTAGTCAAATGTCTACGACGTTCGAAAGTTAGCCTTTATATATCCTTGTGTGTTGGTGTATGTCTTAGCATGTTTTACGTGTTCGTTTGCGTTGAATTCGATTGGATATATTCCTAAGACCTATTTGTGAATGTTTAGGGGTCCAACCTTTGGGAATGACTCCACCTAGGACCCACAAGGGGCCCTTAGAAGAGGAACCCAAACTCAAGGGTGTAGACTGCCTGGCAGTAGCAAACCACAACCCCCAAACGATAGCCAGTCAACCAGGAGATGACTCGTCGATGGGTCAAATAAATGGTGCCATGTTGCCTGAAGGTTTGGGAGTTGCATACCTAACCAACGGACGCCAATCGATGCGGCGTAGCCCTATCGATGGTTCGTTATTGGGAAACTGTCGATGGTGCTTGCAATTTACCTACTTAAGTATAAGACTTGGGGTGTTTTTGGGAAATTCACCCCAAGTCTTATTGTAATACTACGAAAGTTTAAATACTAATCTAGAGCCTAAATGAGAGACTGAGATTTGTAACACTATTTTAAAGTTGATTATAATGTATATAAGTCATTTAGGAAGTTTCAGAATCAAAACGTCAAGGAACGTCCATGACGTCCGAAAATTGGTCCAAGAGGTGCTAGCGCATCTTAGTATATTTTACAAGGTTATAAGAGTCAGAAAATGATAAAATTTGGTGAATAGGTTCCTACACATATTAGAGTTGGTTTATAGTCGAAACTTTTTGGTGCCACTCCCCATGGACAAACCAAAGGGTCCTTGAGGAAGACCCTATTTGTTTGACTAAAAGCTGTTAAAAGATAGTACCGTCGATGGTCCAATCGACGGGACATCGATGGACACCATCGATGTTTGATTATTCAATTTTGTGAGGGGGTCATTTTGGTAAGTCTCCGACCAAAACGACTGATGTGCATCACGGAGGGGGGCTTGGCCGTTGACTGACTTACGACCTGTATGTTGGGGTATCATAGGTAAGGTCTGTGTTTTACTATTTTATTTTAATTGTTTCATTTAATTAGTTAAGTTTTTAATTAGTTAATTAAGGGTTGGGGGAGTTTCAATTAAGTTAATTTAGGACCTCTATATAAAGACCTAACCTAATTAAACTAAACCTAACTCTTATAATTCCAAAAACCCAATGGCTCTTCCTTCTCTTTTCTTTCTCTCTCCAAAGAAACTCCACGGAAGACAAAACAAATGAGGGTTATAGGGCATCAATAAGACTAATTTCATCCATAAATCTTCATAAATTATCAAGGTATGAGTTTCATTTCACCTTTGGGATCTCTTTCCCCAAAGGGTTCCTCCAAATTGATTTAAAAAAGAAGAGTTTCAAGTGGGTTTTCTTCTATTAGGAGTTTTCTTTTCCAAATTACTTTGATTATTATTTATTTAGATAATTATGATCATATAATGATGTATTTTAAGTCAATTATGGTAGTTCTTGATTAATTAACCTATGTTGTGAAATAGATCATGAATTTGACCGAAGTCCCTAACCTTAGGCTATGAGCTAGTAATGAATTGTTGTGTGGTGATTCAATTGACTTCATTCTGCTGAATTAAGATTGTGTGATGATAGTACACCCATTATTGGGTTGAATTGGATGGCTGATGGTAAAACCTTGATGATGGCTTGTGAAGGAGATCGGGATAAATCTTCTGACCTCAATCCTTTACTTCAATTATGGCTACTTGTGTTCAGTGATAAAATTATATTGAAATATACCTTGTGATAAGATTTACTAGGGTTCGTATGATGTTGTAATGTCTTGAATTATGACTTGTGAGTTGTTGGTAGATGTAATGATATAAGGATGGTGATGATTTACCTATGTGTCTTATTATAACGTGATTATGTTAATGTGCTAACTACACATGTGTGAATTGTAATAGAAGGAAAATACACATGCAATTCTTATTGATATATGATGATGATTATATAAGGGATAGACCCTATGACCTAAACTAGGCTATGATGATTAACAAAAAGGCTTAATGACATTTCAAAAGGGACTCTAGCTTAGCACCGAGCGAACTAGAGTGAGGAGTGTCCATTCCAACATAGGGAAGGTAGAATCACTAATGTACTCATGAGATTGGAGACTATAATCCATGTAGCATAAAGAGGGTCCAAACTACATCTCCTAGTTCTTGAACTACCTTAGCTAGTTGATCCACATAGATATTACGTTCATGTTTTTGTACTACCTTGGCAAGTAGTCGGCCTTCTTTCGATGTAATGTTCCATGAGACCGGATTCCACATTAGTTCATATGTTCTATGTTGGTTAAGGCAAGATGTTCCCAAAAGGTAAAATGAAGTTATGAAGCTAACTCTAACTAGGATGACCTAAGGGGTTTTGCTTAGTCTAGGTAGGGGTATGCGACTCTACCTATACATTGCACTAGTTAGACTTGAGGGAAGTCTTAGTATGATGTTCTTATGTATGTATATACTTATAAATGTAAATAATATGTATATGATGATCTTACATGGTTATGACATTATCTGATGCTGGCTTAACTTATGAGTATGTGTTTGGTCTCGATTTCTAAAGTATGATGATGTTTACTCTTAATGATATGGTTTATGAAGTTGATCATTGTTTATGGTTCTTGTTGGGTTTGCTTGGTTAAGTGAGGTTGTGGTGCCTTGCTTAGTTATTGCACTAGTGGACTTAATGAGGGTTCATGAGTAATGGTCTTGAATTGGTTATGGTGTTATGAACTCTTATACATTCTTATTGATATTATTACTTGATGATAGAGTTGTCTTGATTATGTGCTCAATTATGTTGATATGCATGTTGACTTTACTAGAATTACTATTGTCGGTATTGTTATGTACATGGTCTTGACTTAATTAATATACTATTGACTTGTATTGGTTCTTCGATGCACATAATGTTATTTAAAATGAATTAGCATGCCTTAAATGAAATGTCCCTTTTTAATATGATTTCTATGTTTATGTACATATGGTCCTATACTTAGTACAAGTGATGTGCTAACCCCATTTCTCTCTTTTTCCTCAGCATTTTAGATTCCGGTTGTTGAAGGGTTCATGAAAACTTTTGAAGAAAGACATGGATTTTCATTCTCCAAGTTGGGTAGGTCCTCACTACTTGGAGGACAATTCCATTTTCTAGCATTAGATGTTGATTAGTCTTAAAGACACTTTGTTCATTCTCTTTCATTTGAGTACTAAGATTGTATAGCCTATATGTGGATATTATTGTATGGATGTATGGGCTATGCGCAATTGTTATACTCTTGTTTTAGATGTTTATGATATAAGACTTCCGTTTTAAGACTACATTGTATCTTATATATATGTGTGCCATAAAATTAGAAGACTATGTAATCTTCTTATTAGAAGGGTCTATTTATACTCGATATGAATATAATATGTATATGCAAGAGGTCTATGTAAGCCTCAATATAGATAAAGAAGAAAAGTTTCAAAATTTTCCGCATTTTAACATATAAATGTAATGATGAATGCTAAGAGGTTAGTTATAGTCCCTCCGACGGTGACGCCGCCAGTTATTTCTAGGAGGTGCCCCCCGATGTGACACTTATAAAATAAGAAGACGATTTATTTAGGTGTATTTGGATATTTTAAGAGTATTTAAGTTAGTAAACTCTAATTTAGACCCTAGCACCTAGATCAAAACCCTTTCCCTCCCAAGTTTCTCCAATATCCTCCATAAGAGCTCAAGGTGAAGAAGGAGCTTGATGATGGATCTTCAATGGAGTTTCTTCTTCAATTCCATTTTCATTATTCTAATAAGGTATGATATTTCTTCATCTAAGTCTTGCTATCCCCTTAGAGTCAATTCAAAAGATGATTTTCAAAGATTCCAAAAAGATGAAAAGTCCAATTTCTACTCTAAGTCATGGGTTCTTGCATGAAACTTTTCAAATAGTAAGATATGATATTATTGATATATAATTTGTGTTTTTCAATGAAAATCTCCATGAACCCTTGACCTTGTCATATCTCTATAATTTTCTTTAGCATGGGTGAATTGATTATGGCTAAATAGTAATGAATTCATGTGTAGATTGATTTGGGCTAGTGATTCTTTTGTAGATATAATTGTATGGTTTATAGGGTCTCAATTTGATTATATGAATGTTGGATACTGTTTCATTCTTTATATATTGAGTTTATTGGATTGAACTGGTGATCATGACCATTGTTAATGGTCCTTGAGTACTTTGTGTTGATTGAATTGGCTATAGCTTGAAGTTGTGAGATTTGATTGGTGGTATGCTTCCCTACCTATCTTGATATTATGTAGTAGAACTCTTGTATTATAATGATTGGCATGGTCCACTTATGTGGTTCTTATATGATATAATTGTGAATAATATGGCCTTGTTAGAATTACTTTATGAAGTGTGAAACAATGTGGCCTCGACGATATTATTTTATGAAGTATGTTATTATCATGTATAACTTGGATATGTGGTTATTGTAAATGTTTTGATAGCTCGAGTATTTATGTTAACTTAAAACATGTGTTCTTCTATGTAATTTTATTTGATCATGCGCTAGGCTATAGTGGTGTCTTATGTATGTATACTTGAAGTTGAAGTATGAATCTTCCTAGTTGACTATATGAGACTTGTGATGACTTATGTTGATGATTTCTATAATATGTTGGTGGTGACTTGTAAGGATGCCTAGCTGACCCTATGTGCTTCTCAAATGATATGCTATATATAATATGGTGAAGTATGTGTGTGTATTGTTTTGTTAGACTTATGTCCCTTACTTGATACTGTAAAATGCGAGTATGTGATTCCTTGACTTGGTAAGCTAGAGCACCCTTGTCTTGTGTGTGTATGAGTGATTGAAAAATGACCTTGAAATAATTGAAGAAGGTTATTAACTTTGAACCTTTTTGATGAAAGGTTATGCTATCCTTGAAGTTGAAAGTCGTAATGGTATCCTTCTTGTGTGAATGGTGGACTTAGGGTTGATTGGATGAACAACATGATATCATCCTTAGTAAGTCATTGAGCTATCCTCTTTACCACAGTAGGTAGCCTTGGTGGTCCCTCTATGGTAAGGTGTAATGTGATTGGGTTGTGAACAAGTTATGGTACCACTTCATATGCTCCTTTATTGAAATACTCAGTGAGAAAAAAGGCTAGCACCAAAAGAGTATGCTACAGGAGTTTCTCCAAATAAGATGACATTAGAGAACAAAAAAACCCTTCATATTCCTTAACCATGTTCCTACATGGGATGTGTCCTAGTTCTACCATTGGCAAGTACAACTCCCTACATCGGAGTAGGATCATGAATCCAGATTCCATGTATAAATAACATGATTAATGTTTGTTATTTCTTATTCTCATCATGTGGGATACAATATAGTGTTGGAGAAGTACGATGAAATTTAGGTAGTGGAATCCAGACATTGCATGATTAGGCTTTGAAGATGTCAGTGTGTGAGTCCCTAGTTCTTCTTCAAAACAATTATGTGAATATCCTTAAGTGTTGAATGTCTTATAATGACTTAATGAATTTAATGAATTAAGTAAAGACTTGTGAATTGAAAAGGTATCTATCTAGGGCAACTTTGAGTTGATTGTCTAGGTAGACTTGGGGAGGGTGTGTTGGCGATCTCTTTTTGTCTTAATTAGGCAAGTAATAGAGTAACTATAGGTAGGGAGTTTTATTAATTAAGTGTGACTAATCTTATATTTGGTAGTCTAACGGATCTCTTTTGTTTGTATGAAGGAATTGTATGGGCAGTCGCTTCATAACTCACTCAAGTGAGACTAGAATTACTTTTGGTAAGAGGGTATCCTATTTATGTTAATTGATGTGATATTTGATGTGTTGGAATAAATTACTTTAGATAGTCTTAACGATCATTTAGGTGTGTGTGAAGGGTTTGTATGGGCGACCGCTTCATGACTTACTTAGATAACTCTTAAGATAACCTTTAGTGGGAGTATCTGAATGTGCTTGTGTGTTTCATGTTATATGAATATTCCTTATATAAGATTATTGACTTGTTTGATGTCTCTTAAACTATTTATGAAGGTTTTATATCAAAATATCATGAAATCATGTCTCTAGACTAAATGTCCCTTTTCATGGTTTTTGCATGGCTTCCATACGTAGTGCATTCAATGTGATAACCCTTTATTTTCCCTTTTTTACTAAAGTGTATGAAAATGGAAGTCTTGATATGCCATGGAGGATTGATACGTTTCTAAGTATTCAAGATAATGTATTGGTGAATCCTCATTGATTTGAGGACAATACCTACATGTTCCTTTTTTATGTCTTAGTTTTTATTTTTAAGTCTTGTATGGGATTAGTCCTAAATGTTGTATACTCAAAAGTATAGATGGTTTAATGAGAAATTGTAAAGGTTTAATGTTTTGAACAAAGTCATCTACTTGCATATTGATGAAAGTGTTTATTGTGTGTAACGAAAATTTTAAATTCTTACTCATTTAAAAGTTTTTATTATGCGATGATTGATAAGAGTGGCCTATGTCAACTTTTCGGAGTCTCATATGCCGTGTGGAAACTCATGAATGCTCTAACTTCTAGGGTGTACATGTGGTTCGTTAAAGAGATTTTAAAACTAAGATTATTGATTGATGGTGTGTGGGTATTGGGTTGTCAAGCGTTCAGCTCGAGATATATAATGTGAAACCCTTTTCCACACATTCAACTCTAGAGAGCGAATGGACAAAGGTGTGGGCTGTCCTTATTTTCCTTGCTTGTTAATGTTTGAAAGAAATTGACTTGATTCAGGGTAAATTGTTCAAGAGAAAGATTACCTCCTTTATATTCTAGCTTATTCAATAACATTTGGCTATTTTATAATAGTTAGAATTACCCATTTGTCTATAGTAGCCTATAATCAAATTACATTCTAAGAACCCATCTCATTATTGTTGTTTCTTATTATTTGCTGTTGTTATAGTTGATAATTTCAAATGATAAACCTCCTAATTTAACATTCGTGTCACCATTTGATTTGAATTATGTTTTTATATGATAATTTCTATGAATATGGATGATTTGACCATAGTCATGCTTCCTAATTAATTCTCAAACAGATGCCGCTCCATGCAAGGTTTGACCCCAACTCATTTAGTTGGGTTTTATACAGACTCACGATTGTTGACACTTAGAACCGGATAAAGTTTCCTTGAAATGTTAATCACCTACCTACGATAGAAGTCAATGACTCGAGATAAAATGTCGAGGACGATTCTAGGCGAAGCAAAATTGACCAAGTGTTGAAACAACACAGGAATTCATTTCAGCAAAGATCTAATGACCAGAAATATGCGCTTAATGAATTAAGGAATTCAAATGAGATAATTGAGATTATAAAATTCTATCAAAGGTTCAGATTAAAAGGAACATTTCGAAGAAGTTCAAATACATTTTTAGAAGATGAATAGTATAACGTAGTGTGAAACCTTTTAGAGTAGTTTAAGATTATGTCCAAAATTTCAAAATCTTCTTCTTGTGCGCACACAGTTAGCGAAATGTCAACCATATTCTACCATGTTCACAGATTGACGAAAATATTACTATGATCCTATATAGATAGTCGATCACACTAAAATGCTTACATCTTCATATAGTTTGTTTGCAAAGCTATGATGGAAAATAAGGACTAAAGAGTCGTTATGGAGGAAATGTATAAGAAAAAAATATTTTAAAAAGCAACATGGAGTGATAGTATAAACCAAGAGGTTCTAAAACTAAAAGTACAAAAGGCTTGAAGAAAAGGTCCCCTTGACAAGCTATGCTTGTGGAGCACTATCATCCATAATCTAAGGGGAGGGTGAGTCTTAAGTGACTCCACTAGTGCCAAGAGCTGAAGTAACCTAAAGTGATTGCTTTAGGGTCACCTGAAGAATGATCTTCTCGATCTCCTATATCTCTTTCAAGATATAATCAATCCCATGCTCCTCACTCTTCAATTATTCCTCGTGTGTTTCCTCAGTTAACTTATTCTGGACCCTCTCACTATTATCATCAACAATATCAACACTCCTAATTATCTTAGGCTGCTCGCTATGGAGAGGCTCAATACTAGGCGTCTCTTACATGGAGGTAGGTGCATTGGATAGAGAAACATCACCCTAAAGCATATATATATACGTAGAATACAACTGAAGCACCTCCGCTCGCAGGGTAGCAAGCTCATCCCTTATGGTCTCTAGTGAACCAAAATTACCCTTTAATTTTTCCTAGGCCTATATTCTCAATGAGAGGTTATACAACCTCACACCATGACTCTCAACCAACCCTCACACTTAACCTCTCTTTATCATAAGAGTTAAGGCATTTTCAATCCAGGTGACTCAAACATCTACAGAACCACCAAGGCTACCATTCTAATAGGTAATCATCACTAGGGTCAATGAGTGATGGGTGATAAGAGTAAGGGAAGGTCTTAGAGTAGCAATAGTACAATCACTAGTCTTAGCGGGAACAAAAAATGAAGCACTAGCAGAAAAAGTATGAGGATAAGGCATAGTAAAAGAAATACCTAACTAGTCTACACAAGGAGAAAAGGGTGGTAGGCTCTACTGTTAATGTGGTGGTACCAACCATGGATGTTATTTTTGGTTGTGCCAGATTCGTCCGAGCAGCATCATCCCACAAGAACTCAGCGTCATTCCTTATGATATCACTACATGAGGGTGGTGTAATCCTCACATATGTAGATACTCTAAAAGGGAATCATTTCATATTACACACTTTCGTCATCAGTACTAGAAATGGGATAGAAGTTTTCTCCTACCTAGCTCTAATAAGGATCTCATTATCTATAATCAAACCCATATGTATGTTCTATCTATGTGATTATGCTAACCAAGACTACGTTGTTATGAAGATGGATTGACTCAGTCTACGTTGACATGATGTTATTGTTGATGAAGAAAACCAGTATCTTTCCACCACAGTCAAAATATTCTTTCAAAATATGGGCATCATCATCCATATAGGAGGGAAAAATATCAGAAATCAAGCGGGCCAACCACCCTTTCAAGGATTATTTTTAATAACTCCAACATCGCATCATACTTTCTTTCCACGCACCTCCACTTCTTAAAGTGGCTTTTGAATTGTCCCGTACTACTTCTTTTGGAGGGACTAGGCATATGCAATGTAGAACTCATGTACCCATGAAGGAATGCATGTATTTTTTGTTATATGAACCCATAAAACTTATGAAACTAAAAGGTGTCTCATATAGTTTGGTAGTCGCTAATGACTCCATATATGAGATATCACTTCACCAAAATGGTCTTCTCGCATGAAACTTTGAGCCTATTGAGGTCTTGGAACTATAATTGAGAGAACTCTAGAAACAAATGATTTCACTAAAGATGGATGCACCAATTTGGATTTAATCTCACTCTTTTCACTCACCACTCACTTTTTCATTTGTATCATTTCTTAAGTAGATGCTTGTGGGATGGTGAATTTCTGACAACAGGTAAACTATGAAGGTTAATTAATTAATAGGCCCTTTTTTTTAATAAGGAGGAAGAGGAGAGTCTTTATATGACTCATTATGATATATAACCACTTGGTTTCCCATTATTCCAGTCATTTTGTGCAAAGAACAAATTAAAGCATAGGGTTTGGAAGGTTAGTTGAAATCAAATGCACATTGAATCAAACATCAATAACATTCCTATGGCACATCCATCAGGAAATGGGATTGCCTAAAAGGATCAACTATATCCGGTGATCTCGTTGAATAAAAAATTAACAAATATCTTAAGATTTAGGCTCAAGAATTTGATTCAATTCTAAGTTTGTGAATCGTCGAGTAGATGTCAATGTGATAAGACAAGTTTGTATATAATAACAACATGAAAAGATACGAATGACTAATACAAAAGTTTAACCAAAATGGTAGTTGGTAAATGTGAAAGGTTTTCTCAAGTGAGTTCACCAATTGATATTCAAACACCTATATCCTAGATTATAAAATAATGGTCTAAGGAGCAAGAGGTGATTCAGTGAACAAGCTTGACAAGATTCAGTAATGTCACCTATTGAATTTTTGGGTCTTATTTTGGGATATAATAAATAACACAAAGAATAGATAAATTAAATATAATATCATATCAAAGTCAGTATGGAATGTTTTGAAAATAGAGTATAGAGAGAAAACACTAACACTTTCTAGATTTTTGGGTCATACATCTTTGTGCTTGAAATTGAAAAATTGAAGTTGAGTCCAAAGTTATTTTACTTGTAACTGCTTAATTATTGTCACTTATGAATTCTTTCATGGAAGGTATAATCTCTTTACTTTTTGTGATGGAGGCTAAAACTTCAAGATTTAGGGATGAATTATGTTGTTAGGTGTTGATTTAATGTGGTGGGTATTGTAGTATGCACTATTTTGATGCACTTGATACATGAATTCGGTCTAATATTAATGGATTTAATTTGTGGATAAATCTTGTAAATATAATTCCTACTTTCAATACCTGGTCGATGCTCGAAAGAAATTTATTGGAGTATGTAATTACGTTGATACTAGTAATTTAAGTTTGATGTCTGTAAATTTTTTGGAAATAGATGTTATGGGTCAGATCATTTTATTCTATCTTTGAAATTGGGAATATAGTAGGGTATTGGGATGTATATATTTGCAATTCTATGAGATCTAAAAAGCTATTCTATGCATAGATGCTTAGAGATGGAAAGATGGTGAACATCAATGAAGATGACTTAGCCTTTTCATGAATGTATCTACAACACTCTGAAAGTTCATGACCTAGTCTAGAGCCTCACTAGATGAAAAAAGACTTGAAACAATATTTCTAAGCCTAAAATAATGTATTGAAACTAAGTAGGAAGTGTTAGAGTCAAAACGTTAAGTAATGACCATGAGGTCTGGAGAATTGTGAAATTTGCACTGGTATACCTTGGCATATTTCATGTGGTTTTCAGAGTCACAATTTACTGAAAATTGGTAAAAATTTGTTAAATATATAGAAGAGTGTGTTTAAGGTTGAAACGTCTGGGTATGACTCCCCAAGCACCACCCTAAGGGTCCTTGGGCAAGACCCTTAATTTGACCAAAAACTGTCAAATTGAAAGTAGCCAAATGACGGGTCATCTATTGGTCAACAACCCATTAATAGTGGTCGTTGGAGAAGAATTATTTTATTTTACAAATTGGTCCAAAAATCCATTCTATATCCAAAACGATGCCCTTGTAGGACTGGACGTCCGTGGGATTACGGGGAGTAGGTCGGGGTCTCGTGGTTTGGGGGTTGGTTTCACTATAAGTTTTAAGTTATGCCGGCTTAATTAGTTAGTTGATTATTTTATTAATTAAGGTTTAATGAGGGATGGTTAATTTATTTATATGGGGTACTATATAAGGACTAACCCTCATTAAACTAACTTAATGCCCCAAAATTCCCAAACACAATTCTCTCCAACTTTTCTCTACTTTCTCTCTCTATTCAAAGACTCAATTTGATTGAAGACCAAGCTTCCAGGATCACTAGGGTTTTAATAATTAATATTTTATCCATCAAACTCTATGTAATCCTAAGGTATGGAAGTTATTATCTATTGGGATCTCTTTCCCAAGAGGCTCTTCAAAATTGGTTTCCAATAATGTCAAAAAGTTGGGGTTTCTTCAAATTTCGTAATTGATCTTTCAAATTAATTTGATTTTGGTTTTTATTTGATTATAATTGATATATTATGATTGTTTATGGGATAATTGTTGTAGTTTTTAGTCTCTGCCCTAGTTCTACGGAAGATTTCATGATTGAACCCTTTTCCCTAACCCTAGGTTATGAATTGAGATTTAATTGATTAGTGATGATACAAGTGTCTTAGTTATTATATAAATAACTATTATATGATGTTATTAAGTGGATTGATGTATCAATATGGTTGTATTGATGGTAAGATCTTAAAGGAGGCTTATGAAGGTAAATTGGTAAGACTTTATGATCTTGAGTTCTTAACTTCAACGATGATGGTTTATACTTGATAGTGGTGTTCAATTGAAGTATTATATGTGATTAGATTAAGAAATTGAGGATATTATGATTATGATGAAATGTCTTGACTATGTGAATTGTGAGATCACGTTAAGGGTATGATGATACAAGTTTGAATATGAATCACTTGTGTGCCTTACTATGATATGACTATGATATGTTGATCTCACAAATTAAGGATTTTTATGAAAGGAAATTCTTGTGAATTATATAATGAGATAATGACATGATTATGCAAGGGATAAGTATCCTATGTCCTATACTATGATATGATGATTAAGAAAGGCTTAAAGACATTCCAAAAAGGGACTTTAGCTTAGCACCGAGTGAACTTGTCAATGAGAGGTGTTGACTCCCTAATGGAAGGGATATTAACCAATGTTCACATTAGATGAGGGCGTTACTGCTAATGGGCATGCAGAGGGTTCAAGACATATCTCCTACTTCCTTAACTATGTTGTCTATGTTCATGTTTTAGTTCAATCTCAGCAAGTAGAGCACCTTATTTCGGTGTAGGTTTTCATGACGTCGGTTTCTATCTTTATCCACATGGTCTATGTTTTTGTTAGCGAGATTTTTCCCAATGTAATACAAAAGTAATAAAGTGAACACTAACTAGGGTGACTTGAGGGGTTCTACTTAGGTAGGTAGCGGTATGGGACTGTACTTATCCATGGTACAAGTTGACCTTAAAAGAAGTCCTAGTAGGTTGTTCTTATGACTTATGATATGAATAAAATGTATATAATGAATTTACATATTGATGATCCTATATGATGTTAGTTTCATTTATAAACATTTTATTGTTCTAAGTTGATGTTCATGATTATAAATATGCATGATATGTATATATTTTTATAATGTAGACATTACTTATAATCCTTTGCCTTGTTTACTTGACTATGTGGGGTTATGGGGTTTCACATAAGCATTTCACTTGTAGGCTTGGGAAGTGGTTGTGAGTACGAATCTTATATGATGTGAGATTATGAACTCTTGGGCATGAATTATTCTTTTGACATTATGTTGGAGTTATTCATGCTTAAATAATATTAATATGATGCCATTCATGTTGATAATATTCATGTTGACTTGACTTTGTGATGATGTTGGTCTTGTGTCGAATAAGGATTTATCTTAAGTTATTTTATGACTATTTGCTTGTATATGTTCTTAATCATGCATAAAGTCTTTTGAAAGTGACTTATTATGGTTTTGAACAAAATGTCCCTTTGAGCATTATTTCAATGGTTTTACTTCATATACGTAGTACATCTGGTTATACTAACCCATATTCTTTCCCTTTTCCCAAACAATGTAGGTTCGGGCCATTGAAGTATAGTATGCCACTTTGTTGGAACACTATGGCATTTCCCCAAGTTATTGGCAGGTCCTCAATTTTTGGGGATGTTACCATTTCACTTTTCTAGCTATGATGTTATGTCTAAAGACGCTATTTCATTCCTTTATCTTTGAGACTATTGTCGTAAGACTATATGTGGCTCTATGTATTGAAGTATGGCTATTTCCTATGTATTAGTAGATTGTCTAAACGAGAAGCTTATATAAGCTTCATAAGAGAGAAGCTTATGTAAACTCCATATATGATATGTGAGTGGTCTATGTTTACCTCACTATGTAAAAGTTTTTATTTTTCTCGCATTTTGACCTATGATATGTTATTACGAATGCTAATGTCTTGTTCAAGTCTTCTCCGAGGAGGAAGATACCGGTTACGTCTAAGAGGTGCTTCACACTCGTGACAAACTCTGTATCATAGCAATTGAAGTAATCTTAGGATTGATGTCTCACTAAACCACGTCTATGCAGAGTCTTGTTTAGGGGTGTAAAGCCTGCCACACTTATGAATTAGAGGCTACATGATTTATTTGGTAATCTTGAAAGTCGTGCCTCAAGAGTGGTAACTCTATGTGTTCCTTTTTTTTCTAATCTTTTCTTGTTGTTATAGGAGATGACTACGAGAAGGGAAGTTTCAAGGAGATTGGAGGAAGATTTGGCTAATGCAGGAGTGCCTCCCCAAGATAACCAAGATCTTCCACAAGGAAATCAAGTTCCTTCATAAGACGAAGCTCGTCTCATTCTACCACCTATGACGAACGGAGAAATAAGGTCGTATTTTCTAAGATTGGCTCATGCTATGACTACCCAATCCCAAGATCTAGATACTCAAGCTAAAGCAATGACGATTCAAGAAAATCGATAAGTTTGACCACGTGTTTAACAAAATGCTAGTACTATGGCTTCTCGCTAAAGGGACTTCACAAGTATTAACCTTCCAATGTTCTTTGGGTCTAGGGTGAATGAAACCCCCTAAGATTTTCTTGATGAGGTCTATAAGATCATATATGTTATGGTAGTGAGTTCTAATGAGCAGGCCGATCTACCCTCATAGCAACTGAAGGATGTGGATCAAACTTGGTATACCCAAGGGAGATGTAATAGGTCTTAGCAACTCAAGGTTGTGGGTAAAACATGGTATACCTAATGGAGAGATAATATGTCTTTGAGAGCGGGTCCTATAACTTGGGAGATGTTTATAAGGGTTTTTCTTGAGAGGTTCTTCCCAAGGGAGAAAAGAGAGGCCAAAGTGGAAGATCTCATCAACTTCTTTAAGAAGGTAAGAGTGTGAAAGAGTACTCCTTCTTTGGTATCCGATCCTAGGGATGAGATGAGCCGCTTTGTGCTGAGAGTGTCCAATGATCTAGTTGAAGAGTGTCTTCTGCGATGCTTCATGACAATATGGATATTTCTCATTTGATGGTGCATTCTTAACATGTTGAATACACTAGACTCTAGAGGAAGAATAGGGAGTTTAAGAAGGCTAAGGCTTATGATGAAGGTACTTCCAAGGGTAGGATTGAAATTAATGGCAAACCTTGTTTCAAGAATAGGGTCTCCAATCAAGTTCCTTCCAATTTCCCTGAGGCGAAAAAGGATAGGGTCCCTAACCCTAGGTCCCAAAAGGGAAGAAGTGGAAATTCACCTAGTGAGAAACCTACTTGTGCCAAGTGCGGTAAAAATCATAAGGGTGAATTCTTGGTGGGAATGGGTAATTGCTTTGGTTGTGGAAAATATGGCCATAAGGTTAAATATTGTCCTTTGATTAAGTCTAGAGGAAAGAAGTGTAGCCTAGGTCTAACAAGCGGTCTTAGTTTCGATGCTCCAAAGAGGAACCGCTAAGCTTTCCGCTCTAAGGGGTGAACAAGAGTATTCTCCTAATGTCGTCACCGATATGATAAAAATGTTCTCTATTGATGTTTATGCTAAACTTGACCACAGTGCTACTCTATCATTTTTAAATCGGCTAGTAGCCAAAAACGTTGATGTCTTACCTGATATTTCAATTGAACCTTTTGTAGTTACTACCCTTGTGGGTGACTCCGTCATGGCTAGAAGAGTATTTACGAGTTGTCCTATACTTTTTCGCAATAGAGTTACATGGGGGGATTTTGTAGAACATGATATGGTCGATTTTGATGTCATCTTGGGAATGGATTGGTTGCATGCTTGTTTTGTTTCTGTTGATTATAAAACAAGGCTAGTTAATTTCCAAATTCCTTATAAACTCGTCTTGAAATGGAAGGGGGGTAACTCAATCCCTAGATGTCGTACCATTTCATATCTAGAAGATTGTAAAATGAGATTTAAGGGGTGTCTTTACCATATTGTGATGGTCAATGATCTTGAATCCGATACTCCTCCTTTAGAGTCGGTACCCATAGTGAAGGATTTTCTGAAAGTCTTTCTCGATAACTTTCCCATAATTCCTCCCGAATGGGAAATAGACTTTGATATAGTCTTGTTACCGATATGAAGCCTATTTCAATCCCTTCTTACCAGATGGCACCGACTGAGTTGAAAGAGGTAAGGCTTCAACTCAAAGACTTATTAGACAAACTTTTCATAAAACCTAGTGTTTCACCATGGGGAGCTCCGGTGTTGTTTGTTAAGAAAAAAGATGGGTCCCTTGGGATGTGCATTGACTATCGTCAACTTAATAAAGTCACCATTAAGAACTAGTATCCTCTCCCTCGGATTGATAACTTGTTTGATCAATTCCAAGGGGCAAGAAGCTTTTCTAAAATTAACTTGAGGTCGGGGTATCAACAACATAGGGTTAGAGTGAAGATGTTCCTAAAATGACATTCTAAACTATGTATGGTAACTATGAGTTCCCATTGATGTCTTTTGGTGTCACTAATGCCTTGATGACTTTTATTGACCTTATGAATAGAATGTTCTAGAATTACCTTGATTGCTTTGTAATTGTCTTCATTGATGATATCCTGGTATATTCAAAGAATGATGGTGAACATATGGACCATTTGAGAGTAGTATTACAAGTTTTCAAGGAACACCAACTCTTTTCTAAGCATAGTAAGTGTGAGTTTTGGTTGAGATTGGTTGTGTTTCTTGGTTTTATTATCTCAAGTAATGGTATTGAGGTCGATCCAAAGAAACTGAAGTGGTTAAGAATTGTCCTTGACCTTTGACTTTACCTAAAATTAGAAGTTTCTTGGGTCTACCCAGGAACTATAAGAGATTTATGGATGGATTTGTGTCCATTTCTTCTGCTTTAACTACCTTGACACAAAAGAGTATTGAGTTTGAGTGGTCGGAGGCTTGTGAAAGAAGCATCCAAGTGTTGAAAGATAGGCTTACCTCTCCACCAGTGTTGACCTTACAAGAGGGTACTAAGGGTTTTGTGGTATATAGTGATGCTTCCCCGTTATGTTTGGGTTGTGTTATTATTCAACATGATAAGGTGTTAGCCTATGCTTCTAGACAAATCAAGGTGCATGAGAAGACCTATCCAACTCATGACCTTGAATTAGCGGCCGTAATATATGCTTTGAAAATATAGAGGCATTATTTGTATGGTGTCCATGTGGATTGTAACTTCTCTAAAATGAATTAGGTAATTCTAGAGACTAACACGAGTGTTATGAGGTTTAAAATTTCAAAATTAGTTGATAATAATGTTTTGAGGCATTGTTTAAAGTTTGTAAGTGTTTTGAGGTCAAACGTCCAAGACGTTCGGAGGTTTTGCCTTGAGATATGCTTGTGTGTTCTAGTGTGCCTTTGCATGTTTTACTAGTTCCTTTCAGTTAAAACTGATTTGAGAGGTTCCTAACATCTATGCTAGTGTATTTGAGTTTGAGACGTCCTAGCACGATTCCCCAAGGACCACCCTAAGGGTTCTTGAGAAGGACCTAACTTGTGGGTCAAAACTGTGCAAGGCAGTCTTCACCAATGGTGGCCAATCGATGGACCATTGTCCTGTTGACACCCCGTCATTTTAGGGTGTAACACTATACTTAGTGTGGGAGCTTATCCCCCTTGATAATTAGCCTCTAAACTAAATCTCGGACCAGAAGGAAGGTCCGTTGGTTGGTCTACGGGCTGTAGGTGCATCCATCGATTGACACATGCAAATTTTCTACAACTGCTTGGCAAAGACAAGTTCATTTTGGGTATTTAACCTAGTGTTCTATAAATAGTTTGGGCGATTACTTAAAGGATTTTTGGATATTTAAGTAGTTTTATTAGTCTAGAACCCCTAGTCAAGTCATTATTCAAAATCAAAACCCAAACCCCAAAAAAGAATTCTCTAGAACTCTATAGGAGCTTGAAGCATCGTGGGATCTTGGAACTTGATTTCTCCATCAATTCTCCTTCAATTTCATGGCTAATAATCAAAAGGTATGGTCTTTCATCCTTGAACATTCTTTCTTAAAGGAGCCGAAGTTCAAAGTGTTTTCCAATACTTTTCAAAAGATGAATTCTTATATTTTGATATCTAGCCATGGGTTCTTAAATAAAACGATTTGAATTAATGATTTATGATTGAATTGATAATAAATGAATGATTTCAGATAAAATTCCTTATGAACCCATGCAAATCATGAAATACTAATTTTTACTATATTATGGGTGGTGTAATCATAGTTCTATTTTATTGATTTCTTGTGTAGATTACTTTGGGCTATTGAATTATGTTAGAATCATGTTAGAATTGTATATTATTAAGAGCCTTTGTGGATTGAATTGCTTGAATTGGCTATGGATTGGAAGCGTTGATGTTAGGATGGTGGTATGTTGACCAAACCTCTTTTATATTGTAGTATAGGTGTTGAATTGTGATGATTGGTATGGTCCACTTATGGTGGTGGTGCTTATGTGATATTGTTTTGAAGAATGGGGCGTCTTCGCATTACTTTATGAATTGTGATGTTATCATGTTATAACTTGTATATGTGATCAATGTGAAGGCTTATGTGGTATATGTATGTGAAAGAAGTTGAAGAATGTTTTCTCCTAGTTGATTATAGGTGATGATGATAGACTAGGGTGATGTCCCTAGTTGTATTGATAGTATATCATGTTAGGTAGACTTGGTCGTTCCTACATGATACATGAATATTGGTGTATAGTTGACATAATGATAATGTGTGTGTCTTATCTTGTAGACTATCTCCTCTACTTGATGTATGCTAGTATGTGAATATGGACATCTTGACTTAATATGTTTAAGCACCTTTATCTTGGATGTATATAGATGAATGTTGAATGAACGTCAATGACTGGTAGACCTAAGATGGTACCATTCTAAGTATGACTAAGATGTGGAAGCTTCAATGTAGGAAGAAGGTTATGATATCCTTGAAGTTGAAAGACTTAATGATATCCTTCTTGTGTGAATGGTGGAGTTAGGGATAGGTTGGCCGGAATAGCATGAAACCATTTCTAAGAAATTTATTAAGCTATTCTTCTTGATTATTGAGTGGCAGCCCCAGATAACCCATATTTGGTAGGTGTATCATAATTAGGTAATGACTAATAGACCACACCTTTTTATATGCCCTTATGTAAATTAAATTACTCTATAAGAACATGGCTAGAACCGAGTGAATATGCTTGTGGTAGTAGCTCTACTTGAGAATGAGACTGGAGAGCAAAAGGAGCCCTTGACATTTCTTAACCATGTGCCTACATGGGATGTGTCCTAGTTCTACCCTTGGAAAGTAGAACATCCTCAATCGGAGTAGGGTAGACTCCAGATTCCATGCTTAGCTAGTATGTTCTATGTCGGTTAATGCCTATTGATGTACCGTGGTTTCACGGTACTTTCAATGCTTTTTACATAAGATTAGTGTGTGTCTAGAGCCTTTTTGTAGTTATTTTAACATGTTTTTTTATCTTTGTTTTGCAGGAAAGGTGTCCAAAACCAAAACGTAGAAGGCAACTGAGATTTAGTCCTGAGGTGACCCATGAAGGCCATCGATGGACAGCCATCCCATCGATGGACCGTAGATAGTGCACGTTGACTGGAAGTTCATACATCTGAAGAAACTCAGGGAAATCTGACCAAATGTGGTGCTATGAAAGGATATTTATCAACGTACCATCCTGTTAAATATAGATTTGACCACAGAATGTCCCAGTACTCGAAGTTGAAGAAAAACTAAATATGGAACGACTGAATTCATCGAGGGACCGTAGGGCATCGACGGACCATGTTTTTGGTCCATCTATTGAATTAGAGAAGATGACAATTTAAGTATAAAAAAATCCTAACTGACTTATGGAGGCAGCCAACGGTCCGTCATTTCATCGACGGACCGTCAGTGGGGGTCGTCGATTGAAGTCGCATTTTTGGACAATATTCCTTATTTGAATTCCTATTAATTTAGGACAATATTTGTTATAAATAGGGTGTAAAACCTCGTTTTTGGGGTTGGATCTATTACTATTTTCTTAGTTTGTTCTTGGAGATTTTTTTTTGTAACTTTGGCATTAATTAAAATTTCCTAATTTAGTCTTCAAGTGATTTTTGTGGTTTCAAGTTGAATTTCTGGATTTTCTTCAAATTTGTCAATGTAAGTTCATGATTTATTGTTTATCCAATATAAATTGTGTTCTCCTATGCATGGGTAACTAAATGCACAACTAGGGTTGTGGGAACTAATCATAATAATAACTCTAAAATAGGTTTTTGCATGCAGTAATAATTCTCTCGCTTAGAAGTCTTTTTAATGAGTGCACGCAGTAGAACTCATCTTATTAGTACTTGCAGTATCAAGGAGGTTGTTAATAGGAAAATAACTATCAACGTAGATATAGTGGGATACTATTAATAGGCTAGTCTCGCGTGGTGCGAAGTAATAACTAAGACATGCATCAAATACTATGCTTAATATGAAGTAAAGGTAAGGGTTAGTAACGTAGACACACGTAGCAAGACCAAGGTACGGGGTGAAATTCTCTAAATGTTGGACTAAGGATTTATAGATACCTAACTTATCCCTTTGCATGCAAAACACTAAAGAAGAAGTGTTATAGCTAGGGATATAGAGTTATGAACCTATAGGGAACACTTACTGCTATATGACTATGCTACATCATGATATGACCCTAGCTAACTCATGGTAAATGCTTAATCAATTGAGGAGTATAAATTTGGTAGGATTGCTAGAAACTTAAAGAGATTGGTTCTAGTGACCAAAATCAACCTAGGTTCAAGAAGAGGGCTCAAACTCAATATGGACCTAGTGCTCCTAAGGTGAAACTTGAGAAAGGAGGTGGTTCTCAAAATGAAAAGCCTACTTGTGCTACTTGGTACCGGAAATTGATTTGGTTGTGTTAAGGATGGACATAAGGTGAGGGATTGTCCTAATATTTCTTCTAGAGGAAGAGAGGGTAAGAAAGTTGCTCCTAATGTTCCAAAGGATGATGCTTCAATGAAAAGGCATTTGTATGCGCTTTGGAGTAGAGGAGCAAAGCCGGATATTGATTATGAGGATCGTAAGTTATTGTATTTCTTTTGAGTATGAGTTCCTTTTAAGTAGGGGAGTATGGTTAGTAGAGGGGCTAGATGAACCTACAAGTATGTTTTATGTGCATTGTATTTAGGGGTCTCGTTGAAATTGAATTTCATTGATTCCTTGCATTGTGCATTCCATGAAGCTATGATTATGTGTTAATATGTGTTTATGTGTTTACACATTGCATATTAGCATGTTTCCATCATGAATTACCTAAAAGTTAAATTTTTTAAAAATGCAGCATAATTCACTGTAACATTGCCTGCTCACTGTAAATTTTTTGAGATTTTGACTAATTCATTCTTTGGTCTAAAATTGTTGCAATGTTATTAGAACTATTGTATATGAGCATGATATTGAATATAAAATGAGTTTTTGCTATTTGTAAAGGAGGATGTTAGTTTTATGGCATAACGAGTTGTAGAATTTATTCTAGTTTCTTGTTGTGCTGTGATGCTCTTCATCATGTGGAATTTATATTTCTCCTTGACTGTGTGTTATATAAGGTGTTATGTGGTATATTCATTATATGTTAAGTTGAATCTCTATTCTTGGAAGGGTTCGGAGAATGGCAAGTGTCATTCGAGAATGAATATTGTCAAAGTAGGGGAGATTTGTAATACCTCTAAAATGACTTAGGTGAAGCCAGAGACTAAAATGGTTTTCATGAAGGTATAAGGTACTAAATTGGTCTATAATGTGGTATTGAGGTAGTGTCTAGAGTTTTAAGTGATTTGGAAGTGAAACGTCAAGGGACGACTAAGACGTTTAACGACTAAGTCACATATGTGCCTCATGTGTGGTTATGTGCCTATATGGGTTTTTAATGAGTTAATGAGGTTCTTATACGCGTTATTATAGTTTTTATAAGCAGTGTGTCAATTTTCATGAAGTTTGGAGGTCAAACGTCCAGTAACGTCCACGATGTTTGAAAGGTTTGCCTTGAAATGACCTTCTGCGTCCTGCAATGTTTCGTCATATTTTGCATTTTTTTTGATGAAATTCATGGGAGATGTTCTAAAGTTGTAAACCAACATATTATGGTTGGAAAATATTTGGGAAAAGTCCCAAAGGACTATGCAAGGGTCCTTGTGGAAGGACCCTTCAAAGAGCCGAACGTTGTCTCAGATCAACCCAATCGACTGAGGCAATTAACGGCCTGCAGGTTGGTGGACACCCTACCGATTGACGTAATGGTTCAAGACTTAGACTAGGGAGTTATGCTCCCATTTTCAAGTCTCTGAGCCCATCGACAAAGAAGAGGTTGGTACATTTGTGGACTGACGCCCGTCGATGGGCAGTCGTCTGTGTAGCTGTTTTCTTGCGGATCTTTACCGTAATATCAGGGTTGTAGAGGTAATTTAACCCCACGTCCAAATAAGTGTTTCAGAGGTTTCTTAAGGGTCTTTTGGGTATTTTTAATGTATTTATAACTCTTAAACATGTCACGACCCAAATCGGATCGCGACTGGCACCCACACTTACCCTCCTATGTGAGCGAACCAACCAATCTAAACCTTAACATTTCAATGTAATAACAATAGAAAGTAATGCGGAAGACTTAAACTCATTAATAAAAACCAATTCAATAACTATCAATATTCAACATCTTTTATTCCCAAAACCTGGAAGTCATCATCACAAGAACATCTACTTTAAACTACTAATTCTAAGAGTTTCTAAGAAGCTAAAAATACATAAGAAGCATAGTCCATGCCGGATGTTCAAGGCATCAAGACACGAAGGAGAAGATCAAGTCCAAGCAAGAAGCGTTAGCTCACCCTGAAGATCCGGTGTGACAAAGACTGGCTTGAGTTACTGTTGAGTTGAAGATGACGACACGTTTGCTGCACTCTATAAATAACAAGAAGAAAAACATAAAAGTAGGGGTCAGTACAAAATACGGGTACTGAGTAGATATCATCGGCCAACTCAAAATAGGGAACAGTATATATCAATATTATCGTAAATCAACTATAAAACTCAACATGTAGCAACAACAAGTATTATAATCATCAATAAGTACCATCAAGTTCATCCATGAGGGCTCAAGCCTAAACACCATACTAATTTGGGAATTAAGTATATTAGGTTGAGTATATTATCATCTTTCAAGATTCATTATCTTTCCTCCTCTTGTGTCAGTACGTGACACTCTGATCCCCTACTACTATGTGTCGGTACGTGACACTCTGATCCCCTAATTCTATGTGTCGGAATGTGACACTCCGATCCCCTAATTCTATGTGTCGGAACGTGACACTCCGATCCCCTACATGTGTCGGAACGTGATACTCTGATCCCCTACATGTGTCGGTACGTGACACTCTGATCCCCTACATGTGTCGGAACGTGACACTCCGATCCCCTACATGTGTCGGTACGTGACACTCCGATCCCCTACATGTGTCGGAATGTGACACTCCGATCCCCTACATATGTCGGAACGTGACACTCCGATCCACTAATATCATTCTGTATATCATCAAGCCTTCTCTATTCCAAGGCATCATCAATCCCATTACTTTAATTCATCAAGCCTTCTTCTATACCAAGGCATCATCATTAATAATGTATATTAAAGTTTCTTTTCAAGATTTGGGATTCAATATTTTCATCATGCTTATCTTATCACAATCACATAATCATATTCATGCAAACATACCATTAAGCATATAGTAGGGTTTACAATACTACCAATACATATCATTTACTATTAAGAGTTTACTTATGAAGCATGAAAACCATAACCTACCTCCACCGAAGAATTGAAATCAACAAGCTATCTTCTCAAAATCCTTGCTATCCTTTTCGTTTCTCTCTCTTTCTACTCGTTCTCTTTCTTTTTCTGTCTGTTTTTGTTCTTTCTTATTTTTCTTATTCAAACCCTCTTTCTTTTACCCTAATTAGTATATAATAAAGAATAAAAGATGGCAATAATACCTCACTAATTAACTTAGGGTTACCTCTTTTAACCCCCAAGAATTTGAGTTATTAATATAAACCCACGAAATTTATAATTAAGGAAAGAATAGTCCCAAAACGTCCCTTAAAACATGTAAAGAAATCCGATTCTAACTGGGATTGCGTAACCTGTGACGGGCCGTCGTGACTGCGACGGTCTGTCACTCAGGTCGTCGTGAGGGCCAGGACTTTATTTTCACCAAGGACACTGTGACGGTCTGTCACACTTGTGACGGTCCGTCCTGCAAGTCCGTTACAAAGTTCAGATAGTCGATTTTTCAGTACCCAATTTCAGAATTCCTAAGTATATTGAAACGAGACATCTGTGACGGACCGTCGTGCCTGGGACGGTCCGTCGTGGGTTCCGTTGTTTCAGCCAATTTTCCAGAAATAAAATCTACTGCTCAAAATGACTAAACAGGTCGTTACAATAGATACCAATTTACCCATCGTTCGTCCCCGAACGATCACAAGAAGGAAAACAAGGGAGAAAAGGTGTACCTGAATCTGTAAACAGATGTGGGTATCTTTCTTGCATATCTGCCTCCTTCTCCCAAGTGGCTTCTTCAACCGGTCGATTCTTCCATTGCACCTTGATGGATGCAATCTCTCTTGACCTCAACTTGCGAACTTCTCTATCTAAGATAGCAACAGGCTCCTCCTCATAAGACAAGTTCTCATCAAGCAAAATTGAATCCCAACGGATGATGTAGTTTCCATCCCCATGGTATCTTTTCAACATAGACACATGGAATACCGGATGCACTCCGGACAGCCCTGGAGGCAAGGCTAACTCATAAGCCACCTCTCCTACTCGCTTAAGTACTTCAAATGGTCCAATGTACCTTGGACTTAGTTTACCCCTTTTTCCAAACCGCATCACCCCTTTCATGGGCGAAACATTCAAAAAGACTTGTTCACCTTCCATGAACTCTAAGTCTCTAACCTTTCGATCTGCATATTCTTTTTGTCTAGTTTGTGCCGCTAGAAGCTTTTCTTGATTAGACTTCACTTTCTCTATCGAATCCCTCAAAAGGTCAGTACCCCAAGGTCTAACCTCGAATGCATCAAACCAACCAATGGGAGACCTACATCTCCTCCCATACAATGCTTCAAATGGGGCCATATCAATACTTGAGTGATAGCTATTATTGTATGAAAACTCTACTAAGGGTAGGAAACTATCCCAATGGCCACCAAACTCTATCACACATGCACGAAGCATATCCTCTAACACTTGAATCGTTCGCTTAGACTGACCGTCGGTCTGAGGATGGAACGCAGTACTAAGGTCCAACCTAGTACCCAATTCCGCATGCAATGTTTTCCAAAACATAGAAGTAAACTGCGTACCTCTATATGATATGATGGATAGTGGAACCCCATGCAATCGCACCACTTCCGAGATGTAAAGTTTGGCTAACTTTTCTGCATTGTAGGTCACCTTGACCGGAATGAAATGAGCAGATTTAGTTAACCTATCAACAATCACCCAAATAGAATCAAACTTTCCCAATGTCTTGGGAAGACCAACCACGAAGTCCATTGCGATCCTCTCCCATTTCCATTCCGGAATGGGCATTCTCTGAAGTGTTCCTCCGAGCCTTTGGTATTCATACTTTACTTGTTGACAGTTTGGACACTTAGCAATAAAGTCAACAATCTCACGCTTCATTCTACTCCACCAAAAGTGTTGTTTTAGGTCACGATACATCTTGGTTTCACCCGAATGTATAGAATACCTTGAACTATGAGCCTCTGTCAGAATAGTGTTGATCAAATCATCGACGCGGGGTACACATACCCTTCCCTTGATTCTCAAAACACCTTCTCATCGATTTGTGCTTCCTTAGCCTCCCCTCGCAATACTTTATCTTGGATTCGCCTTAGTTTCTCATCATCAGACTGTCTTCCCTTAATCTTGTCAAGAAAAGAAGATCTTGACTCCATAGAAGCCAACAATCCTCCCTTCTCATTTACTTCTAATCTCATCAAGTCTTTAGCTAGAGTCTGAACCTCTCTATCCAAAGGGCGTCTAGAAGCTTGCAAGTGAGCTAGACTTCCCATGCTTCCCACCTTTCTACTTAAAGCATCCGCTACAACATTCGCCTTCCCCGGATGATACAAAATAGTGATGTCATAGTCCTTCAGTAGTTCCATCCATCTCCGTTGCCTCAAGTTCAAATCCTTCTGAGTAAAGACATACAGTAGGCTACGATGATCCGTATAGATCTCACACTTAACCCCATATAAATAGTGTCTCCATTGCTTTAATGCAAACACTACCGCAGCCAATTCCTAATCTTGGGTTGGATAGTTACATTCATGCACTTTTAATTGCCTCGAAGCATAAGCAATCACACTCTTCTATTGCATTAGTACTGCACCCAAACCCGAATAGGATGCATCACAATAAACAATGAAGTTCTTACCCTCTACTAGCAAGGTAAGGATAGGTGCGGTAGTCAACAAAGTTTTGAGCTTCTGAAAGCTTTCCTCATATTCGTCCGACCATACAAATGGAACATTATGCTTAGTCAAGTTCATCAATTGGGAAGCAATAGAAGAGAATCCCTTGACAAATCGGCGGTAGTAGCTAGCTAACCCAACAAAGCTCCTTATTTCTGACACGTTAGTGGGTCTTACCCAATTCTTCACTGTCTCAATCTTAGAAGGATCCACCATCACTCCATCCTTAGAAACCACGTGCCCCAAGAAGGACACTGCATCTAGCCAAAACTCACACTTAGAGAACTTGGCATAAAGCTTTTTCTCCCTCAACATTTCCAATACAATTCTCAAATGCTCTTTCATGTTCCTTCTTGCTCTTTGAGTATACCAATATATCATCAATAAATACGATCATGAAGAGGTCCAAATATGGCTTAAAAATCCCATTCATCAAGCTCATGAACGCAGCAAGGGCATTCGTAAGACCAAAGGACATCACTACAAATTCGTAATGCCCATACCTCGTTCGAAAAGCAGTCTTTGGCACATCCATTGCCCGTATTTTCAATTGATGATAACCGGATCTCAAGTCAATCTTAGAGAAGACACAAGCACCTTGTAACTAATCGAACAAGTCATCAATGCGGGGAAGAGGATACTTGTTCTTTATGATTACCTTGTTTAGTTGTCTGTAATGTATACACATTCGAAAACTCCCATCCTTCTTCTTTACAAACAAAACCGGAGCACCCCAAGGAGATGCACTTGGTCTAATAAAGCCTTTGTTTAACAACACTTGAAGTTGGGATTTTAACTCTCTTAACTCCGCGGGAGCCATTCTGTAAGGGGCTATCGAAATGGGGCGAGTACCCGGTTCTAGGTCAATACAAAAATCAATATCCCTATCTGGTGGCATACAAGGAAGATCTGCAGGGAATACATCCAGAAACTCACAGACCACCGAAACCTACTCAATGGAGGGTACTTGGGTAGTGTCATCCTTGAGATGTGCCAAGAAAGCTAAACACCCTTTACTAACTATTAAACTCACCTCCCTTTCGAAACCTTTTTGATGTTGATGTTGTGGTGAAGTCGTATGGCTTCACTCCTTCCACTTCTATCACAAAGTCTACCACCTCTTGGAATGATTTTGCCGTTGCCGCTATCTTTAAGGCCGAAATCCGCAATTCTGACCTCACCCCTTCACAAACCGGCGAATTCGCTCTTGTGGACTGAAACACAGTTGGGTGGCATACCGGAATAATGCACGAAACTTAGCCTCATATGCATTGACCGACATCCTACCTTGCTCTAGGCTCAAGAACTCATCCCTTTTCCTATCCCTCAAAGTTCGGGGGATATACTTCTCCTTAAACAAGCTAGAGAATGAGGCCCAAGTCATAAGTGGTGCCTCTGTTGGTTGACACTCAATATGTGACCGCCACCACATTTTGGCGTTCCCTTGAAACTGATAAGTCACAAACTCCACACCAAATCATTCTACTATACCCATCTTGTGTAGTAGCTCGTGACAGTCAACTAGAAAATCATAAGCATCCTACTATTCAGCACCCTTGAAGACCGGTGGTTTCAATTTCAAGAACTTACTGAAAAATTCATGCTGATCACTTGTCATTACAGGCCCTGTAGTCAGACGAGGAAATGTGCCTACTTCCAATGGAACATCCATGCGGGGAGCCATAGTAGCCGCATGTTGTACCTCCGGAGCCTGAGGTGCTAGTGCAGAAAACACTGGGGGTGTCTGGCCCTGATCAGATAACCCGCTAAGATAAGCCAGAACCTGATTGATCATCTCTGGGGTAGGTTGGGGTGGCAATCCCTCATTCTGCACTTGTTCAGTTTCCCCATCCTCCCCTTCTCTTATTACTTCTTCAGTCGGTGGAGGAGTCACTGCCCCAGTATCAGATGGTCTAGGTGCTCGTCCTCTTCCCCTAGAGGACGTCCTCCCACGACCTCTACCACGGCCCCTTGCCGATGTTCTTCCTCGAGCCACAGCCCCAGTGGCTGGCTCAGTTGTTTCTTGTCTGGCCGGTGTTGGTGTTGACGTAGTCGTTGCTCTAGTTCTAACCATCTGCGAAAGAGAGTGAAGATGGTCAGATACCAATTTGTATCGCCTAGATACCAATTGGACTCAAGTAGTAGCACGAAAGAAAGAATGAAAGAGTGAAATTTTTCCCAAAGTCTTATAGCCTCTCAAGGAAAAGTAAAGGCGTCCCCCTAACGTTCCTTAAGACTCTACTACACCTATTCTTGTGTGATGAGACCAACGAACCTAATGCTCTGATACCAAGATTATCACGACCCAAATCGGATCGCGACTGGACCTCACACTTACCCTCCTATGTGAGCGAACCAACCAATATAAACCTTAACATTTCAATGTAATAACAACAGAAAGTAATGCGGAAGACATAAACTCATTAATAAAAACCAATTCAATAACTATCAATATTCAACATCTATTATTCCCAAAACCTGGAAGTCATCATCACAAGAACATCTACTTTAAACTACTAATTCTAAGAGTTTCTAAGAGGCTAAAAATACATAAGAAGCATAGTCCATGCCGGAAGTTCAAGGCATCAAGACACGAAGGAGAAGATGCAGTCCAAGCTAGAAGCGTTAGCTCACCCTGAAGATCCGGTGTGACGAAGACTGGCTTGAGTTACTGTTGAGTCGAAGATGACGGCACGTTTGCTGCACTCCACAAATAACAAGAAGAAAAACATAAAAGTAGGGGTCAGTACAAAACACGGGTACTGAGTAGATATCATCGGCCAACTCAAAATAAGGAATAGTATATATCAATATTATCGTAAATCAACTATAAAACTCAACATGTAGCAACAACAAGTATTATAATCATCAATAAGTACCATCAAGTTAATCAATGAGGGCTCAAGCCTCAACACCATACTCATTTGGGAATTAAGTATATTAAGTTGAGTATATTATCATCTTTCAAGATTCATTATCTTTCCTCCTCTTGTGTCGGTACGTGACACTCCGATCCCCTACTACTATGTGTCGGTGTGTGACACTCCGATCCCCTAATTCTATGTGTCGGAACATGACACTCCGATCCCCTAATTCTATGTGTCGGAACGTGACACTCCGATCCCCTACATGTGTCGAAATGTGACACTCCGATCCCCTACATGTGTCGGTACGTGACACTCCTATCCCCTACATGTGTCGGAACGTGACACTCCGATCCCCTACATGTGTTGGTACGTGACACTCCGATCCCCTACATGTGTCGAAACGTGACACTCTGATCCCCTACATGTGTCGGAACGTGACACTCCGATCCACTAATATCATTCGGTAAATCATCAAGCCTTCTCTATTCCAAGGCATCATCAATCCCATTACTTTAATTCATCAAGCCTTCTTCTATACCAAGGCATCATCATTAATAATGTATATTAAAGTTTCTTTTCAAGATTTGGGATTCAATATTTTCATCATGCTTATCTTATCACAATCACATAATCATATTCATGCAAACATGCCATTAAGCATATAGTAGGGTTTACAATACTACCAATACATATCATTCACTATTAAGAGTTTACTTATAAAGCATGAAAACCATAACCTACCTCCACCGAAGAATTGAAATCAATAAGCTATCTTCTAAGAATCCTTGCTATCCTCTTCGTTTCTCTCTCTTTCTACTCGTTCTCTTTCTTTTTCTGTCTCTTTTTGTTCTTTCTTATTTTTCTTATTCAAACCCTGTTTCTTTTGCCCTAATTACTATATAATTAAGAATAAAAGATGGCAATAATACCGCACTAATTAACTTAGGGTTACCTCTTTTAACCCCCAAGAATTTGAGTTATTAATATAAACCCACGAAATCTATAATTAAGGAAAGAATAGTCCCAAAACGTCCCTTAAAACGTGTAAAGATATCCGATTCTAACTGGAATTGCGTAACCTGTGACGGGCCGTCGTGACTGCGACGGTCCGTCACTCAGGTCGTCGTGAGGGCTAGGACTTTATTTTCACCAAGGATACTGTGACGGTCCGTCCTGCAAGTCCGTTACGAAATTCAGAGAGTCGATTTTTCAGTACCCAATTTCAGAATTCCTAAGTATATTGAAACGAGACATCTGTGACGGACCGTCGTGCCTGGGACGGTCCGTCGTGGGTTCCGTTGTTTCAGCCAATTTTCCAGAAATAAAATTTGCTGCTCAAAACGACTAAACAGGTCGTTACAAACACTTAGGAGAATTTATTCTTAAAAAATCAAAACCCAAAATCCCTACAAAAATCTCTAGAACTCCATTGAAGGTAAAACTCAAGGTATAACTTGGATTGGATGATTGAGTGGTTATTATTTCGTGGATTGACATCATTGAGGTATTATTTTTTATCCTTTAAACTGTATTCATCAAGGAGCCAATCTTCAAAGTAACTTTCAAAGGTTAATAAAAAGATGAGTTTCCTAAATTGAAATCTATCCATGGGTTCTTACATTAAAGGTTTTAAAACATTGAATATTGAATGAATTTTTGTTACTTTGATGATTTTAACTCAATTAACCTATTAACCCATGTAATTGATGAATCCTAGTTTTTGACTACTTTATGGGTTAAATAATATTGTCTTTGTGCTTATGAATTCTACGGTAGTTTTCTATTGACTATTGAATGATGTAAGAATTGAATTCAATTGATGTATAATTAGTATTAGATTGATAATATATATTTAATTGACTTATATTCATATATTTTTGTGATAATTTTATTGAATTGATGTTCATGGCCAAGGGTAAGGGCCTTATGGTATTGAATTGGATGATTTTGCTATGGATTGAAGTTGTGAGAATAGATTTGTGGTACTCTGCCATCATTTTCCTTATTTCATGTTAATTAGAATTGAATTATGTTATGATTGGTATGGTCTACTTATGGTGGCGGTGCTATATGCTTTACTTGCAATTGATATGGCCTTGTCGGTGTTACTTTACGTATTATGATAATCAGGCCTTGTTGGCACTACTTGAAGTATTATGATGATTTGGGTAGTTTATTTATGTGATGTATGATTATAGTCATTTACTTGTGATTAAGGTGAAAGTATATGTTCTTCTATTGATGTTGTTAGGTGATCATGTTAGACTATGATTATGTGTTTATGTGTGTGGTGTTAGAGTTGATGCATGATTGGTTATACTTCACTATATGAGTGTATAATGGTTATGTTGATGATGTTATAGTAGTGTATAAGATAACCTAAAGATGATGTTGGTTGTGTCTTTGTGCTTCTAGAATGACATGCTAAAGGTTATATATAAAGTATGGTGTGTCTTGTGTGGTAGACTTGTTTCTCTTACTTGATACATGTACTAATGTGAATATGAGATATCTTCACTTAGGATGATAAAGCCTCTAGTATTGAATGTATGAATGGCATGTGACCTTCAATGATGTTAAGAGGGTCTTTATGTGAAACAGTGGACCTAATGGTAAGGTTATGAAACTTTGAAGTTGAAAGTCGTATTGGTATTTTTCATGTAAGGAATGATGGACTTAGTGTTTGTTTGCTGGAACAAAATCTAATCATCCTTAGGAAAGTCATGATGAGCTATCCTGTCACCATTTTAAGGTTATCCCTAGAGGACCTATTTGGTAGGGTAAATGTAATTGCGTTATGAAGTTTATATGGAACCCCTTTGTATGATCCTTTAATGTAAATTACTATATAATTAAAAAGGCTAGCACCGAGTGAGTATGGTAAGGTAAGTAAACTTAGTTGAAGAATGATACTAGATTACAAAGTAAGACCTTCATATTACTTAAGCATATGCATACATGGGATGTGTCCTAGTTCTACCCTTTTTAAGTAGAACACCCTCATCAGAGTAGCTTAGAACTCCAGATTTCATGTTTAGCTATCACGATCTATGTCGGTTATTGCGTATTCTCATCATATGGGATACCTACTAGTATTGGAGAATATGTATGAAGTTTAGGTGGTGGTATGGGACGCTATCTAGACATTGAACAATAGGATTTGTAGATGTTAGTGAGAGTCCCTAGGTCTTGTCCAAGACAATTACTTGACTGTCCTTTATGTGATGAATGAGTCTTAACTTAACTAATGAATGTAATTACTTATGTTAGAAAGCATATTAAATGAATAAGTAGTTATCTAGAGTAGTTAATGGTTGTATAATTAAGGTGTGAAGGGGGCATAGGAATGGTCACTTCGTATCTTACCTAGATAAGTCTTAAGAATGAGTCTAGTTAGGAAGATGGTTGACCATGTAGACATGATCTAAGCCTTAGGTAGTCTTATGCATTATTTAGGTTATCTTGAAGAGGTCATCTTCTTGATTTCCTTAAGTAAGTTTTTTGATAGCCTTTGGAAGGAGAATGACATATCACCTATATGTTGTTATATTAAGTGAGAAGGATTCTATATTAGGTAGTCTATATGATCTCTTAAGTGTGTGTGTAATGGATTGTATGGGCAGTCGTTTCACAACTCACTCAAGTGAACCTTAGAATCACCTTTGGTAGTAGGATCTCATGTTCATGTGGTTGGTGTATTCTAAGTGTGTATATGTCAGTATAGGTAGTCTTAAGGATAATTTAGATGTCCCTAGAGAGGGTGTATGGGTGGTCTCGCTTTGTTTTACTTAAGTGAGTCTTAGGATAGATTTTAGTGAGAAATTGCATGCTAGGAAGAGTTCCTTGGAAAGTTGAGAAACTTCACTGAAACAATGAATTTTTTCACTGTAAAGTGACACAACTTCATTGTAATGATTTCTAAAAATGTTGTAAATTGATTATGTGACTTCACATGTATTTTTAAGGTGTTAAATATGGTTCTTATGATTATGTTATGATGTATAAGTCAAAAGATGCATATTTCCAATAAATGTCCATTTTCATGATTTTTATGCATTATGCCATATTTAGTACATGTGTTTTGTACTAATTCTATGATTTTATATATCTCTAACGTGATTCACAGGTGAAAGTGATTTTGTAGACATAATCTTGGATTAGAAGATCTTTTAAGCAAGTTGAAGTATGTCCTCATTTGACTCAAGGGCATAGATGTCTTTGATCTCCTTTATCGAAGTATTATAATAGACTTAGTAGTACTTATTTTTATTGAGTATGTGCCGTGTCCCAAAGTATTCTTGTGTCTAAGATTTTTCAGAAACGAGATTTGGCATTTCCAATGTGTTTTATATGAAAAATATTTTAAAAGACTTATAGAACGTTTATGAAAAGTTTTAATTCTGCACTACTTTATAAATGTTTATATGTGATGAACGATAAGTAAGAGATTGGAAAGACCTCTAAGAGGTAAAGTACGCCGGTTGCACTCTGAGAGTGTCATATCTTCTAGGGTGTGGTCTCAGTATGTAACAGGTACCTCCTCATATTCTCTTTGATTGAATTATTCTATAAGAACAAAGGCTAGAACCTAGTGAGTATACTTGGGGAGTAGCTGTATTTAAGATGAGATTAGAGTACAAACAAACCCTTGATATTGCTTAACCATGTGCTTACATGGGATGTTCCTAGTTGTACACTTTGCAAGTACAACACCCTCTATTAGAGTAGGAAAGACTCAGGATTCCATGCCGAGCTATTATGGTCTTTGTTTGTTATTGCCTATTCTTATTATGTGGGATACATTCTAGTGTTATATTTGAATGGGACGCTATCTAGACATTGCACGAGTAGGCTTTGAGATGTTAGTATGTAGGTTCCCTAGGTCATCTCCAAGACCATTATGTGAAAGTCATTATTGTTGTATGTGTCTTAAATGGCTTAATGAATGTAATGAACTAAGTTAAATGTATGTTACTGAAAAGGTACTTATCTAGAGTAGCATTAAGGATTTCTTAGGTAGGCTTGTAGAGAGTGTATGGGATTTCTCTTGATGTCTTACTTAGGTGTGTCTTAGAATAATTCTAGGTAGGGTGTTAAATTTATGGAATGGGAATAATCTTACCGTATGTAGTCTAAAGGCTCACGTAGGTGTGTGTAAAGTGGTTGTATGAGAGGCCTCTTCATAACTCACTGAAGTGAGGCTTAGAATAACCATACTTAGTACTAATTCCATACATTTTATCTTATCTTTAAAGGTGTAGGTGGCATTTGAGATAAGTCTTTGAAGTGGAAACTTGGATTCGTATTCGCTTAAGAAAAGTTGGGGTATGTCCTCAATTGATTCAAGGATATAACTATGTTTAGTTTTAGTTGTTAAAGACATTGTAATAGACTTATATATTTTGATATGTTGATGTATGGGCTGGATCCCAATATATTAGTGTGTCTAAGATGACGACTTTGATACTTAGCCTTTCCTTATGATTTTCTATGAAAGAGATATTTTGAAATATTACTATTTCGTGTGGAATGTTTTAATTCCGCAGTACTTTTCATGCAAGTTGTCACAACCGGGAATCACCCCTTAGAAGTAACATGGCGTACTTGACCTCTCGGAGGTCTTATAGAAGCCAATAGTTAACATTCATCGCATTGACATAGTAAATTTAGCGTTAATTTAAAACTTTTCATAACACATCATATGCTAGAAATTTAACTTCATATATACATAAAATATAAGTCATGATACATATTTAGACCCTAAGTCTCTTTTCCATCTTAGACTCAACAACTTTAGAGCATATTAGGGACATGTCCCTTAAGACACATGACATAACTTTACAATATTAAAACACTTTACAACAAAGACATAAGTTGGAGATCCTTGAACTTAAGGATTCTTTTTATTGAGATTGGAATCATCTATCAAGCTCTTCACCATTCATGACATCATTTAAACATCCATAACCTACAATTTGTGTAAAAAGTAGATAAGAATGGGATTAGTACAAGAATGCACTAAGTATGACAACCATGCAAAAGCATACATTTAAAAGGGACATTTTCTTGAAATCGTAATTCATGCCCTTTTGAGTAAATCTATATAAAACCTTTAAACAATAACATTTATATCATTCATGTACTTCATATAAACACAATCAAACGCAAAACATCATAGACAATCACATATAGAATTTAAGTCCCATTTGAGGTCACTTTATAGTGAGCTCATTTTTCCTAACATTTAACTCCTTTTTTTAATTCATTTAGCCTCCCAAGTAACCCTTTAGTGATACTTGGTGCAATGCATTACCTTTAGACCACAAGGAAAACCATACATACTACTTACACAAGACAAAACATATCATCATAGAAGTATAGCCCATTACAAGACACATTCAAGTCAAGAATACATTGACTTTACAGTAAGATACTTCAAGTTGTACATATTTTTACTTCTTTTCACATGCATCATTATAAGACCTTGTTCATGACCCCAATCATTTTCTACTAGTGCAATGAACATATCGAGCCCCATAAGCCCATAGATTCTTAGTAAACCGTTCATGAGATTACAAACCTTAACATTCAATTCATACCTCGACAAGTAAGTGAAAGAAACTTCATTCATGTCAATACAAGACCTTCATCATATAGTCATTTAGACCAACGTAGTGAATATAATAATAAGACCACATCATACAAATTCATACCATGCACACATTCATAACAAGTAGACCAATACTATAAATGCATGCCTATGGACATAAACATAATCATACATATTAGGTCACCTTCCTAGGACATTCTAAGGAGATACTTGTGCAATGTATAGATGGGTTTATTACTTCCACCTATCCTAAGTATCTTACCTTAAGTACTCCTAGTTAGGATCCTATTCATTTTCTTCTATTGTACATTTTACTTTAGGGAAACCATAGACTTTACCAACACTAAGACAATGGGTTCTAAGCATGGAATTTTATGTTGTAGAGACTTACAATAAGTGAAGATGTTCCTACGAAGCCAAGGTAGAACATTAACAAACATCCTAGCATCCTAAGTGAATTCACTTCGCTATATTCTATGTGGCAAGCATAATTTATGGAACTAAGAGATACGTATAATCCCTCTACATGTCATTGGGCAATTGAGGCCTCCTCTCATGAGAAAACATGGGGGAATATTCCTCAAAGGGAAGTCATCACCTCATTTGGATCCATAGTGAGTATTCCTCTAAGGGAAGTCAACACTCTATAAGGAACAAATGGTAAATCTTCCTCCAAGGGAAGTCGACATCTCTCAATGTCAAGTTCACTCGGTGCTAAGCTAAGTTACCTTTATTGAAAAGTCTTTATCACATTTTTCATAAAACATAGTCTTAGGATATTCATTCCTCATATGCTTATAGCATATTCAAGCACCTCTCTAGTTTAGAGTATTCTTGGGCACACCTCTCAATCTCCCACTATTAACTAGATCATCATTCATGTTTGTGTGTATTTATATGTTTAGTAAACCTTTCATATAACACATAATGTAACATATGTTCCTATATTAATGCATAAATCTATCTGTACCTATATGAGCAATCCTTTCATATCAACACTCTAAGACACTATGCACATTCATACTTAATCAAATCATATACTTAACATTATAGCATATAAGTCATATTCATAACATGTTCATACAATCCTATGCATGTCCTTAGAGGACCAACTTAGGAACTATCACATCAAGGTGCAAATGTGCAATAAATAGTCAAAGTCCTATACCGTTGCCTATGCTTGTACATCTATCAAGTAATCCTAGTGAAGGATATATCACACAACATCATAAAATAGTAAACATAGCATAAGACTCATTTATTTAAGACATAAAACCTTTTTACAGTAAGCTTTAGTTTTTATGTACTTATACTATCTTAACATAATATATAACATTATAAGACCTCATCATAGGAAGCAATTACATATAATCTTAACATAACCATATACATGCTCGTCACAATAGCAACATCACCTAGATTCACACCTAGAGAAGAAGGCTTAGCACAAGTTACACATAAGGTGATCATCATAGTAACTTCTTCATTTAATCATCAATTTGACTTCAAGGGAATGGTAAACACATATATAATGACAATAAATTAAACACCGCCACTATAAGTGGACTATATCACACAATGTGATACAATGCTCCATCAACAACATTAATATAGAAAAGTAGAGGAGATAAGCATTCTTACCAATTTCTCACCCTTTGATCATCATTGATAAATACACCTTGTTTATCAAGTGTTAATATATGTAGGGCACTAGCTATATGTAAATTAATCATAGAAGAAACCATTTACAAATCGCAACAAGATCATACTATAACATAATACAAGGCATCTAATATGTATTGGAAAGTAGAGAGTCTTACATCACTTAGTAACATGCTTTACTCTCTTTACCATGGATAAGATCCATAATATACCAATAATTCCAATCTAGAGCACTAGTTTAAAGTCATATAAATCACGTCTAAGTCATGCATCATCAAACCTAGAACTTAGATTTCATCATGTACATAACGTTGTCAATCAATAGACTAGAAGAACCTGGATCAATTCATGTAGGTATTTTTTTAATATTGATGATAAAGGATTTATACCCACCATTCATCCATAATATAAACTTAAGGTAGTAGCTACAATCATCAACACCAATTCGAATTCAACATTAAATCATAAAAAGACCAACATTACAGTGAATCATGGAAAACAAGACTAAGCATGTAAAAAATTTTCATACATTGAGCACATGGATTATTAATCATAAATTCAATACCAATTCATATAAACAACATTATATATAACCACTTCTATGTAATAGAATCATATTTCAATCGATAACAAGTCAAGATCACAAAGCCCATGCAAGGAGTAAATCGATTTAGGGAAGGAACATGGGTTCATCCTGCTATTGGATTAAAATCACGTTCAAACCAATACGTTAACATAAATTAATCATGATTTAACAATTAAAAACGTTTTGGGAAAGAACCCATGGATAGGTTGAAGAAGAAAAACTTGATCATGTTTTTCTCTTCGAAAACTTTGAGATTAACTGTCTAGATGAAAAGATTACTAGAGATGAAGGATCATAATACCTTTCTAGTTTAAAACATCTAAAACTTGGTCACGAAACCATGAGAATCCAATCTACAAGCAGTTCTTGAGCTTCACCTACAATTGAGGTTCTAGAGAGAATATTTTTGGAGGGAAAGGTTTATTTTGTGTAGATGGACTGGGAATGGGTTGTAAACGTTTTAGATAACTTATATACACCCAAAAGTAGATAAATGAACCTATTAGAGTTTGGTTAGGACGTGGGGTAAATTTCCCATTCACCCCTTAAATAAACACAGATGCGAGGAGCAGTTTCATGACACTATCGATGGACACAATTGACTGGCCGTCCTTTGGCTTCGTCAATTGGTCCTTGCTAATTTTTGGGTTTATACCTTCTTAATATAAGTGTACATCTATGATACCTCACCAACGGTCTGTTAGTCAACCAACTGGTCGTCGTTTGGTCTGTTGATTGACACTGCCAAGGCATCCCACATTAATTTCACCTAAAAACTGCTCACACTCCTCCAAACAGGCTAGGCCCCATCAAGATACACATAGAGCGTCTTAAGTGCTATCTTTCGAATGCCTTGGACGTTCTTGGTCGTTTGACTTCCAAACTTCTTGAAACTCCAAAAACCATCTTTAAACAACATTATAACTCATTTTAATACTTCATAAGATCATTACATACAATATATAAATACGTATAGACACATGAGGCACATAGGTGACTAATCATCGAATGTTTTGGTCTTCCCTTGACGTTTGACATCCAAATCACCTCAAAATTTACACACTGCCTCTAAACATATTATAGTTCATTTTAGGAACTTTAAAATTTAATAAGAACATGTTAGGCTCTAGATACCATAACTCATTTTTGGGGGTCTTAGAATATCCCCACTTGGGAACATTCATCCTCGAATAACACTTAGGACACTTTAATAACAACAAGGACTTCAATGCATCATATTTAAGTTCATAACATTTATAGCATCAACAAATAATTTTAGCACTTAATGGACACAAGAAAGTAAAACTTCCATTCACTCACTCTTAATGCATCAAGCACAAAGTCTCTTATCATGTTCATAGGAGGAACATCATTCTCCTAATCATAACATGGTCATTACACTTCAATTCAGTAAGAGCTTATGTTGCAACTAATGTAAGTCACACTTAGGCAGATTTCAACAAAATTCAAGAAGAATTAGGCACTCATAGTCCAATGCACATAGAATTGAGTTAATTGAATCAACAAAGATCTTTTTTAATTAGACCTAGAGCTATAAAGGTCATATTCAACCATACCATGCTTACAAGTGGTCATGGAGGAATGTCCTTCTCCTCAACCCACATACATGTATAATGAGTTCACACCTAAGCAAACTACAAGGTCAATTAACTCTTAAAATGAGAAATTCTCAACTTTTAAACAAAGGCATGCTCATGTTTCCTTCCTAGTGAAGTCCAAATGGTAAGTTACACCAAACACATCACAACAATTTTAAAGTAATTTCACAAAATGTCAATTTATAAAATAGTACTTACCTTCACAGTAAGCATCCTGGGAGAAGAATAACACACATCATAGGCACACACATTAACACTTTGCTAAAAATGCTTTCACTTTTAAAAAATGAGCCTAAAATCATGCTTCCCAAACCATCCAAGTCACATTATTTTCAAGAGACTCAACATATTTCATTTTAAAGAGACTCTACTTTTCATAATAATACTAAACATCACATCTCACAAGTGACTATTACCATGTTTCTTATCTTATCTCATGAAGTCAAATGCACAACTAGCATATCAAGATGCAAATGAACATGACAAAACATGGATTTTTAACAAAAATTTTCTTTCATGCACTTTGGAATCTTCACATATCTTTAACGTAATGTCAATCAATACATACCAAACATGTAAAGGTCATGCAATTCATACTTTATACAAAACTCTATTCATGAACAAACTTACTAAAAATTCATTAGCTTCAAGTTCAAGTAAGAATAGAAGGACAAGGTAAAAAATATCTACAACCTTACTACTCCATCACCATATCCCACTTAGGGTAAACCCAATTAAGATCAACTTAACCCAACCTTAAGAGAATCTTAACTAAACAATCTTAATTTTCATCACTTAAAAGTGATTACAACTTTTGAAGGAATTTACAGTAAGTCAACCAAGGTATTCTAAGCCTTATAAATCTAGGCAAATTATCCCTCAATTATCAAGTTTGGACATACTATTTAACCACATAAGGTTTTCACAATACAATAAACACCAAGGTCATACATCATTAGGGGAAACAACAAGTAGACTTAGTCATAAGGACTTCCCCTTTTCTTTCAACATTAATGTAAGGTAACTTCTAGGTCAATAAAACCTACATCATCACCCTACATAGATAAGAGTACTACCCTCAATTCTAAGGGAAAGAATCTATTTCCACAACATCAAGGGAGTGACAACAAATAAAAAGTTAGAAACAATTCTACAACTCATCATTCCATAAGACTCTCATTCTTCACTCCAAATAGCAAATATCCTTTTTTACATTCATTACCATGTTCATACGAATCAATCCTATACACATTTCCACAACTTCCAATCAAAGGACCATTTATTTGATTTCCCAAAAATATTACATTAAATTGACTAGCTTTACAATGATCATGCTTCAACATTCCAAAAATGCAACATTTAGGCAATTGATGGGAAAACATGACAATATGAGATATAAAACTTTACCAAGAAAAGCATCCTATAATCACACCTATGATTAAGTCTATACAAAGGTCTCCAATCCATAATAGACAACTTATCAAGGACCACATATATACAAAGGGAATCATTTAACACTTTTAAGCACATATTCTTAGGGTAGCATGCTTCCATAGGTAGTCACTAAGGATTTTAAGTTAAAATCATAGTATTAGGGTACCATTATAAAAAAACCATATAGTAACCAAAAGAAAATTATGTCAACCATAGTAACTTCTAACATGCTTTAAATATATCTTGACATACATTTCTCAATATAACATACTATTTCACATAAATTTCATATATAGCATAATTGGCATCACATCATCAAAATATGCCAAATTCACCTTCACACATACTCATTCAACCATAAAGCAAAGGTAATGAACTAAACTAACCTTTTCTCCCTCAAGTATAGAGAATAATCTCATCCAAGCAATCACATCTAAAAGACCACCGGACAAGAAAACATAAGAGAGATATCTCATAGAGTTAAGTTCTATGGCACGATATGAGATAATAATGAAGATGGGAAACTCTATCGTCGTATAGACTCTCGTACCATTTGATGTGTTGCGACTTAACACCAATGATACAAGACTCTACTAGACGTCATAATATGATACTTCTTGGACCCTAAACCACTTCTAAAACCTCGTGATCTGTAACCACATTTTTCACAACCGAGGATCACCCCTAATAAGTAATATGGAGTACTTGACCTCTCAAAGGTCTTATATAAGACCATAATTATCATTCATCGCATTAACATAGTAAATTTAGCACAAATTTAAAACTCTTAATAACACATAATATGCTAGAAACTTAACTTCATATATGTATAAAATATAAGTCGTAAAACATATTTAGACCCTAAGTCAATTTTCCATATTAGACTCAACAACATTAGTGTACATTAGGGACACGAACCTTAAGACACATTACATAGCTATACAATATTTAAGCACTATACAGTAAAGACATAAGTAGGTGATCCTTGAACTTAAGGATCCCTTTCATTGAGCTTGGGAATCATCTATTAATATCTTCACCATTAAAGACATCCTTTAAGCATCCATAACCTACACTTTGTGTAAAATATAGAGAAGAATGGGAATAGTACAAGAATACAGTAAATATGGCAACAATGCAAAAACATGCATTTAAAAGGGACATTTTCTTGAAATCATACTTCATGCCTTTTTGAGTATATCTTTATAAAACCTTTAAGTAATAACATTTATATAATTCATATGCTTCATATAAACATACTCAAAGTCCAAACATCATATAAAATCACATATAGAATTTAAGTCCCAATTGACGTTACTTTAGAGTGATCTCATTCTTCGTAATAGTGAACTCCTTTTTTTTAATTCATTAGCCTCCTCAATAACCCTTTAGTGATACTTGGTGCAATGCATCACCTTAGGACCACAGGGAAAACAATACATACTACTTACACAATCAAACACATATCAACATAGAAGTATAACCCATTACAAGACACATTCAAGTCAAGACTATATTGGCTTTACAGTAAGCTACTTCAAGTTTGAAATATTTTTACTTCTTTTCACATCCATCATCATAAGACCTTGTTCATGACCCAAATCTTTTTCTACTAGTGCAATGAACAAATGGAGACCCATAATCCCATATATTCTTAGTAAACCCTTCATGAGACCACAAACCTTAACATTCAATTCATTCCTCAACATGTAAGTGAAAGCAACTTCATTCATGTAAGTACAAGACCTCCATCATAAAGTAATTTATACCAATATAGTGAATATAAGGATAAGACCACATTATATGAATTCATACCATGAACATCTTCATAACAAGTAGACAAAAACTAGAAAGTCATTCATATGGAAATAAACATTTTCATACATAAGAGGTCACCTTCCTATAACTTACTAAGGAGATACTTGTGAAATGTCTAGATGGGTTCATTACTTCCACATATCCTAAGTAACTTCACTGACGTCCTCATAGTTAGGATCCTATTCATTTACTTCCAATGTCCATTTTACTCTAGGGAAACTATAGCCTTAACCGACACTAAGACCATGGGTGCTAAACATGGAATTTGGTGTTGTAGAGTCTTACACCAATGGAAGGTTTTCCTACCTAGACAAGTTAGAAAATTAACAAACATCCTCGAATCCTAAGTGAATTCACATTGCTAGATCCGATGTGGCAAGCATAATTTATGGAACTAAGAGATAGCTATAATCCCTCTTTATGCCATTGGGCAATTGAGGCCTCCTCTCATGAGAAAACATGGGGAGATCTCCCTCAAAGGGAATTCATGACCTCATGTGGATCCATAGGTGAGTATTCCTCAAAGGGAAGTCAACACTCTATGAGGAACAAATGGTGAATCTTCATCTAAGGGAAGTCAAAAGCTCTCAATGTCAAGTTCACTCAGTGTTAAGTTAAGTTCCATTTATTGAAAAGTCTTTATTACATTTTTCATAAAACAAAGGCTTAGGATATTCTTTCCTCATATGCTTATAGAATATTCAATTACCTATCTAGTTTAGAGTATTTGTGGGCACACCTCTAAATCTCCCGTTATTAACTAGATCATCATTCATGTGTGTGTGTATTTATAAGTGAGCAAACCTTTTACATAACACATATGTCGCATATGTTTATATATCAACGTCTTAGTCTATATGTGTACCTATATGATCAGTACTTTCATATTAACACTCCAAGACACTATGCAAATTCATACTTTATCGAATCATATATTTAACATCATAGCATATAAGTCATATTCATAACATGTTCATACAATCCTAAGCATGTTCTTAGAAAACCAACCTAGGAACTATCCCATCAAGGTGCACATGTGGAATACATACTCAAAGTCCCATACCCTTGCCTATGATCATCTTAGTTAATGATACATCAGACAATGTCATAGAATAGTTAATATAGCATACGACTTATTTATATAACACTTACAACCTTTTTACAGTAAGCTTTAGTCATTATATAATATACTAGCTTAACATAATATATAACATTATAAGACCTCATCATAGTCATCAAGTACATATGACCCTAACATAGCCGTATACATGCTCATCACAATAGCAACATCACCTAGATTCACAAGTAGATAAGAAGGCTAGGAACAAGTTACACATAAGGTGATCATAATAATCACTCCTTCATTTAATCATAAATTAGTCTTCAAGTCCATGGTCAACACATATACAATGACAATAAAATAAACATTGCCACCATAAGTGGATCATACGACACAATTCCATACAAGGATCCATCAACTACATTAATATAGAAAAGTAGAGGAGATAAACATTCTTACCAATTTGTCACTCTTTGGTAATCTTTTCTAAATACACCTCGCTTATCAACAATTCATATGTATAGGGCAGTAGATATATGAACTTTAATCTTAGAAGAAACCATGTACAAATTGCTACAAAATAATACTATAACATAATACAAGGCATCTTATATGTATTGGAAAGTAGAGAGTCATACATCACTGTCATTACCATGGTTAACATCCATAAAATATTATTATACCAATCTAGAGCAGTAGTTTTAAGTCATATAGATCACGTCTAAGTCATGCATGATCAAACCTAGAACTTAGATTTCATCATGTACATGACGTTGTCAATCCATAGACTAGAAGAACCTAGATCAATTCATGTAGGTATTTTTTTTATATTGATCATAAAGGATTTATACCCAAAATTCATCCATAACATCAACTTAAGGCAATAACTACAATGATCAACACCCATTCAAATTCAACATTAAACCATAAAAAGACCAACGTTACAGTGAATCATGGAAAACTAGACTAAGCATGTTCATATCTTGATACATTGATCCACATGTATTCTTAATCAAAAATTCAACTTTAATTCATGTAAACAACAGTAGATACAACTACTTCAACGTAATAGAATCATAATCCAATCGATAACAAGTCAATATCACAAAGCCCATGCAAGTACTAAATCGATTTAGGGATAGAACATGAGTTCATCATGAAACTGGGTTAAAATAACGTACAAACCAATACATTATCATAAAATAATCATGATTTAACCATTAAAAACTTTTTGAGAAACAACCCATGGATAGATTGAAGAAGAAGAACTTGATCATGTTTTTCTCTATGAAAACTTTCAGATTAACTCTCTATATGGAATGATAACTAGATATGAAGGATCAAAATACATTTTTAAAGTTGAAAACCTCCAAAACATTGTTAGTAAACCATGAGAATCTAATCTACAAGCTGTTCTTGAGCTTCACCTTCAAAACAGGTTCTGAATAGAATATTTTTGGAAGGAAAAATTTATTTTGTGTAGAGGGATTGGGAATGGATTGTTAATCTTTTAGAAGACTTACATGCACCCTTAAGTATATAAACAAACCTATTATAGTCAGGTTAGGACGTGGGGTGAATGTCCCATTCGCCCCTTAGATAAAACAAACGCAAGGCAATAGTTACAGGCCACATAGACGGACCCAATCGAATGGCCGTCCTTTGGCTTCCGTCGATTGGTCCTTGGGAAATTTTTGGGTTGATACCTTACCAATATATGTTTTTATCTATGATACCTCACCAACTGTCCATTGGTCATCCAAAAGGCCATGGTTTGCTCCGTCGATTGACACTCCCCAGGCAGTGTCTCGACCAGCCTTGGGTCCTTCTTGTCGACTCTTTTGTGGAGCCCTTTAGAAGTAGTACCTGGGCGTTCTCAACGTAAATAAAAACCTTAAAAATTTATAGACCTTAAACATGTGTTAAATCCAAAAAAAATACTTGCAACTCGTCAAAACAGGCTAGGTCCCGTCAAGACACACGTTGTGCGTCTTAAGGGCTATCTTTCGAATGCCTTGGATGTTCTTAGTCGTTTGACCTCCAAACTTCTTGAAAATGCATATAACATCTTTAAAAATCATTTTAAATAATTTTAATACTTCATAAGACTATTTCATAAAATATATAAACACGTATAGACACATGAGGCACATAGGTGACTAGTCGTCGAACGTTTGGTCATCCCTTGACGTTTGACTTCCAAATTACCTAAAAACATTGAAAGCTGTCTATAAAACATATTATATTTCATTTTAGTACCTCATACCTTAATACAAAAATTATAGGATCTATACACCCTAACTCATCGTGTCTAAAGTTTTAATTTTGCTACTTTTCATACATGTATGCAATGAATGATGTCAAAGAGCTTGTACAAGACCTTCGAGACGTCGATTGCATCATGCTAGAATTTGAGAATACCATTTATTCTTGGTTCTACTGTAGGGTCGTGACACTGTTTCAAATGATGCCCTTGAAGGACTGGCCATCGAGGGGACTACGAGGCGTAGGTTGGGGTCTCATGGTTTCGGGGTCGATTTCACTGTAAGTTTTACGTTAGGTTATCTTAATTATTTAGTTTATATTATTATTTAAGGGTTAATGTATGTTTCATTAAATTATTTGGGGGACCATATAAGGACTACCCCTCATTAAACTAACTCGACACCCCAAAATTCCCAAACCCACTTCTCTCCTACTTCTCTTTACTTTTGCTCTCTATTCAAAGACTCCATTAAAGACAAAGCTTCAAGGATAACTAGGGCTTCAAGAATTCATATTTTCTCCATCAAACTCTAGGGTATCCTAATGTATGGAAGCTATTCACTCTTGTGATCTCTTTCCCTAAGAGGAACATCAAATTTGGTTTCCAATAATGTCAAAAAGTTGGGTTTTCTTCCAATTTTGTAATTGATCATTCAAATTGATTTGATGTTGGTTTCCTTTGATTATTATTAATAGATTATGATTTTCATAGGCTAAGTGTTGTATTTTTTAGTCTTTGACCGTGTTTTATGAAGGATTTAATGATTGAGCCATTTTCCCTAACCCTAGGTTATGATTGAGATTGAATTGATTAGTGATGATACAATTGACTTAGTTCTTGTATAAATTACTACTTTATGATGCTAATAAGTATATTGATAGATGATTATGGTTGTATTAATGGTAAGATCTCGAAGGAGGCTTACGATGTTAAACTGGTAAGACTTAATAATCATGAGTTCTTTACTTCAATGAGGATGTCTTACATGTGATAATGGTATTCAATTAAAGTTTTATATGTTATTAAATAAAGAATATGATAATATGATGATTATGATGAAATGTATTGACTACGTGAATTGTGAGATCAAGTTAAGGGTATGATAATACAAGGTTGAATGTGAATTACTTGTGCGCCTTACTATTGTACGACTATGATATGTTTACCTCACAGATTAATGGTTGTAATAAAATTACATTCTCATGAAATACCTAATGAGATAATGACATTATTTACAACGCGTTAGTCTCATATGATCTATACTAAATATGATTATTAAGAATGACTTTGAGACATTTCAAAAGGGACTTTGACTTAGCAACGAGTGAACTTGACAACGAGAGGTATTGACTCCCTAATTGAAGGGAGATTCACTAATGTTCTCATGAGATAAGCGATTCAATGCTTCTAGGAATGTAGATGGTTCAATACATATCTCCTAGTTCCTTAACTATGTTGCCTCCATAGGAATACTAGCTAGTGGATCCAGCTAAAAAGCTATGTTCATGTTTAAGTTGTACCTTGGCAAGTAGATGTAACACCTCCAAAATGAATTAGGTGAAGATAGAGCCGAATATGTGTAACATGAGGTTTTAAACTCTTAAAATTGTTAATAATAGTGTTTAGAGGAAGTATGTGAAGTTTAGAAGTGTTTGGAGGTCGTCCAACAATGTCCAAGACGTTCGAAAGATAGCATTTAGATGCACTTGTGTGTTCTAGTGTGCTTTTGCGTATTTTACGTGTTCGTTTTTGTTCAAATAGATGAGAGGTTACTAACATATATATGAGTATATTTAGGTTTGAAACATCCTAAAATGACTCCGCAAGGACCACCCTAAGGGTCCTTGAGTAGGACCAAATTTGTGGGTCAAGACTCTAAAAATATCCTCCAACCCACGACTTTCATCGACAGACCGTAGCTTAGGTGACGCCTTGTCGATGGGGTTCATTGCTCTTCACTTATTTGTAGGATATTAATCCCTCATGAATTGATATTTGACTAAACCAAAGCCACACCAGCACGACTCATAGTCAACAAAAGCTAATTGTAGTTGGGTTCGCGAGTGCTCTACCTTTTTCGTGCATTATCTCGACCTTGTGAGAGGTAATTTAGGTAATTCATCCAGCATTCTAAAATTTTCTTGTCTGGTTAGTGATATACCATGGTTTCACGGTATAATTAATACTTTTTTCCTTAAGTTTAGTGTGTCCAAAAGCCTTTTGTGTGCTAATTTTTATATCAGTTTATCTTTGTTTTGCAAAAAATCTGTCCAAAGCTGAATGAAGAAGTTTTGAGCGAAGAAATGCAGAAGAGACCACCTACGGAGCTTATGACGGTCCGTCGTGCTTGTGACGGTCCGTAGGTGGCAGCGTAGTGCAGCTGGTGAAGGAAGATGGGGAAGTCTGACCAAGTGTGGGGTTACGAAGCTTGTGACGGCCCGTCGTGTCTATGATGGTCCGTCCTGCAGGTTCGTCATGAAGTTTAGAGAAGTGATCCTAGTACCCATATTCCAAGAGTTGAAATGTTTTGAAACGAAGGCCCTCGACAGACCGTTGTGCCTATGACGGTCCGTCATACTTGCCATCGAGGGTGGTGAAGAGAGAAGCAGAAGAAATTGCATAAGTATGGGACGACGGAGTCCATGATGGTCCGTCGGGACCATGACGATCCGTCGTGTGGTCCGTCGACCCAGCCGCGTTTTTGCAGATTTCCAGCAAATAGAGTCCTTGTTTAATTAGGTTTTTTATTTTTTATAAATAGTTTGAAAAACCTCGTTTTTGAGGGTGGAATCATGTTAGGTTAGACTCCGTATTGTTAGACACCACATAACTAGACTCTTACATTGTTAAACTCCGTATTGGTAAACATTGTTTTGTGAGATTCTTGATAATCATTATTCTTTTTGTGAGATTATTGATTACTTTGAGATTCTTGCAAGTGATTTTTGGGGACTAATCAAGAAAACTATTGGATTTTACTCTTTCTCATTGAAGTAAATACATAAATTCATATCTACTATATTTGAATATTGTGTTTATGGCTATGAGTAACTAAACTCCATAATTAGGGTTGTGGGAAAAATAGGAAATAATGAGATAAACCCTAACTAAAATAACAATTCTAGAATAATGTCTTGCATGTATTAATAAATCTTTCGATTAGAAGTCCTTTTAACGGATGGCCAACGTTAGAACTCGCCTTAATGCTACTTGCCGGACCAAGGAGGTAGATAATAGGAAAAGAATTATTAACATAGATTTAGTATATACTATCTAATAGGCTAGTATTAATTAGTACGAGGTAATAACTTAGTCAAATATCGAATACGATGCTTAATATGAGGTAAGGATAAGGGTTAAGATAGGAACACACGTAGCCGGACCAAGGTGAGGAGTGAGATTTTCTAGATGCCGGACCAAGGATTTAGAAATACATAACTTATCACTTTGCATGCAAGATACTAGGAAGAATTATTATAGTAAGAATTATCAAGTTATGAACCTGTGGGGAACGCGTAAACCCTAGTTACTTTGATTAAAATCAAAATTAAAAGTTGTTAAGTGTCTCTGTCAAGTTTGTTAATTAATTTTACTCATTTAGAAATAGAAACCTCCCTTTATTGTTTTTACTTTCCAAGGAAGTCATTGACCAAACAATTGTAATAACAGGTTGAAGTTAAGTCTAGACTATTTTCCTCGTGGGAAAGATCCCAACCACACTAGTTGGGTTATTTACTTGACACGACCGCTTTACTTCTTATTTGAGAAGTAAGTTTGAGCGTATCAAATTTTGGCGCCGCTGCCTGGGAATCTAGATTTTAGATTAACTTAAACTTATTACTATAGTTTAGTTGATATTTTCGTGATTTTACTTTGTTTTATTATTTTTGATTTCTTTTCAGAATTATCCTCCTTGTATGCCAAATACACGGAGAGGAAGAGAACCCTTGTTTCTCTACGATCACGAGTTAGAGCAGACACTGCGCAATATGAATCGAATCTTGGGAATAAATGATGAGGATTCGAACCAGAACATCCCAGCTCCGGTTGATGTTCATGGTCAGATGTTACCCGATGCTCCGGGTGAACATCAACAGAGGGGACAAAATCCTGTTCCATGGCCCCAAGCATACTACAGAGGGTATGATCACATAGCAGACTCGGATGGTCCACTTGTCTTGCCCACTCTACCCACGTAGCCTGATGCAAATACTTACTACCGGAGGTTTTTTTCCAGAGCTACCTTCTGAGGATCCACATGCCCATATAGCTAAGGTAAGGGCAGTGTGTAAAATTTGTGTGGGGGAGCCTAATTTAGATCTAGATGTAATAGGGCTCAGAGTGTTTCCTCTCTCACTGACGGGAGAGGCTGCTATATGGTTCACTGAGCTCCCATACAACTCAATCTTCACTTGAAACCAATTAAGAGATGTTTTCTTAGCACGCTACTATCCGGTCTCCAAGAAACTAAACCACAAAGACAGAGTGAACAACTTTGTGGCACTACCAGGAGAGTCAGTTTGTAGTTCTTGGGATAGATTCACCTCATTCTTGAGAAGTGTTCCAAATCACCGTATAGATGATGAGTCACTGAAGTAATACTTCTATCGGGGATAGGATGATAACAATAAAGCGGTGTTGGACACTATAGCAGGTGGATCTTATGGGGAGTGTCCTTATGCTGAGATCGCTGAAAAATTAGAGAAAATCTCCCGAAATAACAAAGCTTGGAGTACAAGGAAGTCTTATACAGGGAGAAACACCTTCGCAGTACAGTCCACTCACAACCCAGCCACGGATGAGATTCGTGAAGAAATGGCTCAGATGAGAACTGAGCTTGGGTTGGTACTAAAACATGTCACAGGGGGTGCGAAAAAGATAAATGCAGTTAACTACTTGGCTAAATCACCACCTCCTAATGATGAGTGCTATTATGCGGAGGAAACTTATGCAGTAAATGAGCAAACGAGGGGTTTCCGACCAAGCGCCCAAGGCTCAAATCAGGATAACTGGTGCCAAGGTCAAAGGAACCAAGGTCAGAACTATGGTAATTACAACTGTGAGGGTCATTATGTCCGAGATGGAAACTACAACTGTGACAACAACTTTAACAGGGGTAACTATGCTAATAAAAACCATAGGAATGGGCCCTATGTCCCCCCTCAAAATCATGAAGTTACTCCTAGAAATGGTGGGGATAGTATGGCGCGAGTTGAGGATATGTTGCCAACAATGATGAGGAGGTTCGATGATAGTGATGAGCAGATTAGAAAGTTGAGGTGTGATTTAGCTAGTATTGGGCAAAAAGTTGATACACATGCAATTTCGATTAAGCAGATGGAGTTGCAAATGGCCAATCTATCTGTGACAGTGAACACGTGGCAACTGGGCACTCTTCCTAGCAACACTGTCCAAAATCTAAAGAATAATGTGCACTGTATGGCAATCACTACTCGGGGTGGTAAGCAAACCATTGACCCACCTATGCCATCTACTGAGGAAAATGTAAGGGTAGTGGTGAAGCAGAGGAAAGTAATGGAAAAGATGAAGAAGTACCTATCAAGGTATTTCCCATTCCTAGACCACCACCACCTTTCCCTCAGAGATTAGTGAAATAGACCGAGGATGGTAAATATCGGCGTTTCATAACAATGTTGAAGCAGCTTTCTATCAATGTCCCTTTGGTAGAAGCTCTAGAACAAATGCCCGGTTATGCCAAATTTATGAAAGATCTTGTCACCAAGAAAAGATCGGTATCTTTTGAGGATGATGATAGACTACAGCATTGTAGTGCTATTGCTACAAGATCCCTCGTACAAAAGAAAGAAGATCCGAGTGTGTTCACTATTCCTTGTACAGTTGGGTCATTACATTTCGCGAAAGCATTATGTGATCTAGGGGCAAGCATAAATCGCATGACCTTTAAATTTACAAGAAGTTGGGTTTGGGGGATCCGAAACCTACTGCGATGCAGCTACTGATGGTTGATCGGACAGTGAAATGGTCTACAGAGATACTCCATGATGTGCTCGTAAAAGTGGAGTCATCCATCTTTCTGGATGATTTTGTTATTCTTGATTGTGAGGTCGATTTTGAAGTGCCTATTATTCTTGGGAGGCCATTCGTTTCTAGAGATTGAGCCTTAGTTGATATGGAGAACGGACAAATGACATTTCGGTTGAATAATGAAGAAGCAACCTTCAATATTTGTAGGACCATGAGGCAGAGTGGTGAGCTCCAATCGGTATCTACCATATCCCACAAACAAAATGTGAAGAAGGAGACTGAACAGAAAAATGCAAAACAAGAGTTTATGGTTGGGGATTTGGTGCATGTAGACAGTTCTGGAATGCCTTGTCTTCCGGGCAAGCTCAAGCCCAAATGGATTGGCCCTTACTCGATTACCCAAGCATTCCCTCATGGAGCAGTTGAGTTTAATGCCAAGGAGGGAGTATGGTTTAAGAGGAATAGAGATAGAATAAAACTCTATTTTTGGCATAAAGCATCGGGGAATGAAGTGATAGAGGCATACCATCTTGATGAAATCTGAGTAATCAAAGGTCCCCAGTCGTGCCGCGACATTAAATCAGGCGCTTTTTGGGAGGCAACCCAATACTTATAGTCTTTTTAGTAATGGTAGCATTCTCTACTAATGGGTGTTAAATTTGAAGGCGCATCACCAGGAAATTCTGCAGAAGATCACTTTGAAACAGTCACCAACGGACACATGCGACGGTCCATCTGCTCTCGACGGTCCATCCTGCACAACCGTGGTGGTTGTCAGAGACCCTATTCCTAAAGGTCTCTCACATTTTCTAAGGCTCGTCCAATGGACATCTACGATGGACCGTCATACTCTCGGTAGTTCGTCCTGCATAACCGTCATGGCGGTCAGAGACCCCACTCTTAAGGGTCTCCCGGTTTGCTTCACCTACCACTCTTGTATTTCATATTTTTTATGCATTGGGGACAATTGCATGTCTTTTTGTTTGGGTGGGGTAAATGGAAAGTGAGTGCTAGGGTGAAGTATGAGTACCCCAATTCACTATCCTCTTTTGGGGTTTTCTTGACTGTGTTCTTTTTCCCTAAAAGACTGATTACATTTTCTGTTGAACCGGCATGTTTATATATTTTGTACATAATTTAATTCTGGAGCATGATGGCTAAAATGATATCCTGATGAACTGGAAAATAATGCATGACTAGGAATAGTAACTGATAATTGTGTGGCTCTAAGCATTAAATAGAGTTACACCATTGCATTACCCTAAGTCTTAAATTCGAACTAGGTGTCTTATAATCTTGTATAGTGATGAAATGTCAAGTGAGTTTGAGGAAATTTGAATAGTCCACTATTGGTACTGAGCTAGAACTTGCCTGGTAAGTCCTGCTAAAAGTAAGCTATAATAGACAATTAGGAATGGATCATAGGCCCCTTATTCAATATAGCCCATTTCTAGCCTAAATAAAAGAAACCAAATGAAATTTATCCTTCTTTGATACAAATAATCATAGCTTAAAATGAGACCTTTCTCTTTTCACCCCAACTGATCTTTTCTGGGAACAATGTGTTGGCCCTGACCCAAGTTTGGGTATTGTGTACCTTGACTCATGACAAAGCCATGAGTTGAGGGTGGCTACTATGAGGAATGCTCTTGAAAGTGGGGTTGAAAGAACAAAGAGAGAGAAAGAACAAAAGTGAACTGACTCAAGAATTAGTTGAAAAGAAAAATAGAGAAAAATAAAAATACACAAGAAATACAAGTAAAAAAAGAAGACACTCACTTACACAAATGAAGAAAGAAGAGAAAATTAAAAGGTTAATGAATATGAGAAACTGGGCAAGATAAAATGATAGAAAGTGAAAGGTTTAGCCGATAGGTCAAGGAGGGCAAAAAGTGAATAAAGTATACCTAAATATACCCTACCTGACCCTGAGCCTATGTTACAAGCTAAGAAAGTCCTATCGTGATCCTAAGGGTTGTATAGCAAACTTAAGGCAGTGAAAGTAAGGGCAAGCTTATGGAAATAGGTATGAATTAGTGTGACTTTGTTCTTAGGGCTAGTGTTGAAAAGTAATCCCTATACTCAAACTGAAATCATTGTGTGAAAAAGAAGGATTTTGTTTTAAAGTGAGGACAAAAGTTGCAATACCATAATTGTTAGCACCTCGGTTAGAAATTGAAGAGGATAGGTGTTAATGCGTGGTGAGTCTATCTCATGTTCTGATCCCACATAATTCAAGCCAAATAGTAATAGCGTGCATAAATTTGATGAGATCAATCGGGATTGATAGCCAAATGATTGCAAAGGATAAAACATGGATACTATTGTACAAAGATTGTGTAGTGAGTCATAGTGCGTTGCTTGAGGACAAACAACGAATTTAAGTTGAGGGTGTTGATATACCGTGATTTCACGGTATACTTAATACTTTTTCCTTAAGTTTAGTGTGTCAAAAAGCCTTTTGTGTGCTAATTTTTATATAAATTTATCTTTGTTTTGCAGGAAATCTGTCCAAAGCTGAATGCAGAAATTTTGAGCAAAGAAAAGCAGAAGAGACCACCTACGGAGCTTATGACGGTCCGTCGTGCTTGTGATGGTGCGTAGGTGGCAGCGTAGTGCAGCTGCTGAAGGAAGATGGGGTAGTCTGACCAAGTGTGGGGTTACGAAGCTTGTGACGGTCTGTCCTGCAGGTTCATCATGAAGTTCAGAGAAGTGATCCCAGTACCCATATTCCAAGAGTTGAAGTTTTTTGAAACGAAGGCCCTCGACGGACCGTTGTGCCTATGACGTTCTGTCATACTTGCCGTCGAGGGTGGTAAAGAGAGCAACAGAAAAAATTGCATAAGTAGGGGACAACAGAGTCCATGACGGTCCGTCAAGACCACGACGATCCGTCGCGTGGTCCGTCGACCCAGCCGTGTTTTGGCAGATTTCCAGCAAACAAAGTCCTTGTTTAACGGATGGCCAACATTAGAAATCTCCTTAATGCTACTTGCCAGACCAAGGAGGTAGATAATAGGAAAAGAATTATAAACATAGATTTAGTATATACTATCTAATAGGCTAGTATTGATTGGTACGAGGTAATAACTTAGTCAAATATCGAATACGATGCTTAATATGAGGTAAGGATAAGGGTTAGGATAGCAACACACGTAGCCGGACCAAGGTGCGGAGTGAGATTTTCTAGATACTGGACAAAGGATTTAGAAAAACATAACTTATCACTTTGCATGCATGATACTAGTAAGAATTGTCATAGTTAGAATTATCAATTTATGAACGTATGGGGTACACGTAAACCCTAGTTACTTTGATTAAAATCAAAATTAAAAGTTGTTAAGTGTCTCTGTCAACTTTGTTAATTAATTTTACTCATTTAGAAATAGAAACCTCCCTTTATTGTTTTTACATTCCAAGGAAGTCATCGACCAAACAATAGTAATAACAGGTTGAAGTTAAGTCTAGACTATTTTCCTCGTGGGAACGATCTCAACCTCACTAGTTGGGTTATTTACTTGACACGACCACTTTACTTCTTATTTGAGAAGTAAGTTTGTGCGTATCAGTTAATTAAGGGCTTTTTGGGTATTTTATGTAGTTTTATAAGTCTAGAACCCAAACTCAATTTATTATTCAAAATCAAACCCATGCCCCAATGAAGAATCCTCTAGAACTCCATTGGAGCTTGAAGAAAGGTGGGAGCTTGGAGCTTCATTTCTCCATCAATTCTCCTTAAGTTTTGTGGATTTTCATCAATCAAGGTATGTTGTTTTATCCTTGAACTCATTTTCTTCAAGGAGCTAAACTACAAAGTGTTTCCAAGACTTTTCAAAAGATCAACTCTTCTATTTTGATATATAGGTTCTTGCAGAAAACAATTTGAATCAATGGATTGATGTTTATTGAATTATCTTATATTAAAATTCCTATGAACCCATGGAAATCATGAAATACTTATTTTGGCTATATTATGGGTAATATGATCATGCCTCTATTCTATTGATTTCTTGTGTAATTTACTTTCGGCTATTTAATTATTTTTGAAGCATGTTAGAATTGTATATAGGCTGTCCTAATTTGATGAATTTCATATTTTATCATGTTGAATTGTTGTATAGTTTGACTATTGGTTTTAATTGGTGATGATGGGTGTTGGTAAAACCTTGGTGGATTGAATTGTTTAAATTTTCTATAGAGTGGAGTTGTTAATGTTGGAATGGTGGTGTGTGACCTACCCTCTTCTATATTTCATAGTATAGGTATTTCAATTGTACTTTTTGGTAAGGTTCACTTATGGTGGTAGTACTCATGTGATTTAATTGTGAAAAATGTGGCATTGTCGGCATTACTTTATGAATTATAATGTTATAATGTAATAACATGTACGTGTGATCATTGTGAAGGTCTATATAACATATGTGTATATGTGAAGTTAAAGCATGAGTTTTTCTAGGCGATGATTGGCGTCAATGGTAGGCTATCATGATGTATTATTATGTGTCTACTTGATGTTGAAGTGTGAATCTTCCTAGTTGACTGTATAAGTCCTAATATGTACTAGGTTGATATTTCTATAGGAATTAAAAGGGTGAATTGTAGTATACCTAGTTGACCCTATGTTCTATTTCAATGTGATTATACATGCGATAACATGAAGAATGTGTGTATTGTTTTGCTAGACCTATGTCCCTCTACTTGAATCATAAAGAATGTTAATATGACCATATACTTAGTAGGATAAAGAACCTTTGGCGTGTATATGTATGTGTGAATGAAATGTGACCTTGAACATAGTTCAGAGGGTCATTAATGTGGAACCTTCAAAATATATAGAGGGTAATGATATCCTTGAAGTTTAAAGATGTAACGACATCCTTCTTGTGTGAATGATAGACTTAGGGATAGGTTGGCTGGAACGACATGAAACCATCCTTAGGAAAGTCATAAGATATCCTATTTAACCATTGTTTGGCAGCCCTAGTTGACCCATCTTTTGTAATTTGTATTATGATTTTGTTTTGACTACTATATGGTCCCTCATTATATGCCCTTAGATTGAATTACTTTATAAAAACAAAGGCTAGCACCAAGTGAGTATTCTTGGTGAGTTATTCTACTTAAGTTGAGACTAGATTACAAAGAAACCCTTGATATTCCTCAACCATGTGCCTGCATGGGATGTGTCCTAATCCTAACCTTGGAAAGTAGAACACCCTTCATCGGAGTAGGGGAGACTATCGATTCCATGCAAATCTTATATGTTTTATGTCGGTTATTGCATATTCTAATCATGTGAGATACATTCTAGTGTTGGATAAGTTCTACAAAGTGTAGGTAGTGAAATGGGAGTCTATGTAGTCAATGCACGATTAGGCTTTGAAGATATTAGTGTGTAGATTCCCTGGGTATTCTTCAAGACCATTATGTGAAAGTTCATATTTGTTGAATGTATCTTAAATGGTTAAATGAACTAAGTAACTTAGTTAAATACATGTAAATGAAAAAGGTACTTATCTATAGTAGCCTTAAGGATTTCTTATGTAGGCTTAAAGAGGGTGTGTGGCCGGTCTTTTTATATCTTACTTAGATGAGCCTTAAAGAAATTCTAGGAAGGGAGTTTTAATGATGAAATGGGAATAATCTTATCTTAGGTATTCTTATGGATAACTTAGGTGTGTGTGAATGGGTTATATGGGTTGCCACTTTATAACTTACTTTAGTGACCCTTAGAATAACCTTTTGTATGAGGGTCTCATGTTTATGTGTTTTTAAGCAATGTTGATGCTATAGTGTGGATTGTGACTTTTATGTGATTATGTTAAGTTGAAGTTTTTTCTTATAATATATTATGAAGTTTTGTTTTAAATGAGTGTGTTTGAAAAAATGTCCTTTTAGCATGATTTTAATTGCATGTCACCATACTAAGTGCATTCAAATGTACTAATTCCATATATTTTTTCTTATCTCTAAAGGTGTAGGTGGCATTTGATAAGAGTCATTTGAAGTGAAGCTTGAATATTAGCATTCATTCAAACAAAGTTGTGGTATGTACTGAAATGATTTGATGACATATCTATGTTTAGTTTTCTTGTTAAAGACATTGTAATAGACTTAGATATTTCTATTTTGCTGAAGTATGGGACGTGACACAAGACATTCGTGTGTCTAAGATGACTACAAGAGACTTAGACTTTTTTCTATGATTTTGTATGAAAGATATTTTGAAGTATCATTCGATTGTTGTGAAAAGTTTTAATTTCGCACTATTTTTTATACATGTATGCATTGAATGATGTCAAAGGGGTTGTACAAGACCTTCGACAGGTCAAGTACGTCGTGCCACGATCATAGAATACCATTAATTCTAGGCTATATTCTTGGGTCGTGACAATATTGGTATCATATCTTAGGCTATGAAGTAGTGTTAGAGATCCAAAGTCTCATTAAAGCCAAGTCTAGTAGAGTCTTGTTCGACGGTGTGATTTGCGACACATCTATGAGCTAGAGGATATAAGAGGATAAAGTTTTACTTTCTTCATCACTCTTGTGTCATGAAAATAATGTTGAGGTTATAATTATCTATTCCTAATATCTTCTCTTGTTTTTATAGGAGTTGACTGCAAGAAGAATGGTCACAAGAAGGTTGGAAAAGGAAGGAGTGCATGAGAGAGTTCCCCAAGGTGGACATGTTCCACAAGAAGTTCAAATTTCTCAAGGTCTCCAAATTCCTCCCCAAGTTGACCAAGTCCCTATTGAGGGTGGAGGTAATGAGGTTCTGGTGGTTCCCCCAGACATGAATAATGGGGAGATTAGAGATGTTCTACTTGCTTTAGACCAAGCCATGATAACTCGTGTTAATAGGGATGTTGAACCTAGGTTAATGCTATAAAGAGTACCATTACCTCTAGGTAGAGGGTCTTTGTGAGGATGAACCCTCCTATATTTATTGTCTCTAAGGTGGGAGAGGATCCCCAGAGTTTATTGATGGTGTGTACAAGGTGATGAGTACTATGGGAGTGACTTCTTGGGAAAAGGTGCAGTTTACTTCATACTAATTGATATAAGTTTCTCAAGTATGACACACTCAATAGAAAGACAATAGGTTGGTTCAGTCAGGTCTTATGGAGTTGGAAGAACTTAAGGAGGCCTTCTTAGGAAAGTACTTTCTCCGTTTGAGGAGGGAGGTGAAGGTTAACGAGTTCATTCACCTTTGTCAAGGAGACATGAGTGTCGAAGATTTCTCTTTGAAGTTTACCTTGTTGTCTAGGTATGCTTCATCCATTGTGTCTAACCCGGGGGATGAGAGGTATACGTTTGTGACCGGAGTTGTCGAGCTTGTGAATGAAGAGTACCGTACAACCATGCACCATAATGACATGAATAATTCTATGCTTATGGTGTATCAACAATCTATTGAGGAGTTCAAACTTATTAGGATATGAAGAAATTTGAAAAGGGGTAAATTCGATGAGATAAACCAACCTAGGTTAAAGAATTGGGACCCAAACCAAGATGAACCTAGTGCTCCTAAGGTCAAGATTGAGGGTGGTATTAGATCTCAAGGTTTTAAGCCTACTTATAAAATGGGTTTATATGATTTTGTCTCTCATACTTTCATGCTTCCATCATAAATTGCTTAAGAGTTGCATTATTGAATGTTTGAGCATTTTTCACTATAAGATATTTAGTACTTCACAGTAAAAAATATAAGAATTTTACTTGATTGTTCTTTCATGAAAATAGGTTATAATGTGTATAGAAGTTATTTATATGAGAATGATAATGCATAGAGAAGGAAGTTCCTCCTAAATGAAAGGAAGATGTAAGTCTTATTGCATGATGAATTGTAGAAGTAGTTTTTATCTTCTTGTTGTGGTTTGAGTCTCTTTATTATGTGAAATTGGTATTTCTCTTATATTTGTGTATTGTATATTGTGTGTTATGATTATGTGCTTCTAGTCTTCAATTCTTTATCTCTTTAAAGTGCCTAAAGTGTAGCAAGTTTTATTAGATTTGTCCAAGTGGGGAGAATGTAACACCTTTAAAATGAATTAGGTGAAGCTGGAGACCAACATGTGTGCAATGAGGATTTAATATCTTAAAATGGTTAATCATAGTTTAGAGGTAGTGTGTGATGTTTGGAAGTTTTTGGAAGTCAAATGTCCAAGAACGTCCAATAAGTTTTGAAGTTAGCCTTCAAATGCGCTTATGTGTTCTAGTGTACCTTTGCAAGTTTTACGTGTTCGTATTGTTTCAAATTGATGTGAGAGGTTTCTAACATATATAAGAGTGTATTTCACTTGTAAAAATTTGATCAGGACTCCCAAGTACCACCCTAGGGGTCCTTGAGGAGGACCCAACTTGTGAGTCAAGACTGCCAAAACAGTCACCAACCTACGACTGTCATCGATAGACCGTAGCTTAGGTGACGCCTTGTCGATGGGGTCCTCGCTACACAATTAGTGGTGGGAGATTAAGACCCCACCAATTGATCTCTTACTAAAATTACGCCACACCAGCACGACTTGTAGTCTAAACAACGGAGCATAGGTGGGCTCGTCAATTGGTCTGCATTTTTCGCACAACATCTCTTTCTGGTGAGGGGAAGTTTAGGTAATTCATCTTACTTTTTGAAAATGGTTTGGGTGGTTACGTAAGGTATTTTTCGGCATTTTAAGTAGTTTTATAAGTCTATAACCCAAAGTCAAGTAATTATTCAAAATTAAAACCCAAACCCCAAGGAAGAATCCTCTATAACTCCATTGAAGCTTAAAGAAAGGTGGGAGCTTGGAGCTTGACTTATCCATCAATTCTCTTTAATCTTCCTTGATTTTAATCAATAAAGGTATGGTGTTTTATCCTTGAACTCTCTTTCTTAAAACTGCCAAAATTCTAAGTGTTTTCCAAGACTTCTCAAAGGATGATTTTTTTAATTTTGATATCAAGCTATGTTTTCTTGCATAAAATGATTTGGGTCAATTATTTATGATTAAATTGATGTTAACTGAATGATTTTAGGTAAAATTAATATGAACCCATGTATAATCATGAATTCATTATTTTGGCTATATTGTAGGCGATTTGATCATGTCTCCACTGTATGGATATCTTGTGTAGATTACTTTGGGCTATTGAATTATATAAAAATCATGTTAGAATTTTATATAGGATATCCTAATTTGATGAATTTCATATTATATTATGTTGAGTAATTGTATAGTTTGAGTATTGGTTTGAATTGGTGATTATGGCTATTGGGAAGAGCCTTGGTGGATTGAATTTGTTTAATTGGCTGTGGATTGGAGTTGTTGATGTTGAAATGATTGTATGTTGACCTTAAATCTTCTATATAGTGTAGTAGGTATTTAAACATTAATGTTTGGTATAGTTCGATTATGGAGGTTGTGCTTACGTGATATACTTGTGAAGAATGTGGCTTCTCGGCATTACATTATAAAATATGATGTCATCATGTAATAAGTGGTATTTGTGATCATTGTGAAGATCGATATGACTTATGTCTATATGTGAAGTTAAAGTATGAGTTCTTCTAGTTAATGATAGATGTCTATTGTAGAGTATGGTGATGTCTTAATGTGTGTCTACTTGATGTTGAAGTGTGAATCTTCCTAGTTGACTATATGAGTCCTGCGACGTACTAGGTTTATTCATCTATAGGAATGAATAGAGTGACTTATAGTATACCTAGTTGACCCTCTGTGCTACTTGAATGTGATTGTTCATTTTATAATATAAATTATGTGTGTCTTGTTGTGGTAGATCTATGTCTCTCTACTTGATACATGTTGAATGTGAATATGAACCTTGAATTAGTAGGCTAAAGCACTTTTTTCATGCAAGTGTATGTGGGAATGGAATGTGACCTTGAACATAGTTAAGAGGGTCATTAATTCGGAACCTTCAAAGTCGATAGAGGGTTATGATTTCATTGAAGTTGAAAGTCGTAATGGTATCTTTCTTGTGTTAATGATAGACTTAGGGTTAGGTTTGATGGAATTACATGAAACCATCCTTAGGAAAGTCATAAAGCTATCCTATTTAACCATTGTGTGGAATTCCTAATGGACCCATCTTTGGTAAGATGTATTATCTTTTTTATGACTACTATATGGTACCTCTTCATATGCCCTTATATTGAATAACTCTATGAGAACAAAGGCTAGGATTGAGTGCGTACTCTTGGGGAGTGAGTCTACTTAAGTTGAGACTAGACTATAATGAAACCCTTGATATTCCTTAACAATGTCCCTTCATGAGATATGTCCTAGTCCTCCCTTTGGCAAGTAGAGCACCCTCCATCGGAGTAGGGGAGACTCTGGATTTCATGCCTATCTTGTATATTTATGTTGTTTATCGCCTATTTTAACCATGTGGGATACATTCTAGTGCTGGATAAGTTTTACCAATTTTAGATAGTTGAATGGGACGCTATCTAGACATTGCACCAGTAGGCTTTGAAGATATTAGTGTGTAGGTTCTCTAGGTCATCTCCAAGACCATTATGTGAAAGTCCTTAATTTTTGAATGTCTTTTAAATGGCTAATGAAAACCGTGACTTAAATTAAATACATGTAAATGAAAAGGTACTTATGTAGAGTAGATATAAGAATTCTTAGGTATTTTTGAACAGGGTGTACGAGCGGTCTCTTCATGTCTTACTTAGGTGAGTCTTAGAGAAATTCTAGCATAGGGAGTTTAATTAATGAAATGGAAATAATCTTATCTTAGGTAGTCTTAAGGATTACTTAGGTGTATGAAGGGGTTGTATGGTCGGCCACTTCATAACTTACTAAAGTGAGACTTAGAATAACCTTTGTAGTAGGGTCTCATGTTTATGTGTTTTAAAGTATTGTTGATTCTATATTATGGAATATGACTTATATCTGTGTATGTTGACTTGAAGTGGTTTCTTATACTATGTTATGCAGATCTTTCAAAAGAGCATGTTATATACAAATGTCCTTTTAGCATGGTTTTAATTGCATGTTACCATACATAGTGCATTATAATGTACTAATTCAATATATTTTTTTCTTATCTATAAAGGTGTAGGTGGAATTTGAGAGGATTCATTTAAACTGAAGCTTGTATATTAGCATTCATTCAAAAAGAGTTGTGGTATGTCCTCAATTTATTCGACGACATAACTATGTGTAGTTTTCTTGTTAAAGAAATTGTAAGAGACTTGATATTTCTATTTTGTTGAAGTATGGGCCATGACCCAAGATAAGATGGCTACAAGAGACTAAGCCTTTTTCCTATGATTTTTTTTGAAAGTTATTTTGAAGTATTATTTGATTGATGTGAAAAGTTTTAATTTGGTACTATTCATATGCAATGAATGATGTCAAAGGTATTCTACAAGACCTTAGAGAGGTCAAGTACGTCGTGCCTCGATTTGAGAATACTTTTTTTTCTAGTGTATACTCTCGTGTCGTGACAGTAGAGCACCTTCTTTTGGTGTAGGATTTATTGACACCGTATTCCATGTTTAGTTTACATAGTCTATTGCTGGTTAAGGCAATTGTTCCTGATATACCGTGGTTTCATGATATTTTTAATGCTTTTTGCTTAAGATAAGTGTGTGTCCAAAAGCCTTTTTGTATTAATTTTTATGTAACTTTCTCTTTATTTGCAGGAAATCTGTCTAAAGATGAACGCGGAAGTTTTTGAGCATGAAATGCAGAAAGTTACCACCTACGGAGCTTGAGATGGTCCGTCGTGCCTGTGACGGTCCGTAGGTGGCATCGTAGTGAAACTGCTGAAGGAAGATGGGGAAGTCTGACAAAGTATGGGGTTGCGAAGTGCGTGATGGACCATCGTAGCCATGACGGTCCGTCCTGCTGGTTCGTCATAATGATCAGAGAAGTAGTCCCAGTACAAAAATTCCAAAGAGTTTTAGTATTATCGAACACACAGCCTCGACGGTCCGTTGTGCCTGTCACGATCCATCATACCTGCCGTCTAGGATAATAAGGAGAGCAACAAAAGAATTTGCAAAGTATGGGACGACGGAGTCCATGATGGCCCGTTGCGACCACGACGGCCCCGTCGCGAGGTCTGTCAACCCAGCCGCATTTTGACAGATTTCCAGCAATTAGAGTCCTTTTTTATTATGTTTTTGTTTCTTATAAATAGTTGTAAAAACCTTGTTTTTGGGTTAGACTCTCATACGGTTACACTCTCAGATAGTTAGACTCTTGGTTATTAGATACTTTTATGTTAGATTCTTTGTGAGGAAATAATTTTGATTATTACAATTTAGTTTATTACACTTTTCTCTCGAGTTGATTGTTGGTGATTTTGTCGATTAATCAAGTAAATTTCTGGATTTTATTCTTTCTTCTCGAAGTAAGTGCATGAATTCTTATATCATATATATGAATATTGTGATTATGACTATGAATAACTAAACTCCATAACTAGGGTTGTGGGAACCATGTGGAAATAATAAGATAAAATCTAACTAAAATAATAATTCTAGAATAGTGTCTTGCATGTTTTGATAATTCATTCGCTTAAAAGTCTTTTTAACGGATGGCCAACGTTAGAACTCGCCTTAATGCTACTTGCTGAGCCAAGGAGATAGATAATAGGAAAAGAATTATTAACATAGATTTAGTGTATACTATCTAATAGGCTTGTATTGATTGGTATGACGTAATAACTTAGTCAAATATCGCATACAATTCTTAATATGAGGTAAAGGTAAGGGTTAATATAGCAACACACGTAGCCGGACCAAGGTGCAGAGTGAAATTTTCTAGATGTCGGACCAAATATTAAGAAATACATAACTTATCACTTTTTATGAAATACTAGGAAAGAATTGTTAAAGTTAGAATTATTAAGTTATGAACCTGCGGGGAACACATAAACCCTAGTTACTTTTATTAACTGATTAAACATTGAATCTGCTAGTTGTCTAGTTTGATTTATCTAATTATCTTCATTCATTTTGAAATAAAACCCCCTTTTGATTGGCTTTGTTTTCCAAGGAAATAATTGACTAAATAATAGTAATAATAGATTAAGGTTAAGTCTGAACTATTTTCCTCGTGGGAACAATCCAAACCTCATTAGTTGGGTTCTTTACTTGATACGACCACTTTACTTCTTATGTGAGAAGTAGGTTTAAGCATATCAGTTCTCGAAAGTAAAATGAAAGTGATAAATTGAACACAAACTAGGGTGACTTGAGGGGTTCTACTTAGTGTAGGTAGGTGTATGTTACTCTACTTATACATGGCACAAGTTGACCTTGAAGTAAGTCATAGAAGGTGGATCTTATTCACTTATGACATGGATGAATGTATATGATTACATTATAGTTTGATGATCCTATTTGATGTCAGTTTCATTTATGAACATGCTATTGGTATAAGGTTATGTACATGACTATGAATATGCATGATATTTGTGTGGTTTACATGATTATGTGGGGTTATAGGCCTTAACATATGCATTGCACTTGTAGGACTGGGAAGGGGTTGTGAGTAAGGATCTTATATGATGTAATGTTATGAACTTTTGGACATGAATTGTTGTTATGACATTATGTTTTTCATGCTTATATGATCATAATTTGTTGCCGTTAATGTTGATATGACCTTATGTTTATATTATTCATGTTGACTTAAATTTATGATGATGTTGATCTTGCCTAAAATATGGGCTTGTCTTAAGTGATGTTATGACTATTGGCTTGTATATGTTCTTAATTGTGCATAAAGGCTTTCAAAAGTGAATTATCATGGTTTTGAACAAACTATCCTTTTAAGCATCATTTCAATGCTTTTACTTGCATATGTTTCCATACTTGGTGCATGTGGTTGTACTAAACCATATACTTTCCCTTTTCCCTGATAATGTAGGTTTGGGCCATTGAAGTATAGGATGCCACTTTGCAAGAATACTTGGACATTTCCCCAAGTTATTGGTACGTCCTTAATGTTTGGGGAGATTACAATTTCACTATTCTAGCTATGAATTTCATATAACTAAAGACACTATTTCATTCCTTTATCTTTGAGACTATTGTTCTAAGCCTATATGTGGCTCTTTTTATTGAAGTGTGGGCTATGCCCAAATGTTGTAATACTATTTAGATAGTTTAATGTGAGACAATGCTATTAGAATATTTCCTATGTGTTGGTTAGGTTGTGTAAATGAGAAGCCTATGTCAACTTCATAAGCCATGAGTCTATTAAACTCCATATATGATATGTTAGAGGTCTATGTAAAAGTTTTTTATTTTCTACATTTTTAGCCTGTGATATGTTATGAAGAATGCTAAGGGCTTGTCCAAGTCCTCTCCAAGGACGAAGACGCCGATTACCTCTAGGGGGCGCTCCCCGATTGTGACAGTTTCTCACCATAGGGTAGCACAGTTACCCTCATGTGGCACACATTTCTAATCCCTTCACCCCTAAATTGCTTGTTATCTCTTGAATGCTTTTATATTTTAGTTTAATTGTCACAATTGATGATTAAATTGGTGGAATTGCCCACCACTTGTTCTTACTATTATAAATGAGATATCTTAAGCAAATTTTCATGATCGGAATTCTCCACGATATACCATTCTCTATGTAATTAGACCTAGACTCTTTGATAGGTTTTTTTATTGACTAAGATTGTTGTTTCTTTTAATTTGTTTGAATGGGAAATTTAGAGCATTATAAGAAATGGTGGCGCTGGGGGAAAGTGGCGTTTGAGATTTCTAGTTGAGAAATTAGATTTTATTTTTGTGTAGCTGTAATAGATTCTTTTCTGTTTTTTTGTCGGTAGACTTGCAGGATTCTATAATAAGTGAACATGAAAGTGGAAACGATAGTCACTTAGGTCAAAAAAAGAACATTGATTATTTAAATGATATGGACATGAATGTTATTCAAACATAGGATCTATCTACATACGTCCCACAACAGGGAGGTTTGTGTTTCACACAAAGGGAATAATAATAGAATTGTTCTAGATGAAAGAAAATTTTTGGGGCGTAGCTCATGATAATCCCCACAAACACCTTAGGATTAAATGGAGGTACGTGGACCCTTTGCGTTCAAGAATATCTTTAAAGAGTTCATAAGGTTGAGTTTATTCTTGTTATTGGAGAGGTTATAAGATGGTTAGTAGAATTGCCAAATTATTCTATAACTTCATGGGAAGAACGAAGTGGTTTTTTGGGGGGAGATTCTTTCCACCCTCTAAGATGGTTAGACTTCGAACCCTGATTTGAAATTTCAAGCTTATTTGAATTGAACCTCTGCATGACATGTGGTCTGTGTACAATAAGATACTTTTTCCTTGTCCAACGCATGCTTTGGAATATTTTTTACTGCAATACTTCTGTTCCATCCTTAATTAAGTCAATAAAGGTGTGCTTATCAGTTTGTCCAAAGTAGACTAATGACACAATTGTATGATGTGGATTCTTTGTAACTAGATAATATGCCAAAGGTTAACCGAGCATGCAACACTAGAGAGGATAAGTGACTACACTATTATAGATTTTACGCTACCATGAAAGAGATTAAAACATGGAAAATATAATGACCCAACTCGAATGGTTGTCTAAACATGTCATGAGAGGTGTAATAAAGTCAGTAAATTTGGTTGGAATTAACAATGGGCAGTGCCCAAATAATGTCAAATTTGAGGCATTATGTAATAAGCATGTTGAATACTTAGGAACTCAAATGGAGGATTGTCATATAATTATAAGTGACAAGGTTGGAACAAAGGCTGGAACAACGATAGAGATAGTGGATGGAAATATTGGGAGGGTGGAATTTTGGAAAATAGTAAGATTGATAAAGATAGGTACCTGCCTCCCCATGATCATCTATGCCCAAAATAACTAGTTGGGCCAGAAGGAAGTCATACTAAAGCCAAGCTTGGAAGGAACTACAACAAGGCTAACGGGTCCAATAAAATGCTGAAGGACTTTTAAATGACTTCTCACTCAGTTTCTATCAAGCACATGGAGACCTAATAGGGTCAAATCAACATTCATCACTATCCAAGGAAAAAGAGAACATTTAATAGTGACATTACCCAAAACCACGAAAAAAAATATTGAGATTGAGAATTATGTCATGTCACGATTTTAAATATAGTTATTTTTGGGAGGAAACCGAAGTCAAACCACGGAAGTGCAAGATGCTGATTCCATATGGTCTACCGAATTAGGTCAATTTATATATGTTTGACAATTTTAAGATTCAATTGTTATTCATCAAATGTGGTCTGTGACGTTTGTTGTGAACTTCTCCTAACATAAAATGGCTAAGCATCTTTTCATATTCAAAAATCAAACCTTTTGATATCATTAAATTTGTTCTCTACGTTCTCTGACATTTCTTCTTTTTAGTTTTTTGCGAGCCTTTAGTGTTTTTTTGAAAGGTTAAAGAGTTCATTTGCTTGAATTTCCTATCAATCAAACTCTATTTCCTTGATTGTTGACTTCGGCTCCTAAGAAGGTTGATTTTTGAGATTTAAATTGCATATTGTTTGTGGGATTGCAGCTAGTAAGTGTTATTGTTTGATAGATTTTGATGGGTAGAATCATGTTGTGCAATTTTAATTGCATTCTAAGGCAAATCTAAATATGTTTGTATAAATTTGAAACTGAAATGATAAATAAGTTGGGTTTGAGTTAAATTTTAGTGTGGGTGATGTTTGATAAGCCCATTGTTTACCCAATTGCATGATTTTGCCCAATGATGGATAGAGTCACTATTTTCTATAGGGAAAATCATTAACTTGTGCAATACTTAGAAATATTTGATCAGGGGATTTCTAAGTACCATAGGTAAATAAGCATATGGGTTTATTGTTATGATTGGGGAACATGTATTTGTTGTATAACAATTCCTTTTCAGCGTGGTTGTCTTAGCTCACTGGCGAGGTTATCAGTATCTCAACTAGAGATTGTTGGCCTTACTCGATAGACACAAATGTTTTGTATTGTCATTTTGAGTGAGGTCATGTTCAATCAACGATCCTTCCTTCTTGTTAGGTGATCATCAATGTATATTTTACACTTCATTTTGCATTTTGACCATTTTTTAAAGAAGTAGTCCTTACCTTGTTCAATTGCCTTCGTAAATGAAATTCATCAACATTTTATCAGAATAAGGGAAACTTAGGAATTGAGGACACTAATTATTGAGATAAATAAACCTCAAATAAGTGAAATATACCACTCATCACTTAAAAAAGGTAATGTAGAGAGATCTACAATTGGCTCATATTGGGGCATAGCTAAATCTACCATCCAAAGCTCGAAGGCATCAATATTTTGATGCACTTATTGAATTGTATATCCACAACTTTTTTGGTCCTCACCTTCAAATCCTCTATGATCTTTCTTATTTAAGGCTTAATATGCTGCAAAAGAGTCATCATTTGTGTCTCCCCCATTTGGAGACAAGCTATAGGCTACATGGTGAAACCTATTTTATTAGAGCATGTGGTGTGTTTGTATCTTTGTCAGAGGAAGAAAGAGGAGGATAAATTAGAGAAAAATCTATGATGGGGCTTGAATAGTGCCCTCCTCGGGCTGCTCGATTGTGAGTATCTCGCCTGTAGGTGGCATAAGAATCTAAATGGTGTTGTATGGTTCGTGTCATCCCAAATTATACTAGCATTAATAGTCTTAAACACCTCCACCAGTTGATCGATGTCTAGAACCGAAAGTGTATCCTCTCTAACTAGGTCAATTATCAAGCAAGGGAATGGTAATATGGTGTTATCTTGAAATTCCCTCTCATGTATCTCAAAAATCAGACTACTGGCGATATCAATTGCATGCCCTACCATCAGACATGGAATAATGACAGCCCTATCCAATGTCAACTTGTTGTCCGCCATTGGGGGGACAATTTGGCTAGGAAATAGACCACAAAAATTTTGCAACAAAATTTCGTGTTGCCTTTTTAATGGAATCTGTAATGTACAGGAGCTCCAAACCCTCTTCAATATTGTCACGACCCAACCCGATGGGCCGTGACTAGTGCCCATTTTGGACACCCGCATCCAAACCTGCTAAGTATAACAAACTGAAACTAAGACAATATGGAATTTAATCAAATCAAGCCAACCCCAACGTCATATATATATAAGGAGGACCTGTCTCATAAAGAGTCATAACCATTCAACCATAACAACATACGCGAGCCGGCAAGGCCGCCACTATCCAAAGCATAATAACATACGTAAGCCGACAAGGCTGCCACTACATAATACACAATGATGTACGCAGCCGACAAGGCTGCCCCTGTACAAGCGGACATCCCAAACAAACCATGTCCAGACCATTATCCAAAACATATATATACAACCTACATAATGTCCACAGACATCTAAGAGTATAGTAGTGAAACTCGACGGGACAGGGCTCCGCCATACCATAGACAAGCAAAGGACTACACAAAAATTTATGTACCAAAATGACTAGGCTCCGGAACCGTGGAGCTCTCCCAATCAGCAGAGTAGATATCCTAGTCGGGAGGATCACCAAACTGTGCGTCTACACCTGCGGGCATGAAACGCAGCCCCCCGAGGAAAGGGGGGTCAGTACGGACAATGTACTGAGTATGTAAAGCATAAGGTAAAGATGAAAGGATACCAATATGGCAAGTCGAAACAAAAAATCGCTACACATGTACCCTTTTAAGCGAGAATCATGCATATCTTTAACATATAAGGTGCCCAGCTTCCCTAGTAAGGGGCTCGGCAAAATAATCATCACGTCATCTCCGTCATCATCATCATCATAACCATCCTCATCACCAATCATATATATAATAGACATACCCGTCCCTCTAATGAGGGACTCGGTGACATATGCGAGAAACTCCGCACGAACATTACCCGGCCCGGGACTCGGTGAAATGATAAATGACTCTATGCACGAGCCGAATATTATGAGCAACCATATGCAATTAAAATCATTTCTTATAACTCAATAGAAAAATGAACGTGAACCACCAAAGAGTATTACCAAAGATTAACGTTTTATCAAGATTATGAACCTTTAATACGATATGGAAACGTAAAATCTCAATGACTCTAAGAAGCACTACCATAGATATGAGAAATCATCATAGCCTTAGACATAGCTGATATATAGAGGAATAATTGTGGAAGCAAGAATATACGTCACCTAGACGCTCTAGAGGTAAGTATCAAACCTGTCCGTTATTTGTTTATTTTTAAAAGTCATGCCAAACAAAGAAAGAAGGGTAACCGTTAAATACCGTATAGTCGAGCCGCACATCCAATATTTACTGCTCAAGCTATTAATATATAACAAGCAACAATCATGCCGCAATTAGACAAACGTCGCGCTTTACTATCTTGTAAGCTAGCTAATAATCTGACGAAAATCCGGCAGCACTTCCCCTATTTTCCTTACTTCGTTCCAATCCGACGACAACCCAAATTATCCACAGCAATACCAATAACACATATATCCCAACGAATCATATTAAATAGCCCCCTCAACAAAACAGTTCCGTCTCGAGAACCATAGAAGCGAAACAACGACACACCAAGCGATAACTCGTTTTATAATTCTCAACAGATCTACCTTATCGTATTCATCCTTTGGAGTATATACTCATACATATTTAACATATACATAACGCCAAAATAGAATTTTCCCGCAGTTTGCTTTAATCAAAACAGCCCAAGCACCAACACGACACCACTAATAATCCGATTATGGTTTTCGTTCATACTTAGCACATTCAATAACTAAAACAAACTTCCTAAGATACTGGTCACACCCCCTTCTTAATATTAATGGATAATTAACAAAGGTATTCTAAAGAATTAACACACTAAACAAGGAGATTACTAACCAAATTATTTGCAGCTGCTGGCAAAGAGTTGCAGGGTTGGTTTCTCCATTTCCATGGCTGCCTAAGCCAAGTGGTGAAGAAGATTATATTCAGCAATACATTTCACCACTTTATTTAGTATGGAGTGGATTTCTCCACGTCATTTATAATTTGAAGTGGAGGCAGCCCCCCTCTACACGTGTCCACTAAGGCCAGCTCCCAATCTGTTTCCTTTTAAATTTTTTCCTTGAGTGGTGGGGCCCATTGGATTAAATTAATCCTCATCAGCCACTAATGATGAGTGGTGGGGCCCACTGGATTAAACTAATCCTAATCAGCCACTAATTAATCCCTCACTTAAAGTTAATGGCACTTATATTAGCCAAATCATACTTAATAACGCATTTGGAATTAACATCCTTGCCTAATATTTCTTTAATCACTTGGAACATAAAATAAAATCTCATTCCCCGGACTTACGTCTACTAGATCATGACGCGCACTACGTATAAAAAAAATACGAGGCATAACAAATATGGTAATCAACTACACGTCGAAGCACAATTTCTTGTTGTTCAGAATCACTCATAGCAAATCTATTCTAGACAATCCCCATATGATAGTCAAACTCACATGCATAAATTGAATGTATATGAGATGGGTTTTAAATAAAATAAATGGATTGTGGCCTCAAATAATTATATTGGGATATCCCGCACTAGTGCAATCAAATGTGATTGCTAAGCTAACTGCTTTGTCCTATAAGGCAAGGTGTTCCTTACCATTGTTGTGTATGAGGCATAAAACTCTCTAACCATTAATGTACTATACTTTCCCAATTCCTCCTCCGTCCACTCACACCTACGCCTCTGAAACAACTCATGTATGGCTGTACATTGTGGAGGCTGCCTATGAGAACCCTTCGTCCCTAAGTAATTGGTCGGGCATGCTTTAACACTTTGTATTTTGATGCATAACATCTATTTATATTTGATACATTCTTGTTATAGATAATCAGTTGTATCTTCGGCAATAGACAACGGCTCAACTAGCTAGATTGAAGCTTGATCACTTGCTTCTGTGAACTCAAATGCTTTTAAAAGTTGATGTACAACTAAGTCAGAGCTGGAACATAAATTTGATTGTGTGAAATGTTGTGACTCCCTTATAACTTCTCTTTCACTATGTGCTCCCTTCTAAGACTAGGAAGCATTTTAATTATTGGCATAGTTCAACATCTCCGACAATAATACATTTGATTTGTCTTGCTTATTGGTGGGTAGTCTGGTTTGCCTTTGGCGAGTAGTTATTGGTGCTCGAGTTGAACTGAGACGTGCTTAACTTCATCAGTGTGCTCATCATGTAGTTAAAACTTGACAGAAAGGGTAGTGGAGATAGACCTCCATTTTCTTAAGTACATTGTTTATTTCTGTCATGACCCGGTAGCACACCCAAGAAGATATGGCTCTGTGGGATCGCAACATGTCATACTTGACCTCTATAAGGTAACACATACCAAAGTAATCTATTAGATTACCTAAGATAAGATTATTCCCATTTAATTTTTTTAACGCCCTACAAAGAATTACTCTAAGACTCAACTAAGTCAGGCATGAATTTAATGTCCATACATCTTCTCCAAGCCTACCTAAGCAATCATTAAAGCTATTCTATGTAAGTACTTTTTCATTATCATACCTTAAACTTAATTCTATGTTCACTTAACCATTTAGGTGACAGTCAACACTTAAGTACTTTCACATAATGATTTTGGAGAAGACCTAGAGAACTAACATACTTATATCTTCAAAGCCTACTCGAGCAATGTCTAGATAACATCCCATTCCAATACTTAAACCTCATAGTACTTGTACAACACTAGAATTTATCCCACATGATGAGAAAAGGTAATAACCAACATAAACCATATTCGATTGGCATGAAATTCGTAGTCAACTTTTAATTGTGATTATTGTATTAATGGTAGAACTAGGACATGATATCAACAATTTCATACAATAATCACAATATACATTGATCAAAGATAATACTATATGAATTCATCAATTTAGGACAGCCTACAAATAATTTTAACATTATTCTTTAATAATTCAATAGCCAAAAATACACTACACATGAATTCAATATAATAAAGACATGATCAAATCACCCATTATATAGTCAAAGCTATGATTGCATGATTTGAATGGGTTCATAAAGTTTTTATTGTAAAATTATCAAGTTATATTTAATTAAATCATAATACATTATTTCAAAATGTTTTTTGCAAGAACTTATACCTAGATAATTAAAATAGGACAATTAATCTTTGAGTAGTCTTGAAAACCACTTCGAAGATTGGATCATTGAAACAAAAGATTCAATGATGAAAACAATGACTTAATTGATGATAGACCATGAAAATTGAGAAGATTTGATGGAGAAATGAAGCACGCTTCAAGTCAAACCTTTCAAATGTCATGGACATTTGACCTCCAAACATGACCAAAATTTATACACCACCTCATAACACCATTATAAACAATTTTAGGATTTTACAACCTTATGACACACATATTAGGATCTAGTTTAACTGAAGTCATTTTAGAGATGTTACATTCTCCCCACATGGGTAACATTCGTCCTCGAATGACACTTGCTTCATTTTAGGCACTTGCAATAGGTAAGAATTCAAGACTATAAGTACATTACAACACCACACAACAAACAATACACATTTGGTAGGAACATCAACTTCCACATAAACAAGAGAATTTAAACACAACAATAAGATAGAAACTAATCTACAACTCATCAAGGAAGTAAGACTCACATTCTTCATCTATGTAGGAGGATCTCCTTCTCCACACATTATAATTATAATATACATCAATTCTATGCATATTACGATCATTTTCATTAAAGAACAATTTAGTTAGAATTCCAAAATCTATAAAGTGAAATCACAAATCTTTCAGTGAAACATGCTCAATTTTTTATGAAAAATGCAACTCTTAAGCAATTTAGTATGAAAGAATGACAATATGAGAGATTACAACATATAAACTCATTTCAAAACATAAACATAACTCCATGAAATGTACAATGCAAGGAGTCAATGAAATTCAATTTCAAGAAAACTCATAAACACAATGCAAAATGCAACATGCTTCTATGGATTTCTACCTTTCAAGCTTGATTTGAATAAAAGAGAAGAGACAAAAAGTTAAAACTCCAGTTCTCACCATACTCCCCTAGATAGAAGGAACCCATCATAATAAAACAGAGAAAACTATAACTTAGTGGCATCATCACCTGAATTTTCTCCCTTAGCTTGAAGTACGTAGAAGCTATTCTTCTTTGGAGCACCACCTTCCAGAACACTTGGAGTATCTTAGTTTGTATCTCATTATAAACTAGGCTGTGAGTGTTCCCCATAGGTTCATTACGCAGTAACCTTATCTATAACAACTCTTTCCTAGTATCTTGCATCCAAGTGGTAAGTTATGTATCCCTAATTCCTTGGTCCGAAAACTAGTGAATTTCACTCCGCACCTTGGTCCGGCTACGTGTGTGTAATTAAATAAACCTTATCTTTTACCTCATATTGAATATCATAATCGATGAATGACTTAGTTATTACTTCACACCAATCGACACTAGCCTATTAGATAGTGTATACTAAATCTACGTTGATAATTATTTTCTTATTATCTACCTCCTTGGTCCAGTAAGTAGCAACAAGGCGATTTACACGTTTTCCACCGTTAAAAAGACTTCTGAATGAAAGAATTATCAATACATGAAAGACACTATTCTAGAATTGTTATTTTAGGTAGTTCTACTTTGTTAGTTACCCATGGTTCCCACGACCCTAGTTGTGGGTTTATTTAACCATGTTAAGAATTACACAGTTCATATTGATTAGACAAGAATTCATGTACTTACTTTAACAAGTTTGAAGAAAATCCAGAAAATCACTTGAATTAATAAAAATATTGTAAGAATTGATTCCACAAAAGTGAAGTATTTTCCAAAACCCAAAGTGTAACAACCAAAAATACAAATTTGAAAATTAAAAAAAAAGTCTAAACCCCCCAAAAGAGGATTTTAATCCTATTTAGAATAAAAGAGTCCTACAGATAAAGGGAAACCTAAATAAGGAAAACTTTTGTCCGAAAAGCGTCTTGAGTTGACGACCTCACCAATGGATCGTCAAGGGAACGACAGACTATCGATGCCTCTATTCGTCAATACTTCAACTCTTTTTCAGCTGCTATCTTCTCCATCATTCTGTTACCATCGACGGACCCAAACGATGGTCCGTCATTGGATCTACGATCCACCCATTGCTTTCGTTTCTCCATACATAGAATCTTTTAAAATTAGGTACTGGTCTACATTCTGTTAACACCAATGATTTTCCAGGACGGTAACTAATTCAAAGAGGCCTCAAAAACACAGAAAACATTAGAAAAAAGTATTGTGAAACCACGGTAAATCAACACCCTCAACTTAAATTCATTGTTCGCCCTCAAGCGACGCACTATGACTCACCATAAAAACCTTTGAACAAAAGTATCCTTATTTTAGATTTCGCAATCATCTAGATATCAATCCCGATTATTTTCATTATATTCATTTATGATATAACTATTAGGCTCGCTCATATAGATCAGACAATGACACAGATTCACCATACACCCACACCTCTTCTCTTTTATCTCTCACCAAGGTGTCAACTTTCCAGTATTGCAACTAGTGTCCTTTGTTTAAAAAACAATATCCTCTTTTTTCACACAGTGATTTAAGTTTGAGTATAAGCATTATTTTTCAACACTCAATATAAGAATAACTTCTCACCTCATTGGTACTTTCTCGACATACGCTTGCCCTTATTTTCACTACTTTAAGTTCACCATATTAGACTCTCAAGATCACAATGGGACTTTCTTAGCTTGTAATGTAGGCTCAAGGTCATGTTGTGTATATTTGGATGTATTTTAGTGACTTGTTTTCCTCCTTGACATATTGTCTATGTGTCCTTACTTTTCGTCATTTAATCCGACCTATTCTTAATTTTCTTATTTTTTTTGCCTTGCTTTTCTCCTTTCTTTCTCCTTTTGTGTAAATGTCTCTTCTTTTAATTTCTTTTTAGTTTTTCACTTGACTTAACCTTTTCTTGAGTCACTTTTCTTTTTTCTTTCTCTCTCCTTATTCTTTCAACCTCACTTTCCGGAGCATTCCTCATAGTAGCGACCCTCATCTCACAGATTTGCCATTAGTCAAGGTGCACAATACCAAAGGTTGGGTCAAGGCTAAGACAACATTAATTTCTACATTAGCCACCCTCATCGTATGCTTTTGACATATGTTGAGGTAAACATGTCCAAGGAGGAACCAAGGCCAGCACATTGTTCCCATGAAAGATAAATTTGGGTAGAAACAAAAGGTCCATTTTAAGCTTCAATCATTTTGATCAAGAAGGGATTAATTTCATTTGGTTTTCTTTTATCGAGGATAAAGATTTTCTATATTTAAACAAGGGCCTATGATCCTCTCCTAATTGTCTATCACATATTACTTTTAGCAGGACTAACTGGGCAAGTTCTAGATCAGTACCAACAGCGGAATAGTCAACTTTCCTCACACTCACTTAACACCTCATTACCCTACTAGATTAGGAGACACCTAGTTTAAGCTTTATATTGAGGGTCATTCAGTAGTGTATCACTATGTCATGCATAGAGCCACACATTCATCATTTACTATGCCTAATCATGCAAGAATTTCTTTAAATCAGGACATCATTATATTTAGCCATCATGCTTCTGATGTCATATCCATACTATGTACAAGATATACTAATATGCCGGTTCAACATTAAATTAACCAATATATTGGGGAAAAAGAAAACAAGCAAGAAAACCCTAAGAGAGGATCATGAGTTGGGATATTAAGACTTCACTCTAACGCTCTCTTTCAATTTTCCCCACCCCCAAGAAAAGAGCCTGCAATTGTCCGCAATGCATAAAAAAATACAAAATAGGGTGGTAGGTGAAGCAAACCTGAGGCGCATAGCGCCATTAATCTGTAGTAGGGACACCATTAGTAGTGTCCGCAACAATAACAACACCCTCAGTATTGCTTCTCTCAACATCAACAATCCTGGAGCTAGACGCCCCAACATCCAACTCATGAGACCTCATCTGTCGGGCCTCCTCATGAATAAATGAGGTTCTTCTCGTAGTCTCCAACTCAGTACGATCTCTCTTCCTAGACCAAGCCTCATCACCCTCTCTTGACGGATGCCTCTTGGTCTTCTCTCGAGGTGGAAATGGTTGCACAATGGTGGTATAGAAAAGTGCAGCAAGCAACGTATCCTCAGCAAGATCAGCAAATGTAGCCTCAAACTCTGGTAGTTGTGCCTCCATGATGGCATCCATGTCATCCCTTAGACTCACCACAATAGCCTGGAGAGTCGTCAAGTTAATAGTCAAGTCTTGCTGGGCAAGAACTCTCAACTCGAAGAAGTCAAGCGCGGATGGACCACAAGAATTTGGCGCTCAGTATGCTGGGAAATATTATTCTTAACCTTCTCCTACGCCTCAGCAATGGACTTCTGCATCCAAGGTTGTATATGGTGCAGTAGTGTTTCCATATGGGCCTCTAACTTTTGGACCCTACTAATCGAGACCAATGTTGAAGATGAAGTGGAGCGGGAGGAACTTAGGGTTGTGCTAACGGGATAAACTTGACCGGGGTTGTGTCGGTAGGCTCTGATGTACTCTTATTATCCCCTTAGACATGCTCTACCTTGTCTGCCAAGTTCTACCTAGCGGCTGCACCTATACTCTGGGCCCTCTGTGGGGGGCCTACTCATTTTTCTCGTCCCGAATGAGATATGTATCAACCGTCCTAGTAGGAGTCCTGAGAAAATCATTATGCCATATGGGCACTCCAACAGACTTAGTTGTGGATTGAGTTACACATGTTAAAAATTACATAATTAATATTGATTAGACAAGAACTCTTGTACTTACTTTAGCATGTTTGAAGAAAATCCAAAAAATCACTTGAATTAATCAAAATATTGTAAGAATCGATTTCGGAAAAGTGAAATATTTTCTAAAACCTAAAGTTCAACAACCAAAAATACAAACCTGAAAATTAACAAAAAGTATGAACCCCTAAAACGAGGTTTTTATTCCTATTTATAATAAAACAGTCCTACAAATAAAGGGAAAACCTAAATAAGGATAACTTCAGTCCAGAACGCGTCTCGAGTCGACGACCTCACCGACGAACCGTCCACTCCTATGTCGGTACATACTTCCACTATTTTTCAGCTAATATCTTCTCGATAATTCTGTTACCATCGACAAAGCCCAATGACAGTCTGTTGATGGCCTTCATTGCTCTATGATTAGAATTTTTTCAAAATCAGGTGATGGGGATACATTCTGTTAACACCAACGGTTTGCTAGGATGGTCCATCGATCAGACGATGGACTGTCATCCCTTCCGTAGCCCCACAATTAGTTATAATTCCTCGATCTTTCCTTAGAATCATAAATCTTCAAATGATGATTGACACCTACGGACCGTCAATGGCTCAGTAGGTCAGCACTACTGCAAATTTCAGCACAGTCTTCAACATTTTTATTCTAGACAATTTTCCTGTAAACACAGAGATCTTGCAAAACATTCGAGATCTTGCTTCCTCCATCCCAAGCTACAATGAGATTCATCACTTCAAGCAACCAGGAGTATTTCAACTCAAACCTCCATGAGATTCACCTTATAAAGCTACCATGAGTATTTCAACTCAAGCCTCCTTGATATTCACCATATCAAGCTACCATGAGATCTTCAATCTCAAGCTTTCATAAGATCTATCATATCAACATATCACATCTTGGTCTTATCTTACCAAGCCAATTATAGATGAAAGATTATCCAACCCAACTTCAAGCTATTCTTAGTCTATTATGCCTTAATTAATTTTAGGTTATTATGTCAACCTAGAATCCATCTATGTGAGAGAAAGCATCCTACATAGTTCATCTTTAAATATAAAATACAAAGAGAACATCATCACAATCCCCTCATAATAACTTCCCTCCCAAAACCCTAGCAACAACGGCATATAATCCCTATAATCAATTTCTACCTTTAATCTATCATGATCCATGTCAATTACATGTTAATTCATTCAACTAGATCATTAGAAGGTAAATATAGTCATACTTGATCACATAGGTTCAATTACAACTTTATAAGTCAAGATCATCCTTAATGAATTAGGTCTAGTTCAATTAATATTTAGGTGAAACTATTATGATCAATTAGAATTCAAGACAATGAAGTAAGAAGATCAACATAGAACCTTAACTCTAGCCTCTCATGAACTAAACTGACCATGATCACCTTCAACATCAAAACATGAATTCATCAAGGAAACCACACGAAAATATCACATAATTATCAGGTGAACATAAATGAATTCTACCCACTAGATTGTGATCACAGTCAAGCTTTAGCCACAATGCAATCAAAACCCTTCATAGATTGTCTTTTAGATTCACAATTGAGGGATTACTATGGGGACTCAATAGATAGAAAAATCAATGGATAAAATAAACTTCGCATAACTTAGATTATATTCTTAACCCAACTTGGAACCTTGTTGAATTTCGTATTAAAATCTGCGTCCAATTTCTCTTCTTCTTCTACGGTGTTCTTGAGAGTGTTTTTGGAGAGGGAGAAGTTTTGATTTGGAGTCTAGAGTCTAAATGGATCTTTTTTTTTCAAATACTCTAGAAATACATAAAACCACCTAAAATAACTACCCATGCATTTATTTGGACGTGGGGTGAATTTCCCAATTCACCCCTAGCCATGCCAAGACATCTGCAGGGAAAGTTGCAGGATCCATCGACGCCTGCTAATGAAAGACCGCCGATGGAATGACGGCTCTGTCCAAAAGGTCTATCATTTTTGTCAGAGATCTAACATTTTGGGGGCTTATCTCTCACTCTTAAGTATGGAGAAATGGCCCCATCTACGAAGTGCAGACCAATTAACGGGGCGTCAATTGGGAGGTCGTTGTTCGGATATTGCAAAGGTAGTGTACTGTCAGCTTTTGGTTCCACCTCAAGGACAATTAGGGTGAATCTTGGGGACTCGTGCTTGAATTTTTCAGCCCTATATACGTTCACTAATATGTTAAGAACCTTTCCTATGAATTTGAACTCCAAACATAACTTAAAACCCCACGAAACATACTAAGGCACAATAGTACATCTAGACTTTCGAACGTCTTAGGCGCTCTTGGACGTTTGACCTCCAAACTCCTCAAACTAACTTCTATTGCAATAACTCATCATTTTTTAGACATTATAAGCTTATGAAACACATGTCAGGATCTATTTTTACCCAATTTATTTTGGGGTCCTTACAACGGGTGTTCAAGATGCATAATTTATAGGAAATATTCACATTTTATATTTGCCACAATATGGTAGAAATCTAATAGAATGTTGTACAACTCTGAATGGTTTGATTTGTTTAACATATGCGTCGTCACTTATTTTTATACAAAATAGTTTAACTGTGCCCCCTACTAATTCAATTATACAAAATAGAGGAGGCCCTTACTAGATATTTTAAGTTCTCTAATGGTTAGACATACCATCCTCAATTCATTGATATATTTGAAAAGATATTAAAATTTGAGTTCCATGGGAATTCAATGTAAATGTTACACAAAAAAACATAAAAAATTGCTACCCTTATGTGTATTTGGTCCAAGAAAACCCATGGAGACATTTATGAACTCCCTAAGAGATTTTACCAAGAAATCAACAACAATTAACTTGTTCTACCCGATAAAAAAAAACTCTCCATATGCATGTAGGGATGTCAATAGGGAATTGTATAGTGGGGGAGGGGTTGGTTAAGATTAACGCACAATATTTTTAATCCTCCCTACCCCGTCTCGCATAGCAAGACTTGTCAATTTCAATCCGCCCCGATAAACCGGACCTGCATAATTTATTTAATATTTTCTTTTTTCTACTTATGTTTGATACTAAAAATGAAATTCAAAAAGATAAATTCATTTTTTTGTTAAGTTTTATTAACTTAATAGGATATTGAATTAAAAGTTTATTTTTTAGAGATTAATTGGGAAAGATACAAGAAATTGTATTATTTTTATTGAACCAATTACATTTATTATTTTGAATATATTAGTAGTTTTAATGAAATTGTCTTAATAAATAATTTTCTATCACACTCAAACATGTAAAAAGTTAAAAATTAAGTGTGAATCCATGTAAAATCACATATACCCACAAACCGCCCCGCCCTACATTAATTTTTTAGAAAAGACCACTTCAACCCGCCCCACATAATCTTAAACCAACCCCGAATCACATAGACTTTATACCAGCCCGTCCCGTCCCATTTTATCCCTATTTGGGGGAGCAAATATCAACAAGACAAAAGTTTTTATGCAATATGTCTTCTGAACAAAACTAGTGATAAAAAAAATTGCAAAAACAGTAAATTTTTAAAATTTTAATCACAGAATCCAAAATAGAAATTAATTTACTAAAGAAAAAATTGAAAAACGTACCATAATTTGTATTAAAGTAAATGGAAAGAAAATTGGACCATTGAATGCACAATATCCCCTAAATGAAATTTTTCACCACGTGTATATGAGGTTTGAGTTGAAATATAACCTCCTAGGATAGAAACATCTTAATCACATATGTATTAACACCCAAAATTCGGGTGTTAGAGACCTTTAACAACAGTAAAGTACACAATTCAAACAAAATGGCAAAATATTTTATATAACATGAGTCACGCGGATCCGAGTCAGATCGAGTTGTTTTGGCTAATTAATTAAATACTTAAAATGTTTTGTCCATTTAAAATCAAAGCCAAAGTTGAAAGTGAAGCCGAAGCCGAGCCGAGCGAGATAGACACGGCGGAGGCACGAAGGGGTCCTTCCAACCTTATAAACAACTAATAAAAATGTTTCCATATTTAGTAACATCAATTTTTATTTTCTCCACCAATGAGAGATAAAGGTGTTTAGTCAAAGCATTAAAGAATCTTTTCAAATTTATCTTTTCATCTTCCTCCATTTCCCTTTAATTTTTGGTATATCAAACAATTCTCCATATTAATGGGTAATGGTTATAACATAAAGGAATGCATAGCCGAGTGTGTACTTTACAACTAAAGATCAATTACATCTGGATAACTAGATTTACCATTGAACTTTTCATAGTGAACATATCTCAGATATACTCGGAGAATCGGTACATGTGATTTCTTTGAACCATCAAAATTTGGTGTATACCTAGATAATCATATGTAAAACAATTAACCCTTTAACATTTATGGTTCTTTCGGTTCTATTCCTTTTATACCATGAACACCTCCTTGTTTCATGAGTATACAGAGTATGCTTTTGACAATAATTCAATTTGAGGCGGCTTACACTTCAAACCCACATAGGTGATTTCTAACATTGTACGCGTAAATACACTATTTGGTCACGTTTGCCAAACTTATAAAATCATTGAAAAGTTAAAGCTTTATTAAATCGTTAACAAGCTTTAGTATTTTAATCTCTTTCCTAAAAATTGTATTCATCATGAGAATGAGTTGAGTTGATTATCAATGTTAAATTGTCAGTCAAAAAAGTGTGTTTTTCTTGAATCTAGCTCTAGGGATTTCGAGTCTTCTAGACAGATTTACTGCCATGATGACTTGTCTATGTCATAAACTCTTTCGCTTAGATGATCTTTCAACATCCTCTCTCACTAGGCCTTTCGTTACTGGATCTAACATGGAATCTCTTGACTTCACTTAGTGTATTATGATTTTTACACCAGAGAGTAGTTATCTTATGTTATTAGGTATACGTCATATGTGACGAGACTTACTATTGTACATGACGCTCCCAAACCTGCCTATTGATGCTTGAATATCAAAATGTATGCATATAAGTCCCACAGGCTCAAGTTAGAATTGAATATGCTCTATGAAATTTCGGATCCTTTCAACTCCTTCATCGGTCTATTCAAAGGCAATGAATTTAAATTCCATTATAGAGTGAGCAAAAAATGTCTATTTTTACGATTTCCAAGAGACTGCTCCTCCACCAAGTGTAAACACATAACCACTAGTGAATTCTGCTTCATTTGACCGGGTGGTCAAAATAAATTCCACTGTAGAGTGAGTGAAACATGTATGTTTGGGAGATTTTCAAGAGATTAATATTCCACCAAGTGTAAACACGTAACCACTTGTGTATTTTTACTCAATTTTACTCGATGATCCAATCTGTACCACTTTATTGTTCATTCACGGTTAGATATTTATTATAATGCAAGGCACAACTTTGTCTATGTTATAAATACCCCAACATTCGTTTCATTTCCATCTGGTGAGTTTGATTAGATTACTTGTTAACTGAATCAACTTGCTAATAAGACATGTTATATATGGCCGGGTACAATCAAACTACACATCAAACTTCTGAACACTCTACATATTAAACTGTGAGTCACTTTCACTTTCATTATTGTGAAAAGAATAGCTTATATCAATTGAAATTTTGACTTCGTTGAAATTCAACTAATTAAACATTTCTTATAGTCTTTTAATGTAATGAGATTGAGATAATGCTTGTCCTTGTGGATTTTTGAGAATTATGATCCCTCAGATCATATCAACAACTCTTTAGTCCTTCATATCAAACATTTCCATGCTTTGTTTTATTTATATCATCATTATGTTTTCTCATTATTAACACATCATCAACTTACTAATAAACAATGATTTCATGACTCGGAATATTTTTAATGTAAACATCTTTTTCATAGTCATTGATCTGGAATCCATTTGCCAACATTGTGTGGTGAAATTTAACATGTAATTGTATGGATGCTTGTTTGGCTCCAAAAAGACAACTCTACACACTTTTTCTTCTTTACCAGGAACCACAAACCCCTTATTTTGTTCGATATAAATTTCTTCCACCAACTCTCCATTTAAGAAGGTTGTCTTAACACCCATTTTATGGATATTAAGATCATGCACTGCAGCTAGCTCTTTAAAATTCTTATAGATGTTATCCTTATCACTAGAGAGTATGTATCGAATTAATCCAGACCTTATTTTTATCTATATTGTTTGACTATAAGTCTAGCCTTATATTTGTCAATAGTCCCATCATCTTTCATTTTTATTTTAAAGATCTACTATGATCTTAAAAGTTTATTTCCTTGATAAAGATCAATAAATTTTCAAGTATGACGATTTAAAATTGTTTCGATCTCACTTTAGAGTGCTTCATTCAAATAAGTTGATTCAAGAGAAGACATCACTGCTTTAAATGTTTGATTCTCCATATCAAGAAAGAATTCCACAAAATTTGGACGAAAAGAAATGGATTTCCATTAGCGTTTACTACGCCTAGGATCCTCATTAGGCAATATATTTTCGATTGGTTCTTCTTGTGGTCATTTAAGTCTTTTATATGTTGACTCATATTAACTTTTATATGGATAAATGTGTTCAAAGAACTTATCCTTATATTACTCAATTACAATATTAACATGAATTACAGGATAATTAGATTTATGAACTGAAAACCGACAGACCTTATTGTTCACAACATATCCAATAAATAAACAATTCAGTATTTTTGGTACAATTTTTACCCTCATGGATAAAGCAACCTCTACCTTGGTTAAACACCCCGACACTTTGAAATATTTCAAGTTGAGCTTCCTTAATTTCTATAAATCTTATGGAATATATTGTTTTTTTTACTATGGGGTACCTTATTGAGTATCTTATTAGACGAAGAATGGCTTTCCCTCACAAGTTTTCCGATGATTTGGAACATATTATAAAGGCATTCATCATTTCTTTTAATGTTCTATTCCTATATTCTGCCAATCCATTTGTGGTGTATAGGGTGCACTAGATTGAAGAATAATACCATACTCCAAACATATTTCTGCAAAAGGAGATTTGTATTCTCCACCTGTCACATCCGGTAAGTACCCCCAAAATGTAACCAGCGTCGCCCTCCTCAAAGAGGACTGAGACTGGCCTCTTAGCATTCGTAATGAAATTCATAGGTTAAAAATGAAAAAAAATATAAAAATCTTCTTCTATATCTATCATGAGATTTACATAGACCTCTCGCATACATATAATATATTCATATCGAGTATAAATTGACTCTTCAAATTACATAGTCTTATACTTTTATGTTACAGACACACACACACACACACACACACACATACACACACACACACACATATATATATATGAGTCCAAAAAGGGATGTGTCACATCATAACCCTCTAAAAAAGAGTATAACAATTAGGCATAGTACATATATCAATACAATAAAATCATATATATGCAAAATACAATCATAGTACTCAAATGAAAAAGAATGAACAAAGTGTCCTTACAATTAATCAACATCCAATACTATAAAGTGCCATTGTCCTCGAAGAGGTGAGGACCTACCCAACTTTGTTAATTAGGATCAAAGTCTTCTTCAAAAGTCGTCACAAACCCTTCAATGATTGGAACCTAAAATATTTGGGAAAAGGGGATAAATGGGGTTAGCACATAACATTACTATGTATGGAATCATATGCACATACAACATAGAGATCATGCTAAAAAGGGACATTTCATTAAATCATGCTAATTTACTTTAAAAAGCCTTATGCACACACAAGAACCAATACAAGTCAATAGCACATCATCATTAAGTCAATACCATGTACATTAAAAGACAACCAATATCAAATCTATTCAAGTCAACATGCATATCAACATAATTGAGCACATAATCAAGACAACTCTATCACCAAGTAATAATAATAACAAGCATATATAAGAGCTCATAACATCATAACCAAAGCAAGACCCTTCCTCATGAACCCCTATTAAGTCCACTAGTGCAATGACTAAGTAAGGCCCCATAACCTTACCCAGCCAAGTAAACCTAATAATAACTATAAGCAATGCCCAACCTCACATACTATGACATTAAGAGTAAACATCACCATATTCTTGCAATAAAGACCAACCAATTGTTCATAAGTGAAACCAATATCACATAGTGTCACCAACATGTAAGATAAAAATATACATATCATCTACATTTATAAGAATATAAGAACATAAGCATATGACAACATACTTCTGAGACTTCCCTCAAGTCTAACTAGTGCAATGTATAGGTAAAGTCTCATACCCCTACCTAGACTTAGCTAAAACCCTTATGTCACCCTAGTTAGAGTTCACTTCATTACTTTATTTTAACTTTTGCGAACATCTTTCCCTAACCGACACAGACCACATTTGAAAATATGGAATTCAGTGTCATGGAACCCTACACAAAAAGAAGGCAGACTACTTGCCAAGGTAGTACCAAAACATAAACATAGAATCTATGTGGATCCACTAGCTAGTATTCCTGTTGGAGCAACAACGTTCAAGAACTAGGAGATGTAGTTTGGACCCTCTTTATGTTACATGCATTATTGTCTACAATCTCATGAGTACATTAGTGATCCTACCTTCCCTATGTGGGAAGGGACACTCCTCACTCTAGTTCACTCGCTGTTAAGCTAGAGTCCCCTTTTGAAATGTCTTTGCGTCTTTATTAAAAAGCATAGCTTAGTTTAGGTCATAGGGTCTATCCCTTATATGATCAGCATCATATCTCAATAAGAATTGCATGAGTATTTTCCTTTCACTAAAATTAAAACATGTGAGGTTAGCACATTTACATAATCACATGATAATAAGGCACATTGGTAAATCATCACCATCCTTATAACACTTACATCTTAACCAACATCTCACAAACCATAATTCAAGAAATTCTAATTCAACATCACATAAACCCTATCAATCTTAACATAAGGTTTACCTTAATACAACTTCATCACTAAATACAAGTAATCATTATTGAAGTAAAGAATTCAGATCACAATACTTGCCCAAAAATCTTCTTCACAAGCCATCATAAAGTTTTACCATAAACCATCCAATTCAACCCAACAATTTTTGCAGTATCATCACAAAAATAGTAATTAACACAATAATGAAGTCAATTTAATCATTACACAACAATTCATCACTAGTACATAGCCTAGGGTTTAGGTATTAGATCAAATTCATGATCTACTTCACAACTTTTGTCAATTCATCATGAAATAGCATAATTGAATTACAATACATCATAATACTCATAATTTTATAAAGAAATCATAAATAAGGCAATTTTTAATGTCAAATTCATAATAGAAGAAAACTCACTTGAAACTCATCTTTTTGAAAATGAATTTGGAAAAACCTTTAGGGGAAAGAGAACCCACAGGTGAAAAGAATCACATACCTTACTAATTGATGAAGTTTTTATGAAGAAAATCCCCCTTATTTCATACCTTAGACCTTGACCTAGTTAAAATGGAGTTCCTCTATTTGGGATAGAGAAAGAAGAGAGAAGGAAGAGCAATTGGATTTTGGGAGTTATTAGAGTTGGGTTTAGTTTAATTAGGTTTGGGGTCTTTATAGAATTCATTAACTAACTTAATTATACTTCCCTTAACCCCTAACTAATTAAATAACAACTTAATTAACTAAATGATTAATTAAAATGAAATAGAGAAACAGTGGCCCGACCTACGAGACCCCGACTGACGGGTCATAGGTTAATCGACGGCCAAGCCCCCTTTCCATGGTGCACATCCATCGTTGGTGTCAGAGACTGGTCTACATGAAACTTTAGCAAAAATGGATAAGTTTTGGTCAACGGAGGCATCGACGCCTTGTCGATCCAAACACACCTCCTACGGTCGTACGTGCACACTGTCCAATTGAAAACTTTTTGCCAAATCACAAGGATCCTGCTCAAGAACCCTTTGGTTGGTCCTTGGGGAGTCGTACCTAGAGGTTTCACCTATAAACCAACTTTAATACGTATTAGAAACCTAACAACTGTATTTCATTATTTTCTGACTCCTAAAATCTTGTTAAATAGACTAAGACACACTAGCACCTCTAGGACTGGTTTCTGAATGTCATGAATGTTCCTAAATGACTTATATACATTATAATTGACCTTAAAAAAGTGTTGCAACTCTTAGACTCTCATGTTAGGATCTAAAATTAGGCATTATACTTTTGGAGTATTACACTGCCCCTATCACTCCGAATAATTTTGATCTTTAGATTCAATTGATTATCTAATTTATTTTTGTATTGCTTAAATGCATCAATTGTTTCATACTCACTATTAAGAAAATAGACATTAAAAAATCAAGTGAAATTGTCAAAAAAAAAGTTATAAAATATTTTCCCCCTCATCGAGATGGTATTCACTTCATATCACATATATCTATGTGAGTTAAGTCTAAGGTTTTGAATATTTGTCAACAGGATAGTAATTATGTTTGAATCATTTAAATTCCACACAAATTTTACAGTTTGATTTATCACATTTGAAGTCAGGCAACACTTCTAAAGTAATCAATTTTTTTGAGGTTTTAGAAATTACATGTCTCAAACGGGCATGCCATAAATAATTTGATTCCAACTTGTAAATAGAAGAAGAATTCTCATCAATATTGTCAACAGCCATAGCATTCAGTTTAAAGAGGGACTCACTGAGATAGCCCTTTCCTAAGAGCATCTTATTCTCACTTATTACAACTTTTTCACTAATTAGGAACACTTAAACCCGTTCTTAAAGAGCAATGCAGAAGAAAATAAATTCTTCGTAATAGTAAGAACGTGCAAAACATTGTTCAAAGTCAACACCTTGTTTAATATCATTTTCAACATTTCTTTTCCAGTTCCTGCAATCCTTTTTGTTGTTTTTTGTTCCCCATGAATAAATCTTCATTAAAGTGAGCAGGAGTATACATTGCAAAGGCTTTTTTTGTAGAGCAATTATGTTGTGTGGTAGTTGAGTGAAGAAACCACTCATTAAGATTTCCAACTAAGTTTCACTCCAAGATCATTGTAAAGATTTCATCTGCATCTTTCATCTCTTCCAAAATGTTTGCTTGACTTTTTTCATTGTCATTGGCCTTTCTTGGAGCACGATAGTCAAACACATGTGACCAGACCTACCCCAGTTGTAACAGTTGCCCTTGAGTTTCTTCTTGTCTTTTTCAAACTTATGGCATTTGAACATCTTTCTTTTCTTTCCTTTAGTAGGACTTCTTCAATAATATTAACTCTCATTATTGTTTAATTCCCATTAGACTTATTTTCGGAACTATTGTTATCTTCCTCGATCTGGAGCCTATTCCATATACTAAAGCCAAGAGCCAAGCTAACTCAATAAAGGAAGAAAATGTGCCAAATCTAGAAAAAGCACAAAGCTTTCCTGTTGAATAAGGCTATCTTTTCTATCACTCCATCAAAGTGAACCTCTTTCATAAAAATTCCTCCCATCATATTTGGGGGTTCCTATATGGTCAAAGTACACTCTACTTTAAGATTTATTTCCTTCTGTTTGTGCTCAAAATAATTCTTGTTGTCCTTTCACGATACAGGTAACTTTTGGATCATTATAGCAACTTTAAAATCTCCATTAACTACCATATCCTCGGCAATCAGGTCATGGAAAAAATTATTTCAATTTCCTACCCTTGTGATACAATAATTTTACTATTTTATATTTTATAAATCTAAATACTTGGTGACCTTAAACTTCTTTAAGCATGCATCTTCAGTGTTATATTTCTTTTCAAGTCATTTCAAAATTCTTTTGAATTTGACATTACACTATAAATTATATAATTCATCCTCTAAAGCAATTAAACTGTAGACCTTACATAGGAAATCTTCATCTTCAATGCTTCAACAACCATACACTTTTCTCTGTCAGTCATATCAGTAGCAGACACTAGAATGTCTTCATTGATAAGTTTTTGCAAACCAAGAGTGGTAAGCCAAAAAAATATTCGATGTTATCATCCATTAAAATTCACACTAAAGAAATTTCCCATTTCCTTGCCAGTTGTAGAACAGTCCGGGTTGGTGCTTAAAAAACTATCGAAGTCGTAGCATTTTCAATTGTTATTTCTGATAAACAAAAATAGGTACAACTAATTAAGTAAGGAATAACTTAAAGTGGAAACTTAATAAGAGTATAAAACCGCGAAGGTCGTTGTCTTTACCAGAATAACAAATTTGCAATAAAAAAATAATTTCCTTAAAATTGTTATGTAATATATATTCTAAACAACACTGATGATAAAAAGACATTGTAGAAATAGTACATTACAAAAGCTTTAATACCCCAGTCAAAAACAAAAACTAATTAAAAAAATCAAAATTTGTAAAACATATATGAATTTGTATGAAGCAAAGTTGAAATAAAATCTAGTCCACTGAATGCACAATGTATCCTTAAGAAAATCATTCCCCTCCAGTATCTCAGGTTCGAATTGGAATATATCCTCCCATGATATAACAATATTAATCACCAGTGTTTTGATATCCCATACTCTGGTGTCAGCAAGCTATTCAATGATAGTGAAATACACGAATAAAACTTGTGTAGAAAAAAGAAGAAGTCGGAAATCTTTTAAGTAAAAACTAAGGAATCAAAGGTATTTGTACCCAAAAGCAATTGGTTCAAAAAGTTGAATCCTTTTAGAATCACGTGACCATTCATGAAAGTTTGCAACCTTTGAAACGGTTGTGGTTGTTCTAAAAGTTGCAACCTTTTAGAACAGCCATCTCCTAACGGCTGAAAACTCAAATAAAATAGTAAAGATTTTAACTAAAATGGATCACTTGGATCCGTGACGAGTCGAGTCGTTTTGGCTAATAAATTAAATAAATAATAAAAGCAAACTTTTCCCAAAAAATAAACTCTCAATCTATCATTTCCAATGTCGAAGTCGAGCGACGACAATGGCGGCGTGAGGAGGGTCCCCTTTTCCAATCCTTTTAACAACTAATAGAAGTGTTTCTATATTCAAACAATCTATTTTTCTTCCACCACCAATGAGAGAGAAATGCCTCTTCTAAAATTATAAGATAATTTTTTTCAATTCTTATTTTCATCTTCCCTTCATTTTCCATTAACTCTTGCTATACCCAACAAAATTAAGTATGTGTTCTAGTTAAATATCAAGAGAGTATTCGAAGGCATAAAACCAGAGAACCCGTGTGTTATCCCTATGTTGAATGAGGTGCTTCATTTAGAAGACTCTGAGCTATTTAAAAGGATTTCTCTATGAAATAGTGAAGGACATTAAGGACTAAAGTTATTTTTTAAGAATCGAACATTTTATCAAGAGATGGTGCTCAAAAGATTCTAACTCTCTAAATGTCATGTGATACGTCAATAGCAATGTGTATGAATATATCCTTTGGGAGATTGGTATATGAGATATGTTAATGTGGCAAGATAACTGGACATGATTTACATATCTCTGGAAATATTTACGTGATGGAAAGATACATTTTTTTGTTTTTTATGAGTTTAGCCAATTTATCATGAAAGGTAAAAGGGGATAAAGGAATCGTGTGTTGATTGTTCTGTAAATATTAGTTGTCTTTCTCCATATGTAAAAAGGGAATAAATAAATCAATTAAATTTTGGGATGCGTCATGAAGTGCTTCTTTCGGTGTTAAACTTCCTTTTGTCCATATTTCGATAAAAAGTATCTCTTGATTTCATTCCTATTCCCGGATAAAATATTAGAATTATACATCAATGATCAATGGCAATGGGGAGGATGGGACATCTGCCTAGCTTCCAAAGTGCTAGATTATATCCACGAGGTGCAACTAAACTTGAACTTACCAATGGATGATGATCTATCATGGTTTCACGGTACTTTCAATGTTTTTTTCTAAAGTTAAGTGTGTGTCTAAGGCCTTTTTGTATTGGTTTTAATGTAGTTTTCTCTTTATTTACAGGAAATCTGTCCAAAAGGAGAACACTGGAGAATTGTGCTGAAAATTGCAGAAGTGACGACCTACTGAGCCATCGACAGTCCGTCATGACCTTGGCGGTCTATCGTGACCTCGATGGTCCGTAGGTGGACACCGTCTTATGAAGAAAAAGACTGCTAAAGGAGTATAGGGAATTGTGACTAGTTGTGGGGATACGGAGGCTCTCGACGGACCATCATTGATACGATGGAACGTCCTGCACATTTGTCTATGTTAACTGAAAGTATCCCCAGTACCCATCTTCAAAAGATTCTAAGTATGGAGGAATAGAAGCCATCGACGGACCGTTGAGCACGCAATGGACCTTCATCCATGTCGTCGATGGTAACAGAATGTTGGTGAAGAAAGTAGTAGAAAAAAAGTTATGTATGGAACAACGGAGAGCCTTGACAATCCTTCATGACCTCAACGATCTGTCGCTCCGGTTATCAACTCAGACGCGTTTTTGAGCAGATTTTCCTTAAATAGATTTCCCTTTTATGTTAAGACTTGTCTATTATAAATTCTTGTAAAAATCTCATTTTTGGGGTGAGATTATTTAGTATTTTTTAGATTTCATTGTTCTAGTGGTGAACTTGTGATTTTGGGAAATAATACTATTTTCCAGAAATTGTTTATTGCAAGCTTATTGATCAATTCAAGTAATTTTCTGGGTTTTCTTCAATTTTTGCAAAGTAAGTGCATGATTTATCAAACTAATATGAATTGTGTGACTATTAACATGGGTAACTAAATCCATAGCTAGAATTGTGGGAACCATGGGAACTTAACAAGGTAAAAACTAGCTACAATAATAATTCTAGAACAGTGTCTTGCATATATTGATAATTCTTTCATTTATAAATCTCTTTAGCGATTGCATGCATTAGAACTCGCCTTGTTACTACTTGCCGAACAAAGGATCTAGATAATAAGAAAAGAATTATCAACATAGATTTAGTATATACTATCTAATATGCTAGTATCGATTGATGCCAAGTAAAAACTAAGCCATACATAGATTACGATGCTTAATATGAGGTAAAGGTAAGGTTTAGTAAAGCATACACACGTAGCCGGACCAAGATACGGAGTGAAATTTCCTAGTTTCCGGACCAAGGAATTAGGGATACATAACTTATCACTTTACATGTAAGATATTAGGAAAGGATTGTTCTAGCTAGAATTACCGCGTTATGAACCTGTGGGTAACACTTAAGCCCTAGTTACTATCATTACTTGATAAAAATCATATTTTTAAACCTGTCACTTGTTTATTTGAAATATCAAATTACATTTATTGCTTAAAAAGACCCTGTTTGCTACTTATTTTTGGAATGGACTTGACTAAATAGAAGTAATAATAGGTTAAAGCTAGGTGTAAATCATTTTCCTCGTGGGATCTACCCCAAAATCATAGTTGGGTTCCTTACTCGATACGACTGCTTATACTTATTTTCGAGAAGTAAACTTTAACGTATCAAATTTTAGTGCCGCAGCCGGGAAAAGTGTCTTTTAGATTAACATTAAGCTTATTATCAAAGTTTAGTCAACATTTTCCTAATTTTATTTTTTCTTTTTGTTTTTATCTCTTGTAGATCTAAATTCAGTGTATGCTGATACGCTCAAACTTACTTCTCAAATGAGATGTAAAGCGGTCGCGTCAAGTAAATAATAAAACTAGTGAGGTTGGGATCGTTCCTACGAGGAAAATAGTCTAGACTTAAATTCAACTTGTTATTACTATTGTTCAGTTGATGACTTCCTTAGAAAGTAAAAGCATAAAAAGAGGGGTTTGTATTTCCTAATAAGTAAAAATAACTAACGAACTTGACAGAGACACTTAACAGCTTTAAATTTTGGGTTTTAATCTATTAATCAAAGTAACTAGGGTTTACGTGTTCCCCACCGGTTCATAACTTGATAATTCTACCTATAACAATTCTTTCCTAGTATCTTGCATGCAAAGTGAAAGTTATGTATTTCTAAATCCTTGGTCCGGCATCTAGAAAATCTCACTCCGCACCTTGGTCCGGCTGCGTGTGTTGCATTCCTAACCCTTATCTTTACCTCATATTAAGCATCGTATTCGATATTTGACTAAGTTATTACCTCGTACCAATCAATACTAGCCTATTAGATAGTATACACTAAATCTATGTTAATAATTCTTTTCCTATTATCTACCTCCTTGGTCCGGCAAGTAGCATTAAGGCGAGTTCTAACGTTGATCATCCGTTAAAAAGACTTCTAAGCGAAAGAATTATTAATACATGCAAGACACTATTCTAGAATTGTTCTTTTAGCTAGGGTTTATCTCATAATTTGCCTATGGTTCCCACAACCCTAGTTATGGAGTTTAGTTCCTCATAGCCATAAACACAATATTCAAATATGTTAAATAAGAATTCATGTACTTACTTCAATGAGAAAGAATAAAGTCCAAAAATTTGCTTGATTAATCGCCAAAAATCACTTGTAAGAATCTCTAAAAACCAAACACTCAAACACAAAGTCTAATAATATGATGTTTTATCTCCCAGAGTCTAACCTCAAAAACGAGGTTTTTCGAACTATTTATAAAAAAGATAAAAACCTAATTAAACAAGGAATCTAATTACTGGAAATCATCCAAAACGCGGCTGGGTCGGCGGACCACGCGACAGACCGTCGTGGTCATGACGGACCGTCGTGAACTACGTCGTCCCATACTTTGTGCAATTTCTTCTGCAGCTTTCTTCATTCCCCTCGACGGCAAGTGTGACGGACCGTCATAGACAGAACGGTCTGTCGAGGGTCTCATTTTAAAATACTTCAACTCTTGGAATCTGGGTACTGGGATCACTTCTCTGATCTTCACGATGAACCTGCAGGATAGACCGTCATAGCCATGACGGACCGTCAAAAGCTTCGTAATCCCACACTTGGTCAGACTTCCCCATCTTCCTTCAGTAGCTTCTCTACGCTACCACCTACGGACCGTCACAGGCACGACGGACCATCATAAGCTCCGTAGGTGGTCTCTTCTGCATTTTTCGCTCAAAATCTCCCTATTCAGCTTTGGACAGATTTCCTGCAAAACAAAGAGAAACTTATATCAAAATTAGCACAAAAAAGGCTTTCGGACACAGTAAACTTAAGGAAAAAGTATTAATTATACCGTGAAACCACGGTATATCAACACCCTCAACTTAAATTTGTTGTTTTTCCTCAAGCGACGCGCTATGACTCACTACACAATCTTTGTACAATAGTATTCATGTTTTATCCTTTCCAATCATTTGGCTATCAATCCCGATTAATCTCATCAAATCTATGCATGCTATCACTATTAGGCTTGAATTTTGTGGGATTCGAACATGACAAAGACTCACCATGCACTAACATCTATCCTCTTCAATTTCTCACCGAAGTGCTAACAATTTCGGTATTGCAACTAGTGTCCTCACTTTAGAATAAAATCCTCATTTTTCACACAATGATTTCAGTTTGAGTATAAGGATTACATTTCAACACTCGCTCTCAGAACAAAGTCACACTCATTCATACCTATTGTCATAAGCTTGCCCTTATTTTCACTGTCTTAAGTTTGCTACAACCCTTAGGATCACGATAGGACTTTTTTAGCTTGTAACGTAGGCTCAGAGTCAGGTAGGGTATATTTAGGTATTCTTTAGTGACTTTTTGCCCTCCTTGACATATCGGCTAAACCTTCCACTTTCTATCACTTTATCTCGCCCAGTTTCTCCTATTCTTTCACCTTGCTATTTCCCTTCTTTCTTCATTTGTGTAAGTAATTCTTTTCTTTTCTTGTTTGTATTTCTTGAATATTTCTCTTTTTCTTTCCCTGTCTTTCAACGAGTTCTTGATTCACTTTACTTTTATTCTTTCTCTCTCTTTGTTCTTTCAACCCCACTTTCAAGACATTCCTCAAAACAGCCACCCTCAACTCATGGCTTTGCCATGAGTCAAGGTACACAATACCCAAAGTTGGGTCAGGGCCATAATGAAGGTTGTTTATGCATTAGCCACCCTCACCTTATGCTTTTGGCATAAGCTAAGGTGCACATGTCCAAGGAGGGACCAGGGCCAACATATTGTTCCTAGAAAAGATCAGTTGGGGTGAAAAAGAAAGGTCTAATTTTAAGCTCAAATTATTTGGATCAAATAAGGATAACTTTCATTTGGTTTCTTTTATTTAGGCTAGAAATGGGCTATATTGAGTAAGGGCCTATGATCCTTTCCTAATTGTCTGTTACAACTTACTTTTAGCAGGACTAACCAGGCAAGTTCTAGCTCAGTACCAGTAGTGGACTATTCAACTTTCCTCACACTGACTTGACATCTAATCACTATACCAGATTATAAGACACCTAGTTTGACTTGAAGATTTAGGGTAATGCAATGGTGTAACTCTATTTCATGTTTAGATCCACACAATTATCAGTTACTATGCCTAGTCATGCAACATTTCCCAGTTTTATCAGGATATCATTTTAGCCATCATGCTTCAGAGTTAAACTATGTACAAAAGATATAATGTGCCAATTCAATAGAAAAAGTAATCAGTCTTTTGGGAAAAAAGAACACATGCAAGAAAACCCCAAAAGAGGATAGTGAGTTGGGCTACTAAGACTTCACCCTAACACTCACTTTCAAATTACCCCACCCCCAACAAAAAAGCATGCAATTGTCCCCAATACATAAAAAAATCTAAAGAATAGAGGGGTAGGTGAAGCAAACCTGTGGCGCATAGCACCGTCGATCAGCAAGCAGGTGGGTCCGGTTTCCCAAAACCCACATCCTCTGCCATCTGGACACCCTCAGTGGTGTCCTCAGCAATCTGGACACCCTCAGTGATGTCCTCAGCAACAACCGCACCATCAGTAGTGCCTCCTACTGTCTCTACAGTGCGGGATCTACACGCCCCAACCGCTATCTGCGATTCTCTGATTTGATGTTCCTCCGCCTCAGCAAGTGAGGCTCTCCTCGCGGCCTCCATCTCTCGGCACTCCTTTTTCCTTGCTCGTGCTTCATCCTCTGATCGACCCCTACGCCTCTTGGCACTCTCTCGAGGGGAAGGTGGGTGAATTTCTGAAGTAGCAAACAGGGCTGCTAATACAGTGTCCTCAACAGGCTCGACAGGCTCCGGCACTCTCGCCTCTAGGATCGTGCCGATCTCTGCACGATGACTGTCGACTGCAGCCTGAAGATTTGACACATCTACCGGAGGGGCTGGGCGGGCTAACACTCTAAACTCAAACGCATCTAGGCGCTGGTGAACCTTAGCAATCTTCCGCTGCATCTTCCTCTCCATACGCGCTTCAGACTCAGTAATAGACTTCTGCATCCACGGCTGGATATGATGCAGAAGAGTGGACATTTGTGCCTCCAGTTTTTGGACCCTAGCAAACGGGGTCAGTAACGGTAGAGGGGCTGTGCGAGAGGAGCTCGGGGCTGGGATACTACCCGGAATAGACTCAATAGAGGTAGTGTCAGTGGACGCCTGTGTAGCGGTGCGGGCCTGGGCCATCGTATCCGCAAGATCATCAGCAAGTGGTGGCAGCTCTGAATGGGGCCCTCGAGGTGGGGCCAACTCATTGGCCTCGTCTCTGATGAGGCCGACATCAATGGTGCCCTGCGGGGTCTTCAACTGATCTATGTGCCATATTGGCACACCTGCGGTCCTGCAAAGGGCAAAAATCATACACGGGAAGGGGTAGGTAGTAGTGACCTTGAATGCCCTCTCGTGCATGACTGCCTAGAGAAGCCATGCGAAGTCGACCTCGAATCCGGCTATCATCGCCGCTATCAACACTTCTCGATCCCAAGTGACGATGTTATCAGCAGCTGTGGGGAAAAGGCAGTGACAGACGAGCAGCCACAAGAACTTCGCGATGAACGTGAGGTTGGCCTTCTTGATGGCCCCCTTCGGCTCAGTGACCCAATGTGCACCCTCTCCGTCGACTGATAGGTGCAGGGCCATCCACCTCTTGGTGGTCTCTCTCAGTGCCTGCTCGCGCAAGAACTGGCCATCCTTCACTATCTGCCAGTGGTAGTCAAACTCGGCAGTGTGGGGAGTCCGGTAGCATCTGCACTCTCGCCGTATAGGAACCGGTAGATAGCTGGCAGGGAAATGTCAACCTGCACGCCCCGGACTCGAACCTGCTCCAGTGGAGCCGGTTTAGCGGGAGCAGCCCGCCTATCGATCTGTGATTGGAGAGTTGCTACGTAGGATGCGTAGAACTCTCGGACCACTTCCTCGCTGTATCGTCCCAACGGACGGGCTGTCCACTCTAAGCGATGCCTGGTGAATAGGTTGTGGATCTCCGGCATCGATGGGAGACTCCCTGTAAGTACCCGCCGCTCCAAGGTGAGTGTCCAAATAATTACTCCTTTATCAGTTAGGAATTTGGCGTCGGAGTAAACTTGAAATTGGCCTTCGACGCACCACCGGTTTGGCTGGTAAGAGGCTGGGGTGGGGACAAGGGATGGTGCGCCGGATGTAGAGTCTGAACTGTCGGCCTCATCAGACGAGGCCGACGCTACAGCTGTGGCGGGTGCGGGAACCTCAGCAGAGCCTGAAGCTTCCTCGGACCAGGATACTCCTAAGGAGCAAGACGCTTCTTCCTCATTTTTGGCTGACCCAGAGAGTGTGACGTTCAGTGTGTGGTCCTCATCAGACTGGGAGGCAGCGACTACGCCGGACGCCACCATCTTAGGTGTGGCTCTGGGGGCACGTGCAGCACGGGAAGGTGCGGAAGTGCCTGGGGGCACATATTCAGGGTCCCGCTCATCATCAGAGCCGATGATCAAGTGTGCAGACGGGGCAACAGACTTGGATTGCCCGTGTGCGTAGGCTCGGTCTTGCTTTGGTGCCATAGTAGATAGTACCTGCAAAGGATAACTATTAGTACGAGTAGTGTCAAACAAGACAGGCAAGCCCATACAACATAAAACATTTAAAATAGTGTGTTAGTGATAGTGAAACTGTATCCCATGACGGGCTAGATGACGGCTTGTCGTGGATATGATGGACCGTCATGAGGTCCGTTGTGTTGTACTTAGTCTATATATATAGAAAGAACCCTGAAAGAGGGGTCTTTGACCATCATGACAGTCAAGCAGGACGGACCGTCGTTGGTACGATAGTCCGTCGTAAGAGTCCATCGTAGGACACTTAGAAAATATTGGGAGACCCTTACCAGAGGGTGTCTCTTACTATCATGACGATCGTGCAGGACGAACCGTCATCGGTACGACGGTCCGTTGTAAGAGTCTGTCATAGGACACTTAGAAAATGTTGGGAGACCCTTATTAGAGAACTCTCTGACCATCATGACGGTCATGCAGGAAAGACCATCGTGGGTATGACGGTCCGTTGTAAGAGTCCGTCGTAGGACACTTAGAAAATTTTGGGAGACCCTTATCAGAGGGGTCTCTGACCATCATGACGGTCGTGCAGGACGGACCGTCGTGGGTATGTCGGTCCGTGGTAGGACACTTAGAAAATGTTGAGCAGGGTCTCTGACAACCAGAATGGTTGTGCAGGACGGACCGTCATGAAGACAACGGTCCGTCACAGGCATCGTTGGGCAGGGGTGCTCGGGCTTGTGCAACGGACCCTACGACGGTCCGTCGTGTGTGCGACGGTCCGTCATCGGGGTCTCGTTCTAAGTAGTAGTGTTAGAACTGGGGGTACCCTACGCATCCCTGATGAACCCACATGGTCTTGTAGTGTTGTGGACCTATATGTGTCTATCCCAACGACCTAGGAAACTACCAAAGCAAAATCACCTATGCCTAGGGTTATCAACATGGCACATACGAACATTTTTAGCCTAAGTTTAGACATAATCATATAGAGGAAACAGTATACGACTAAGAACTAAGCTAATACTAACTACAAAACAAAAATGCAAGATAAATAAGTATAAATGTAGAGACACATACCTTGGAAATGGAGAAGAAAACAAACGGAGAATGATTCAGTTGGCAAGGTAGACACCTACAGCAGCAGCACCGACTAGTGGATGATAAGTATAAGGCTTAGGAGGATTTTGGGAGCAATGATCAGTGAGGCGAAGTGCGGAAGTTGAAAAGAGAGGGGAGATGAGGGGAATAAGGAAGTAATGGGGTGAAATATGGAGGGGGGAGTATAAACGGTCAGATTTTGAAAAGGGTCCAGCCGGGTTGGGTCGGGTAGAATTCATTAATCACACGACAGTTCCCCGACGATGGTCCATCGCATTTGTGACGAGCCATCGTAGGTTCCGTCGTGTGTGCCCTAATATTCAAAATGACAGAAATACGTACCTGGTGTGACGGATGCATACGACAGTCCGTTGCATGCACAATGGTCCGGCGTTGTATCCGTCAGTGGCTACTGCGGAGTAGTTTTCTACAGAGTTTCCTGGTGATGTGCCTGCAAATTTAAAACCCATTAATAGAAAAAATGCTACCATTATTAAAAAGACAATAAGTATTGGGTTGCCTCCCAACAAGCACCTGATTTAGTGTCGCGGCATTACTGGGGCCACTTGATTACTCAGACTTCATCAAGATGGTATGCCTCGATTACTTCATTCGCTGATTCAGCATGCCCGAGATAGATTTTTATGCGCTGTCCATTCACCTTGAACCACACACCCTCCTTAGTTTCCAACTCAACTGCTCCATGAGGGAATAGTTAGGTAACCGTGTAACGACCAGTCCATTTGGACTTGAGTTTGCCTGGAAACAAGCGCAATCTGGAATTGAATAAAAGCACCAAATCCCCGACCATAAACTCTCATTTTTCAATTTTGTTGTCATGATACTTCTTCATCTTTTCTTTGTATAGGGCTGAGCTTTCATAGGCTTTTAAGCGAAATTCATTAAGTTCATTCAACCCATTTAACCGTTGCTCTGCAGTTTCGCTCCAATCCAATTTTAACTTCTTCAAAGCCCACATGGCTTTATGTTCTAACTCAACCGGAAGATGACAAGCTTTCCCATATACAAGTTTGTATGGAGACATACCTATGGGAGTCTTATATGCTGTCCGGTAGGCCCAAAGAGCATCATCAAGCCTCCTTGACCAATCTTTCTACTAGCATTCACTGTTTTGGACAATATCTGTTTGATCTCCCGATTCGATACTTCATTTTGCCCACTAGTTTGAGGGTGGTAAGGAGTGGCCACATTATGGCGAACCCCGTATTTCTCCAATAACCCCATGAACAATCTGTTGCAGAAGTGAGAGCCACCATCACTAATAATGGCCCTTGGGGTGACAAAACAGGAGAATATATTCTTTTTCAAGAATGCAATGACACTCTTCCCTTCATTGTTTGCGAGGCCTATGGTTTCGACCCATTTAGATACATTATCAACTGCTACTAGAATGTACTTCATCCCATGAGAACTCACGAAAGGGCCCATAAAGTCAATACCCCAAACATCAAATAACTCAATCACAAGAATAGGGTTTAGAGGGAGCTCTTGCTTTCTTGAAATACCACCATCTCGTTGACATTTGTCACATGCTTTAGCAAACCCATGAGCATTTTGATGAAGAGTTGGCCAATAGTAACCACGTTCCAATATCTTGTGAGCGGTTCGGATACCATTGTGATGTCCGCCAACATGTGAAGAATGGCATGCCTCCAACACACTCAATATTTCACATTCTGGCACACAGCTCTGAATAAGCCCGTCGGCACAACTCCTATACAAGTATGGTTCATCTCAAAAGAACTTCTTCATATCGTACATGAACTTTTTCCTTTGATGAAAGGACAAGTCTGATGGAACAATATCACTAGCGAGATAGTTCGCAAAATCTGCGAACCATGGAATCAAGTCTTGTGAAGCAGCCAATACATGTTCATCGGAGAAAGTATCATCAATGTGAGTCTTATCCCCTAACTCTCTCATAGCTTTATCCTCTAGACGAGACAAATGATCAGCAACTTGATTTTCAGTCCCTTTTCTATCAAGCACTTCAAAGTCAAATTTTTGCAGCAGTAATACCCAACGAATCAGCCTTGGTTTCGCATCCTTTTTCGCCATGAAATATCTCAATGCTGAATGGTCAGTATGCACTATAACTTTAGTACCTAGCAAATAGGAGCGAAATTTCTCAAAAGCAAAGACTACTGCGAGGAGTTCTTGCTCAGTCACTGTGTAGTTCTTCTGGGCTTCATTTAGGGATTTACTAGCATAGTAAAATGGGTGAAGGATTTTGTTTCTTCTCTGTCCCAATACTACACCAGGAGCCACCCCACTGGCATCGCACATTACCTCAAATGGACTGTTCCAATCCGGAGAAATAATGATAGGCGCAGACACTAACTTCTCTTTTAGCTCACCGAATGCTTTAAGATAGGATTCATCAAAATGAAATTTACATTCTTTCTCCAGCAATTTGCACAATGGGTGTGCAATCTTTGAAAAGTCTTTGATGAATCTCCAATAAAAACCTGCATGCCCAAGAAAGCTTCTCACACCTTTCACAAGGATCGGCGGGGGAAGTCTCTCTATTACCTCAACTTTATCTCGATCAACCTCTATGCCGTTTTCTGAAATGCGATGACCCAACACAATACCCTCTTTCACCATGAAATGACACTTTTCCAAGTTTAGTACCAAATTGCAGTCTTCATATCTCTTAAGAACCTCAGATAAATTTGTCAAACACCGCTTGAATGAATCACCAACCACAGAGAAATAATCCATAAAAACCTCTATAGTATCCTCCACCATGTCAGAAAATATTGACATCATACATCTCTGAAAGGTTGTGGCGCATTGCACAACCCAAACGACATTCTTCTGAACGCAAAAGTCCCATATGGACAAGTTAAAGTGGTTTTCTCTTGATCTTCTAGTGCAATAGAAATCTGATTATACCCCGAATACCCATCAAGAAAACAATACCACCCTTTTCCGGCAAGTCTATCCAACATCTGATCTATGAAGATCATAGGAAAATGGTCTTTTTCAGTCCATGAGTTCAGTTTATGGTAATCCATACACACCCTCAATCCAGTAACCGGTCTCATTGGAACAAGTTCATTCTTTTCGTTGGGGACCACAATCATTCCCCCTTTCTTAGGTAAACACTGAACCGGGCATACCTGACTACTATCGGCGATTGGATAGATTACTCCAGCATCCAACCACTTGATAATTTCCTTCTTCACAACCTCTTGCATAGGAGGATTCAAGCGTCTCTGTTGCTCAATACTCAGCTTATGATCAGGCATGAGTTGGATTTTATGAGAAAAAATACCAGGAGGGATCAAAATAATGTCCCCACTGGTCCACCCAATAGCTCTTTTGAACCTTTTTAGTACCTTCACCAAACTCTGAACCTGTTGTTCATCTAGGTCTGATGCAATGATTACCGGCAAAGTGTCACCATTTCCTAAGAATTCATACCTAAGATGAGGTGGGAAAGCTTTTAATTCAACTTTTGGAGCTTCCTCTATAGATGGTTTAGCGGATGGGGACTCGCGATTCTTCATATCAAGCTCAAATTTCTTCGGTTTAAACCAAACATCACCTCGGTCAAGAGCCGCGACTAATGACTCATACTCTTCAATGCAATTGCTATCAAAGTTCATTATCACTGCCGCTAATTCTTCGACACCTAGACGTTCTTCTATTTGTGTCTCAAATGTCTCACCCATGTTGTAGGATATAGCAGATGCCGATTGGATTCACCACTCTGCCTCATGGACCTACAAATATTAAAGGTCACTTCCTCACTGTTCAACCGAAATTTCATCTACCCCTTTTCCATGTCTACTAAGGCTCTTCCCGTAGCTAGGAATGGCCTCCCAAAGATAATAGGCACTTCAAAATCAACCTCACAATCAAGAATAACAAAATCGGCCGGAAAGATGAATGACTCCACTTTTACTAGCACATCATGATGTATCCCTATGGGCCGTTTTACTGTTCGATCAGCCATCAGTAGCCGCATCGCAGTGGGCTTTGGGTCACCCAAAACCAACTTCTTGTAAATCGAGAGGGGCATGAGATTTATGCTTGCCTCCAGATCACATAATGCTTTCGCAAAATGTAATAGCCCGATTGTACAAGGAATAGTGAACGCACCCGGATCTTCTTTCTTTTGGACCAGAGATCTTGTAGCAATAGCACTACAATGCTGCATTCTATAATCATCCTCAAAAGTAACTGATCTTTTCTTTGTGACCAAATCTTTCATAAACTTGGCGTAACCGGGCATTTGTTCTAAAGCTTCTACCAAAGGGACATTGATATAAAGTTGCTTCCGCATTGTTATAAAATGCCGATATTTACCATCCTCAGTCTTTTTCACTAATCTTAGAGGAAATGGGGGTGGTGGCCTAGGCATGGGAGTTACCTTTTTAGGCACTTCAGCATCTTCTACAATGTTATCCTCTAAATTAGCATCAACATTTATCACTTTATCAGTGTCTTTTGTCACCTCATTCTCATTAGATGGTATAGGTGGGTCAATGGTTTGCTTGCCACAGCGAGTAGTAATTGCCATACAATGTCCATCATTTTTCGGATTTTGGACAGTGTTGCTAGGAAGAGTGACCGGTTGCCGTGTGTTCACAGTTGCAGATAATTGGGTCAATTGTAACTCAAGTTGCTGAATCGATATTGCATGTGTATCAATTTTTTTCCCAATACCCGCTAAATCATTCCTCAACTCTTTATTGTGCTCATCACTAGCATCGAACCTCCTCATCATATTATGCAACATATCCTCAACTCGCGACATACTACCTCCACAATCCCTAGGAGTAACTTCACGATTTTGAGGAGGAACATAGGGTCCATTCCTGTCATTTCTATTACCATAGTTACCCCTATTGAAGTTGTTCTCGCGATTGTAGTTTCCATTTCTGACATAATGACCCTCACGATTGTAGTTACCATAGTTCCGACCTTGGTTCCCTTGACCTTGGCACCAATTCTCCTGATTAGAGCCTTGGGCACTTGGTCGGAAACCCCCTATCTCTTCATTTACTGCATAGGAATCCTCCTTATAATAACACTCATCTATTGAAGGAGGTGGTTTAGCCAAGTAGTTGACTGCATTAATCTTTTCTGCACCCCCAGTGACATGTTTTAGTACCAACCCAAGATCAGTTCTCATCTGAGCCATTTCTTCGCGAATATCATCTGTGGATGGGTTGTGAGTGGACTGCACTACAAAGGTGTTTCTCCTTGAATCAGACTTCCTAGTACTCCAAGCTTTGTTGTTACGGGAGATTTTCTCTAATTTCTCAGCGATCTCAGCATAAGGGTATTCTCCATAAGATCCACCTGCTATAGTGTCCAACACTGCTTTATTGTTATCATCCTGTTCCCGATAGAAGTATTCCTTCAGTGACTCATCATCAATACGGTGATTTGGAACACTTCTCAAGAATGAGGTGAATCTATCCCAAGAACTACTAACTGACTCTCCTGGTAGTGCCACAAAGTTATTCATCCTGTCTTTGCGGTTTAATTTCTTGGAGACCGGATAGTAGCGTGCTAAGAAGACATCCCGTAGTTGGTTCCAAGTGAAGATGGAGTTGTATGGGATCTAAGTAAACCATATAGCAGCCTCTCCCGTCAGTGAGAGAGGAAAAACTCTGAGACTTATTACATCTAGATCCAAATCAGGCCTCCCCACACAATTTTTACACTCTGCCCTTACCTTAGCTATATGGGCATGTGGATCCTCAGAAGGTAGCCCTGAAAACAAACCTCTGGCAGTGAGCATTTGCATCAGGTTACTAATTACCACAAAAGTGTGGCCTGTGGGTAGAGGGGGCAAGACAAGTGGCCCATCCGAGTCTGCGATGCTATCATACCCTTTTTAGTATTCTTGGGGCCGTGGAACGGGATTTTGTCCCTTCCGTTGATGTTCACCCGGAGCGTCGGGTAACATCTGACCATGAACATCCACTGATTTGGGATGTTCTGGTTTGGATCCTCATCATTTATTCCAAAGTTTCGATTCATATTGTGCAGTGTACGCTGTAGCTCGTGATCGTAGGGAAACAAGGGTCCTCTTCCTCTCCGTGTATTTGGCATATAAGGAGGATAGTTCTGAAAGGAAATCAAAAACAATAAAACAAAGTAAAATCAAGAAAATATCAACTAAACTTTAGTAATAAGTTCAAGTTAATCTACAAGCTAAATTCCCCGGCAGCGGCGCCAAAATTTGATACGCTCAGACTTACTTCTCAAATGAGAAGTAAAGTGGTAGCGTCAAGTAAATAACCCAACTAGTGAGGTTGGGATCGTTCCCATGAGGAAAATAGTCTAGACTTAACTTCAACTTGTTATTACTATTGTTCGGTTGATGACTTCCTTAGAAAGTAAAAGCACAAAAAGGGGGGTTTGTATTACCTAATAAGTAAAAATAACTAACGAACTTGACAGAGACACTTAACAACTTTTAATTTTGGGTTTTAATCAATTAATCAAAGTAACTAGGGTTTACGTGTTCCTCACAGGTTCATAACTTGATTATTCTACCTATAACAATTCTTACCTAGTATCTTGCATGCAAAGTGATAAGTTATGTATTTCTACTCTCACTCTGCACCTTGGTCCGGCTGCGTGTGTTTCTTTCCTAACCCTTATCTTCACCTCATATTATGCATCGTATTCGATATTTGACTAAGTTATTACCTCGTACCAATCAATACTTGCCTATTAGATAGTATACACTAAATCTATGTTAATAATTTTTTCCTATTATCTACCTCCTTGGTCCGACATGTAGCATTAAGGCGAGTTCTAACGTTGATCATCCGTTAAAAAGACTTCTAAGCGAAAGAGTTATTAATACATGCAAGACACTATTCTAGAATTGTTCTTTTAGCTAGGGTTTATCTCATTATTTGCCTATGGTTCCCACAACCCTAGTTATGGAGTTTAGTTCCTCATAGCCATAAACACAATATTCAAATATGTTAAACAAGAATTCATGTACTTACTTCAATGAGAAAGAATAAAGTCCGAAAATTTGCTTGATTAATCACCAAAAATCACTTGTAAGAATCTCTAAAAATCAAACACTCAAACACAAAGTCTAATAATATGATGTTTTATCTCCCAGAGTCTAACCTCAAAAATGAGGTTTTGAAACTATTTATAAAAAAAATAAAAACCTAATTAAACAAGGATTCTAATTACTGGAAATCTGCCAAAACGCGGCTGGGGCGACAGACCATACGACGGACCGTCGTGGTCATGAAGGACCGTCGTGAACTCTGTCATCCCATACTTGGTGCAATTTCTTCTGCTGCTTTTTTCATTCCCCTCAACGGCAAGAGTGACGGACCGTTATAGACACAACGGTCCGTCGAGGGTCTCGTTTCAAAATACATCAACTCTTGGAATCTTGGTACAGGGATCACTTCTCTGATCTTCACGACGAACCTGCAGGACGGACCGTCATAGCCATGATGGGCCGTCACAAGCTTTGTAATCCCACACTTGGTCAGACTTCCCCATCTTCCTTCAGCAGCTTCTCTATGCTGCCACCTACGGACCGTCACAGGCATGACGGACCGTCATAAGCTCCGTAGGTGGTCTCTTCTGCATTTTTCACTCAAAATCTCCGCATTCAATTTTGGACAGATTTCCTGCAAAACAAAGAGAAACTTATATCAAAATTAGCACAAAAAAAGGCTTTTGGACACTAAACTTAAGGAAAAAGTATTAATTATACCGTGAAACCACGGTATATCATATGCCAAGTATGCGGAGTAGAAGAGAACCCATACTCTCACCCAACCTCGAACTAGAGTGAGCATTGCGTAGAATCAACAAAAAATTGGGTATTCTCAATGATGATCCCAACCCGGAAATTCCACCACCGGTTGATCCTCATGATCAATTATTACCTGAAAATCATGGTAAGGTAAAATACATAGGAAACCTCCCGCTCCACGCCCTCAAGAGTATTATAGGGGATATGATAATATTACTAACTCTGACTGACCACTTGTCTTGCGTCTCCTACCACACAGCCTTACTTTTGTGGTAACTAGTAGTTTGATGCAAATTCTCACCTCTAGAGGTTTATTTTCGGGGCTACCTTCTGAGGATCTACATGCTCACATAGACATGGTGAGGTCGGTGTGTAAGAGTTGTGTAGGAAGGACTGATTTGAATATGGACGTAATTGGGTTGAGAGTGTTTCCTCTCTCAGTGATGGGAGAGGATGCTATATGGTTTACCGAGCTCCCCTATAACTCAATTTACACTTTGAATCAATTGAGCGGCGTGTTCTTAGCACATTACTACACAGTGGCTAAGAAGATAAACCACAAAGATAGGGTGAAAATATTTGTGGCACTATCGGGAGAATCAGTCATTAGTTATTTGGACAGGTTTAATTCATTCTTGAGAAGTGTCCCCCATCACCGCATTGGTGATGAGTCACTGAAAGAGTACTTTTATCGGGGACAAGATGATAATAATAAAAGAGTACAGGATATCTTATGATGAGTGTCTTTATGCAAAGATTGCTGAGAAGTTGGATAAAATATCCCGAAATAATAAAGCTTGGAGACTAGGAAGTCAGACTCTAGGAGAAACACTTTTGCAGTGCAATCTGCACATAACCCAGCCACATATGAGATTAATGAAGAAATATCTCAAATGAGAACTCATCTTGGTTTGGTGTTGAAACACATCACTAAGATGCAGAAAAGGTAAATGCGGTGAACTACTTATCTAAACCACCACCGTCGACTGATGAGTAATACTACGAGGAGGACTCTTATATGGTAAATGAGTGGACGGGGGGTTTTCGACCAAACGCCCAAGGCTCCAATTAGGAGACTTGGCGTCAAGGTCAAGAAAATTAAGGTCATAACTATGGTAATTACAACCGAGAGGGTCATTATGTCTAAGATGGAAATAACAACTGTGACAACAACTTCAGCCGGTGTAACTATGGTAACAGAAAAGATAAGAGTGGGACCTATTGTCCACCTCAAAATTGTGAATTTGCTCCAAGAAATTGTGGAAGTATCATGGCGCGAGTTGAGGATATGTTGCAGAAAATAATAAGAAGATTTGATGCTAGTGATAAGCACACTAAATAGTTGAAGAGCGACTTAGTGAGTATTGGGAAAAAAGTTGGTACACATGCATTCTCGATCAAGCATCTTGAGTTGCAATTGTCCCAATTGTCATTGAATGTTAACCCATGACAACCGGGCACTCTTCCTAGCAAAACTGTCAAAAATTTGAAAAATGATGGACATTGTATGGTAGTCACAACTCAAGGTGGTAAGCGAATCATTGACGCAACGATGTCGTCTGGTAAAGAAAATGTGATAAGAGACGATGACGAGGTAGTGGAGGTTAGTTGTAAGTTAGAAGATAAAAAGGGGAAAGAAGTTAAGGTACACAAAAAGGTGACCCCCATGGCTAGACCACCTCCTCAATTCCCACAGAGGATAGTGAAAAAGACCGAGGATGGTAAATACCAACGTTATATCACTTTGCTCAAACAACATTCCATAAATGTAAGTTTGATAGAAGCTCTTGAACAAATGTACATTTTTGCCAAGTTCATAAAGATATGATCACAAAGAATAGATCAGTTAGCTTTGAGGATGATGATAGAATGCAACATTGTAGTGATATTGCTACAAACTCTCTAGTGTAAAAGAAAGAAGATCCGGGTGCCTTCACTATTCCATCTACAATCTGGTTTTTAAACTTTGCGAAAACATTATGTGATCTTGGGGCAAGCATAAATCATATGCCTCTTTCTATTTACAAGAAATTGGGGTTGGGTGACCCAAATCCCACTGCGATGCGGCTATTGATGGCCGATCGAACGGTGAAGAGGCCTATTGGGATATTCCATGATGTGCTAGTATAGGTGGAGTCATTCATATTTACGGCCGATTTTGTGGTTCTAGATAGTAAGGTTGATTTTGAGGTCCCTATTATTCTTGGGAGACCATTCATTGTTATGGGTAAAGACTTGGTTGATATGGAGAAATGGCAAATGAAATTTTGGTTGAACAATGAATAAGTGACTTTCAAAATGTGTAGGTCCATGAGGCAGAGTGGTGAGATACAATTGGTTTTTGCCATATCTTACAGGGTTGAACATCATCGAAGGACAAATAGAAGAGTGTCTGGGTCTAGAAGCACCAGCGGCAGTGATCATGAATTTTTATAGTGATTTCATTGAAGAGTATGGGTCATTGGTCGCGGCGCTTGATAGAGGTGATGTTTTATTGAAACCAAACAATTTGGAGTTAGATATGAAGCATCGCGAGTCTCCACCTATGAAAACATCTATAGAGGAGGCTCAAAAAACAGAACTTAAGGCCTACCCCCTCATCTGAGGTATGTATTCTTGGGAAAAGGTGAAACTTTGCCGCTAATTATTGCATCAGATTTGAATGTGCATTAAGTTTAGAGTTTTGTGGAGTTGTTAAAAAGGTTCAAATCCAACTCATGCTCGATCATAATCCAATTATTGAGCACAAGAGAAATTTAAATCCACCTATACAAGAGGTGGTGAAGATTAAGTGGTTGGGTACTGGAGTGATATATCAAAAAGCTTATAGTAGCTGGATATGACATTTTCAGTATGTACCTAAGAAGGGGGAATGATTGTGGTCCTTAATGAGAAAAATGAGCTTGTTCCGATGAGGCCGGTGATTTGATGGAGGGTATGTATGGATTACCACAAATTAAATGCATGGACTGAAAAGGACCATTTTCCTATGCTCTTCATGGATAAGATGATAGATAGGCTTGTAGGAAAGGGGTGGTACTACTTTCTTGATGGCTATTCGGGTTATGATAAATTTATATTGAACCGGAAGATCAAGAGAAAAACCACCTTTACTGTCCTTATGGGACCTTCGCGTTCAAGAGAATGTCATTTGGGTTATGTAATGCACCAGCCATATTTCAGAGATGTATGATGTCAACATTCTCCGATATGATGGTGGACACTATTGAGGTATTTATGGATGATTTTCAGTTGTTGGTGACTACTTTGAGAGGTGTTAGAGTCATTTGTCTGAGGTTCTTAAGAGGTGTGAAGATTGCAACCTTGTGCTAAATTGGGGAAAATGTCCCCTCGTGGTGAAATAAAGTATTGTATTGGGTCATCGCATTTCAAAGAAGGGTATAGAGGTTGATAGAGCCAAAGTTGAGGTTATAGAGGGACTTCCTCCACCTATATCTGTAGAAGGCTTGAGAAGTTTTCTTGGGCATGCAGGCTTTTATCGAAGGTTCATCAAGTATTTTTCAAATATTTCACATCCTTTGTGCAAGTTGCTTAAGAAAGAGTGTAAGTTTCATTTTGATGAATCTTGTCTTAAGGCATTTGGTGAGTTGAAGGAAAAGTTGGTGTCTGCACGTATAATCATTTCTCCGGATTGGAGAACGCCTTTTGAGGTTATGTGTGATGCGAGTGGAGTTGCTCATGGTGTGGTATTGGGATAAAGAAGGGACAAAATCCTTCATACAATTTACTATGCTAGCAAATCCCTTAATGAAGCCCAAAAGAACTACACTGTGACTGAACAAGAGCTCCTTGCAGTAGTCTTTGCTTTTGAGAAATTTTGCTCCTATTTTGCTAGGCACTAGCGTTATAGTGCATACTGATCATTCAGCTTTAAGATATTTGATGGAAAAGAAGGATGTGAAATTGAGGTTATTAGTATTGCACAAATTGGACTTTGAGGTAAAAGATAGAAACGGGATCAAACATTAAGTTTTTAATTACTTGTCCCGATTAGAAGATAAAGCAATGAAAGAGTTGGGTGAAAAGTTTGAGATCGATGATACCTTCCTTGATGAGCATGTATTGGCTGCCTCCCAAGACTTGATTCCATGGTTCACAGATGTTTGCAAATTATCTGGCAAGTGATATCGTTCCATCAGACTTTTCCTTTCATCATAGGAAAATGTTTATGCATGATGTGAAAAATTCTTTTGGGATGACAAGCCTATCAAGAATTTGAACTGGGACTTCCTCATCGGAGAGGGTATCCTTGACACCAAGACCATCAAAAGAAAGAATGGACTCGGGGTCATCAATGCACTTTTTCAACATAGAAACATGGAAAACCGGATGAACCGAAGCTAATTCACTAGGTAGTTTAAATTCATAGGAAACGTTACCAACCCTTTAAAGAATTCATAGGGACCCACATAACGAGGACTCAATTTCCCTTTCCTCCCAAACCTTACCACCCCTTTCATTGGGGAAATGTTTAAAGACACCTTATCACCTTCTACAAATTCCAAATCCCTTGTCCTATTATTGGCATAAGACTTTTGATGACTATAGGCTGTTTTCAATCGCTTCCTTGTGATATGAATCTTTTCCAAAGTCTTATAAATCAACTCACAAGAAGTGATGAATCACCCACTTTAAACCATCCAATAGGAGACCTAAGCCTTCTACCATACAACGCTTCATATGGAGCCATGGAAATGGATGAATAAAAATTGTTGTTGTAGGCAAACTCCACTCAAGTTAAATGCCTATCCCAACTCCCTTTAAAATAAATAACTCAAACTCGAACATTATCTTCAAGGGTTTGTATCATACTCTCCGTTTTGACTATCCATATGGCGATGAAAAGCGGTGATCAACTTCATCGTAGTTTCTAATCCTTTATGGAACGACCTCCAAAATCTAGATGTGAATTGTGCCCCAATCTGATATGATGGATAGCGTAATGTCATGGCAGCACACAATATCATAGAGGAAGATTCTTGCATAATCTTCCACCGAATATGAAGACTTGATAGGGATAGAGCGAGAAGATTTAGTCAATCGATCCACAACCACCCATATGGAATCATAGTACTTTTGGGTCCGCGGTAAACCTACTACAAAGTCCATATTGATATCTTCCAACTTCAAAGTTGGAATTTTGATGTCTTGTAGTAAGCACCCGACTTTAGGTGTTCGGCCTTTACTTATTTTCCATTCGGACACTTAGCGACAAATTCCGCTATGTCCCATGTGCTTCTTATAAGATCCAAACCCTCAACCCATCTACATCGGGAACACACAATCTCCCTTGGTACTTTAACACAACATCCCCCCCAAAGGTAGAATGATTCATTTAAATTGCCAAGAACTGAGTCTTTCAACTCCATCAAGGCTATGTCTAGGTGTTTTTTGGACTTCACCTTAACTACTAACGATGACTCGGAGTTATGATGAACTGCGGCACGCCCATTCGGAGCACTCTCCAAACTTACTCACTACTTAGTTAACCTATGCACTTTCCTTGCTAGGTCATTTTTGGCTCCATCAAGATGGGATACACTACCCATAGTCATCCGACTTAGCGCATCCACAACTATTTTAGCATTACCGGGGTGATAAAGGACACTCACGTTATAATGTTTCAACAACTCAAGCCGCCTTCTTTGTCAGAGATTTAAATCCTTTTGGGCAAAACCATATTGGAGACTCTTATGATCGGTAAAAATATCCACATGAACCTCATACAAAAAATGCCTCCAAATTTTCAAAGAAAACAACATGGCCGCTAATTCAAGGTCTTGAGTGGGGTAATTCCTCTCATTTATCTTTTGGCTTTGCATAAGAACACACCCTGAACCCAGTCGAGATGCATCACAATACATTACAAAACCCTGTGTACCCTCTGGTAAGGTCAACAATGGAGCGGAAGTAAGACTATCTTTCAACAATTGGAAGCTCTTCTCACATGCCTTCGACCACACAAACTTTTTGCTCTTTTGGTTCAAAGTAGTCAAAGGAGACACAATGGACGCAAAAACATCCACGAACCTCTGATAGTAACCCGCTAGACCCAAGAAACTCCTGATGTCAACGGGAGTCAATGGTCTAGGCCAAGTTTTCACCGCTTCCTTTTTCCTTCTATCTACTTCAACTCCCTCACTAGAAATGATGTTCCCAAGAAAATTAACAAATCTCAACCAAAACACACACTTACTACATTTGGCATACATTGTTGATGTTTTTTAAGGGTTTGCAACACTACCCTCAAATGACCCATACAATCTTCCTCGTTCTTCGAGTATACCAAGATATCATCAATTAAGACAATGACAAACGAATCTAGGTATTTTCAAAATACTCTATTCATTAGTTCCATAAATTCACTGGAGCATTAGTGAGACCAAAAGACATTACCATGAACTCATAATGCCCATACCTAGTCTGAAAGGCCATCTTCGGTATATCCTTCCCTCTCGCCCTGAGTTTATGATACCCCGACCTCAAGTCTATATTTGAAAAGTAACTCGCCCCTTGGAGTTTTTCAAGTAAGTTATCAATCTGAGGGAGATGGTACTTATTCTTAATGGTGACTTTGTTGAGTTGGCGGTAGTCAATATACATTCTCAAAGACCCATTCTTCTTTTTGACAAATAATACCGGAGCATCACATAGAGATATACTAGGCCTTATAAAGCCTTTGTCAAGAAAATCCTTGAGTTGAGCCTTCAACTCTTTCAATTCGGCTGGAGCCATTCGATATGGAGGGATTGAAATGGGATTCTTTTTTGGTAAACAATCGATACCAAAATAAATTTCCCAGTTGGGAGGAATACCAAGAAAGTATTAAGGAAAAACCTCCAGAACTTTATTCACTACGGGGACCGAATCAATAGGATAAATTTCGGAATCCAAATCTTGGACTCTTACTATGTGAAAGAGAACATTTAGAGATCATTTTACATGCTTTTAGACAAGATATGATTGAACCTATAGGAATAGAATTTTCCCTCTTAAACTCAACAACGGGTTCATTTGGAAGTTAAACCTCACCACTCTAGTCCTACAATCAATGGATGCAAAACATGCATGCAACCAATCCATACCCAATATAATATCAAGCATATCGAGTTCTACTAGATCGACATAAAAACTCTATTGGGTAATGAAATGGTACAATTTTGATAGAAACTTTTACCGACAACAGACTCTCCCATCAGAGTAGACACTAGAAAGGGCTCATGCAAAATATCGGGTAAAATATGAAATTTTATGGCTACTAGTTGTGTAACATAGGACAAAGTAGAACCCGGATAAAGTAAAGCGTACACATCAAGAGTAAAGATTTTTAACATACCGCTCACCACGTCGGGAGAGGTCTGTTGCTCACCCCTAGAGCGAGAGAGAATAGAAGTGTTTCTTATTTAGAGCATCACTTCAATCACTTTCTTGAGATTGGACACTACCCTTGTCATGACTCTTCAAGTTTGTAGAATCTCTCATTTTGTGAGCACTCTTGCCACAACTAACACAATTATTCATTCCCTTAAGGAACTCACCATAATTCTTTGTATCATTCTTTCCACAAGTTCTCCTTTGGTGAATTAGAACCTTTTCCATTCTTAAATATTTGGTTAGAAACCCTATCATCACTACCTCTTGGGAATTTGGTAGGGACTTGATTTGAACCCCGCTTCTTAAATTTAAGCTTATCTTGTATCTCAAGCTTCATCTTTGAGGAGCCTCCATCAAACAACCTATACCACTTAGCATCTCTACTTTTTCTTTTATCTCTAGAATCCTTAACCCTTCTTGCATAAACAATAAGATGCGAAGTGTTTATGTTGTCATATAGCATGACCGAATCGAACTCGTCTTGTAGTCCTTTGACACCCCCGTCATAAAATGTCTCATTTGGAATCTAGGATCGTAGATTAAAGAAGGAGAATATTTGGAAAACTTAACAGATTCCAAAGAGTACTCATGAACACTCTTCCATCTTTGGCGAAGATTGATGAACTCTGTCACCTTCTCATCCCTCATCTTTGTTGGGAAGAACCGATCTACAAAAGCCGCCTTAAAGATCTCCCAAGCCATCGGACCATCCCTCAACGACCTATTGTCCCTCCATTGCACAAAACAAGTTTGAGCCACATCCTTGAGTTGATATGAGGCCAACTCGGCCTTCTCACTAGAAGTTACCTCCATAGCATATAACACTTTGCAAACCTCATCAAGGAATTCTTGGGGTTCTTCATCAACCTTAGACCCATTGAAAGTAGGAGGGTTCATCCGAGTGAAATCACTTAGAAAGGAAGCCATAGTAGGGACTTTTTAATGAGGACGTGGAGCAATATCCCGGTTGGCTTGAGGCATCATAGCTTGGGATTGCACCGTGGCGGCTTGTTTTGGGTAGTCATAGCTTGGGACTTTTGAGAAAGAATATCCCTCATCTCCGCCTCCATCATAGGTGTAGGGTTAGTCGGGGCTTGATCAACATTAGCATTTTCCTTAAGTAAGGAAACTTTCTCATTACGGGGAGGAGCTCCCGCATTAGCAACTTCCTCCTCAAGTCTTCGAGTTACATTCCTTCGAGTGTTCATGCTTCTGATAAGCACAAAAATATGATAAGATGCAAAATCACACTATAAGTATACTCTATTGTCACGATATAGTATTTGCAAGAAAGAGAGTGATTCATATGCATCATATAGGTTCCTACTCATAATTGTGGTGCGCTTCACCATTATGAATGCATACCTACATAGACGTGGTAGAGAGAGAGACATAACTCAACGGTATTTAACCTCATGCTCTTATACCAATATTCTCACATCCTTACCCCTTAGATGTAACCAGCGTCATCGTCCTTTTCATAGACTAAGACTAACATCTGATTTCATGTCATTATGCGGAAATATTTAAACTTTTATTTTCTCTAATTGGAGGTTTACATAGACCTCTACATACACATAATATATATATTCATATCGAGTATACATAGACCCTTCATATAGGAAGGTTACATAGACTTCTACTTTTATTGCACACACACATATATATATATATATATAAAAATATAGAAATAGTGTCAACAATTATCTCGTCTCATACCATCTGAACGAATGTCACAATATGGGTATCGCCCTTAAATCTATTCAACAAGACCATGTATAGGTCATACGAAAGTACAATATTCATATAGCAAGAAAAGGGATGATAGAGTCAATAAGCTCATAACAAAATCCAATGCTAGAATATGTCATTGCCCTCGAAAATTGAGGACCTACCTACTTGGAAGAAAGGAAGAATCCAAGCCTTTAGCAATATTGCCTTCCAAACTCTTCAACGACCAAAAGCTAAAATGTTTAGGACAAGGGAAAAAAACGGGGTTAGTACTCCACATGTACAAAGTGTGAGATCTTATGCACATACACAAGAAAAATATGCTACAAGGGACTTTTTATCAAAGCATGTCATTCTACCCCTTTTAGGGCTTAATGCAAAGTCAAGTAAGTCATATTAATAAACCAAACATGCTTACTATCGCAACAAGTTACACTTATACCAACACAATTAGAATCATGATTTACTATAACCCTAACATCAAGGAATAATATCACAAGAATGAATAAGAGTTAAACATATCATAATATACAAGACAACTAGTCAAAATTCATTATCAAGTCAACAAGTGCAATGACCAAGCAAAGCCCCATAACATTTAAGAAAACATGAACAATGTCCAAGGCATAGTCATAAATGAACTAATATACATATACTATCAACAATAAACATATAAGAACCTCCTCCTAAGACTCCCCTCAAGACTAACTAGTGCAATGTCTAGGTAGAGTCCCGTACCCCTACCTAAACTATGATAGACCCCTTATGTTATCCAAGTTAGAATTTAAGTTCTTTAATTAATTTTACCTTTAGGGAACATCTTTCCCTAACCGAAATAGACCACATGAGATAGTATGGAATTCGGTGTCATAAAACCTTACACCGAAAGAAGGAGGACTACTTGCCAAGTTAGTACCAAACATTAAGCAAGCAACTATGTGGATCCACTAGCTAGTATTCCTATGGGGGTAACATAGTTCAAGAATTAGGAAATTTAGTTGGGACCCTCTTTATGAGCCATGCATTATAGTCTCCAATCTCAAGAATAAAATAGTGTTCCTACCTTCCCTATATGGGAAGGGACACTTCTCTATCTAGTTCACTAGGTGCTAAGGTAGAGTCCCTTTTTGAAATGTATGTCAGCCTTTAATTATCAGTCATAACTTAATTTAGGTTATAGGGTCAACCCCTTGTATAATCATCATCATCAATAGCTCAATAAGAATTGTATGAGTATAAGTCCTTTCATATCCTAGGCAATAAGGTCATGGAAAAATTAGTTCAAGTTCCTTCCCTTGTTATCCAATAATTTTACTTTTTGATATTTTGTAGTCTAAAAACTTGGCGACATTAAACTTTTTTAAGAATGCATCTTCTGTGTTATATTTCTTCTCAAGTCATTCCACAATTCTTTTGAATTTGTCATTACCCTATAAATTATATAATTAATTGTCTAAAGCAGTTAAAATATAGCCCTTACATAGGAAGTCTTCATGTTCAATGCTTCAATAACCATGAACTTTTTTCTGTCAGTCATATCTGCAGCAGGCACCAGAGTGCCTTCATTGTTAAATTTCTGCAAACCAAGAGTGCTAAGACAGAAAAATATTCCATGTTTTCATCCCTTAAAATTCACACAAAAGAATTTTCCCATTCCTTTGCAAGTTGTACAACAGTTTGGGTTGGTGCATCAAAAACTATCGAAGTCGTAGCATTTTCAATTGTCATTTCTGATAAACAAAAATTGATATATCTAATTTAGCAAGAAATAAATTAAATTGCAAACTTAATAAGACTATAAAACCGCGATGGTCTTTGTCTCCACTAGAATAACAAATGAGCAATAGAAAAATAATTTCCTTAAAATTGTTATGTAGTATGTATTCTAAACAATACTGATGATAATAAAGAACTATGTAGAAACAGTAAATTACTAAAGTTTTAATCACCTAGTCAAAAACATAAAATAATTAACAAAACAAAAAATTGTAAAACGTATAAGAATCTATATGAAGCAGGGTGGAAATAAAATCTAGTCCACTGAATGCACAATGTCCCCTTAAGGAAATCATTCCCCTCCAGTATCTCAGGTTCGAATTGAAATATATCCTCTCATGATAGAACGATCTAAATCACCAATGTTTTGATATCCAATACTCTGGTGTCAGCAAGCTACCCAACAACAGTGAAGTACATGAATAAAATATTTGTAGAAAAAGAAGAAGTCGGAAATTTCTTAAGTAAAAACTGAGAAATCAAAGATATTGTACCCAAAAGGAACTGGTTCCAAAAGATTCAACCTTTTAGAATCGACGTGACCATTCATGAAAGTTTTCAACCTTTCTAACAGTCATGGTTGTTCCTAAAACTTGCAACCTTTGGAAACAGTCATCTCCTAACGGCTGAAAACTCAAATAAAATATAAAAGAGTTTAAAAAATGTGAATCACGTGGATCCGAGTCGGGTCGAGTTATTTTGTACAGTAAAATCAATAAATAATTAGAGTAAATTTTGTCGGAAAAATAATCTCTTAATCTATCATTTCCAATGTCAATGACGAGCGACGACGATGACGGTGCGAGGAGGGTCCCTTTTTTAAACCCTTTTAACAACTAATAGAAGCGTTTCTACATTCAAACAATCTATTTTTCTTTCCACCGCCAATGAGAGAGAAATGCCTCTACTAAAATTGTATTTTTCTTTTCATCTTCTCTCTATTTTCCATTAACTCTTGTTATACCCACTAAAACTATGTGTTCTAGTTAATTCTCAAGAGAGTATTCTAAGGCATAAAACCAGAGAATCCATGTGTTATCCCTATGTTGAATGAGGTGCTTCATTTTGAAGACTCCGAGCTATTTAAAAGACTTTTACTATGAAAAAGTTAAGGACATTAAGGACTTAAATTATTTTTTAAGAATCCATCATTTAATCAAGAGATGGTTCTCAGAAGATTCTAACTCTCGAAATATCATGTGTAACGTCAAAAGCAATGTATATGAATATATCCTTTGGAAGATTGGTAGATGAGATGTGTTAATGTGGCACGATAAGTGAACATGTTTTGGATCTCTTTGGAAATATTTACCAGATGTAAAGATACCTAGAGAGCATAAAATATTAGAATTATACATCAATGATCAATGGAAATGGGGAGGATGGGACATCTGCCTACCTTCCAAAGTGGTAGATTACATCCGTGATATGCAACTAAACTTGAACTTGCCAATGGATGATGATGTACCATGGTTTCACGGTACTTTCAATGCTTTATCCTTAAGTTTAGTGTGTGTCTAAGGCATTCTTGTATAAGTTTTGATGAAGTTTTCTCTTTGTTAGTAGGAAATATATCTAGAAGGAAATTTGTCATGACCTCGACGGTGAATCATGACATCGACGGTTTGTAGGTGGTCACCGTCGTAGGATGAAAAAGGCTGCAAAAGAAAGATGGGGAATTGTGACTAAGTATGGGGCTATAGAGGATCTCGACATACTTTCATAGCCACGATGGACCGTACTGCACATCTGTCAATGTTAACAAAAAGTGGCCCAGTACCCATCTAAGTATGGAGGAACGGAAGCCATCGACGTACCGTTGTGCACGCATTGGACCATCATCCATGTCCGTAGATGGTAATAGAAACTTGGTGAAGAAAGTTATAGAAAAAGAATTTAACTATGGGTTAACAGGGGGCCTCTATAGTCCGTCATGACCTCGATGATCTGTCGCTCCTGTCGTCAACTCAAACGCGTTTTTGGGAAGATTTTCCTTAAATAGATTAACCTTTTATGTTAGGATTTGTCTATTATAAATACTTGCAAAAACCTCGTTCTGGGGTGAGATTCTATTTTTCAGAAATGGTTTATTGCAATCTTGTTAATCAATACAAGTAATTTTCTGCGTTTTCTTCAATCTCATCAAAGTAAGTGCATGATTTACTAAACTAATATTAATTGTGTGACTATTAACACGGGTTACTAAATCCATAGCTAGGGTTGTGGGAAACATGGGCAATTAACAAGGTAAAAACTAGATAAAATAATAATCCTAGAATATTTTCTTGCATGTATTGATAATTATTTCGTTTAGATGTCTTTTTAACGGGTGCATGTGTTAGAACTCGCCTTGTTGCTACTTGCCGGACAAAGGAGGTAGATAATAAGAAAAGAATTATCAACGTAAATTTAGTATATACAATCTAATAGGCTAATTTAGATTGGTGCGAAGTTATAACTAAGTCATACATAAATTGTGTTTGTTTCCAGGTAAACTCAAGTCCAAATGGACTGGTCACTATTTGATCACCCAATTGTTCCCTCATTGTGGGGTTGAGTTGGAGAATAAGGAAGGTGTGAGGTTCAAGGTGAACGGGACGCGAATCAAAATCTATCTAGGGCATGCTGAAACAGCGAAGAAAGTGAGTTGGAGAATAAGGAGGGTGTGAGGTTCAAGAGTCCTCTGTCATGCTTCGACGTTAAGTCAACCGCTGATTGGGAGGCAACCCAATATGTATCCTCTATACAACTATAGGTCTTTCGTTATTTTCGAGGAATAGTTGCATTATTTTTGCTTTTATTTATTTAGTGTTACGTCTAACTGCTCTTTTCTTATTCGTTAGTCGTGTTAGCTAGAGCATAGATTAGGGTCCATGTCAAAAAAGTGTTTAAAAAATACATAAAGATTAGCTTAATGGGTTTTAAATGTGCAGGTATCAAATCACCAAAAATCTGCATAAAATTGGTCTGCTGTACCAATCGACCGAACCATTGACGGACAGTCGTGTCGTCGATGGACCGTTGGTGGGATCCGTCATATCCTAGCATGTCTTTCAAATTTTCCAAGTTAGGGTACCCTCGATGGATCCCTATGAAAGATAGTAAACATTGTTACAGTCCGTCGACATGGAATCGTCGCGTCTTTACCCATCGAACCAACCCGACCTATCTGAATGAATATCAAAAGTTTTAAACCTTTACAGTTCTTACCAGTTCACATAACCCTCATAACCGTTGCTCTCCTCCTCTTCTACCATTTCTCCCCACTTCATCACCATTAACTCCCATTCCATATCCATCTTCTGATTTGCCACATTTTCCCCAAATTCCAACAATCACTTCTCTCCCAATTCTCCAAGTTTCTTCTGTCCAATGCCTGTCGGTGTTCATGGTGTTTGGGATGTTGTTCAACTACTAGTGTCTTACTTCTTCTGCCTCTACTCCAGTTATCAGGTATGTTCTTCTAATTCGTGAATTAACTATCATTAATTTTTTGTTTTCTGTTTAAACTTGTTGTCTTACTGTGTGGGTCTCCAATGTTGGACCCTTATTGCATGCTAGAACTCACCGCTGCAGTCCTAGGTTCCCTTAGAACACTGATATTGAAAAGGAATTGGAGTGTTTTGTTAAAATATTGTGTGTGTTTCGTGATTCTGTTTCTGACCTACGGTTGATAGGCTGTTGAATATTGAATTCTAAAACTCAAAAAACTTATTGCCCTAGGGATGATGGGATGTTGGGTAGTTGCTTGGGAGTCTTGGGTTGTTAAGGATACTCCACATTAGTAAGTTAGGGGAACTAATTTGGCTAAAATAAAATAAAAAATTATGTCCCTAAAGGACAGTACGAGAACCCTTCAACGGACCTTCATGCCTTCGATGGACCGTCCTGGGGGTCCGTCACTCCCCACTTCTCATTCTTAGGCTAAGTGTCCCTCGACGGACCCCTGTGATGGACCGTCGTGCCTTTGACGGTCCATCTTGCACAACTGTCGACACTTTCAGAACATTTGTTTCTGATGTTTTAAAATTTTTTGTCAAAGTGTCCCTCGACGGACCTTAGTGACGGACCATCATTCCTTTGACGGTCCATCCTGCACAACCGTCGACACTATCAGAACCTTTATTTCTGATATTTTCAAATTTTAGTCTAAGTATCCCTTGACGGACCCCTATGACGTATTGTCGTTCCCTTGACAGTCTGTTATGTACAATCGTTGCCACAATTAAAACCTTTTCTTCTGATAATACACAAAAAAAATTCACCAAGTGTTCCTCAATGGACCCTATTATGGACTGTTGTGCCTTCTGATGGACCGTCTATTGGTCCGTCATGCAATGCTGCAACTATTGCACTGTCATTCCATTTCTGTTTCTACTTTGTGGCTTTCTTCTGTTGCATGTATTGGTGCTAATTGCTTTTCTTTGAAGGAACTAACGGCATCAAAACAAGACCACGTCTACTCACAAGGGTGTTGCAAGTCCATTGCCCCGTTCGTCCGGATGGTCATAAGCTTAGACAATGAGCGTGACCCGGTGTATGTGTCACCAGGGACTCATACTCCCACCCGTGCTGCACGCACCAGCACAGCCACGCCCACGAAGGTGGCGCCTTGAGGAGTCACTGCCTCCTAGTGTAAAAAGGTGCACATGCTGACCGGCACACCTTCTAGGTCTACTTCAAAGTCAGAGGGAGCATGCGGCTTCAAGGATGAATCCGGTTGTGAGAAAGTGTCCGGTTCTGAGGAGGTCTCCTGGTCTGAGGAAACCTCTTATCCCGCCACCACATCCCAGTTTGCCTCGTCTAATTAGGCTTATAGTGATGACTCTACTCCAGCACACCAGACTGGCATCCCCTTCCCAGTTGCTGATCAGCCCAACCAGTGGTGTGTTGAGGGGCAATATCAAGTATACACTGACTATAAGCGGCCGAATGACTAGGTGGTCATGACCCGAACACAGACACTAGAGCAGCAGATTCTTACCGGGAGTCTCCCCACAATTCCGTCTATTCATGAAATCTTCACCAGGCATATTGGTTGGAGTGGATGGCTCGGGATGTAGGCCACTACAGAGAGAAGATGGTCCGAGATTTCTACACCTCTTATATGGCAACTCTTCGATCTCATCTAGACAGGCAGGCAACCCCCGCCAAACATGCTCCTTTGGATAACGTCCTAATCCGCAGCAATCAGGTTGACATTTTCTTCCCGGACATCTGGAGGTTTCTCTATGGCACGGATGTTGATGCAACCCAAACACCGCTTATCGTCGAGTTTGACTATCGGTGGAAGTTGATTAAAGAAGGTCGATTCCAGCGTAAGCCAGAGTTGAGAGAGACCACCAAGCAACTGATTTCACAGTTCAGTACCTTTCCATCGAATGTGAGGTTGTCGATTGGGTGCTGGAGCCCAAGGGAAGTATCAAGAAGGCTAACTTAACCTTCACAGCCATGTTTTTGTGGTTACTAATCCTACACTGCCTTTACTGCAACTGTCAACATTGTCACTTGGGATCCTATGGTACTTATGGTGGCAATGATTGTGGGGTTCGAAGTTGACTTCGCATGGGTACTAAAGTTGGTGATGCACGAGAGCGCCTTCAAGGAAATTTCTAATTAGCCCTTTGCGTGCATGGTTTTTTCTTTGTGTAGGTTAGCAGGAGTGACCGTGTGGAACATTGATGTGATCAAGATCCCACATGGCACAGTATATATTGACCTCATTCATGATGACGCCAATGAGTTGTCTCCCCACAGAGGGTCCCGTCCGGAGGTGCAGCCGCTTGGTGAGAACCTAGCGACAACAGTAGAAAAAGCCCAACTGGGTAACCCAGCTACATCTGATCCTAACGATACCACTCCGATAAAATCTATCTCGGGTGGTAGCACCTTTTTGAGGTCCTCCTACTCAACTCCATCTGCTACTCTGGTCCCACTTGTTAGGGTCCAGAAACATGAGGCCCAAATTGCCAAACTTCTGCACCACATCCAGCCTTGGATGCAGAGGTCTATTACTGAGGCAGAGGATCGCTTAGAGAGAAAGATGGCCAACCACGCTGAGCGGAAGGTCATGGAGGTCCACCAACACTTTAATGCTTTTGATCTACGGGTTCTTGCCCGACCATCCCCTACAGTGGATGTGACACCTCTCTAGGCTGTTGTAGAGTGTCTTAGAGAAGACTTAGATACTATATTAGAGGCTCGAGTGTCGGAGTCTGAGAACCCTTCAGCAGAGCCCGCTGAGGACACAATGTTGGTTGCCTTGATCTCCACTACCAAAGTTACACCACCTCCACCACGAGATCGTGCCAAGAGGCACAGAGTTAGATATGAGGAGGAATCTTGGGAGCGGAAGAAAGAGCACAATGAGTTGGAGACTGTGAGGAGAACCTCACTTATTTATGAGGAGCCCGCGCCACTTGAGGGATATAGAGTTGGCTGATGGGGCATCTAGCTCCAGAGTTGTTGAGGTTGAGAGGAGCACTATTGATGGTGTTGTTGTTGTTGAGGACACTACTAAGGGTGTCCCGACAAATGAGGGAGCGAGTTCTGAGCAACTAGACCCGCCAGCTTGTTGATCAACGGCGTTTTGTGCCTCGGGTTTGCTTCACCTACTACCCTATTTTATACACTTTTATGCATTGGGGAAAATTGCATGTATTTTTGTTAGGTTGGGGTAAATGGAAAGTGAGTGTTAGGGTGAAGTCTGAGTAGCCTAACTCACGATCCTCTCTTGGTGTTTTCCTTCCTGTGTTCTTTTCCCCCAAGAGACTGGTTATTTTTATTGTTTAACCGGCATGATGGTATCTTTTCTACATAGTATATAAATGGACTCTAAATCATGATGGCTAAATAAAAATGATATCCTGATTTAAAGAAAATGTTGCATAACTAGGCATAGTAACTGATAAATGTGTGGCTCTAAGCATGACATACAGATACACCACTGCATGAACCTAAATCTAAAATTCGAACTAGATTCTGATAATTTTAAAGAGAAATGAGATGTCAAGTGCGTGTGAGAAAAATTTGAATATTCCACCATTGGTACTAAACTAGAACTTGCCTGGTTAGTCCTTCTAAAAGTAAGTCGTAATAGACAATTAGGAAAGGATCATAGGCCCTTGTTAAATATAGCAAACTTTAGCGTAGGTAACAAAAAAACGAATGAAATTAATCCCTTCTTTATCCAAATGATTTGAGCTTAAAATCGACCTTCTTTTTCACCCCAACTGATTTTTTCTCGGAACAATGTGTTGGGCCTGGTCTATTCTTGGACATGTGCCCCTTGGCTAATGCCAAAAGCATAAGATGAGGGTGGATAATGCTGAAAACAACCTTGTCGCGGACCTGACCCAACTTTGGGTATTGTGTACTTTAACTCATGGAAAAGCTATGAGTTGAGGGTGGCTATTATGAGGAATGCTCCAAAAAGTGGGGTTGAAAGAACAAAGAGAGAGAAATAACAAAAGAAAAGTGACGCAAGAAAAGTTGAAAGAAAAGTAAAAAAAAAATATTTGAAAATGTGAAAATACAAGCAGGAAAAGAAAAGAGTCACTTACATACAAGCAGAAAGAAGGGAGAATAACAAGGTGAAAGAATACAAGAAAATTAAGAAATAAAGAGAAATAAAATGATGAAAAGGTAGGACGTTTAGCCATTATGCCAAGGAGGTTAATAAGTCACTAAAATATATACAAATGTACCCTACCTGACCCTGAGCGTAAGTTATAGGCTAAGAAAGTCATTTCGTGATCCTAAGAGTCTATTATGGTGAACTTGAAGAAGTCAAAATAAGGGCAAGCCTATGGCAATGCATATAAATGAAGAAAAAGGTTGCTAAAAGAGGTTGGGGGATTCTGACTAAGTGTGGGGATACAAAGACTCTTGACGGACCGTCATAACGACGACGGACCGTCCTGCACATCCGTCAATGTGAACAAAAAGTTGCCTCAATATCCATTCTCAAAAGATTCTATACATGGAGGAACCAAAGCCATCGATGGATAGTTGTGCAGGCAACAGACCAACATCCTTGTCCGTCGATGGTAACAGAAAGTTAGTGAAGAAAGCAGCAGAAAAAGAAGTTAGGTATGGAACGATGGAGGGACTCGATGGTCCATTGTGACCTCGACGGTCCGTCACTCCAGTCGTCGACTCAGACCTATTTTTTGGCAAATTTTTATTAAATAGATTTTCTTTTTATGTTCGGACTTTTCTATTATAAATACTTGTAAACACCTCGTTTTTGGGGTGCGACTCTTGGGTATTTTTCATATTTCATTGATCTAGTAGTGAACTTGTAATTTTGGGAAATTATTCTATTTTCCAAAATTTTTTTATTGCGACCTTATTGATCAATTCAAGTAATTTTCTGGGTTTTCTTCAATCTCATCAAAGTAAGTGCATGAATTATAAAACTGATATGAATTGTGTGACTAACATGGGTAACTAAATCCATAGCTAGGGTTGTGGGAACCATGGGCAATTATCAAGGTAAAAACTAGCTAAAATAATAATCCTAGAATAGTGTCTTGCATGTATTTATAATTCTTTCGTTTAGAAGTCTTTTTCACGAATGAACTTAAGAACTCGCCTTCTTGCTACTTGCCGGACTAAGGAGGTAGATAATAAGAAAATAATTGTCAACATAAATTTAGTAAATATATAATACGCTCACACTTACTTCTCAAATAAGAATTAAAGAGGTTGTATCAAGTAAAGAACCCAACTAATGAGGTAGGGATCGATCCCACGAGGAAAATAGTTCAGACTTAACTTTATTTTATTATTACTATTATTTAGTCAACTATTTTCTCAGAAAACAAAAGTCATAATAAGGGCTTTTATTTCTAAATTATTGAAAATAATTATATAAATTAAAATAAACAACTATCAGATTCAAATCTTGAAGCTTAATAAATTAATAAAAGTAACTAGAACATGAGTGTTCGCCATAGGTTCCAAACTTGATAATTCTAACTCTAACAATTCTTTCCTAGTATCTTGCATGTAAATTGATAAATTATGTATCTCTAAGTCCTTGGTCTGGCATCTAGAAAATTTCACTACGCACCTTGGTCCGGCTACGTGTGTTGCTATACTAACCCTTATCTTTACCTCATATTAAGCATTCTATTCGATATGTCACTAAGTTATTACCTCGTACCAACCGACACGAGCCAATTAGATAGTGTACACTAAATCTATGTTGATAATTCTTTTCCTATTATCTACCTCCTTGGTCCAGAAAGTAGCATTAAGGCAAGTTCTAACGTTGGTCACCCGTTAAAAAGACTTCTAAACAAAAGAATTATCAATACATGTAAGACGCTATTCTAGAATTGCTATTTTAGTTAGATTTTACTTCACTATTCACCCATGGTTCCCACAACCCTAGTTATGGAGTTTAGTTACCCATTGTCATAATTACACTATTCATGTATTTATTATAAGAATTCAATAACATACTTCAATGAGAAAGAATAGAATCTAGAAATTCACTTAATTAATAAACAAAAACACCAACAATCAATTCCAGAAAAAGTGTATCAATCACTTAAATTAATTCATCAATACTTGAACAAGAGAAGTAAAAATTATCGAAAAGTCTAACCCCAAAAATGAGGTTTTTCAAACTATTTATAATAAAAACAAAAACCTAATAAAAGAAGGATTCTAATTACTGAAAATTTGGCCAAACGCGTCTGAGTCGACGGACCTCGTGACGAACTATAGTGGTCACGACGGGCCGTCATGGCCGCTATCGTCCCATACTTCACAAATTTTTCTTCTACATTCTTCATTACCCTCAACGAACAGGTATGACGGATCGTTCCAAGCACGACGGTATGTCGAGGGTCTCCGTTCCATAATACTTTAATTTCTTGGAATTTGGGTACTGGGACTACTCCCTGATCATTACGACTAACTAGCAAGACGGACTGTCATATACTTCCGTAATCCCACACTATCTCAGACTTCACAATCTTCCTTCAAAAGCTTCTCTCCTCACTACGATGCCACCAGCAGACTCTCACAGACTCTATGGAGCGTCATAAGCTTCGTAGGTGGCCTCTTCTACATTTCTCGCTCAATTCCGTGTTCATCTTTGGAAAGATTTCCTACAAATAAGGAGAGATTTATATAAAAATCAATATAAAAAGGCTTTTTGACACACACTAAATTTAAGGAAAAAGCATTAAAAGTACCGTGAAACCACGGTACATCTACACCCTCAACTTAAATTCGTTGTTTTTCCTCAAGCGACGCATTATGACTCACTACAAAATCTTTGTACAAGAGTATCCTTATTTTAGCTTTCGCAATCATTTGGCTATCAATCCCGATCATTCTCATCATGTTTATGCATGTTGTCACTATTAGGCTTGAATTATGTGGAACCAGACCTTGACACAGACTAACCACGCACAGACACCTATCCTCTTTAATTTCTCATCGAGCTGCTAATTTATTCCGGTATTTCAACTAGTGTCCTCACTTCAAAACAACATCCTCAATTTTCACACATTGATTTCAGTTTGAGCATAAGGATTACTTTTCAACACTCACTTTCAGAACAAATTCACAACTCATTCATACATATTGCCATAAGCTTGCCCTTATTTTCACTGCTTTAATTTCGCCATACAACACTTAGGATCACGATAGGACTTTCTTCGCTTGTAACATAGGCTCAGGGTCGAGTAGGGTATAATTTGGTATACTTTACCGACTTGTTGCCTCCTTGACATATCGGTTAAATGTACCACCTTTTGATCATTTTTTTTGCCCAATTTCTCAATTTTCTTTTTTATCTTGTTGTTTTCCCTTTCTTAGCCGTATATGTAAGTAACCTTTCTTTTTTTAGTCACTTTTGTTTTGTTCTTTCTTTCTCTTCATTATTTCAACCCCACTTTTCGGAGTACTCCTTATAACACCCACCCTCAACTCATGACTTTTCCATGAGTCAAGGTTCACAATACCCACGGTTGGGTCACGGCCATGACAAGGTTGTCTTCTACATTAGACACCCTCAACATATGCTTTTGTCATAAACTTAGATGCACATGTCCAAGGACGGACCAGGGACAACACATTTTTCCCAGAAAAGATTAGTTGGGCTAAAATAAGAAGATCTATTTTTAGGATCGAATCATTTGAATCTATATGGGATTAACTTTATTTAGTTTTTTGGTTTTTTTTGTCTCAAGATTTACTATTTCGAACAAAGGCCTATGATCCTTTCCTAATTGTTCATGTTGGCGTACTTTAGCAAGACTAACTAGGCATGTTCTAGCTTAGTCTCAATGGTGGATCCTTCGAATTTTCTTCACCCTCACTTGACATTCATTACATTCTCAGATTATTAGACACATAGTTCGAGTATTAGATTCAAGGTCATACAATAGTGTATATCTATATCATGTTTAGAGCCACACAATTATCAATTACTATGCCTAGTCATGCATCATTTTCATATCGGGACATCATATTTGTTTTAGCCATCATGCGTCAAATTTATACTATGTACACAAGATATAACATGCCGGTTAAACAATAAAAGTAATCAGTATTTTGGGGAAAAAAGAACACAGGCAAGAAAACCATAAAAGAGGATCATTAATTTGGCTATTCAGATTTCACCCTAGCACTCACTTTCCATTTACCCCACCCCAAACAAAAAGATATGCAATTGTCCCCAATGCATAAAAAACTGAAATACGAGAGTGGTAGTTGAAGCAATTTATTAGGCACAAAGAACCGGCGATCAGCAAGTTGGTGGCTCTGGTTCCCCGCAACCCATTACCTCTGTAGTTTGTACACCCTCAGTAGTGTCCTCATCAGCAACAACACTACAAGTCGTGCCTCCCACTGTCTCCACATCTGTAGAGTTAGATTTTCCGGCTGCTGACTCTACAACCCTAATCTTATGTGCCTCCTCATTAATAATCGAGGCTTTCCTCGCAGCCTCCATCTCACGGATGTCCTTCTTCCTTGCCCTAGCCTCATCCTCTTCTCGACCCCTGCGCATCTAGGCATGCTCTCGAGGGAGAGGGGGTGAAATCTCATAAGTGGCAAATAAAGCACCCAACATTGTGTCCTCAGCAGGCTCTGCAGAAGGGGCCTCAGACTTAGGCACCCTAGCCACTAGGATCATATAAAGATCTGCTCGCAAAGTCTCAATCGTAGCCTGAAGGGTCCACACGTCCACCGGAGAGGCTGGCCGGGCTAGCACCCCCAACTCAAAAGTGTATAAGCACTGATGAACCTCTGCGGTCTTCCTCTTTGTGTGTTGTGCCATCTTGCGCTCCAAGTCCTATTCCGCCTCAGCAATAGACCTCTGCATCCAAGGCTGGATGTGATGCAAAAGTGTAGCCATCTGAACCTCTAGTTTCTGGACCCTAGCGAGCGGGACCAGAGCGGGTGAAGGGGATGAGCGAGAGGAGCTTGGGGCAGTGCTACTACCTGGGATAGACTCGACCGCGGTAGTGACAGTGGGTGATGAAGTAGCCTGTGTAACCGTTTAAGCATGCACTACAATATTAGCCAGATTCTCACAAAGTGAAGGCACCTCGGGACGAGGCCCTCAGGGTGGAGCCAACTCATTGGCCTCATCCCTGATGAGGCCGATATCAATATTGCCTTGCGGAGTCTTGAGCTGATCAATGTACAAGATGGGCACACCTGCGGACCTTCATAATAAAAATAACATGCACTAAAAAGGGTAAGTAGTGGTAACCTAAAAGCCATCTCGTGTATGACCGCCTGAAGAAGCCCAGCAACGTCAACCTCAAACCCGGCCATCACTGCTGCCATAAGAACAACGCGATCCCATGTAACTATATTATCTGCAGCAGTGGGGAAGAGGCAGTGGCGGACAATCAACCATAGAAACTTATTCGTGAAGGTCAAGTTAGCATTCCTGATGACTCCCTTCAACCTCATTAGCCAGTCGGATACCTCTCCATCAATAGATAAGTGCTGGTCCATCCACCTCTTGGTGGTCTCTGTAGCGATGGCTCACGAAAGAATCGGCCCTCTTTAGCAATTTGCAACTGATAATCGAACTTGGCGGTGAGAGAGGTGTTTGTTGTATCAACATCCTCGCCGTACAGATACCGGCGGATGGCTGGCAAGGAGATGTCGACCTGTATGTTGCATACTCTGATTTGCTCAAGTGAGGCCTGTTTGGCAAGGGCATACTGTCTATCGATCTGTGATCGCAGAGTAGCCACATAAGAGGTGTAAAACTCTCAGACTAACTCCTCATTATAGCGGCCCAAAGAATGAGCCGTCCACTCTAGTTAGTGTTTGGTGAAGAGATTGTGGATATCTGGCATGGTGGGGATACTTCCCGTAAGGACCCACCTCTCTCTAGTGTAAGGGTTCGTTTCATGTCGCCTTTATCATTTAGAAACTTGGCATATGAATACACTTGTATTGCCCGTCGACACACCACCGGTTGGGATGGTCGGCAACCGGGGCGGGAACACCAGTCAGTGAGCATGGAGTGGAATCAGGACTATTAGCCTCATTAGACGAGGCAGACTTTGTAGCTGTGGCGGGTGCAGAGACTTCCGCGGAAGCAGAGGCTTCCTCCAACCATGAAACTCCTAAGGAACCAAACGCCCCTTCTTCTTGTGTAGCTGACCCAGAAGGTGTGTCGGTCAGTATGTGCTCTTTATCAAACAGGGAGGTAGTGACTATGCCGAACACCACCTTTTTGGGTGTAGCTCTGGTTGCACGTGCAGCGCGTTCTTGAGTGGCAGTGCCTGGGGGCACGTACTACGGATCATGCTTATTATCAGAGCCTATAACCAGTCGGGCAGACGGGGTGATACACCTTGAATGTCCACATGCGTAAACTCGATCTTGTTTCAGTAACATTAGAGATAGTACCTGTAAAGAATCATTATTAGTACTAGAAGGAGAAAACATAATAAGCAAAAACGACACAAAATACACATAAGAGAAAAGTTGTAATGACATCTCTGTAGTAGCAGTGAAACACGACGAACTAGGTGACGGCCCGTCCTGAGTATGACGGACCGTCATGGGGTCCATCATGTCTTACTTCAACAATGTTTATTTGGAGACCTTAAGAAGGAAAGTCTCTGATGGTTATGAGGGATAATTAGGATGGACCATCGTTATAGTTATGGTCCATCTTGATGTCCATTGTGGGGCACTTAGAAAAAGTATGGAGACCCTTAGGAGAGGGGTCTCTGACCATCATGACGGTTGCGCATGGCGGACCGTCCAGGGTACGATGGTTCGTCGTCAATGTCCGTTGTGGGGCACTTAGAAAATGTATGGAGACCCTTAGCAGAGGGGTCTCTGACAACTATGATGCTTGTGCAGGACGGACCGGCATGGGTACGACGGTCCGTCGTAGATGTTCATTAAAGGAAACTTAGAAAAAGTATGGAGACCCTTAAGAGAGGGGTCTCTGACTATCATGAGGGTTGTGCAGGATGGATCATCGAGGGAACGACGGTCCATTGTAGATGTTCTTTGGTGGACATTTAGAGAAAATGAATAGGTGGGTGTTGGGACAGACCCTATGACGGTCCGTCGTAGGTATGATGGTTCGTCATCGAGGTCTCGTTCTGTCATTCTATGACAGAACTAAGGATGCCACAATCATCACCTATGACTCAAACGGAATACTTTATAGTAACCTACGTGTTTCTAACCCAAATACCTAGCAAACTAGCAATGCTAAAACACAAATTTCTCGAGTTTTAACAAGGCAATTCGAGGGACTCTCAACAGAGGTTAGACAAAATTGGATCAAAGAGCAAAGACCCACCAAAAAAAATAGGGCAATAGTAATTGAAAAACGAAAATGCAGTGTAAATGGGTAGAGATCATAGACACATACCGGAGAAGAGGAGAAAAACAAGCAAGTGAGGCACTCAGCTATCAAGAGCAGAAACATAGCAGCAGACTCCAACTAGTAGAAAGGAGATTTTAGGATTCGGGGATTTTGGGAAGTGATGTGGATCAGTTCATAAAGAAGAGGATGAGAAAGGCAGGAAGTTGGAAAGGGAGGAAATGGGAGAAAGAAGGAAAGAAACATTTTAAATAAAGGGGTAGGGAGTTTAAAAGGTTGAAAACTTTTGAAATTCCCTAGTTGAGTCAGGTGGGGTTGCTGGTTAATGACGCAACGAGTCCCCGATGACGGTCCATCACAGATGAGATGGTCCATGATGATTTCCGTCACAGATGCCCTATTTTTGAAAATAAATGAAAAACATACCTAGCATGATGGATTCATGCGACGGCCTATCGCAAGCGTGATGGTCCATCGATGTATCCTTCAGTGAATGTTGCGGAGTGATTTTTTGTAGAATTTTCTGGAGATGTGCTACCTATAAATTTAAAACCCATTAGTAGAAAATGGTACTATTACAAGAAAGAAAACTATAGTTGGGTTAGAGGATACGTATTGGGTTGCCTCCCAACCAGCACCGGATTTAACATCACGGCACGATTGAAGACACTTGATTACTCAGACTTCATTAAGAAAATAGTACCACCCTTTTCCGGCAAGTCTATCCAATATCTGATCCATGAAGGAGATAGGAAAGTGGTGTTTTTCGGTCCATGCATTTAATTTACAGTAATCCATACACACCCTCCATAGAGTAACCAATCTCATTGGAACAAGTTCATTTTTTTCATTGGGGACCACAATCATTCCCCCTGTCTTAGGTACACACTAAACAGGGCATACCCAACTACTATCGGCGTTCGGATATATTACTCCAGCACCCAACCACTTAATCTTCACCACTCTGCCTTATGGATCTACAAATGTTGAAGGTGAATTCTTCATCGTTCAACTGAAATTTCATTTTCCCCTTTTCCATATAATCTAAGGATCTACTTGTAGCAAGGAAGGGCCTCCCAAGAATGATAGGCACTTCAAAATCAACTACACAATAAAGGATAACAGAATCTGCTGGAAATATGAATGACTCCACTTTTACTAGCACATCGTGGAGTATCACTATAGGCCTTTTCACGGTTCGATCGTCCATCAGTAGCCACATCACAATATGATTTGGATCACCCAAACCCAACTTATTATAATCGAGAAGGGCATGAGATTTATGCTTGCCCACAGATCACATAATGCTTTCGCAAAATGTAATAACCCGATTGTACAAGGAATAGTGAACGCACTCGGATCTTCTTTCTTTTGTACTAGAGATCTTGTAGCAATATCACTATAATGCTGCATTATATCATCATCCTCAAAAGTTACCGATGTTTTTTTTGTAACCAGATCTTTTATAAAATAGGCATAACCAGGCATTTGTTCTAGAGCTTCTACCAAAGGGATATTGATAGAAAGTTTCTTCAACATTGTTATAAAACGACGATATTTACCATCCTCAGTGTTTTTCACTATCTTTGAGGAAAGGGGGGGGTCTAGGCATGGGAGTTACCTTTTTAGGCATTTCACCATCTTTTGCAGTGTTATCTTCTACTTCACAGCTAACCTCTACCACTTCATCATTATATTTTATCACCTTTTCCTCATTAGACGGCATAGGTGGGTCAATAATTTGCTTACCACCCCGAGTAGTGTTTCCATACATTGTCCATTATTTTTCGGATTTTGGACAGTGTTACTAGGAAGAGTGCCCGGTTGCCGTGTGTTCACAGTCGCAGATAATTGGGGCCATTTGCATTTCAAGCTGCTTAATAGATATTGAATGTGTATCGACTTTCTGCACAATACCCGCTAAATAACTCCTTAAATCTTTAATGTGCCCATCACTAGCATCAAACCTCCTCATCATTTTTGTGAAACATATCATAAACTCGCGCCATACTACCTACACCATCCCTAGGAGCAACTTTAAGATTTTGAGGAGGAACATAGGTCCCATTCCTATCATTTGTGTTACCATAGTTACCCCTGTTGAAGTTGTTGTTGCGGTTGTAATTTCAATCTCGAACATAATTACCCTCACAATTATCGTTAACATAGTTCCAACCTTAGTTTCCTTGACCCTGGCGCCAATTCTCCTAATTTGAGCCTTGGGCATTCTATCGAAAACCCCTCGTGTGCTCATTTACCGCATAGTAATCCTCCTCATAATAATATTCATCAATTGGTGGTGGTGATTTAGAGAAGTAGTTCATCGCATTCATCTTTTCTGCACCCTAGTGACATGTTTTAATACCAACCCAAGCTCAGTTTTCATCTGAGCCATCTCTTCATGAATCTCATCTGTGGCTAGGTTGTGTGTGGATTGCACTGCGAAGGTATTTCTTCAAGTGTCTGCTTCCTAGTACTCCAAGCTTTATTATTCCAGGAGATTTTCTTTAACTTTTTGGAAATATTCGCATAACGATACTCCCCATAAGAACCACCTACTATAGTATCCAACACCGCTTTATTATTATCATCATGTCCCCGATAAAAGTATTCATTTAGTGACTCATCATCAATGAGGTGATTGGGGGCACTTCTCCAAAATAAAGTGAATTTATCCCAAGAACTGCTAGCTGACTCTCCTGGTAGTACCACAAAGTTGTTCACTTTGTCTTTGTGATTTAGTTTCTTGGAAACCGGGTAGTAACGTGCTAAGAAAACGTCCCTTAGTTGGTTCCAAGTGAAAATTGAGTTATAAGGGAGATCAGTGAACCATATAGCAGACTTTCCCATTAGTGAGAGAGGAAATACTCTTAGCCCTATTACATCCATATTCAAATTAGGCCTCCCAACACAGCTTTTACACACTGCCCATACCTTAACCATATGGGCATATGGGTCCTCAGAAGGTAGCCCTGAAAATAAACCTCTAGCAGTGAGCATTTGCATCAGACTACTAGTTACCACAAAGGTGTGGCCTTGTGGTAGAGGGGACAAGACAAGTGGCCCTCAAAGTCTGCAATATTATCATAACCTATGTAGTATTCTTGAGGACGTGGAGCGGGATTTTGTCCCCTTTATTGATTTTCACCAGGATCATCAGGTAATAATTGACCATGAGCATCAACTGGAGCTGGGATGTTCTGGTTTGGATAATCATCGTTAATACCCAAGTTTAGATTTCACTTGAAAATTTCACTCCGCACCTTGGTCTTGCTACATGTGTTGCTATACTAACCCTTACCTTTATCCCATATTAAGCATTGTATTCGATATTTCACTAAGTTATTACCTCGTACCAACTGACAATATCCTATTAGATAGTGTACATTAAATCTATGTGGATAATTCTTTAACTATTATCTACCTTCTTGGCCTGGCAAGTAGCATTAAGGTGAGTTCTAATGTTGTCCATCCATTAAAAACACTTCTAAACGAAAGAATTATCAATACATGCGAGACACTATTCTAGAATTGCTATTTTAGTTAGATTTTAACTCATTATTCACCTATGGTTCCCACAACCCTAGTTATGGAATTTAGTTACCCATGGTCATAATTAGGGGTGTGCATCGGTCAGTTCGGTTCGGTTTTACATATAATCGGTTCGGTTTATCAGTTTTCGGTTTTAAAATATGCTAACCCAATAACAAACCAATAAGAAATTTTTTACCGGTTTATTGGTTTTTGATGTTATCGGTTCGGTTTCGGTTAACTCAATAAGAAAATGTCGATCAAATAATATATAATAGTACGTATGTTATAACTACATGTTACCAACTGACCGCCAAAACATTATAGAAAACTTTGAATGTTGATCAAATTACTAACATTCACAAACTTGCAAAAGCTATTGTCTACAATTACGAACTAGAATTAAAAGTAAAATAAAATATTTCAATGAGACAATTTTGAACAGTTGCTTGATCCACCAGATAATCATCAAAGTTTTTACCAATTTCCTAAACAAAAAATCAAATAGCCTGAAAAGCTAATATTGAATCTATTTATGTATTAAATTATGTATATTTAATATTGAGGAAGGGTAAAGTAGTAAATAACTATCGTCTTATAGGGTTATCGGTTTACCCAATAACCCAATAGAAAAAACTGAAACCGACTCAATAACCCAATAATTATTTTTTCTAAACCCATTAAAAACCCAATAACCCAATAACAATAACCCAATGAGATTTCATCGGTTCGGTTTATTGGTCGGTTCGATTTTTGCACACCCCTAGTCATAATTACACTATTCATATTTTAATGTAGGGATTCATGCAGTTACTTTAATGAGAAAGAATAAAATCCAGAAATTCACTTGATTAAACAACTAAAACACGAACAATCAATTCCAGAAAAAGTGTATCAATCACTTAAATTAATCCTTCAATACTTGAACAAGAGAACTAAAAATTATCAGAAAGTCTAACCCCAAAAATGTGGTTTTTCGAACTATTTATAATAAAAACAAATATCTTATAAAAGAAGGATTCTAATTACTGAAAATCTATCCAAATGCATCTGAGTCGATGGACCTCGTGACGGACCATAGTGGTCACGACGGGTCGTCATAGCCTCTGTCGTCCCATACATCACAAATTCTTCTGCAACTTTCTTCATTACCATAAACGAACAGGTATGACAGACCATTCCAAGCACGATGGTCCATCGAGGGTCTCTGTTCCATAATACTTTATCTTCTTGAAATTTGGGTACTGGGACTAATCTCTGGTCATTATGACGAACCAGCAGGGTATCACGGTCACTCGTGGACTTCCGTAATCCCACACTAGGTCAGACTTCCCGATCTTCCTTCAGCAACTTCTCTCTTCACTACAATGCCACCTACGGACCATCACAGACTCTATAGACTATCACAAGCTCCGTAGGTGGTCTGTTCTGCAACTTACATAAAAATCAATACAAAAAGCTTTTTTTGACACACACTAAACTTAAGGAAAACGCATTAAAAGTACTGTGAAACCACGGTACATCAATATACTATGTAATATGATAGTGTTGATCGGTGCGAAGTAATAACTAAGCCATACATCAATTATGATGCTTAATATGAGGTAAAGGTAAGGTTTAGTAAAGCATACACACGTAGCCGGACCAAGGTGCATAGTGAAATTTCCTAGTTGCCAAACCAAGGAATTAAGGATACAGAACTTACTACTGCGCATGCAAGATATTAGGATAGGATTGTTATAGCTAGTATTATCGCGTTATGAACTTGTGGGGAACACTTAATACCTGGTTACTATCATTACTTTATAGAAATCAAATCTTTAAACGTGACACTTTTTTATTTGGAAATAGCTAAGTACATTTATTTCTTAAAAAATCCCATGTATGTTACTTGTTTTTGGAATGGACTTGACTAAATAGAAGAAATAATAGGTTAAAGTTATGTCTAAATCATTTTCCTCGTGGGATCGACCCCAACCTCATTGTTGGGTTCTTTACTTGATACGACCGCATATACTTCCTTTCGAGAAGTAAATTTGAGTGTATCAGATGACAAACATGTGTGGACTCCAGAACAAAATAAAAAAATTAGAGTGTCATTATATAACTTGGCATATCACAAGGAAAAAGAAGACTAGAAATTGGTTTGATGCTGAGAGCTACCTTAAAAAATCTCTCTCCAGTTGAATTTAATTTTGTGGGGAGTACTAAGAGATAAAATTTCCACAGAAGTTAGACTCTCAAAAATTGAAATAGTTATAGCCTCAAGATATTGTTGCACAACACCACAAGAGGAATTTTGCTAAGAAGATTTGGTCAACCTTGTGTCACATCCGAGTTTACCCCCTACACATAACTGGCGTCGTCGCCCTCTTTGAAGACTAAGACTAGACTCTTAGTTTACATCTGCACATTCATAAGTCAAATTTAGCAGAAAATTTGAAACTTTTACTACTTCTATTTGGAAGATTACATAGACCTATACATACACATAACATATATATATTTATATTGAGCATACATAGACCCTTTGTATAGGAAGGTTACATAGCCTTGTACTTCTATTGCACATAAATATATACATAATATAGAACATAGTCCTAAGGGTTGTCTCATCTCATACCATCTAAAGATCATAGTAATTTGGGCATACCCCTACATCAATGTAAAAAATCCACATATAGGCTAATACAATTCGTACTCAAATGAAAGTGGAATGAACATAAAAATCTTAGAAAAACAAAGCAACATCATAAGCAAGATATTAACATCGCCCTCGGAAAGTAAGGACCTACCCAGTTGGATGATAGAGAATATCCAAGCCTGATTCAAGTCATCTCGAATGAGCCTTCAACGACTAGAACCTAAAATATTTGGGAAAGAGAAAGAAAGTGGGGTTAGTATGCCACTTGTACTAAGTATGAGACCATATGCAAATATAATAGCAAAACATGCTAAAAGGGATATTTATTTTAAATCATGCTCATTTACCCTTTTTTAAAAAAAAATCTTAAGCACAATCAAGCAAGTCATACCAAACAACAACACATGCTTACTAACTCAACCATGTAATATGCATATCGACATACTTGACCCCATAATCTAATACAACTCTATCATCAAGATATGACATCTAAACATTAGTAAGAGTTTATCATATTATAATAAGCAAGACAACTACTCCTGAATCCTCATCGAGTCAACTAGTGCAATGACCAAGAAAAGCCCCATAACCTTACTCAACGAAGTAGCCTTAACAAGAAATCATGACAAATGTCCAACTTCACATAACACCCTTTAAGGACACATAACATCATGCATTAATAGTACAACCCAATGACATATTCAAGAGGATAATCATCACCATATAATATTATTTATATTGTAGCATCAATATGTTATAATCATATACATCATTATCATATATGTCACATCAGGGTTTACCCCAGGCGTAGCCGGCCTTGTTGTCCTCTTAAGGACTAAGGCTGGCCTCTTAGTCTCATTTCATTACATTCATAGGTGTAAATCGCAAAAAAATTAGAACTTTTAATTACATCTACTTGGAGGTTTAAATAGACCCCGCATACACATAATATAGTCGTATCGAGTAAACATAGACCCTTCGTATAGGAAGGTTACATAATCTTCTACTTTTATTGCACATACATATATATAAGATAGAAAGATAGTCTCAAAGATTGTCCCATCTCATACAATCTAAATGATCATATCAATTTGGGCATAGCCCTACATCAAATGTAAACAAGCCACATATAGGCTTATACAAGTCGTACTTAAATAAAAGTAGAATGAACATAAAAGTCTTACAAAAACAAAGAAACTTCATAAGAAAGATATTGGCATCCCCCTCAGAAAGTGAGGACCTACCCACTTGGATGATAGATTATATCCAAGCCTTCTTCAAGTCGTCTCAAATGAGCCTTCAACGACTGGAACCTAAAATGTTTGGGAAAAAGGAAGAAAATGGGGTTAGTACTCCACATGTACTAAGTATAAGACCATATGCATATTTAAGAACAAAACATGCTAAAAAGGGACATTTGGTGAAAACATGTCATTTTACCCTTTTTAAAAGTTTCATTCATAATCAAGCAAGTCATATCAATCAACTAAACATTCTTACTAACTCAAACAAGTAATATGTATCCCAACATACTTGAACCCACGATTTACTACAAGCCTATCATCAAGAAATAACATCACAAGTATGAATGAGAGTTAATCATATCATAATAAGCAAGACATCTACTCATGAATCCTTATCAAGTAAACAGGTACAATGACCAAGCAAAGCCCCATATACTTACTCAATCAAGTAACCTCAACAAGACACCATAACCAATGTCTAACTCCACATACTATAACATTTACATATATATTTCATCTTACTTTAACAATATAACCCATCACATACTCATAAGTGAACTAGTTAAAATATAATGTCAACAATCTACAAGTTCATCATATACATATCATATATCATCATAACATTGACACATATAATAAAATCCTCCTAAGACTCCTCTCAAGGCTAACTACAACAATGCTTAGGTAGAGTCCCATACCCCTAGCTAGACTAAGCTAGACCCCTTAGGTTATCCTAGTTAGAGTTAAATTCTTTAATTCATTTTACCTTTTGGGAACATATTTCCCTAACCGACATAGACTACATGAGCTAGTGTGGAATTTTGTGTCATAAAACCCACACCGTAAAAAGGCGGTCTACTTGGCAAGGTAGTACCAAAACATAAAACATAACAACTACGTGGATCCACTAGCAAATATTTCTATGGGGACATTATAGTTCAAGAACTAGGAAATATAGTTTATACCCTCTTTATTCTCCAAGAATTATAGTCTCCAATATCAAGAGTAATTGAATGATCCAACCTTCCCTATGTGGGAAGGGACACTCCTCAATCTAATTCGCTCGGTGTTAAGATAGAGTCCCTTTTTGAAATACATTTAAGCCTTCAATTATCAATCATAGTTTAGTTTAGGTCATAGGGTCTACCCCTTGTATAATCATCATTATTAATGTTTCAATAAGAATTGTATAAGTATAAATCCTTTAATCACAATTCATATAGATGAGGTTAACACATTACCTATCACTTCATAATAAGGAACATTAGTATACATCACCATTCTTATAGCATTTATATCTTAACCATCCTAACAACCATAATCAAGACATTTCAATTCAACATCATACTGCCCTATTAATCCTAAATAAGACATACTCCAACACAATCATCATGACTTAATCACAATTAACCACTACTAGATGTAGGGAATAGGGGTTATAAGACTTACAAAAATCTCCTTCATAGTTCATCATAAGGGTCTTACCATCAACCCATAACTAAACCAAACTAGGTCATCACGTCAACATAATTCAATAACCAACATGATAATAAGGCTAGAAGAACCATTGTACAATAATTCAAGACTAACTCAAAGCTTAAGAAAAGATAATTAGGTCAATTCTCATAACCTAGATCACTTCATAAGAACTAGTATGGATGACTACAATTCATCTTAATTTGTTCATGATTGGTGTAACAACATCATCTAATTGTTATTTAACTAATTATCAATTAAATTGAATCTATCACAATCTAATTCACGTCAAGATAAAACCTAGGGTTAAGGGTTAAGGATCATATTCTTCAAATTAAACCAAACTATCATAATTGATCATAATCAAGTTAAGATACATGTTAATGTATATATTATCTCTTAAATAAACCATAAATAACTCAGTTCATAACTTCAAATTTGTTATTGAATGAAATCAACTTGAAAACTCAATTTTTTGAAATACTTTGAATGAGCCCTTTGAGGAAAGAAATCTCAAAGGTGAATTCGATCCCATACCTCAACGTTTGATGAATATTGATGGTTAAATCATCCCTTTCCATCCCTTAAACCTCCCCCCAGCTTGTCTTCAATGGTGTCTTCAAATCAAGAGAGAAAGAAAATAGAAGGAGAGAGTTTATTTTCTGTGTTGTGTTTAGATTAATGAGATATAGTTAATTAATATTCTTTTAATACCTAAATAACCCCTAAAACCCTTAATTATTTTAATGAAATTAATTTAAAACATGCAAAAAAGTTGGAGACCCATTTACGAGACCACGATCGACGGATCGTTCGTCCATCGACAGGCAGGCCTGCCTCAGTGCTGCATAACTGTTATATAGGCCAGATACTGGTGCAGGCGGGGGCTTTCTCTATTTTTCTATCTGTTAGTCGACAGTTTGAAATGAATCCCCGTCGATCCATAAATGAATTGTCGTATGCATATTATCATGAGAATTGCCTCAACAGTGTTGGCTTCAACTTGTAAGAGTCCTCCTCAACGGACCTTGGTTTGTCCTTGGGGAGTCACACCCAGATGTTTCTACCACGAATCACCTTAAAAACATTTTATACACCCTTCCACCTAATTTCATGAATTTCTGACTCCTAAAAGCTAGTTAAATAGACTAAGGCACGCTAGTACCCCTTAGAACTAGCTTCTGAACGCCATGGACGTTCTTGGACATTTTGGTTACTAAACTTCGTAAATGACCTATATTCTTCATATTAGGTCTTAAAACAGTGTTAGACCCATGTTACTTATGTTAGACTCTAAGAATCATGTTGGATTTTCGAAGTGTTACATTATCCCCCCCCTTAGGAATATTCGTCCCCAAATGACACTAAATTCCTTTGAATGGAGGAATAGACTCAAGACTAAAAGACCAACCAATCGACAATATCAAATCAACATAAATCATATTATTTCAACAAGGCAATTTCAAAATTCCTATTACAACACATAAGGGTCAAACACTTCATCATGAGGCATTTCCTTCTCACAACACACATGAGCTCAACATACATTACATGAGTCAATTAGCAGAAAGTTCCACTTACCAACATTCTACATATCATTTCATAAAGACTCACCATATCAAAATGCATGACATAACTAAAAACAAGCCAAAGAGCAAAATTTCAAGTTCAATTGCTAATTTTACTGTAAAGCAAGAGTCATGAATGCACTTTTTGCAATACTTCATTACAAATCAAAAGAACTTCAATTTTAGTTATTATTTTTGTTATAAGTAAAAACAACTAACCTTAATTATCAAATAGATGAGGATAGAGGGTCTTCATTCGGCCTCGGTCTCCCTTGTTTCACCCTCAACTAGGTGATTCTTCCATAACACCTTTACGGAAACCACATCCTTATTCCTTTATTTCTTGACTTGCCTAGCAAAAAATTGAACTGGAACTTCCTCATAAGAGATGTTATCCTAGAAGACAAGACCCTCAATAGGAAGAATAAACTCGGGATCACAAACACACTTTTTTAACATAGACACATGGAAAACTGGATGAACCGAAGCCAATTCACTAGGAAATTGTAACATCTTGAAAATCCAAGACGTTTCGTAAAGCCTAACATAGATGTCATAAGGTCTAAGTACTGTTTTTAAATCCATTATAAATTAATATAGGTAACTTACAAAGTTTAACGACCAAAACGTCCAAGAACGTCCATGACGTTCGGGAAGTTGGTTAAAAGGGATATTACCGTGCCTTAGCCTATTTTACCAGCTTTTAGCTTGGAAATGTAAGAAAATTGGTGGAAGGGTATATAATAGGTTTTGAGTTTGTTCCATTCTAAAAATTTTTGGGTATGACTCCCCAAGGACCGACTTAGGTCCCTTGAGGAGGACCTTAGCGTTTGAAGCAACACTGCCTGGCAGTGTACATCGACAGTGTAATAGATGGGTCGTGTGTGGACAAATGGGGCGTCGATGCCACCATTGTCCCATACTTAGCCATGATGAAGATTCCCCTTGCCTTCACAGTCTTTGAACTCATCGACGGAGTGCAGGACGAGAGGGGAAGGGTCTGTCCACTCATAGACTGCCCGTCATTCGGGATCTAATCTGTGAGGGTCGAGTTTTCTACTTAATTTAAGTTGGTCTCATTTAATTAGTTAGGGGGGTAGGTGGTTTAATTAGGTTTTAAGGGAGTCTAAATTAAGTTGATTTAATAGCTAATATAAATACTCCCAACCCTCATTAATCTAAGACAATTCTCAAATACAAACTCTCTTCCTTCTTTTTTCTTTCTCTCTCTACTTGAACTGACCATTGGAGACTAGCAAGGATAAGGGTATGGGGTCGGGAAAGGGACGAATACACCATAAAATTGTTGTCAAACATTAGGGTATGGGATCTAATTAACCTTTGAAACTCTTTCCTCAAAGGGTTCCTTCAAAATGGATTCAAGAAGTTGACTTTTCTTATAGGATTCATCCAATTACGAAATTAAAGTTATGAATTGAGTTGTTTATGATTTCTTTAGTTATGTTAATATATTAACATGTAATTTAACTTGGTTATGGTAATTGTTGATGGTTTTGTCTAAATTGAAGAACATGATCCTTAATCCCTAACATTGTATTGTAATCATTCAATTGACTTGGTTATTGATTGGATTTATATCCTATGGTACTATTATAAATAAATTTGGATGAATTATAGGCCTATCATGATAGTTATTGAGATATGATTTAGGTTATGAAGTATATTTTGAAATTAGACTATGTATCTTGTCTTAAGATATGATCTAGTGTTGAATTGTGTTACAGAGATGCAATTGGCATTGTTATGTTATTGGTTATCATTGTGTGATGATGTTACTACCCTAGTTGGGTTGATTTATATGTTTATGGTAAGTCCTTGATGATGAACTATGAGAAAGACTTGGTATGTCTTAGAATCCTTATCTTTATTTCCAATTGTGATTAGTTATGGTTAAGTCATGATGTTACATTGGAGTATACCTTATACTAGGAAAATAGGGTGGTATGATGTCGAATCGAATTGTCTTGACTATGCTGTGAGTTTAATTAAGGTGTATGTGATATAACGATGGTTAAAACTATCATTGTGCCTTGATATGATATGAAATGATAATGTGTTAACCTCACTTATATGAATTGTGATGAAAGAACTTATACTCATACAATTCTTATTGAGCTATTAATGATGATGAATATGCAAGGGATAGACCCTATGGACTAAACTAAGCTATGATTGATATTTAAAGGCTTAAAGACATTTCAAAAAGGGACTGTAGCTTATCACCGAGTGAACTACATTGAGGAGTGTTCCTTCCCACCTAGGGAAGGTAGGAGCACTACATTACTCTCAAGATTGGAGACTAAAATGCATGGCGCATAAAGAGGGTCCCAATAATATCTCCTAGTTCTTGAACTATGTTGCCCATAGGAATACTATCTAGTAGATCCACGTGGTTGCTATGTTTCATGTTTTAATACTACCTTGGCAAGTAGTCCGCCTTCTTTCGGTGTAGGGTTTTATGACACCGGGTTCAACACTAGCTTACGTGGTCTTTGTAGGTTAGGGAAAGATGTTCCCAAAAGGTAAAATGAATTAAAGGACTTGAACTCTAACTTGGATAATCTAAGAGGAAAAACTTAGTCTAGGTAGAGGTATGGGACTCTATTTAAACATTGCACTAGTTATCCTTGAGGGGAGTCTTAGGAGGATTTTCTTATATATGTTTATGGAATGATGATATATAATAATGTATATGATGACTTTGGCACATTGTTGATACTATATGTTGATTAGTTCAATTATGAGAATGCCTTGGGTTATAATGTTAATATATGATGAAATGTAAACCTAAATGTTATGCTATGTAAAGTTGGAGATTGGTCATGGTTTCTTGTTGAGGATACTTGATTGATTAAGGTTATGGGGCTTTGCTTAGTTATTGCATTTTTTGCCTTGATAAGGGTTCATGAGTAGTTGTCTCTCTTATCATGATATGATTGAATCTTATTCATTCTTGTGATATTATTCTTTGATTATAGGGTTGTTGTAAATCATGGTTTTAAGTATGTTGGAATAAGTATTACTTGTTGAGATAGTAAGCATGTTTGGTTAGTTGATATGACTTTTTTGGCTTTGTGCTAGGTTCCTAAAGGGTTAAAAGGGCATGTTTTGAATAAAGTCCCTTTTTAGCATGTTTTTCTTGTATATGTGCAATAGATCTCATACTTAGTACATGTGGAGTACTAACCCCATTTTTCTTCCCTTTTCCCAAACATTTAGGTTTTGGTCATTGAAGAGTTTGGAAGGCGACATTGTTGAAGGCTTGGATTCTTTATTTTATCCAAGTGGAGTAGGTCCTCAACTTCCGAGGGCAATACCACCATCTAGCTTATGGACTTGTTATGAGCTCAAAGACTCTTTCATTTCTTCCATTTTCAATTGAGTACTATACTTTTGTATGACCTATATTGGTCTTGTTGGATTGATGTAAATTTATGCCCATATTGTCATAATCGTTTAGACAATATGAGGTGAGACAATCTTTGAGACTATTTTTATATTTTATATAAATGTATGTGCAATAAAATTAGAAGGCTATGTAACCTTCCTATACGAAGGGTCTATGTATACTCGATATGATTATATATTTCGTGTATGTAGAGGTCTACGTAAACCTCCAAGTAGTTATAATGAAAGTTCTAAATTTTTCCACATTTTTCAACCGATGAATGTAATGACATGAGACTAAGAGGCTAGTATTAGTTTTTGAAAAGGAAGAAGACGCCGGTTAAAATTAAGGGGTAAACTCAAATGTGACAAACCTTGTATCAGAGCATGAGGTTGAACATCGTTGAGTTATGTCTCTCTCTCTACCACGTCGATGTATGTTTGTGTTCATAATTGTGAAGCATGCTACACTTATGAGTTGGAACATATATGATGCTTAGAAATTTCTCTCTTTCTTGGAATTCTTATATCGTTCCGATAGTGTATACTTATGGTGTTCTTTTGCATCAAATCCTATTGTTTTGCTTAAAGGAAGCATGAACACTCGAAGGAATGCAACTCCAAGATTTGAAGATCAAATTACCAACGCAGGATCTCATCCCCGTGGTGAGAAAGTCCCTCCACTAGAAGAAGATGCTAATGTTGACCAAGATCCGATTAAATCTTCACCCTTGACAGATGGAGACATAAGGGTTGCCCTCATTCAATTTTCTCAAGAACCTATCGTTCAAGCTCTATCTGTGACAGCCCATGCTAACTAGGAGGTTGTTCCAAATTCTCATCAACAAGTCACTACTACGGCTTCCTGACTAAGGGACTTCACTCGAATGAACCCTCAAATTCATCGTTTAAGTCTCTAAAATAATTTTTCTATGGGGTTGTCCATAAGTGAGAAGACCGAGTTGGTCACATATCAACTCAAGGACGTGGCGCAAGTTTGGTATGTGAAATGGAGGGATAATAGGCCATTGAGGGGTGGTCTGGTGACTTGGGAGATTTGTAAGGTGGCGTTTCTAGATCAGTTATTTCCTAGGGAGATGAGGGAGGAAAAAGTGGTGGAGTTCATCAACCTTCGCCAAAGAGGAAGGAGTGTCCATGAATACACTTTGGAATTCATAAAGTTGTCAAAATATGCTCCTTTCTTTGTTTCCGATCCTAGAGATCTAATGAGCCATTTTGTGACGGGGGTGTCAGAGGACTTACAAGAGGAGTGTTATTCGTCCATGCTACATGACAACATGAACATTTCCCGTCTTATGGTGCATGCAACAAGGGTTGAGGAAGCAAAGGCTAGGTGAAAGAGTAGAGATGGAAAGAGAGCAAGATCATATTATAGAGGTTCCTCAAGGAATAGGCTTGAATTACAAGACAAGCCTAGATTTAAGAATTGGGTTTCTAATCAAGTCCCTTCCAAGTTCCTAAAATCTAGTGGTGATAGGGTGTCTAACCCTAAATTCAAGAAGGGAAAAGGTACTAATTCACCAACCGAGAAGCCAACTTGTGGAAAGTGTGGTAAAAAGCAATATGGTGATTGCCTAAAGGGAACGGATAATTGCTTAAGTTGTGGGAAGAGTTCTCACTAGATAAGAGATTCTCCAAATTTGAAGAGTCAATATAAGGGTAATGTTCAAGCTCAAGCAAATGGTTCTAGTGATGATCCAAAGAAAAATCGCTTCTATGCTCTCTATTCTAGAGGTGATCAAGAGACTTTTCCCGATGTGGTAACCGGTATGTTGAGAGTCTTCTCTATAGATGTATATTCATTACTTGATCCCGGCGCTACTTTATTATTTTTTACATCTCTAGTAGCTAAAATTTTTGATATTTTACCCGACATTTTCTATAGTGTCTACTCCGGTGGGTGAGTCGGTTGTTGCAAAAAGGGTGTACATAAATTGTCCAATGATGTTGCCCAATAGAGTCTCTTATGTTAATATAGTAGAACTCGATATTTTTGACTTTGATGTTATATTGGGTATAGATTGGGTGCATGCATGTTTTGCCTCCATTGATTGTAGGACAAGGGTGGTGAGGTTTAACTTCCCCAATAAACCCGTTGTTGAGTTGAAAGGGGGAAATTCTATTCATATAGGTCGTATTATATCTTGTCTAAAAGCATGCAAAATGGTCCCAAAGGGTTTTCTATACACATAGTAAGAGTAAGATTTAGACTCCGAAATTCCTCCCATTGAGTCGGCAACCGTAGTGAGTGAGTTTCCGGAGGTCTTTCCTAATGACCTTTCTAGTATTTCTCCCGAATAGGAAATTGACTTTTGTATTGATTAGCTACCGGATACAAATCCCATATCAATTTCTCCTTATCACATGGCTTCGGCCGAATTGATGGAGTTGAAGGCTCAACTCAAGGATTTACTAGATAAGGGTTTTATAAGGCCTAGAAATTCTCCATGGGGTTCTCCAAATTTGTTTGTCAAGAAGAAGGATGGGTCCTTGAGAATGTGTATGGATTACCGCCAACTCAACAAGGTCACCATTAATAATAAGTACCCTCTCCCTTGGATTAATGACTTGTATGATCAACTCCAAGGGGAAAGATACTTTTCAAAGATAGACTTGAGGTCGGGGTATCATCAACTTAGGGTGAGGGGTGAGGGTGTACCAAAGACAGCCTTTCGGAGTCGGTATGGGTACTATAAGTTCTTGATAATATCTTTTGGTCTCACTAATGGTCCAATGGCATTTAATGACCTAATGAATAGGGTGTTCCAAAATTACCTAGATATATTTGATTTATTGACGACATCTTGGTATATTCAAAGAATATGGATGATCATAGGGGTCATTTTAGAGTAGTATTGCAAACCCTTAAGGTGCATCAATTGTATGCCAAATATACTAAGTATGAGTTTTGGTTGAGGTCGGTGACATTTCTTGGGCACATCATCTCTAGTGAGGGAGTTGAGGTAGACGCAAAGAAAACGGAAGCAGTAAAGAATTGGCCTAGACCATTGATTCCAACCGACATTAGGAGTTTTTATTTAGCGGGTTATTATCGGAGGTTCGTGGATCATTTTGCGTCCATTGCATCTCATTTGACTATTTTTACCCAAAAGAGTAAGAAGTTTGAGTGGTCGGAGACATGTGAGAAAATCTTCCAATTGTTGAATGGTGGTCTTACTTCTGCTCAGGTGTTGACTTTACCTGAGGGTACAAAGGGTTTTTTGGTGTGTGTTGTGACGCATCCCGATTAAGTTTGGGTGTGTACTTATGCAACACGGTAAGGTGATAGCCTATGCCTCTAGGCAAATTAGGTTTCATGAGAAAAACTATCCCATTCATGACCTTGAATTAGCGTCCGTAGTGTTTGCCTTGAAAAATTGGAGGCATTACGTGTATGGGGTTCATGTGGATGTCTTTACCGACCATAAGAGTCTATAATATGTGTTTACCCAAAAGGAGTTGAAGATCCGACAAAGGAGGTACTTTGAATTGTTAAAAGATTATGGTATGAGTGTCCTCTATCACCCCGACAAAGCTAATGTGGTTGTAGATGCCCTAAGTCGTATTACTGTGGGTAGTGTATCCAACATTGATAAAGCTAAGAAAGACCTAGCAAAGGAAGTACATAGGTTTGCTAGGTTTGGGGTGAGGTTGGAAGGTTCTCCGAATGGGGGTGTTATAGTTCATCGTAACTCTGAGTCATCTCTATTGGTTGAGGTGAAGTCTAAACAACACCTTGATCTAGACTTAATGGGGTTGAAAGAATCGGTTCTCGTCAAGTTGAATGAATCATTGTCCTTAGGAAGGAATGGTGTGCTAAGGTACCAAGGGAGATTGTGTTTTCTCAATATAAATGTGTTGAAGGATCGGATCCTAGAAGAAGCACATGGGTCCTGCTACTCAATTCATCCGGGTTTGACAAAAATGTACCATGACCTAAGGGAGATATATTGTTTGGAAGGTCTAAAAAGGAACATAGCAGAGTTTGTTGCTAAGTGCCTGAACTGCCAACAAGTAAAGGCCGACCACCAAAAGTTAGGTGGCTTACTACAAGAAATCTAAATTCCTACTTGGAAGTTGGAAGACATCAATATGGACTTTGTAGTAGGTTTACCTCTAACTCAAAAGTCATATGATTCCATATGGTTGGTTCTGAATTGATTGATTAAGTCCACTCGCTTTATTCCTTTCAAGTCTACGTATTTAGCGGAAGATTATGCAAGGATCTTCCTAGATGATATTGTGTGCCATCATGGCATTCCGTTATCCATCATATCATATCGGGGCGTACGATTTACATCTAGATTTTGGAGATCATTCCAAAAAGGGTTGGGTACCAATGTGAAGTTGAGCACCGCTTTTCATCCCCAAACGGATGGTCAAGCGGAGCGTACTATACAAACTCTTGAAGATATGATTAGGGCATGCATTATTGATTTTAAAGGGAATTGGGATGAGCATTTGCCGTTGGTGGGGTTTAACTATAATAATAGTTTTCATTCATTCATTTTTGTGGCTCCCTATGAAGCCTTGTATGGTAGGAGGTTTAGGTCTCCTATTGGCTGGTTTGAAGTTGGTGAGCCATCGCTTCTTGGTTCTGAGTACATTTATAAGACTTTGGAAAAGGTTCATATCATAAGGAAGTGGTTTCAAATGGTCAACAGTTGGCAAATGTCTTATACTGATCATAGGAAAAGGGATTTGGAGTTTAAAGAAGGTGATAAAGTGTATTTGAAAATTTCTCCAATGAAAAGGGTGGTTAGATTTGGCAAGAAAGAGAAGTTGAGTCCTCATTATGTGGGTCCCTATGAACTTCCTAGTGAATTGGCTTCGGTTCATTCAATTTACCATGTTTCTATGTTGAAGAATTGTATCGGTGATCCCGAGTCCATTCTTCTTATTGAGGGTCTTGGTGTCAAGGATGACCTCTCTTATGAGGAAGTTCCTATTCAAATTCGTGATAGGCAAGCCAAGAAGTTGAGAAATAAAGAGGTGGTTTTCATAAAGGTGTTATGGAAGAATCACCTAGTTGAGGGTGCGACATGGGAGACCGAGGCCAATATCAAGTCCCGTTATCGGGAAGGTCATTTGGGAAAACCTCCAGAAATTCACTCACTACGGGGACCGACTCAATTTGAGGAATTTTGGAGTCTAAATCTTGGAATCTTACTATGTGACATAGACAACCCTTTGAGATCATTTTGCATGCTTTTAGACACAAAATAATACGGCTTCTAGAAATAGAATTTTCCCCTTTCCACTCAACAACGAGTTCATTTGGAAAGTTAAACCTTACTATTCTTGTCCTACAATCAATGGAGGCAAAACTTGCATGCAACCAATCTATACCCAATATAATATCAAAGTCAAACATATCAAGTTCTACTAGGTCAACATAAGAAACTATATTGGGCAACATTATAGGAAATTTTTATATACCCTCTTTGCAACAACCGACTCACCCACCGGAGTAGACACTATAAAAGGTTCATGCAAAATATCAGGTAAGATATCAAAATTTTTGGCTACTTGAGGAGTAAAAAAGGATAAAGTAGCATCGGGATCAAGTAAGGCATATACATCAAAAGAGAATACTTTGAACATACAAGTCACCACGTCGGGAGAAGTCTCTTGCTTACCCCTAAAGTGGAGAGAATAGAAGCAGTTCTTCTTTGGAGCTTCATTTGAACCAATTGATTGAGCCTGAGCACTACCCTTGTCTTGACCCCTCACATTTGGGCAACCCTAACCTTGTGCTCACTTTTACCACAACCAAAACAATTGTCCGTCCCCTTAAGACAATAATCATAGTGCTTCTTGCCACACTTTTCACAAGTTGGCTTCTTGGTTGGTGAATTAGTACCCCTTCCCTTCTTGAATGTAGGTTTGGACACACTATAACCACTAGCTTGGAAGGAACTTGACTTGAAACCCGCTTCTTAAACCTAGGCTTGTCTTGAATCTCAATCCTATTCTGTGAAGAACCTCCATCAAAAGATCTTCCCCTCTTAGAATCCCTACTTTTCCTCCTACCCTTTGCCTCCTCCACATGTTTGCATGCACCATAAGATGAGAAATGTTCATGTTGTCATGTAGCATAGCAGAATGATACTCCTCTTGCAAATCATCTGACACCCCCGTCACAAAGCGGCTCATTTCATCTCTAGGATCGGAAACCAAAGAAGGAACATATTTCAACAACTTAGTGAATTTCAAAGATTATTCATGAACACTCTTACTTCCTTGCAAAGGTTGATAAACTCCACCACTTTAGCCTTCCTTATCTCCCTAGGAAATATCCGATCAAGAAAAGTCTTCTTAAAGATCTGCACGTCAAGAGACCACCTCTCAAAGGCCTATTGTCTCTCCATTGCACAAACCATGCTTGGGACACGTCCTTGAGTTTATAAGTGGCCAACTCGTCCTTCTCACTCGTGGATAACCCCCATAGACAAAAGTATCTTATAGACATCATCAATGAATTCTTGGAGGAGTGTTCATTCGAATGAATTCCCTTAGACGGGAAGCCATAGAAGTGACTAGTTGATGAGGACAAAGTAAAATCTCCCGATTGGCTTAGGCCATCATAGCTTGGTCTTGAATCGTGGCAGCTTCATCCAATTGAATGAGGGTAGCCCTTACATCCTCATCTGTGAATGGTGGGGGATTGGATGGAGCTTTCTCCATATTAGCATCTTCTTCAAGTGGATAACTTGTTCGCCACGGGGAGGAGCTCCCGCATTGGTAATCTCCTCTTCAAGTCTCTTAGCCGCATTTCTTCGAGTTTATTCTTTCTATAAGAATAACAATAGGACTAGATGAAAAAGCACACCATAAGTATACTCTAATGGCACAATATAATATTTCCAACAAAGAGAGTGATTCCTAGGCACCATATCGGTTCCTATTCATAAGTGTTGAGCTATGAATACAAACCTACATAGACGTAGTAGAGAGAGAGACATAACTCAACGATACTCAACCTCATTCTCTGATATCAAGTTTGTCACATCCGGGTTTACCCCCAAGACGTAACCGGCGTCATCGTCCTCTTAAGGACTAAGACTAGCCTCTTAGTCTCATGTCATTACATTCATAGGTCAAAAATTTCAAAAAAATTAAAACTTTTCATTACTTCTATTTGGAGGTTTACATAGACCTCTACATACACATGATATAGTCTTATCGAGTATACATAGACCCTTCATATAGGAAGTTACATAGTCTTCTACTTTTATTGCACATACATATATATAAGATAGAAAGATATTCTCAAAGATTGTCTCATCCCATACCATCTAAACGATCATAGCAATTTGGGAATAGCACTACATCAAATGTAAAGAAGCCACATATAGGCTTATACAAGTCGTACTCAAATGAAAGAGGAATGAACAAAAAACTCTTAGAAAAATAAAGCAACTTCATAAGCAAGATATTGGCATCGCCCTTGGAAAGTGAGGACCTAACCACTGGAATGATAGAGAATATCCAAGACTTCTTCAAGTTGTCTTAATTGAGTCTTCAACGATCGTAACCTAAAATATTTGGGAAAAAGGAAGAAAATGGGGTTAGTACTCCACATTTACTAAGTATAAGACCATATGCACATATGAGAACAAAACATGCTAAAAAGGGACATTTAGTCAAAACATTTCATTTTACCATTTTAAAAGTCTCATTCATAATCAATCATGTCAGACCAATCAACAAAACATGATTACTAACTCAAACAAGTAATATGTATCCCAACATACTTGAAACCATGATTTACTACAACTCTATAATCAAGGAATAACATCGTAAGTATGAATAAGAGTTAATCATATCATAATACGCAAAACATCAACTCATGAATCCTTATCAATTCAAGACTTTAATTATCAATCATAGCTTAGTTTAGGTCATAAGGTCTACCCCTTGTATAATCATCATCATTAATGGCTCAATAAGAATTGTATGAGTATAAATCCTTTCATCACAATTCATATAGGTGAGGTTAACACATTCCATATCATTTAATAATAATGCACATTGGTATACATCACCATACTTATAGCATTTACATCTTAAACAACCTCACAAGCATAATCAAGACATTTAAATTCAACATCATACCACCCTATCAATCCTAAATAAGTCATACTCCAACACAATCATCATGACTTAATTCAATAGGGATTACAAGACTTACCAAGTCTCCTTCATAGTTTATTATAAAGGTCTTACTATAAACCCATAACTCAACCCAACTAGGTCATAACATCAACGTAATTCAATAACCAACATTATAATAAGGCTAGAAGAACCACTACATAATAATTCAATACTAACTCAAAGCTTAAGAAAAGATAATTAGGTCAATTCTCATAACCTAGATCACTTCTCAAGAACTAGTATGGAAGACTACAATTCATCTTAATATTTTCATTATAGGTGTAAAAACATCATCTAATTGTGATTTAACTAATTATCAATTAAATTGAATCAATCACAATCAAATTCACGTCAAGATCAAACCTAGGGTTAAGGATTAAGGATCATATTCTTCAAATTAAACAAAACTATCACAATTTATCATAATCAAGTTAAAAAACATGTTAATGTATCCATTATATCCCAAATAAAACATAAAAAACTCTGTTCATAACATCAAATTTGTAATTGAATGAAACCCACTTGAAAACTCAATTTTTAAAATACTTTGAAGGAGCCCTTTGAGGAAAAAAGTCTCAAAGGTTAATTAGATCCCATACCTCAACGTTTGATAAACATTTGATGGTGAAATCATCCCTTTCCATCCGTTAAACATCCCCCTAGCTTGTCTTCAATGGTGTCTTCAAATCAAGAGAGAAAGAAAAGAGAAGGAGAGAGTTTATTTTGTGAGTTGTGTTTAGATTAATGAGGGTTGGGGCCTTTATATAGGGGAGGGGGGGTAAAATAAGTTAATTAATCTTACTTTTATCCCTAAATAACCCCTAAACCCCTTGATTATTTTAATAAACTTAATTTAAAACGTGCAGAAAAGGTGCAGACCGATCAACGAGACCACAATTTATGAATCATTGGTCCATCGACGGGCAGGCCTGACTCCATGCTGCATAATCCTATTCTCGATTAGAGACTGGTGCAGGCGGGGGCTTTATCCATTTTTCTAAGTGTTGGTCGACGGTTGGAAATGACACCCCGTCAAACCATACACGGATCGTCGCCTGCATCTTGTCGATACACACTGCCTAGACAGTGTTTACATCAACTTGCAAGGGCCCTTGGTTTGTCCTTGGGGATTCTTACCTTTATGTTTCAACCACTAATTACCTTAAACACATGTTATACACCCTTCCACCTAATTTCATGAATTTTGAGTCCTAAAAGCTAGTTCATTATGCTAACATAAGCTAGTACGCTCAAAACTAGTTTCCGAACGTCATGGATGTTCTTGGACGTTTTGGTTCCCAAACTTTCTAAATTACCTATATTCATTAAAATAGGTCTGAAAATGGTGTTTAGACCCCATGGTACCTATCTTAGGCTTTAAGACTCGTCTTGGATTTTTGAAGTGTTACAATATACACACATAATATCAACATCCTAAAGCTTCCATCAAGGTCAACTAGTACAAGGCATAAGTAGAGTCCCATGCCCATTCCTAGGCTAAGTTAAACGCCTCAAGTTACCTTAGTTATTTTACACTTCATTACTTTATTTTAATTTACAGAACACTTTCCTTGACCGACATAGACCACAAGAACTAAGTCTGAAATCTGGTGTTGTAAAACCTTACAGCGAGGGAAGGTTGTCTACTGGCCAAAGTAAACCCAAACATAAACATTTCTTTCTAGGTGGATCCACTAGCTAGTCTTCCTATGGGGGCAACATAGTTCAAGAACTAAGATATAGTATATTCCCTCTTGATACCACTTGCTAATTGGGATCTCCTCTCATGGGAATATATTGGATGAGTATTCCTCTTCGAGAAGTCAACATATCATGTAGAACTATAGCGAGAATCTTCCTTTACGGGAAGTCATCACCTCTGATTGTCAAGTTCACTCGGTGCTAAGCTAAGTCCCTTTATTAAAATGTCTTTAAGCCTTTAATTATCAATCATAGCTTAGTTTAGTTCATGAGGTATACTCCTTGTATAATCATCATCATCAATAGCTCAATAAGAATTGAATTTGTATAGTCCTTTCATCACAATTCATAAAAGTGAGGTTAACACATTAGCATTTCATAGCATAACAAGGCACATTGATAATCATCACCATCGTTATATCACATACACCTTTATCAACCTCACAACATAGTCAAGACATTTCAATTCAACATTATACCACCCTATCAATCCTAATACAAGGCATACTCCAATATAACATCATGACTTAACCACAATTAATCACAATTGGAAGTAAAGATAGAGATTATAAGACTTACCAAGTCTCCTTCATAGTTCATCATTTAGGCCTTACCATAAACCCTCAATTCAATCCAATTTAGATATTCCACATTATAATTCGTAAATAAACATGATAATAATACTAGAAGAGTCACTAATCCATAATTCAATACCAAATCAATGCTTAAAACAAGATTACTTAGGCCAATTTCCATAACCTAGATCACTTCTCAATATTAGAATTGAAAACAACAATCCATTCCAATTTGTTAATGATTGGTGTAACAACATCATCTAATAGGGATTTTACCCATAATCAAGATAATTGAATCAATCACAACCCAATTTACATCAAGATCAACCTAGGACTAAGGATCATGCTCTCAATTTAGGTCAAATCATCAAAAATTACTATAATAAAGTTAAAGTACATGTTAATATATCCATTATATCCTAAATAAACCATACACAACTCAGTTCGTAACATCAAATTCATAATTGAGTGAAACCCACTAGAAAACCCAACTTTTGAAATCCATTATGAAGGAACCCTTTGAGGAAAGAGTCTCAAAGGTGAATTAGATCTCATACCTTGTTAATTGATGAAGAATTGACGGTGACTTTGTCCCTTTCCAGCCCTCAAAACCTCCTCCTAGCTTGTCTTCAATGGTAGCTTCCAAATAGAGAGAGAAAGAAAGAGAAGGAAGAGGATTTATTTTTAGAGTTGTGCTTAATCTAATGAGGGTTGGGGTCTTTATATGGGGGGTTAAATTAGTTAATTAATCTTCATTTAATCCCTAAATAACCCCTAAACCCCTTAATTATGTTAAATGAAATTAAATTAAAATGTGCACGACATTGGACCCTCACATACGGAACTCCGTCGACGGGCCGTTTGTGAGTCTATGATTGGTCCCCCCCCCTCCGTCCTACAAAATCGTCGTTTGGGTCAGAGACTTGTGCAGGTGAGAGCTTCCCCATTTTGGCTAAGTGTGGAAAGATGGTTTACATAGACGCCCCATCTATATACACATGATCTATCGTTTGAGTCTCGTTGATGCACAATACCCAAGCAGTGTTGCCCCAAACGTTCTAGGGTCCTCCTCAAGGGCCCTTGGTTGGTCCTTGGGAGTCGTACCCGGGCTTTTTGTTTCCTAAGCTTTTTAATTAACTTATATTCCACATTATAGGTATTTTAACAGTGTTTAGACCCCATGGTACGCATATTAGGCCTTAAGACTCAATTGGATTTTCGAAGTATTACATCCCCCCCCCCCTTAGGAACATTTGTCCCTAAAAAACACTAAAATTCTTTTGAAGGAAGGAATAGACTCAAGACTAGAAGCCCAATCAATCAATAATATCAAAACAGCATAAACCATATGATTTCAACAAGGCAAATTTCAAAACTTCAATTACCCCACATAAGGCTCAAAACTTCATTATGAGGCATTTCCTTCTCACAACTCATATGAGCTCAACATACATTACATGACTCAATTAGCACAAAGTTCAACTTAACAACATGCTACATATCATTTCATAAAGACTCACCATATCAAAATGCACAACATAACTCGAAACAAGCCATAGACCAAAATTTCAAGTTTAAATGCTAATTTCATTGTAAAGCAAGAGTCAAAAATTCTTTTTTTTTGCAATACTTCATTACAAATCAAAACAACTTCAATTTTAGTTATTATTTTTATTATAAATAAGAACTACTAACCTTATTTATCAAATGGATAAGGGTAATGGGTGTTCATGTAGGCCTCGGCCTCCCATGTTGCACCCTCTACTAGGTGCTTCCTCCATAACTCCTTTACGAAAACCGCCTCTTTATTCCTTAACTTCTTGACTTGCCTATCAAGAATTTCAACCGAAATTCCTCATAAGAATGTTTATCCTTGACACCAAGACCCTCAATAGGAATAATAGACTCGGGATCACGAATACACTTTTTCAACATAGACACATGCAAAACCGGATGAACCAAAGTCAATTCACTAGGAAGTTCAATTCATAGGCATCCTTACCAACCCTTTGCAAGATTTCATAGGGACCCACATAAAAAGGACTCAACTTCCCTTTCTTTCCAAATCTAACCACCTCTTTCAATGATGAAATCTTCAAATACACCTTATCACCTTCTTCAAACTCCAAATCCCTTCTCCTATGATCGCCATAAGACTTTTACCGACAATAGGCCTTTTGCAACAGGTTCCTTATGATATGAACCTTTTCCAAAGTCTTATAAACAAAATCTTCACCAAGAAGCGAAGGCTCACCCACTTAATACCATCCAATAAGAGACTTGCACCTCTTACCGTAAAAGGCTTCATAGGGAGCCATGGAAATGGATGAATGAAAACTATTGTTGTAAACAAACTCCACCAAAGGCAAATGTTTATCCCAATTTCCTTTGAAATCAACAATGCAAGCACTAAGAATATCCTCAAGGGTTTGAATAGTACGTTCCACTTGAACATCCGTTTGGGGATGAAAATCAAACTTCACCTTAGGAACATTCATCCCCAAATGACACTAAAATTTCCAAGCGTCATGGACGTTCTTCGACATTTTGGTTCCTTAACATCCTAAATGACTTATATTCCTCATTATATGTATTTTAATAGTGTTTAGACCCCATGGCACCTATGTTAGGCCTTAAGACTCATATTGGATTTTCGAAGTGTTACACCTTGTATGGCCTAGTGGGCATTTTCTTCTCATATTTCGTTCGAACTTATGATTAAATTATAATGGATATGAAAATTCAATAGCTATATGTGGGAACCCTGGAAGACCAAATATGAATTTAAATATGAAAAGAAGTTATACAATATAAAGAAAACACTCCATAATATTTCTAGCATGGATTTTAAAGAGTCAGTTTAAATTGATATGAAATTCAATTTAGATTGAGAATATATTTATTGTGTGATCGATGAGAAGTAAAATCAACACCAGAAGTATCATTTGAAATAAGTATGTAGTTGAAACCATTCAACAACCTGGTGTGATCAGAGACAACAAGATTGTTTTTAATTTTTGACTACTCTTTGATCCATTGCAAGGAACAAACAACTAAGTTGACGCAAACACTATGTTATATATATTTAAATGAGTTTTATTTTAGTAAAAAGTTATTTCAAATTGCTGATGGTGGATTGTGTGAACGACATGAGCTTCACCCCCTCGATAATATAATATTGTATGAAGTGAATGATCACATGGAAATTCTTGGTTACATATTAAATCATTGTTATGGAGAAGCAAATAAGGTTGCTCATCATTTATGAAGATTTTTCTCAACTACTTATTACAGTAAATACTGTAATGACCCTGGACAGATGGAGATGACAAATTTCAGAACCTGATAAAAGAGGAAGAAATAATTAATTTAGGATCCCTCATAAAGGACATTTTGTTTGTATTATTATTAATTAGAATCCATATGACTAACCCATATTTTTCATTTACTTCATCTCAATTAGAATATTAGTTTTGATATCCTCATATTTGTGTAAGGAGTAATTTACTGCTTGTAACCTCTCTAATATAATCCTATAATTTTTTGTTGGAGGATGAATAAAATGTAAGTTTGTTATGGTCCCCTGATATGGATCTGGTTATGGGGAGTTCTAGTTTAAAATAGAATGTTTTCTTCCTACGACCTATGGCGCTGCTTTGTTAGAGAGAACCTGCAATCTCTTTAGTTTTAAGTACTAACAGACTTAGTAATTTTCTGCCTAACATTTAACTAAATTCAAATACATAAATACAAAACTGAACAAAGAAATTAACTCCTACCACAACTAGATGAGAAAGTAGAGGAATAACCTCCTTACTGCAATAACTACAACATTGTAATTAAAAACATAAATACTTAAAAGCTATAGTAATCTACTACGAACAACTAAATAACTTATAAGCTAAAGTAATCTACTTTCTGATGTCCTTACATCTCCCATGTGTAAACCGTTGGTAGACTAAAAGGGTGCTAACATTACCCTTCCCCCTTTCAAATCATGCTTGTCCTCAAGCGAGCAGTGTGGAAACTGTTGCTGCATAGAAGAAAAAATTGCCCATGATTCCTCAGCTAGAGAAGTATGTTTCCAATGTATCAAGACTTCAGGTACATTACGAACAATCCGACGTTCAAGCATTGTTATAAGATGGAGTTAGGTAGCTTCTGGCAAACATGAAGGAAGAGTAGCAGCGGAGGACGCTTATACACCACTTCAAAGGGTTTCGTTTTCAAGGAAGAATAAAAACTGGTGTTGTATGAATATTCTGCCCATGACAATCAGTCCATCCATTTAGTAGGTTGTGCACTGGTAAAGTACCTCAAGTATATATCCAAAGTACGGTTGACAACTTTAGTTTGGCCATCAGATTGAGGGTGATACGCTGAACTAAAACACAAATTGGTACCACTCAGTCGGAAGAGTTCCCTCCAAAAAGAACTTGTGAAAGTTACATCCCATTCACTAACTATGCCTACTGGTATGCCATGTAATTTGAAAATATTGTCAAAGAAGAGTCGAGCAATACTTTCTGCAGAGTATGGATGAGTAGTTGAAAATAAGTGGAAATATTTAGAAAAATGGTCTACCGCAACTAAGATTACATTTTTTCCGACGTGAAGTAGGTAAGCCTTCCTCAAAACCAAGTGAAATATCTGATCATATTTGCTCCGAAATTGATAAAGGCTGAAAAAGACCAACAGGTTGCAAAGTTTTTGTATTATGTCTCTGGCGAATACCACTAGCATGAATAAAGTAACGAATATGACACTTCATACTTGTCCATTGAAAATCTTTTGCATAACATTTTAACTGAATTCAAATACATAAATACAACACTAAAATAAAGAAAGTAATTACCTGCTACAAATGAATGAGAAAGTATAGGAATAACCTTCTTACTGCAATAAATATTGTTGAGTAACTGAAAACATAAAATACAAAAGTTGTAGTAATCTACTGCAAATAACTAAATAACTTATAATCCAAAGTAATGTACTTTTTGATGTCCTTACATCTCCCATGTGTAAAACGTTGGTAGACTAAAGGGGTGCTAACATTACTCCCCCTTTTCAAATCACGCTTGTCCTTAACCGAGACGTGTGGAAAGCGTAGTTGCATAGAAGAAATAGTTTCTCATGATGCCTCAGCTGGAGAAGTATGTTGACAATATATCAAGACTTCAAGTACATTACGAACAACCCGATTTTCAATCACAGTTATAGGATGGGGTGAGGGAGCTTCTGGCAAACTTGAAGGAAGAGTAGTAGCAGAGAATGCCCATAAACCACTTCAAATGGTGTCGTTTTCAAGGAGAATGAAAATTGGTGTTGTATGAATATTCTGACCACGACAACCAGTCCATCGATTTGGTAGGTTATGCACTAGGAAAGCACCTCAAGTACATCTCTATAGTCCCGCTGAAAACTTCAGTTTGGCATCAGATTGAGGGTGATACGCTGAAATAAAACACAACATGGTACCACTCAGGCAAAGTAGTTCTCTCCAAAAAGCACTTGTGAAAGTTACGTCTCGATCACTAAATATGCTTACTGGTATGCCATGTAATTTGAAAATGTTGTCAAATAAGAGTCAGGCAATACTTACTGCAGAGTATAGATGAGCAGTTGACAATAAATGGAAATATTTAGAGAAAAAGTCTACCACCACTAAGATTACATTTTTCCCACGTGAAATAGCTAAGCCTTCCACAAAATCCAATGAAATATCTGACCATGTTTTCTCCAGAACTGGTAAAGGCTGAAGAAGACCAGCAGGTTGCGAAGTTTCTGTTTTATGTCTCTAGCAAACACCACAAGCACAAAAAAAGTCACGATTATGATGCTTCATATTTGTCCAGTGGAAATCCCTTGCAATCCGAAAAAGTCTTTTTTGGTACCCCTCATTTCCCTGATTATGTAAGGCAGTCATGAGTGTCTGAATGGAAGGAGAGTTTGATGCCAAGAATGTTCAGTGTTTATACAGAAGCAACCCATTCTGATGCTCCACTGGTCTAATACAGTACCATCATGGATAGCAGATATTCGCTACTGGACATCAAAAGAGCTTTGTTGTTCATTTTTGTCAACAAAAAGTCTTAATTGAGGCATGGAAATGGCAAGAAGCATAGCTTTATCATTATCTCAAAGATACAAGGCATCAGCAATAGTATTGAAATGACCAGCCTTGTATTCAACCGAAAATGAGTAACCCAGAATCTTGGACAACCAATGTTCTTGCGGAGGAGTTAGTGATTTTTGTTCCAATAAAAACTTCAAACTGTAGTGATCAGAACGACCTATGAAGTGTTGCCCTCATAAATAAGAACACCAATGCGAATAGCTTTCACTAGACCTATCAATTCTTTTTCATAAACGGGTAGCGGATGGTGTCTTATTGCGAATACTATGCTAAAAAATCCAATGGGTTTTTATTCTACAGTAAAACATCCCCAATAACTAGATCTGAAGCATCACTTTCAATAACAAAAGGTTGAGAAAAATCTGGAAGTGCCAACACAGGCATAATTGTCATAGTAACCTTGAGTTTTTCTAAAGATTGTGTTGATTGATCTATCCATATAAATGAATTCTTGTAGATCATGGTTGTTAGTGGTTCAGCTATGGATCCTTGATTTTCTTTGGATCCACAATATTCCACAAACTTGCGATAATATCCTATGAGGCCTAGGAAACCTCGAAACCCCTTAAGATTTTTAGGTTTTGACTATTCAGTCATGGCTAAAATTTTGCTTGAATCTGCAGAGACTCCATTAGCATTGATGAGGTGTCCTATATAAACAACTTCAGTTTTGTCAAATGAACGCTTTGTCAAATGAACGCTTTGATTGATTCAGATAAAGATGATGATCGGAGAGTAAGTTGAAGACAAGTTGCACATGATACATATGTTCGACCCAAGTGCGACTATACAAAAGAATATCATCAAAAAAAATGCCAAAATAAATTTTCTCAAGTGAAGCTGAAATACCTCATTCATATATGAGTGAAAGGTAGATGGTGTTGGTTAAGCCAAGGGGCATAACCAAAAATTCAAAATGCCTATAGTGAGTACGAAAACCAGTTTTCTCCACATCATCCTCTTTCATCCAAACATGATAATAACCTTTGTGTAAGTCTAATTTAGAGAAATATTTATCCCCAAATAATTCATCTAACAATTGTTTAATTACTGGAATAGGCAACTTATCTTTGATTGTTTTAGCATCCAACTCACGATAATCAGTGCATATACGCCGAGAACCATCAAATTTAGAGACAAGAAGCACCGGGGAAGAGAATGGAGACTGACTTGGCGAAATTATTCCCTGCTTCAACATCTCTGAACAATGTCTTTCAATTTCATCCTTTTGATTATGTGGATATCTATATGTTCAAACCAGAATAGGTTTTCTTCCTTGTTCTAGAACAATTTTGTGGTCACAATAACGTTTAGCAGAGAGCCCTACTGGTTCATGAAAGAGGCAAGAAAAATCTTTCAAAATGATTTTCAATTCTTCATGATCAGATTTATCAGCCAGCATAACATGATTTGTTGCTTCTTGAGTTGAATCAGGAGACTTAACACCTTGTAACTCTACTTGTTTTCCATTTTTGAAGAATGACATCCACATATCTGTAAAGTCCCATAGTATAAGTCTCAAAGTTTTAAGACAATTCACACTTAGAACCACATAAAATCTACTTAGATTGAGAAAATATAAATCAATATGGAAAACATAATTACCAAACCATATTGAAACTCCTTCGCATTTTCTTGGACTTCTGACCCGTTCTCTATTTTCCACCACTACTCATAACCCTTCTCGCCTCTAAACTTGAAGATTGAATTGTTACACAATTCTAGAGTTCACAAAGCTTTGAGTACTTCCAGAATCGTCTAATGATACCACTGGATCCTCTACAAGTTGGCCTTGTAACCGCATATTTTATGGGGCTGTTACACCAATGATGGATTGCAAAGAAATTTCAGGTTGATCTATATTAGGAGTTGTCTTCTATTCCAGAGATTCTTCCTCTTCGTATATGGAATCAATCCAAAATAATTTCTTTCATTGATGGCACCAAGTGAAGACTTCATCACAGTTGAAGCAGAGACCCTTAAGTCGTCTTTCATCCATCTTAGATCTTATCCATTTCCTTAAAAATCTGGTGCGCTGTAGAGGTGAGAAATTTGATGTTTTAGATCTGCGACCATCTAATAGTTGTGAACGAAAAGGTTGTCCTTTGCGTTCATAAAGTTTGGATAAACTCATTGTCGTAGCCAAATCTAGAGAATTATGCAAGTCAACCTTAATTGCTATATAATCCATAAGACCACTAATATAAAGTTCTATCTTCTGTGATTATGTGAGTGTACCAGCCTGGGAGACTAACATCTCAAACTTTTCTTAGTAGTCTGCTACGGACCCAATCTGGCGCAACTTAGCCAATTATCCTAACTTCTAACTTCTGATTGGTTGCACAGAACGAAGGTTACTGTAATGTTTGAACTCATCCCAAGACATTTCAGGCGTATCTTTCTCTAGTTGAAGAAACCAAAGTTGTGCATTGCCCTTTAAATGAAAAGAATCAAGATTAACTTTTTCTTCATTTAGAGTATGTTGGTGTCAAAAAAACTGATCGCATCTTTTCAGCCATCGAAAAGGATCTCCTTGGCCAGTAAACCATAGAAAATCCAACTTTGTATACCTAGGAATGAAGGAACTTCCTCCTGCATCTTATTTTGACCCTTTTGCCAATCCACTTTTACTCTTCCAGCCCCAATTTTGTCTTGTATGATATGTTTTTGTAAGAATCTACCTTCGAATTCACTAGATCCTTTGTGAGTGCATCTAAGAAAGCATTTATTGCTTCCCATGTCGCTATATTGGCTGCACGTTGTTCTTGAAATAAGTTAATCAATTGTGCCAGTTGTTGTTGAATTTTATCTCCCATAACACCCCCGTCTTTGATACCAAGTTGTTATGCTCCCTGATATGGATCTTCTATGGAGCGTTGTAGTGTGAAATCGAAGGTTATCTTCCTACGACATATGGCGCTGGATTGTTAGAGGAACCTACAATCTCATGAATTTTAAGTACTCAAAGACCTTGTAATTTTTTGCATAACATTTTAACTGAATTCAAATACATAAATACAACACTGAAATAAAGAAAGTAATTACCTGCTACCAATGAATGAGAAAGTATAAGAATAACCTCCTTACTGCAATAAATGTTGTTGAGTAACTGAAAACATAAAACATAAAAGTTGTAGTAATCTACTGCGCACAACTAAATAACTTATAATCCAAAGTAATCTACTTTTTGATGTCCTTAAATCTCCCATGTGTAAAACGTTGGTAGACTAAAGGGGTGCTAACATTACTCCCCCTTTTCAAATCACGCTTGTCCTCAACCGAGAAGTGTGGAAAGTGTTGTTGCATAGAAGAAAAAGTTTCTCATGATGCCTCATCTGGAGAAGTATGTTGCCAATATATCAAGACTTCAAGTACATTACGAACTACCTGATGTTCAAGCACAGTTATAGGATGGGGTGAGGGAGCTTCTGGTAAACTTGAAGGAAGATTAGCAGCGTAGGATGCCCATAAACCACTTCAAATGGTGTCGTTTTCAAGGAAGAATGAAAATTGGTGTTGTATGAATATTCTGACCACGACAACAAGTCCATCCATTTGGTAGGTTGTGCACTTATAAAGCACCTCAAGTACATCTCTACAGTCCGGCTGAAAACTTCAGTTTGGTATCAGATTGAGGGTGATACGCTGAAATAAAACACAACTTGGTACCACTCAGGCAAAGTAGTTCTCTCCAAAAATCACTTGTGAAAGTTACTTCTCGATCACTAAATATGCTTACTGGTATGTCATGTAATTTGAAAATGTTGTCAAATAAGAGTCAAGCAATACTTACTGCAGAGTATGGATGAGCAGTTGACAATAAATGGAAATATTTAGAGAAAAGGTCTACCACCACTAAGATTACATTTTTCCACGTGAAATAACTAAGCCTTCCACAAAATCCAATGATATATCTGACCATTTTTTCTCAAGAACTGATAAAGGCTGAAGAAGACCAGCAGGTTTCAAAGTTTGTGTTTTATGTCTCTAGATAACACCACAAGCACAAACAAACTCACGATTATTATGCTTCATACCTGTCCAGTGGAAATCCCTTGCTATCCGAAAATGTCTTTTTTGGTACACCTCATTTCCCTGATTATGCAAGGCAGTCATGACTGTCTGAATGGAAGGAGAGTTTGATGCCAAGAATGTTCGGTGTTTATACCGAAGCAACCCATTCTTGATGCTCCACTGATCTGATATAGTACCATCATGGATAGTAGATATTCATTGTTGGACATCAAAAGAGTTTTGTTGTTTATTTCTGATGTCATCAAAAAGTCTTAATTGAGGCATGGAAATTGCAAAAAGCATAGTTTCATCATTATCTTGAAGGTACAAGGCACCAACAACAGTATTTAAATGACCAGCTTTGTATTCAATCAAAAATGAGTAACCCAGAATCTTAGCCAACCAATGTTGTTGCGGAGGAGTAAGTGGTTTTTTGTCCAATAAAAACTTCAAACTATTGTGATCAATACGAACTATGAAGTGTTGCCCCCATAAATAAGAACGTCAATGTCAAATAGCCTTCACTAGACCTATAAATTCTTTTTCATGAATGGGTTGTGACTGGTTTCTTCTTGCTAATACTATGATAATAAATGCAATAGGTTGTTTATTGTGCAATAAAACAGCTCCAATAACCAGATCTGAAGCATCACATTCAATAACAGAAAGTTGAGAAAAATTTGGAAGTGCCAAAACAGGTGTAGTTGTCATAGCAACCTTGAGTTTTTCGAAAGCTTGTGTTGAATGTTTTGTCCATATAAATGAATTCTTGTGGAGCATGTTTGTAAGTGGTTCATCTATAGATCTATAACTTTCTATGGATCCATAATTTTCCATAAACTTGCGATAATATCCTATGAGGCCTAGGAAACCTCGAAACCCCTTAAGATTTGTAGGTTTGGACTATTCAGTCATGGCTGAAATTTTGCTGGAATCTGCAGAGACTCCATTAGCATTGATGAGGTGGCCAAAAATAGCGATTTTCAGTTTTGGCAAATGAACCCTTTTATTGCTTCAGAGAAAGATGATGATCGGAGAGTAACTTGACGACAAGTCGCAAATGATACATATGTTCGACCCAAATGCGACTATACACAAGAATATCATCAAAAAACACAAAAATAAATTTTCTCAAGTGAAGCTGAAATACCTCATTCATTAATGATTGAAAGGTAGATGGTGTTGGTTAAGCCAAGGGGCATAACCAAAAATTCAAAATGCCTATGGTGAGTACGAAAACCAGTTTTCTCTACATCATCCTCTTTCATCGAAACTTGATAATACCCTTTATTTAAGTCTAATTTAGAAAAATATTTATCCCAAAATAATTCATCTAACAATTCTTCAATTACTGGAATAGGAAATTTATCTTTGATTGTTCTTGCATCCAACTCACGATAATCAATGCACATACGCCGTGAACCATCAAATTTAGAAACAAGAAGCACCGGGGAAGAGAATAGAGACTGACTTGGCCAATTATTCCCTTCTTCAACATCTCTGAACATTGTCTTTCAATTTCATCCTTTTGATTATGTGGATATGTATATGTTCAAACCACAACAGGTTTTGTTCCTTGTTCTAGAATAATTTTGTGGTCACAATCACGTTTAGCATAGAGCCCTACTGGTTCATAAAAGAGGCATGAAAAATCTTTCAAAGTGTTTTGCGATTCTTCCTGATTAGCTTTGTCAGTCAGCATAACATGAGTTGTTGCTCCTTAAGTTGAATCAAAAAAATTAACACCTTGTAACTCCACTTGTTTTCCATTTTTAAAGAATGACATCCACATATCTGTAAAGTCCCACAGTATAATCTTAAAGTTTTAAGCCAATTCACACCAAGAACCACATAAAATCTACTTAGATGGAGAAAATATAAATCAATATGGAAAACATAATTAACAAAACATATTGAAACTCCATCGCATTTTCTTGGACTTCTGACCTGTTCTCCATTTTCCACCACTACTCGTAACCCTTCTTTCCTCTCAACTTGAAGATTGATTTATGACACAGTTCTAGAGTTTTCAAGTTGATCTATATTAGGATTTGTCTCCTATTTTAGAGATTCTTCCTCTTATTCTATGGAATCAATCAAAAATAATTTCTTGCACTAATTGCACCAAGTGAAGACTTCATCGCAGTTGAAGAAGGAACCCTTAAGTCGTCTTTACTCCTTCTAAGATCTAGTCCATTTCCTTAAAAATCTGATGCGAAGTAGAGGTGAAAAATCTTATGTATTGGATCTGCGGCAATCTAACAGTTGCGAATGAAAAGGTTGTCCTTTGCATTCATAAAGTTGGTATAAACTCATTGTCGTAGCCAAATCTAGAGAATTATGCAAGTAAACCTCAATTGCTATATAATCCATAAGACCACTAATATAAAGTTCTATCTTCTGTGATTATGTGAGTGTACCAGCCTGGGAAACTAATAGCTCAAACTTTTCTTAGTAATCTGCCACGGACCCAATCTGGCGCAACTTACCCAATTATCATAACTTCTGACTTCTGATTGGTATCACAAAATGAAGGTTACTGTAATGTTTGAACTCATTGATATACCGTGGTTTCACGGTATTATTAATACTTTTTCCTTAAGTTTCGTGTGTCCAAAAGCATTTTTGTGCTAATTTTTATATCAGTTTCTTTTTATTTTGCAGAAAATCTGTCCAAAGCTTAATGCGGAGATTTTGAGCGAAGAAATGCAAGAGAGACCACCTACGGAGCTTATGACGGTCCGTCGTGCTTGTGACGGTCTGTAAGTGGCAGCATAGTGCAGCTGCTGAAAGAAGATAGGGAAGTCTGACCAAGTATGGGGTAACAAAGCTTTTGACGGTCCGTCGTGTCTATGACGGTTTTTCCTGCAGGTTCGTCATGAAGTTCAAAGAAGTAATCCCAGAACCCATATTCCAAGAGTTGAAGTGTTTTGGAATGAAGGCCCTCGACGGGCCGTTGTGCCTATGACGGTCCGTCATACTTGTCGTCGAGGGTAATGAAGAAGAGAAGTAGAATAAATTGCATAAGTATGGGACGACAGAGTCCATGACGGTCCGTCGTGACCATGACGATCCGTCGCGAGCTCCGTCGATCCAGCCGCGTTTTGGCAGATTTCCAGCAATTAGAGTCCTTGTTTAATTAGGTTTTTATTTTTTTATAAATATCTCGAAAAACCTCATTTTTGGGGTTAGACTCCGGATAGTTAGACTCTGTTAGGTGAGACTCTGGATCACTGTTAGACTCCGTATTGTTAGACACCGTATTAGAAAACATTGTATTGTTAGACTTTTGATTATCATTGATTGTTGGTGATTACTCAAGTAAACTTTCAGATTTTACTCTTTCTCATTGAAGTAAGTACATGAATTCTTATTTAATATATTTGAATATTGTGATTATGACTATGAGTAACTAAACTCCATAACTAGGGTTGTGGGAACCATAGGCAAATAATGAGATAAAACCTAATTAAAATAACAATTATAGAATTGTGTCTTGCATATATTAATAATTCTTTCGCTTAGAAGTCTTTTTAACGGATGACCAACGTTATAACTCGCCTTAATGCTACTTGCCGGACCAAGGAGGTAGATAATAGGAAAAGAATTATCAACATAGATTTAGTATATACTATCTAATAGGATAGTATTGATTGGTACGAGGTAATAACTTAGTCAAATATCTAATACGATGCTTAATATGAGGTAAAGATAAGGGTTAGGAAAGCAACACACGTAGCCGGACCAAGGTGCGGAGTGAGATTTTCTAGATGCCGGACCAAGGATTTAGAAATACATAACTTATTATTTTGCATGCAAGATACTAGGAAAGAATGGTTATAGTTAGAATTGTCAAGTTATGAACCTGTGGGGAACACATGTAAACCCTAGTTACTTTGATTAATTGATTAAAATCCAAAATTCAAAGTTGTTAAGTGTCTCTTTCAATTGCGTTAGTTATTTTCATTCATTTAGAATTAGGAACCCCCCCTTTTTATTGTTTTATACTTTTCAAGATAGTCATTGACCAAACAATAGTAATAACATGTTGATGTTAAGTCTAGACTATTTTCCTCGTGGGAACAATCCCAACCTCACTAGTTGGGTTATTTACTTGACACTAACGCTTTACTTCTTATTTGAGAAGTAAGTTTGAGCCTATCAAATTTTGGCACCGCTGCCGGGGAAAGTAACTTTTAGATTAACGTGAACTTATTACTATAGTTTAGTTGATATTTTCTTGATTTTACTTTGTTTTATTGTTTTTGATTTTTTTTCTAGAACTATCCTCCTTGTATGCCAAATACACGGAGAGGAAGAGAACCCTTGTTTCCCTACGATCACGAGTTAGAGTGTACACTGTGCAATATGAATCAAAACATGGGAATAAATGATGATGATCTGAACCAGAACAGCCCAGCTCTGCTTGATGTTCATGGTCAAATGTTACCCAATGCTCCGGGTTAACACCAACTAAGGGGACAAAATCGTGTTCCACGGCCCCAAGCATACTATGGATGGGCCACTTGTCTTGCCTCCTCTACCCACAGGCCAAACCTTTGTGGTAACTAGTAGCCTGATGCAAATGCTCACTGCAGGAGGTTTGTTTTCAGGGCTACCTTCTCAGAATCCACATGCCCATATAGCTAAGGTATGGGCAGTGTGTAAAAGTTGTGTAGGGAGGCCTGATTTGGATTTATATCTAATAGGTCTCAGAGTGTTTCCTCTCTCACTGACAGGAGAGGCTGCTATGTTGTTCATGAGCTCCCATACAACTCAATCTTCACTTGGAACTAACTAAGGGATGTCTTTTTAGCACGCTACTGTCCGGTCTCCAAGAAACTAAACCACAAAGACAAAGTGAATAACTTTGTGGCATTACCACGAGAATCAGTTAGTAGTTCTTGGGATAGATTCACCTCATTCTTGATAAGTGTTCCAAATCACCGTATAGATGATGAGTCACTGAAGGAATACTTCTATCGGGGACGGGATGATAATAACAAAGTGGTGTTGGACACTATAGCTGGTGGATCTTATGGGGAATGTCCTTATGCTAAAATTGCTGAAAAATTAGAGAAAATCTCCCGTAATAACAAATCTTAGAGTACTAGGAAGTCTTATACAGGGAGAAACACCTTCGCAGTGCAGTCCACTCACAACCCAGCCACAGATGAGATTCGTGAAGAAATGGCTCAGATGAGAACTGAGCTTGGGGTTGTACTAAAACATGTCACTGGGGTGCAGAAAATATTAATGCAGTCAACTACTTGGCTAAATCACCACCCCTTAATGATGAATGCTATTATGCGGAGGACACTTATGCAGTAAATGAGAAGACGGGGGGTTTCCGACCAAGTGCCAAAGGCTCAAATCAGGATAATTGGCGCCAAGGTCAAGGGAACCAAGGTCGGAACTATGTTAACTATAACCGTGAGGGTCATTATATCCGAGATTGAAACTACAACCGCGACAACAATTTCAACAGGGTAACTATGGTAACAGAAATGATAGGAATGGGCCCTATGTCCCTCTTCAAAATCGTGAAGTGCCTTCTAGGGATGTGGAGATAGTATGGCGCGAGTAGAGGATATGTTGACAAAATGATGAGGAGATTCGATGCTAGTGACGAGCACATTAAAGAGTTAAGGTGTTATTTAGCTAGTATTGGGCAAAAAGTTGATACACATGCAAGATTGATTAAACAGATCGAGTTGCAAATGGCCCAATTATCTGCGAGAGTGAACACACGGCAACCGGGCACTCTTCCTAGAAACACTGTCCAAAATCCAAAGAATGATGTGCATTGTATGGAAATTACTACTCGGGGTGGTAAGCGAACCATTGACCCACCTATGTCGTCTACTGAGGAAAATGTGAGAAAGGATAGTGATAATGCGGTAAAGGGTAGTGGTGAAGCATAGGAAAGTAATGGAAAAGATGCCCAAGTACCTATGAAGGTAATTCCCATACCTAGGCCACCAGCACCTTTCCCTCAGAGATTAGTGAAAAAGACCGAGGATGGTACATACCGGCGTTTCATTACAATGTTGAAGCACCTTTCTATCAATGTCTCTTCGGTAGAAGCTCTAGAACAAATGCCCGGTTATGCCAAATTTATGAAAGATCTGGTCACCAAGAAAAGATCGGTCACTTTTGAGGATGATGATAGACTGCACCATTGTAGTGCTATTGCTACAAGACCCCTCGTACAAAAGAAAGAAGCTCCGGGTGCGTTCACTATTCCTTGTACAGTTGGGTCATTACATTTTGCGAAAGCATTATGTGATCTGGGGGCAAGCATAAATCTCATGCCCCTCTCGATCTACAAGAAGTTGGGTTTGGGTGACCCAAAACCCACTGTGATGCAGCTACTGATGGCTGATCGGACAGTGAAATGGCCTATAGGGATACTCATGATGTGCTAGTAAAAGTGGAGTTATTCATCTTTCTGGCTGATTTTGTTATTCTTGATTGTGAAGTCGATTTTGAAGTGCCTATTATTCTTGGAAGTCCATTCCTTGCTACAGGTAGAGCCTTAGTTGATATGGAAAAGAGGCATATGAAATTTCGGTTGAACAATGAAGAAGCGACCTTCAACGTGTGTAGGACTATGAGGCAGAGTGGTGAGCTCCAATCAGTATCCGCCATATCCCACAAAGAAAAGATGAAGAAGGAGAATGAAAAAAAAGTTCAAAACAAGAGTTTAGGGTTGGGGATTTGGTGCTTATAGACATTTCTAGGTCGCCTTGTCTTCCAGGCCTGCTCAAGTCCAAATGGACTGGCCCTTACTTGATTACCCAAGCATTCCCTCATGGAGCAGTTGAGTAAAAATCCAAGGAGGGAGTGTGGTTCAACATGAATAGAGATCGAATAAAACTCTATTTTGGGCATAAAGCATCGGGGAATGAAGTGATAGAGGCATACCATCTTGATGAAGTCTGAGTAATCAAGTGTCCCCAGTCGTGCCGCGACAATAAATCAGGCGCTTGTTTGGAGGTAACCCAATACTTATAGTCTTTTTAGTAATGGTATTTTTTTTCTACAAATGGGTTTTTAAATTTGCAGGCACATCACCAGGAAATTCTGCAGAAAATTACTCTGCAGCAGTCACTGACGGATACATCGACGAACCATTGCGCCTGTGACGAACCGTAGTACCGGGTACGTCTTTCTGTTATTTTCAAACTAGGGCACACAAGATGGAACCAACGCGGGTCGTCACACCTGTGACGGACCGTCGTCGGGGAATCGTGACGTGATTAATGAGGCGTACCCGACCCGACCCGGTTGGAGTTTATTATAAAATATCACCATTTAAACTTCCTAACCCCTCATTTCACCCCATTCCTTCATTATTCCTCCCATTTCCCTCTCTTTTAAACTTCCACGATCTCTCCCTCTATTAACCGATCATTGTTTCCTTACAATTGTCCAAAGCCCTACAAGTTATAACCTACTAGTAGGAGTTGCTGCTGTGGATGTCTTCCTGGTCACCGAGTACTTGTCCATTTTGTTTCCCCAATTCTAAGGTATGTGTCTCTAATTTCTACTCATTTATCTTGCATTTTTGTTTATTAATTAGTATTAGCTTAGTTCTTCGTCATATGTTCGTTCCTTTTATATGATTCTGTCTAACCTAGGTTAATTATGTTCAAAATTGCCGTGTTTACAACCCTAGACATAGGTGCTTTTGCTATGCTAGTTTCCTAGGTAGTTCGGTTAGACAAATGTAGGTCCAAAACACTACAAGTGTGATTTGGGTTCATCAGAGATGCATGGGGTACCCCAAGATCTGTCACTGATATACAGAACGAGACCCCGATGATGGACCGTCGTACCCACGACGGAGCGTCGTAGGGTGCGTTCCAAAAGCCCTAGCACCCTGTTCCAACGAACATATGTGACAGACCGTCATCTTCACGATGATCCGTCCTGCACAACCGTTCTGGTTGTCAGAGACCCTATTCCCGAGGGTCTCTCTGTTTTTTCTAAGTGTCCTCCAACGGACACGTGTGATGGATTCATGACGGTCCGTCCTACACAACCGTTCTGGTTGTCAGATTCCCTGTTTCTAAGGGTCTCTCACTTTTTCTAAGTGTCCTTCAATGGACACATGTGAAGGACCGTCATACCCACGACGTTCCGTCCTGGATGACCGTCATGACAGTCGGAGACCCCTCTCCTAAGGGTCTCCATATTTCTTTCAAGTGTCCTATGACGGACCGCTGTACCTATGACGGTCCGTCCTGCACATACCGTCATACTAGTCAGAGACTCTCCTTCAGGGTTCTCCATTTATACATAGTCCAAGTAAAACACGACGGACCCCATGAAGGTCCGTCATAGTCACGATGAGCCGTCACCAGGCCCGTCGTGTGTAACTGTTACCATAGTAATGACATACTATTTTAATTGTTTTTGTGGTTTTGCTTGTCTTGTTTTCCACTTCTTATACTAATATTGATCCTATACATGTACTATCTACTATGGCACCTAAGCAAGACCGAATCTACGCACGCGGGCGATCGAAGTCTGTCACCCCGTCTGCCCGCATGGTCATTGGCTCAGATAATGAGAGTGACCCCGAGTATGTGCCCCTAGGCACTTCCACCTATTCCCGTGCTCCCAGAGCCACACCCAAAAAGGTGACATCCGGCGTAGTCACTACCTCCCAGTCTGATGAGGAGTGCACACTGACCGGCACACCCTCTGGGTCAGCCACAAATGAAGAAGGAGCGTCTGGCTCTTTAGGAGTATCGTGGTCTGAGGAAGCCTCCGGCTCTGCTGAGGTTCCCGCACCCACCACCGCTGCAGCTTCGTCCTCATCTGATGAGGCTGACAGTTCGAAATCCACATCAGGTTCACCATCTCAGGCCCCCACCCCAGCCACTGACCAGCCCAACCGGTGGTGTGTCGATGGGCAATTTCAAGTCTACTCCGACGCCAAGTTCCTGACTGATAAAGGAGTGATGACTCGAACACTCACCTTGGAGTGGCGGGTCCTTACAGGGAGTCTCCCAATGATGCCTCAGATCCACAATCTCTTCACCAGGCATCGCTTGGAGTGGAAAACACGTCCGTTGGGACGTTACAGTGAAGAAATGGTCCGAGAGTTCTACGCATCCTACGTAGCGACTCTCCGATCACAGATAAACAGGCACCACTAGAGCAGGTCCGAGTACGGGGCATACAGGTTGACATTTCCCTGCCTGCCATCCGACGGTTTCTATACGGCAAGGGTGTTGATGCTACTCGGACCCCTCTTACTACCGAGTTTTACTACCGCTGGCAGATAGTTAAAGATGGCCAGTTCCTGCACGAGCCATCACTGAGAGAGACCACCAAGAGGTGGATGGCCCTGCACCTATCAGTTGATGGAGAGAGTGCCGACTGGGTAACTGAGCCAAAAGGGGCCATCAAGAAGGCCAACCTCATTTTCAAGGTGAAGTTCTTGTGGCTGATTGTCCATCACTGCCCTTCCCCTACGCTGCTGATAATATCGTTACAAGGTATCGAGTAGTGTTGATGGAGGCGATGATAGCCGGGTTCGAGGTTGACTTCGCGTGGCTTCTATAGGCAGTCATGCACGAGAGGGCTTTCAAGGTCACTACTACTTAACCTTTCTCGTGCATGATCTTTGCTCACTAAAGGTCCGCAGGTGTGCCTATATGGCACGTAGATCAGCCCAAGACCCTGCAGGGCACTGTTGAGGTCGGTCTCATTAGAGATGAGGCCAATGAGTTCGCTACACGCACACGGCCCCGTCCAGAGCTCTCCCCACTTGCTGATGCTGATACGGTAGCACAGGCCTGCACGGGTACACAGGCGGCGTCCACTTACACTACCCCGGTCGAGTCTATCTTGGGTAGTAGCACTGCCCAAAGCTCCTCTCGCACAGCCCCTCTACCGGCACTGGTCTCGCTTGCTATGGTCCAAAAATTAGAGGCACAAATGGCTACACTTCTGCATCATATCCCGAACTGTGGAGATAGCAGGAGGCACTACTGATAGTGCGGTTGTGGATGAGGACACCACTGAGGGTGTCCAGATTGCAGAAGATGTGGGTTCCGGGGAACCGGACCCACCAGCTTGCTGATCGACGGCGCTTTGCGCCACTGGTTTGCTTCACCTACCACTCTATTATTTAAATTTTTTTGCATTGGGGAAAACTGCATGTTTTTTTGTTGGGGGTGGGGTAACTGGAAAGTGAGTGTTAGGGTGAAATCTGAGTAGCCCAATTCACTATACTCTTTTGGGGCTTTCTTGCCCGTGTTCTTTTTCCCCAAAACACTGATTACTTTTTTTGTTGAACCGGCATGTCTATATCTTTTGTACATAGTTTAATTCTAGAGCATGATGGCCAAAATGATATCCTGATAAACTGGAAAATGATGCATGACTAGTCATAGTAACTGGTAATTGTGTGGCTCTAAGCATGACATAGAGGTACACCATTGCTTTACCCTAAGTCTAAAATTCGAACTAGGTGTCTGATAATCTGGTATAGTGATGAGATGTCAAGTGAGTGTGAGGAAGATTTGAATAGTCCACTACTGATACTGAGCTAGAACTTGCCTGGTTAGTCCTGCTAAAAGTAAGTTTTAATAGACAATTAGGAAAGGATCATAGGCCCTTATTTAATATAGCCCATTTCTAGCCTAAATAAAAGAAACCAAATTAAATTTATCATTCTTTGATCCAAATGATCTGAGCTTAAATTAGACCTTTCTTTTTCACCCCAACAAATCTTTTCTGGGAACAATGTGTTGGCCCTGTCCCTCCTTGGACATGTGCACCTCATCTTATGTCAAAAGCATAAGTTGAGGGTGGCTAATGCTATAAACAACCTTCATTATGGCCCTGACCCAACTTTGGGTATTGTGTACCTTGACTCATGGCAAAGCCATGAGTTGAGGGTGGCTATTATGAGGAATGCTCTGGAAAGTGGGGTTGAAATAACAAAGAGAGAGAGAAAGAACAAAAGTAAAGTGACTCAAGAATTAGTCGAAAGAAAAGTAAAGAAAAAGAAAATATACAAGAAATACAAGCAAGAAAAGAAGAGAGTCACTTACACAAATGAAGAAAAAAGAGAAAATAGCAAGGTGAAAGAATATGAGAAACTGGGCGAGATAAATAATAGAAAGTTGAAGGTTTATCCGATATGTCAAGGAGGGCAAAAAGTCACTAAAGTATACCTAACTATACCCTACCTGACCCTGAGCCTATGTTACTAGCTAAAAAGGTCCTATCGTGATCCTAAGGGTTGTATAGCGAACTTAAGGTAGTGAAAATAAGGGCAAGCTTATGGCAATAGGTATGAATGAGTGTTACTTTGTTCTGAGAGCGAGTGTTGAAAAGTAATCCTAATACTCAAACTTAAATCATTGTGTGAAAAGGAGGATTTTGTTTTAAAGTGAGGACAATAGTTGCAATACCAGAATTCTTAGAACCTCGGTGAGAAATTGAAGAGGATAGGTGTTAGTGCATGGTGAGTCTGTGTAATGTTCTGATCCCACATAATTCAAGCCTAATAGTGATAGCATGCATAGATTTGATGAGATTAATCGGGATTAATAGCTAAATGATTGCAAAGGATAAAACATGGATACTATTGTACAAAGATTTTGTATTGAGTCATAGTGCGTCGCTTGAGAACAAAAAACGAATTTAAGTTGAGGGTGTTGATACACCGTGGTTTCACGGCATTATTAATACTTTTTCCTTAAGTTTAGTGTGTCCAAAAACCTTTTTGTGCTAATTTTTATATAAGTTTCTTTTTATTTTCCAGGAAATCTGTCCAAAGCTGAATGCGGAGATTTTGAGCGAAGAAATGCAAGAGAGACCACCTACGGAGCTAATGACGGTTCGTCGTGCTTGTGACGGTCTGTAGGTGGCACCGTAGTGCAGCTACTGAAAGAAGATAGGGAAGTCTGACAAAGTGTGGGGTTACGAAGCTTGTGACGGTCCGTCGTGTCTATGACGGTCCGTCCTGTAGGTTCGTCATGAAGTTAAGAGAAGTAATCCCAGTACCCATATTCCAAGAGTTTAAGTATTTTGGAACGAAGGCCCTCGACGGAACGTTGTGCCTATGACGGTCCGTCATAATTGCTGTCGAGGGTAATGAAGAAGAGCAGCAGAAGAAATTGCATAAGTATGGGAGGATGGAGTCCATGACGGTCCGTCGTGACCATGACGATCCGTCGCGAGGTTCGTCGACCCAGCCGCGTTTTGGAAGATTTCCAGCAAATAGATTCCTTGTTTAATAAGGTTTTTATTTTTTATAAATAGTTCGAAAAACCTCATTTTTGGGGTTAGACTCCGGATAGTTAGACTTTGTTAGGTGAGACTTTGGATCATTGTTAGACTCCGTATTGTTAGACACCGTATTAGAAAACATTGTATTGTTAGACTTTTGATTATCATTGATTGTTGGTGATTTTTGGTGTTTAATCAAGCAAACTTTCGGATTTTACTCTTTCTCATTGAAGTAAGTACATGAATTCTCACTTAACATATTTGAAAATATTGATTATGACTATGAGTAATTAAACTCCATAACTAGGGTTGTGGGATCCATAGGCAAATAATGAGATAAAACCTAACCAAAATAACAATTTTAGAATGGTGTCTTGCATGTATTAATAATTCTTTTGCTTAGAAGTCTTTTTAACGGATGGACAACGTTAGAACTCGCCTTAATGCTACTTGTCGGACCAAGGAGGTAGATAATAGGAAAAGAATTATCAACATATATTTAGTATAAACTATCTAATAGGCTAGTATTGATTGATACGAGGTAATAACTTAGTCAAATATCGCACACGATGCTTAATATGAGGTAAAGATAAGGGTTTGGAAAGCAACACAAGTAGCAAGACCAAGGTGCGGAGTGAATTTTCTAGATGACGGACCAAGGATTTAGGAATAGCTAACTTATAACTTTGCATGCAAGATACTAGGAAAGAAATGTTATAGTTAGAATTATCAAGTTATGAACCTGTGTTAACACGTAAACCCTAGTTACTTTGATTAATTGATTAAAATTCAACATTCAAAGCTGTTAAGTGTCTCTTTCAATTGCGTTAGTTATTTTCATTCATTTTAGAATTAGAAACCCCCCTTTTTATTGTTTTTTACTTTCCAAGGAAGTCATTGACCAAACAATAGCAATAACAGGTTGAAGTTAAGTCTAGACAATTTTCCTCGTGGGAACGATTCCAACCTCACTAGTTGGGTTATTTACTTTACATGGCTGCTTTACTTCTTATTTGAGAAGTAAGTTTGAGTGTATCAAATTTTGACACCGCTGTTGGGGAAAGTAGATTTTAGATTAACTTGAACTTATTACTATAGTTTTGTTGATATTTTCTTAATTTTACTTTGTTTTATTGTTTTTGATTTTTTTTAGAGCTATCCTCCTTGAATGCCAAATACACAGAGAGGAAGAGAACCCTTGTTTCCCTACGATCACAAGTTAGAGCATACACTGCGCAATATGAATCCAAACTTGGGAATAAATGATGATGATCTGAACCAGAACATCCCAGCTCCGATTGATGTTCATGGTCAGATGTTACCCGATGCTCCAGGTGAAGACCAACAGAGGGGACAAACTCCCGTTCCACGGCCCCAAGCATACTACAGAGATTATGATAACATAGCAGACTTGGGCCACTTTTCTTGCCTCCTCTACCCACCGGACACACCTTTGTGGTAACTAGTTGCCTGATGCAAATGCTCACTACCAGAGGTTTGTTTTCAAGGCTACCTTCTGAGGATCCACATGCCCATATACCTAAGATAAGGGCATTGTGTAAAAGTTGTGTAGGGAGGCTTGATTTGGATTTAGATGTAATAGGTCTCAAAGTGTTTCCTCTTTCACTAACGGGAGAGGTTGCTATATGGTTCACTAAGCTCCCATACAACTCAATCTTCACTTGAACCAACTAAGGGATGTCTTCTTAGCACGCTACTATTCGGTCTCCAAGAAACTAAACCACAAAGACAGAGTGAATAACTTTGTGGCACTACCACGGGAGTTAGTTAGTAGTTCTTGGGATAGATTCACCTCATTCTTGAGAAGTGTTCCAAATCACCGTATAGATGATGAGTCACTGAAAGAATACTTCTATCGGGGACAGGATGATAATAACAAAGCAGTGTTGGACACTATAGCAGGTGGATCTTATGGGGAATGTCCTTAAGCTGAAATTGCCGAAAAATTAGAGAAAATCTCCCAGAATAACAAAGCTTGGGATACTAGGAAGTCTTATACAGGGAGAAACACCTTCGCAGTGCAGTCCACTCACAACCCAGCCACAGATGAGATTCGTGAAGAAATGGCTCAGATGAGAACTGAGATTGGGTTGGTACTAAAACATGTCACTGGGGTGCAGAAAAGATTAATGCAGTCAACTACTTGGCTAAACCACCACCCCCTAATGATGAATGTTATTACACGGAGGACACTTATGCAGTAAATAAGGAGACGGGGGGGTTTCTGACCAAGCGCCCAAGGCTCAAATCATGATAATTGGTGCCAAGGTCAAGGGAACCAAGGTCGGAACTATGGTAACTATAACCGTGAGGGTCATTATGTCCAAGATGAAAACTACAACTGCGACAAAAACTTCAACAGGGCTAACTACAGTAACAGAAATGATAGGAATAGGTTCTATGTCCCTCCTCAAAATCTTAAAGTTACTCCTAGGGATGGTGGAGATAGTATGGCGCGAGTTGAGGATATGTTGCAAAAAATGATGAGGAAGTTCGATGCTAGTGATGAGAACATTAAAGATTTAAGGTGTGATTTAGCTAGTATTGGGCAAAAAGTTGATACACATGCAATATCGATTAAACAGATCGAGTTGCAAATGGCCCAATTTTCTGCAATAGTGAACACACGGCAACCGGGCACTCTTCCTAGCAACACTGTCCAAAATCCAAAGAATGATGCGCACTGTATGGCAATCACTACTCGGGGTGGTAAGCAAACCATTGACCTACCTATGTCGTCTACTAAGGAAAATGTGAGAAAGGATAATGATAATGTGGTAAAGGATAGTGGTGAAGCAGAGGAAAGAAATGGAAAAGATGCAGAAGTACCAATGAAGGAAATTCCCATGCCTAGGCCACCACCACATTTCCCTCAGAGATTAGTGAAAAAGACCGAGGATGGTAAATGTCGGCGTTTCATCACAATGTTGAAGCAGCTTTCTATCAATATCCCTTCGGTAGAAGCTCTAGAACAAATGCCCGGTTATGTCAAATTTATAAAAAATTTGGTCACCAAGAAAAGATCGGTCACTTTTGAGGATGATGATAGACTACAGCATTGTAGTGCTATTTCTACTAGATTCCTCATACAAAAGAAAAAAGATCCGGGTGCATTCACTATTCGTTGTACAGTTGGGTCATTACATTTTGCGAAAGCATTATGTGATCTGGGGGAAACATAAATCTCATGCCCCTCTCAATCTACAAGAAGTTGGGTTTGGGTGACCCAAAACCCACTGCGATGTGGCTACTGATGTCTGATCGGACAGTGAAATGGCCTGTAGGGATACTCCATGATGTGCTAGTCAAAGTGGAGTCATTCATCTTTCCATCTGATTTTGTTATTCTTAATTGTGAAGTCGATTTTGAAGTACCTATTATTTTTGGGAGGCCATTCCTTGCTACAGGTAGAGCCTTAGTTAATATGGAAAAGGGGCAGATGAAATTTTGGTTGAACAATGAAGAAGCGACCTTCAACGTGTGTAGGACTATGAGGCAGAATGCTGAGCTCCAATCAGTATCCGTCATATCCCACAAAAGATGAAGTAGGAGAATGAACAAACAAGTGCAAAACAAGAGTTTAGGGTTGGGGATTTGGTTCTTGTAGACAGTTTTGGGTCGCCTTGTCTTCCGGGCAAGCTCAAGTCCAAATGGAGTGGCCCTTACTTGATTACCCAAGTATTCCCTCATGGAGCAGTTGAGTTAAAAGCCAAGGAGGGTGTGTGGTTTAAGATGAATAGAGATCGAATAAAACTCTATTTTGGGCATAGAGCATCCGGGAATGAAGTGATAGAGGCATACCATCTTGATGAAGTCTAAGTAATCAAGTGTCCCCAGTCGTGCCGCGACATTAAATCAGGCGCTTGTTGGGAGGCAACCCAATACTTATAGTCTTTTTAGTAATGGTACTTTTTTCTACAAATGGGTTTTTAAATTTGCAGGAACATCACCAGGAAATTCTGCAGAAAATTACTCTGCAGCAGTCACTGACGGATTCATCGACGAACTGTTGCACCTGCGACGAACCGTCGTATGCGTCCATCGTATCGAGTACATCTTTCTGTTATTTTCAAACTAGGGAACACACGATGGAACCAACGCGGGTCGTCACGACAGCGACGGACTGTCGTCGGGGAATTGTCGCGTGATTAATGAGGCATACCCGACCCGACCCAGTTGGAGTTTATTATAAAATTTCACCATTTAAACTTCCCAACCCCTCATTTCACCCCATTCCTTCATTATTCCTCCCATTTCCCTCTCTTTTAAACTTCCACCATCTATCCCTCTATCAACCGATCATTTTTCCCCCACAATTCTCCAAAGCCCTACAAGTTATAACCTACTAGTCGGAGTTGCTGCTGTGGGTGTCTTCCTGGTCACCGAGTACTTGTCCATTTTGTTTTCCCCAATTCTAAGGTATGTGTCTCTAATTTCTACTCATTTATCTTGCATTTTTGTTTATTAATTAGTATTAGCTTAGTTCTTCGTCATATATTCATTTCTTTTATAAGATACTGTCTAACCTAGGTTAATAATGTTTGAAATTGTCTTGTTTACAACCCTAGACATAGGTGCTTTTGCATTGCTAGTTTCGTAGGTAGTTGTGTTAGACAAATGTAGGTCCAAAAAACTACAAGTGTGATTTGGGTTCATCAGGGACGCATGGGGTACCCCCAGTTTTGTCACTGATATACAGAATGTGACCCCGATGACGGACCGTCGTAGGGTCCGTTCCAAAAGCCCTAGCACCCTGTTCCAACGAACATTTCACGACGGTCCGTCCTGCACAACCGTTCTGGTTGTCAGAGACCCTGTTCTTGAGGGTCTCTCATTTTTTTTCTAAGTGTCCTCCAACGGACACATGTGACGGACCGTCGTCTTCACGATGGTCCGTCCTGCACAACCGTTCTGGTTTTCAGATTCCCTGTTTCTAAGGGTCTCTCACTTTTTCTAAGTGTCCTTCAACGGACACATGTGACGGACAGTCATACCCACGACGGTCCGTCTTGCATGACCGTCATGACGGTTAGAGACCCCTCTTCTAAGGGTTTCTATATTTCTTTCAAGTGTCCTACGACGGACCGTTGTACCTGTGACGGTCCGTCCTGCACATACCTTCATACTAGTCAGAGACTCTCCTTCAGGGTTCTCCATTTATACATAGTCCAAGTAAAACACGACGGACCGTATGACGGTCCGTCATAATCCCGACGAGCCGTCACCAGGACCTTCGTGTGTAACTGTTACCATAGTAATTACATACTATTTTAATTGTTTTTGTGGTTTTGCTTGTCTTGTTTGCCACTTCTCATACTAATATTGATCCTTTACATGTACTATCTACCAGGGCACCTAAGAAAGACCGAATCTACCCATGCGGGCGATTGAAGTTTGTCGCTCAATCTGCTCGCATGGTCATTGGCTTGGATGATTAGCGTGACCCCGAGTATGTACCCCCAGGCACTTCCACCCATTCCCGTGTTGCACGTGCTCCAAGAGCCACAGCCAAAAAGGTGGCGTCCGGCGTAGTCACTGCCTCCTAGTCTGATGAGGAGCGCACACTGACCGGCACACCCCTCTGGGTCAGCCACAAATGATGAAGGAGAATTAGGCTCCTTAGGAGTATCGTGGTCCAAGGAAGCCTGCGGCTCTGCTAAGGTTCCCGCACCCGCCACCACTGCAGCGTCTGCCTCGTCTGATGAGGCTGATAGTTCGGAATCCACATCAGATTCACCAGCTCAGGGCCCCACCACAGCCACTGACCAGCCCAACTGGTGGTGTGTCGATGGACAATTTCAAGTCTACTCCGACGCCAAGTTCCTGACTGATAAAGGAGTGATGACTCGAACACTCACCTTGGAGCGGCGGGTCTTTTACAAGGAGTCTCCCGACGATGCTTGAGATCCTTAATCTCTTCATTGGGCATCACTTGGAGTGGATAGCACGTCCATTGGGATGTTACAGTGAAGAAATGGTCCAAGAGTTCTACGCATCCTAAGTTGCGACTCTCCAACCACAGATAGATAGCCGGGCTGCCCCCACTAAACAGGCCCCACTGGAGCAGGTCCGAGTACGGGGCGTACAAGTTGACATTTCTTTGCCTGCCATCCGCCAGTTTCTATACGGTGAGGGTTTTGATGCTACTCGGCCCCTCTCACTGCCGAGTTTGACTACGCCTAGCAGATAGTTAAAGATGGCCAGTTCCTGCGTGAGCCATCACTAAGAGAGACCACCAAGAGGTGGATGGCCCTACACCTGTCACTTGATGGAGAGGGTGCCTACTGAGTAACTGAGCCAAAGGGGGCCATTAAGAAGGCCAACCTCACTTTCACAGCGAAGTTCTTGTGGTTGATTGTCCGTCACTGCCTTTCCCCTATAGCTGCTGATAATATCATTACATGGGATCGAGCAGTGTTGATGGCGACGACGATAGCCGGGTTCGAGGTGGACTTCACTTGGCTTCTACAGGCAGTTATGCACGAGAGGGCTTTCAAAGTCACTAATACTTACCCTTTCCCGTGCATGATCATTGCTCTCTGCAGGTCCACAGGTGTGCCTATATGGCACGTAGATCAGCTCAAGACCCCGCAGGGCACTGTTGACGTCGGCCTCATCAGAGATGAGGCCAATGAGTTGGCTTCACGCAAAGGGCCCCATCAAGAGCTGCCCCCACTTGCTGATGATCTTGCTGATACGGTAGCCCAGGCCCATACGGCTACACTGGCGGCGTCCACTGACACAACCTCGATCGAGTCTATCCAGGGTAGTAGCACTGCCTCAAGCTCCTCTCGCACAGCCCCTCTACCGCACTGGTCCCGCTTTCTAGGGTCCAAAAATTAGAGGCGCAAATGGCTACACTTCTGCATCATATCCAGCCGTGGATGCAGAAGTCGATTACTAAGTTAGAAGAGTGCCTAGAGCAGCAAATGGTCCAGTATACGGACCGGAAGATCGTTGAGGTTCACCAGCGCTTGGACGCCTTTGAGTTGAGGGTGTTAGCCCGACCAGCCCCTCTAGTGGATGTGTCGACTCTTCAGGCTGCAGTTGGTAGTCTCTGTGCAGATATCGACACGATCTTAGAGGCTAGGATTTATATACCGTGGTTTCACGGTATAATTAATACTTTTTCTTTAAGTTTAGTGTGTCCAAAAGCCTTTTTGGTGCTAATTTTGATATAAGTTTCTCTTTGTTTTGCAGGAAATCTGTCCAGAGCTGAAAGCGGAGATTTTGAGCAAAAAAATGCAGAAGAGACCACCTACGGAGCTTATGACGGTCTGTCGTGCCTGTGACGGTCCGTAGGTGGCAGCGTAGAGAAGCTGCTGAAGGAAGATGGGGAAGTCTGACCAAGTGTGGGATTACGAAGTTTGTGACGGTCCGTCATGGCTATGACGGTCCGTCCTGCAGGTTCGTCGTGAAGATCAGAGAAGTGATCCCAGTACCCAAATTCCAAGAGTTGAAGTATTTTGAAACGAAGACCCTCGACGGACCGTTGTGCCTATGACGGTCCGTCGCACTTGCCGTCGAGGGGAATGAAGAAAGCAGCAGAAGAAATTGCACCAAATATGGGACGGTGGAGTCCACAACAGTCCGTTGTGACCACGACGGTCCGTTGCGTGGTCCGTCGACCCAGCCGCGTTTTGGCAGATTTCCAGTAATTAGAATCCTTGTGCAATTAGGTTTTTATTTTTTCTTAATAGTTCGAAAAACCTCATTTTTGAGGTTAGACTCTGGGAGATTAGACATCATATTATTAGACTTTGTGTATTAGTGTTTGATTTTTGGAGATTCTTACAAGTGATTTTTGGTGATTAATCAAGCAAATTTTCGGACTTTATTCTTTCTCATTGAAGTAAGCACATGAATTCTTATTTAACATATTTGAATATTGTGTTTATGGCTATGAGTAACTAAACTCCATAACTATGGTTGTGGAACCATAGGCAAATAATGAGATAAACCCTAGCTAAAATAACAATTCTAGAATAGTGTCTTGCATGTATTAATAGTTCTTTCTCTTAGAAGTCTTTTTAACGGATGGTCAACGTTAGAACTCACCTTAATGCTACTTGCCGGACCAAGGAGGTAGATAATAGGAAAAGAAGTATTAACATAGATTTAGTGTATACTATCTAATAGGCTAGTATTGATTGGTACGAGGTAATAACTTAGTCAAATATTGAATACGATACTTAATATGAGGTAAAGATAAGGGTTAGGAAAGCAACACACGTAGCCGGACCAAGGTGCGGAGTGAGATTTTCTAGATGCCGGACCAAGGATTTAGAAATACATAACTTATCACTTTGCATGCAAGATACTAGGAAAGAATTGTTATAGTTAGAATTATCAAGTTATGAACCTGTGGGGAACACGTAAACCCTAGTTACTTTGATTAATTGATTAAAACCCAAAATTAAAAGCTGTTAAGTGTCTCTTTCAAGTTCGTTGTTTACTTTCACTTATTTAGAGATAGAACCCCCCTTTTATGTTTTTACTTTCTAAGGAAGTCATCAACCGAACAATAGTAATAACAAGTTGAGGTTAAGTCTAGACTATTTTCCTCGTGGGAACGATCCCAACCTCACTAGTTGGGTTATTTACTTTACGCGACCGCTTTACTTCTCATTTGAGAAGTAAGTTTGAGCATATCAAATTTTGGCGTCGTTGCCGGGGAATTTAGCTTTTACATTAACTTGAACTTATTACTAAAGTTTAGTTGATATTTACTTGATTTTAGTCTGTTTTATTGTTTTTGATTTCTTTTCAGAACTATCCTCCTTGTATGCCAAATACATGGAGAGGAAAAGAACCCTTGTTTCCCTATGATCACGAGCTAGAGCGTACACTGCGCAATATGAATCGAAACTTGGGAATAAATGATGAGGATCACAACCAGAACATCCCAGATCCAGTGGATGTTCATGGTCAGATGTTACCTGACGCTCCGGGTGAACATCAGCAGAGGGGACAAAATCCCGTTCCACGGCCCCAAGCATACTACAGAGGGTATGATAACATAGCAGACTCGGATGGGCCACTTGTCTTGCCCCCTCTACCCACAGGCCACACTTTTGTGGTAACTAGTAGCCTGATGCAAATGCTCACTGCCAGAGGTTTGTTTTCCGGGCTACCTTCTAGGGATCCACATGCCCATATAGCTAAGGTAAGGGCAGTGTGTAAAAGTTATGTGGGGAGGCCTGATTTGGATCCAGATGTAATAGGTCTCAGAGTATTTCCTCTCTTACTGACAGGAGAGGCTGCTATGTGGTTTACTGAGCTCCCATACAACTCCATTTTAACTTGGAACCAACTACGGGATGTCTTCTTAGCACGCTACTATCCGGTCTCCAAGAAATTAAAGCACAAAGACAGAGTGAATAACTTTGTGGCACTACCAGGAGAGTCAGTTAGTAGTTCTTGGGATAGAATCACCTCATTCTTGAGAAGTGTCCCAAATCACCGTATTGATGATGAGTCACTGAAGGAATACTTCTATCAAGGACAGGATGATAACAATAAAGCAGTGTTGGACACTATAGCAGGTGCATCTTATGGAGAACGCCCTTATGTTGAGATTGCTGAGAAATTAGAGAAAATCTCCCGTAACAACAAAGCTTGGAGTACTAGGAAGTCCGATACAGGGAGAAACACCTTCACAGTGCAGTCCACTCACAACCCAGCCACAGATGATATTCGTGAAAAAATGGCTCAGATGAGAACTGAGCTTGGGTTGGTACTAAAGCATGTCACTGGGGGTGCAGAAAAGATTAATGCAGTCAACTACTTGGCTAAACCACCACCTCCAAATGATGAGTGCTATTATGCAGAGGATACTTATGCAGTAAATGAACAGACGGGGGGTTTCCGACCAAGCGCCCAAGGCTCGCATCAGGATAATTGGCGCCAAGGTCAAGGGAACCACGGTCGGAAGTATGGTAACTACAACTGCGAGGGCCATTATGTCCGAGATGGAAACTACAACCACGGCAACAACTTCAACAGGGGTTACTATGCTAATAGAAACGACAGGAGTGGGACCTATGTCCCTTCTCAAAATCGTGAAGTTACTCCAAGGGATGGTGGAGATAGTATGTCGCGAGTTGAGGATATGTTGCATAAAATGATGAAGAGGTTCGATGCTAGTGATGAAAACATTAAAGAGTTGAGGTGTGATTTAGCTAGTATTGGGAAAAAAGTTGATACACATGCAATTTCGATTAAGAAGATCGAATTGCAAGTGGCCCAATTATCTGCGACAAAGAACACACGACAACCAGGCACTCTTCCTAGCAACACTGTCCAAAATCCAAAGAATAATGTGCACTGCATGGCAATCACTACACGGGGTGGTAGACAAACCATCGACCCACCTATGCCATCTACTAAGGAAAATGTGGTAAAGGGTAGTAGTGAAGCAGAGGGAAGTAATGGAAAAGATGCAGAAGTACCTATCAAGGTAATTCCCATGCCTAGGCCACCACCCCCATTTCCTCAAATATTAGTGAAAAAGACTGAGGATGGTAAATACCGGCGCTTCATAACAATGTTGAAGCAGCTCTCTATCAATGTCCCTTTGGTAGAAGCTCTAGAACAAATGCCCGGTTATGCCAAATTTATGAAAGATCTGGTCACCAAGAAAATATCGGTCACTTTTGAGGATGATGATAGATTGCAGCATTGTAGTGCTGTTGCTACAAGATCCCTAGTACAAAAGAAAGAAGATCCGGGTGCGTTGACTATTCCTTGTACAACTGGGTCATTACATTTTACGAATGCATTATGTGATCTGGGGGCAAGCATAAATCTAATGCCCCTCTCAATATACAAGAAGCTGGGTTTGGGGGATCCAAAACCCACTCCGATGCGGCTACTGATGGCTGATCGGACAGTGAAAAAGCCCATAGGGATACTCCATGATGTGCTAGTAAAAGTGGAGTCATTCAACTTTCCAACAGACTTTGTTATTCTTTATTGCGGAGTTGATTTTGAGGTGCCCATTATTCTTGGGAGGCCATTCCTTGATACAGGTAGAGCCTTAGTTGATATGGAGAAGGGACAGATGACATTTCGGTTGAATAATGAAGAAGCAACCTTCAACATTTGTAGGACCATGAGGCAGAGTGGTGAGCTCCAATCGGTATTTGCCATTTCCCACAAAGAAAAGATGAAGAAGGGGACTGAACAGAAAATTGCAAGACAAGAGTTTATGGTTGGGGATTTGGTGCTCATAGACAGTTCTGGGGTGCCTTGTCTTCCGGGCAAGCTCAAGTCCAAATGGACTTGCCCTTACTTGATTACCCAAGTATTCCCTCATGGGGCAGTTGAGTTAAAATCCAAAGAGGGAGTGCGGTTTAAGAGTAATAAAGATAGAATAAAACTCTATTTTGGGCATAAAGCATCGGGGAATAAAGTGATGAAGTCTGAGTAATCGAGTGTCTCCAGTCGTGCCGCGACATTAAATCAGGCGCTTGTTGGGAGGCAACCCAATACTTATCGTCTTTTTAATAATGGTAGCATTTTTTCTATTAATGGGTTTTAAGCTTGCAGGCACATCACCAAGAAATTCTGCAGAAAACTACTCCGCAGTAGCCACTAATGGATACATCGACGGACCGTTGCGCATGCGACGGACCGTCGTATGCATCCGTCACACCAGGTACGTATTTCTGTCATTTTGAATATTAGGGCACACACTACGAAACCTACGATGGCTCGTCACAAATGCGACGGACCGTCGTCGGGGAACCGTCACGCGATTAATGAATTCTACCCGACCCGACCTTGCTGGACCCTTTTCAAAATCTGACCGTTTATACTCCCCACCCCTCCATATTTCACCCCATTACTTCCTTATTCCCCTCATCTCCCCTCTCTTTTCAACTTCCACACTTCCCCTCACTGATCATTGCTCCCAAAATCCTCCTAAGCCTTATACTTATCATCCACTAGTCGGTGTTGCTGCTATAGGTGTCTACCTTGCCAACTGAATCATTCTCCATTTGTTTTTCTCCATTTCCAAGGTTTGTGTCTCTAAATTTATACTCATTTATCTTGCATTTTGGTTTTGTAGTTAGTATTAGCTTAGTTCTTAGTCGTATACTGTTTCCTTTATATGATTATGTCTAAACCTAGGCTCAAAATGTTCGAATGTGCCATGTTGATAACCCTAGGCATAGGTGATTTTACATTGGTAGTTTCCTAGGTAGTTGGGATAGACACATATAGGTCCACAACACTACAAGACCATGTGGGTTCATCAGGGATGCATAGGGTACCCCCAGTTCTAACACTGCTACTCAGAACGAGACCCCGATGACGGACCGTCGCACACACGACAGACCGTCATAGGGTCCGTGTCAAAAGCCCTAGCACCCTGTCCCAACGACGCCTGTGACGGACCGTTGTCTTCACAACGGTCCGTCCTGCACAACCATTCTGGTTGTTAGAGACCCTGTTTCTAAGGGTCTCTCAAAATTTTATAAGTGTCCTACAACGGACCGTCATACCCACAACGGTCTGTCCTGTACGACCATCATGCTGGTCAGAGACCCCTCTGCTAAGGGTCTCCTAACATTTTCCAAGTGTCCTACGACGGACACTTACGGCGGACCATCGTCCCCTTGACGGTCCGTCCTGCACGACCGTCATGATGATCAGAGACCCCTCTGATAAGGGTCTCCCAACATTTTCTAAGTGTCCTACGACGGACTCTTACGACGGACCGTCGTACCTACAACGGTCCGTCCTGCACGACTGTCATGATGGTCAGAGACCCCTCTGATAAGGGTCTCCCAACATTTCCTAAGTGTCCAACGACGGACTCTACGACGGAACGTCGTACCAACGACGGTCCATCCTGCTTGACCGTCATGATGGTCAGAGACCCCTCCTTCAGGGTTCATTATATATACATAGACCAAGTACAACACGACGGACCTCATAACGGTCCATCATATCCACAACGAGCCGTCATCTAGCCCGTCGTGTGATACAGTTTCACTATCACTAACATACTATTTTAAATGTTTTATGTCGTATGGGTTTGCCTGTCTTTTTTGCCACTACTCGTACTAATAGTAATCCTATGAAGGTACTATCTACTATGGCACCCAAACAAGACCGAACCTACGCACGCGGGCGATCCAAGTCTGTTGCCCCGTTTGCACGCTTGATCATCAGCTCTGATGATGAGCGGGACCCTGAATATGTGCCCCCAAGCACTTCCGCACCTTCCCGTGCTGCACGTGCTCCCAGAGCCACACCCAAGACGATGGCGTCCAGCGTAGTCACTGCCTCCCAGTCTGATGAGGAGCGCACACTGACCGGCACACCCTTTGGGTCACCCACAAATGAGGAAGGAGTGTCTGGCTCCTTAGGAGTATCATGGTCCGAGGAAGCTTCCGGCTCTGCTGAGGTTCCCGCACCCGCCACTGCTGCAGCGTCGACCTCGTCTGATGAGGCTGATAATTTAGACTCTACATCCGGCGCACCAGCCTAGGTCCCCACCCCAGCCTCTGACCAGCCAAACCGGTGGTGTGTCGAAGGCCAGTTTCAAGTTTACTCCGACGCCAAATTCCTGACTGATAAAGGAGTAATGACTCGGACACTCACCTTGGAGCGGCAGGTACTCACAAGGAGTCTCCCATCAATGCCAGAGATCCACAACCTATTCACCAGGCATCGCTTAGAGTGGACAGCCCGTCCGTTGGGATGTTACACCGAGGAAATGGTCCGAGAGTTCTACACATCCTACGTAGCGAATCTCCGATCACAGATCGATAGGCGGGCTGCTCCCACTAAACAGGCCCCACTGGAGCAGGTTCGAGTCCGGGGCATGCAGGTTGACATTTCCCTGCCAGCTATCCGCCGGTTCCTATACAGCGAGAGTGCAGATGCTACACGGACTCCCCACACTGCCGAGTTTGACTACCGCTGGCAGATAGTGAAGGATGGCCAGTTCTTGCGCGAGCAGGCACTGAGAGAGACCACCAAGAGGTGGTTGGACCTGCACCTATCAGTCGACGGAGAGGGTGCAGATTGGGTCACTGAGTCGAATGGGGCCATCAAGAAGGCCAACCTCACGTTCGTCACGAAGTTCTTGTGGCTGCTCGTCCGTCACTGCCTTTCCCCCACAGCTGCTGATAACATCGTCACCTGGGATCGAGCAGTGTTGGTAGCGGTTATGATAGCCGGATTCGAGGTTGACTTCTCATGGCTTCTCCAGGCAGTCATGCACGAGAGGGCATTCAAGGTCACTACTACCTACCCCTTCCCGTGTATGATTTTTGCCCTTGGTAGGACTGCAGGTGTGCCCATATGGCACATAGATCAGTTGAAGACCCCACAGGGCACCGTTGACGTCGGCCTCATCAGAGACGAGGCCAATGAGTTGGCCCCATGTCGAGGGCCCCGTCCAGAGCTGCCACCACTTGCTGATGATCTTGCGGATACAGTGGCCCAGGCCCACACCGCTACAGAGGCTTCCACTGACACTACCCCGGTCGAGTCTATCACGGGTAGTAGCCCAGCCCCGAGCTCCTCTCGCATAGCCCCTCTACCGACACTGGTCCCGCTTGCTAGGGTCCAAAAACTGGAGGCACAAATGTCCACTCTTCTGCATCATATCCAGTCGTGGATGCAGAAGTCGATTACTGAGTCTGAGGTGCGTATAGAGAGAAAGATGCAGCAGTTTACCGAGCGGAAGATTTCTGAGGTTAACCAGCGCCTAGATGCATTTGAGTTGAGAGTGTTAGCCTACCCAGCCCCTCCGGTAGATGTGCGACTCTTCAGGCTGCAGCCGACAGTCTTCGTGCAGACATCGACACGATCCTAGAGGCGAGAGTGCCAGAGCCTGTCGAGCCTGCTGAGGACACTATATTAGCGGCCCTGTTTGCTACTTCAGAAATTCCCCCACCTTCCCCTCGAGAGAGTGCCAAGAGGCGTAGGGTTCGATCAGAGGATGAGGCGCGAGCAAGGAAGAAGGAGCGCCGACAGATGGAGGCCGCGAGGAGAGCCTCACTTGCTGAGGTGGAGGCACACCAAATCAGAGCATCGCAGATAGCGGCTGGGGCGTCTAGCTCCCGCACTATAGATACAGCAGGAGGCACTACTGATAGTGCAGTTGTTGCTGAGGACATTACTAAGGGTGTCCAGATTGTTGTGGACACCACTGAGGGTGTCAGGATTGCAGAGGATGTGGGTTCCGAGAAACCAGACCCACCAACTTGTTGATAGACGGCGCTATGCGCCACAGGTTTGCTTCACCTACCCCTCTAATCTTTAGATTTTTTTATGCATTGGAGACAATTGCATGCTTTTTTTGTTGGGGGTGGGGTAAATGGAAAGTGAGTGTTAGGGTGAAGTCTGAGTAGCCCAAATCACTGTCCTCTTTTGGGGTTTTCTTGCCAGTGTTCTTTTTCCCCAAAAGACTGATTACTTTTTCTGTTGAACCGGCACGTTATATCTTTTGTACATAGTTTATCTCTGAAGCATGATGGCTAAAATGATATCCTGATAAAACTGGAAAATGTTGCATGACTAGGCGTAGTAACTGATAATTGTGTGGCTCTAAACATGAAATAGAGTTACACCATTGCATTACCCTAAATCTTCAAGTCGAACTAGGTGTCTGACAATCTGGTATAGTGATGAGATGTCAAGTGAGTGTGAGGAAATTTGAATAGTCCACTACTGGTACTGAGCTAGAACTTGCCTGTTTAGTCCTGCTAAAAGTAAGCTGTAACGGACAATTAGGAAAGGATCATAGGTCCTTATTCAAGATAGCCCATTTCTAGCCTAAATAAAAGAAACCAAATGAAAGTTATCCTTCTTTGATCCAAATAATTTGATCTTAAAATTAGACCTTTCTTTTTCACCCCAACTGATCTTTTCTGGGAACAATATGTTGGCCCTGGTCCCTCCTTGGACATGTGCACCTCAGCTTATGCCAAAAGCATAAGTTGAGGGTCGCTAATGCATAAACAACCTTCATTATGGCCCTGACCAGACTTTGGGTATTGTGTACCTTGACTCATGGCAAAGCCATGAGTTGAGGGTGGCTGTTTTGAGAAATGCTCTGGAAAGTGGGGTTGAAAGAAGAAAGAGAGGGAAAGAACAAAAGTAAAGTGACTCAAGAACTCTTTGAAAGAAAAGGAAAGAAAGAGAGAAATATTCAAGAATTACAAACAAGAAAAGAAAAGAGTCACTTACACAAATGAAGAAATAAGGGAAAATAGCAAGGTGAAAGAATGGGAGAAACTGGGCGAGATAAAGTGATAGAAAGTGGAAGGTTTAGCCGATATGTCAAGGAGGGCAAAAAGTCACTAAAGTATACCTAAATATACCCTACCTGACTCTGAGCCTACGTTACAAGCTAAAAAAGTCCTATCGTGATCCTAAGGGTTGTATAGCGAACTTAAGGCAGTGAAAATAAGCGCAAGCTTATGGCAATAGGTATGAATGAGTGTGACTTTGTTCTGAGAGTGAGTGTTGAAATTTAATCCTTATACTCAAACTGAAATCATTGTGTGAAAAATGAGGATTTTGTTCTAAAGTGAGGACACTAGTTGCAATACCGGAATTGTTAGTACCTCGGTGAGAAATTGAAGAGGATAGTTGTTAGTGCATGGTGAGTCTGTGTCATGTTCGAATCCCACAAAATTCAAGCCTAATAGTGATAGCATGCATAGATTTGATGAGATTAATCGGGATTGATAGCCAAATGATTGCAAAGGATAAAACATGAATACTATTGTACAAAGATTGTGTAGTGAGTCATAGTGCGTCGCTTGAGGACAAACAACGAATTTAAGTTGAGGGTGTTGATATACCGTGGTTTCACGGTATAATTAATACTTTTTCCTTAAGTTTAGTGTGTCCGAAAGCCTTTTTTGTGCTAATTTTGACATAAGTTTCTCTTTGTTTTGCAGGAAATCTGTCTAGAGATGAAAGCGGAGATTTTGAGAAAAATAATGCAGAAGAGACCACCTACGGAGCTTATGATGGTCCATCGTGCCTGTGACGGTCCGTAGGTGGCAGCATAGAGAAGTTGCTGAAGGAAGATGGGGAAGTCTGACCAAGTGTGGGATTACGAAGTTTGTGATGGTCCGTCATGGCTATGACGGTCCGTCCTGCAGGTTCGTTGTGAAGATCAGAGAAGTGATCCCAGTACCCAAATTCCAAGAGTTGAAGTATTTTGAAATGAAGACCCTAAACGGACCGTTGTGCCTATGACGGTCCGTCACACTTGCCGTCGAGGGGAATGAAGAAAGCAGCAGAAGAAATTGCATCAAGTATGGGACGATGGAGTCCACAACGGTCCGTTGTGACCACGACGGTCCGTCACGTGGTCCATCGACCCAGCCGCGTTTTGGCAGATTTCCAGTAATTAGAATCCTTATGTAATTAGGTTTTTATTTTTTATAAATAGTTCAAAAAACCTCGTTTTTGAGGTTAGACTCTGGGAGATTAGACATCATATTATTAGACTTTGTGTATTAGTGTTTGATTTTTGGAGATTCTTACAAGTGATTTTTGGTGATTAATCAAGCAAATTTTCGGACTTTATTCTTTCTCATTGAAGTAAGTACATGAACTCTTATTTAACATATTTGAATATTGTGTTTATGTCTATGAGTAACTAAACTCCATAACTATGATTGTGGGAACCATAGGCAAATAGTGAGATAAACCCTAGCTAAAATAACAATTCTAGAATAGTGTCTTGCATGTATTAACAGTTCTTTCGCTTAGAAGTCTTTTTAACGGATTATCAACGTTAGAACTCGCCTTAATGCTACTTGCCGGACCAAGGAGGTAGATAATAGGAAAAGAATTATTAACATAGATTTAGTGTATACTATCTAATAGGCTAGTATTGATTGGTACGAGGTAATAACTTAGTCAAATATCGAATACGATGCTTAATATGAGGTAAAGATAAGGGTTAGGAAAGCAACACATGTAGCCGGACCAAGGTGCGGAGTGAGATTTTCTAGATGCCGGATCAAGGATTTAGAAATACATAACTTATCACTTTGCAAGCAAGATACTAGGAAAGAATTGTTATAGTTAGAATTATCAAGTTATGAACCTGTGGGGAACACGTAAACCCTAGTTACTTTGATTAATTGATTCAAAACCCAAAATTAAAAGTTGTTAAGTGTATCTTTCAAGTTCATTGTTTACTTTCACTTATTTAGAGATAGAATCCCCCTTTTTATGTTTTTACTTTCTAAGGAAGTCATCAATCGAACAATAGTAATGACAAGTTGAAGTTAAGTCTAGACTATTTTCCTCGTGGGAACGATCCCAACCTCACTAGTTGGGTTATTTACTTGACGCGACCTCTTTACTTCTCATTTGAGAAGTAAGTTTGAGCATATCAAGGGTGCCGGAGTCTGAGGCCCCTTCTGTTGATCCTACCGAAGACACAGAGTTGGCGGCCCTATTAGCCATTTCAGAGATTCCACCACCTCCCCCTCGAGAGAATGCCAAGAGGCGTAGGGGTCGATCAGAGGACGAGGCGCGAGCACGAAAGAAGGAGCGTCGAGAGATAGAGGCTACAAGGAGAGCCTCACTTGCTGAGGAGGAGGCGCACCAGATGAGAGCATCAGAGTTAGCGGCTGGGGCGGCTAGCTTCCGATCTATGGAGATAGCAGGAGGCACTACTTATAGTGCGGTTGTTGCTGAGGACACCACTGAGGGTGTCGAGATTGCAGAGGACGTGGGTTCCGGGGAACCAGACCCACCAGCTTGCTGATCGACGGAGCTTTGCGCTACTGGTTTGCTTCACCTACCACTCTATTATTTAAATTTTTATGCATTGGGGACAATTGCATGTTTTTTGTTGGGGTGGGGTAAATGGAAAGTAAGTGTTAGGGTGAAGTCTGAGTAGCCCAATTCACTATCCTCTTTTGGGGTTTTCTTGCCTGTGTTCTTTTTCCCCAAAAGACTGATTACTTTTTATGTTGAACCGGCATGCCTATATCTTTTGTACATAGTTTAATTCTGGAGCATGATGGCTAAAATGATATCCTGATAAACTGGAAAATGATGCATGACTAGGCATAGTAACTGATAATTGTGTGGCTCTAAGCATGACATAGAGGTACACCATTTCATTACCCTAAGTCTAAAATTCGAACTAGGTACCTGATAATCTGGTATAGTGATGAGATGTCAAGTAAGTGTGAGGAAGATTTGAATAGTCCACTATTCATACTGAGCTAGAACTTTCCTGGTTAGTCCTGCTAAAAGTAAGTTGTAATAGACAATTAGGAAAGGATCCTATACCCTTATTCAATATAGCCCATTTCTAGCCTAAATAAAAGAAACCAAATGAAATTAATCCGTTTTTGATCCAAATGATCTGGGCTTACATTAGATCTTTCTTTTTCACCCCAATTGATCTTTTATGGGAACAGTGTGTTGGCCCTGGTCCCTCCTTGTACATGTGCACCTCATCTTATGTCAAAAGCATAAGTTGAGGGTGGCTAATGCAGTAAATAACCTTCGTTATGGACCTGACCCAACTTTGGGTATTGTGTACCTTGACTCATGACAAAGCCATGAGTTGAGTGTGGCTATTGTGAGGAATGCTCTGGAAAGTGGGGTTAATAGAACAAAGAGAGAGAGAGAACAAAAGTAAAGTGACTCAAGAATTAGTCGAATGAAAAGTAAAGAAAAAGAAAATTATACTAGAAATACAAGCAAGAAAAGAAGAGAGTCACTTACACAAATGAAGACAGAAGATAAAATAGCAAGGTGAAAGAATGTGAGAAACTGGGCAAGATAAAATGATAGAAAGGAGAAGGTTTAGCCGATATGTCAAGGAGGGCAAAAATTCACTAAAGTATACCTAAATATACCCTACCTGACCCTGAGCCTATGTTACTAGCTAAAAAAGTCCTATCCTGATCCTAAGGGTTGTATAGCGAACTTAAGGTAGTGAAAATAAGGGCAAGCTTATGGCAATAGGTATGAATGAGTGTGACTTTGTTTTGAGAGCGAGTGTTGAAAAGTAATCCTTATACTCAAACTGAAATCATTGTGTGAAAAGGGAGGATTTTGTTTTAAAGTGAGGACACTAGTTGCAATACCGGAATTGTTAGCACCTCGGTGAGAAATTGAAGAGGATAGGTGTTAGTGCATGGTGAGTCCGTGTCATGTTATGATCCCACATAATTCAAGCCTAATAGTGATAGCATGCATAGATTTGATGAGATTAATCGGGATTGATAGCCAAATGATTGCAAAGGATAAACATGGATACTATTATACAAAGATTTTGTATTGAGTCATAGTGCGTCACTTGAGGACAAACAACAAATTTAAGTTAAGGGTGTTGATATACCGTGGTTTCACGGTATTATTAATACTTTTTCCTTAAGTTTAGTGTGTCCAAAAGCCTTTTTGTGCTAATTTTTATATAAGTTTCTTTTTATTTTGCAGGAAATCTGTCCAAAGTTGAATGCGGAGATTTTGAGCGAAGAAAAGCAGAAGAGACCACCTACGGAGCTTATGACGGTCCGTCGTGCTTGTGACGGTCCGTAGGTGGCAGCGTAGTGTAGCTGCTGAAGGAAGATGGGGAAGTCTAACCAAGTGTGGGGTTACGAAGCTTCTGACGGTCCGTCGTGTCTATGACGGTCCGTCCTGCAGGTTCGTCATGAAGTTCAGAGAAGTAATCTCAGTACCCATATTCCAAGAGTTTAAGTATTTTGGAACGAAGGCCCTCGACGGAACGTTGTGCCTATGACAGTCCGTCATAATTGTTGTCGAGGGTAATGAAGAAGAGCAGCAGAAGAAATTGCATAAGTATGGGACGATGGAGTCCATGACGGTCCGTCGTGACCATGACGATCCGTCGCGAGGTCCGTCGACCCAGCCGCGTTTTGGAAGATTTCCAGCAAATAGATTCCTTGTTTAATTAGGTTTTTATTTTTTATAAATAGTTCGAAAAACCTTGTTTTTGGGGTTAGACTCCGGATAGTTAGACTTTGTTAGGTGAGACTCTGGATCATTGTTAGACACCGTATTAGAAAACATTGTTTTGTTAGACTTTTGATTATCATTGATTGTTGGTGATTTTTGGTGATTAATCAAGCAAACTTTCGGATTTTACTCTTTCGCATTGAAGTAAGTACATGAATTCTTATTTAATATATTTGAATATTGTGATTATGACTATGAGTAACTAAACTCCATAACTAGGGTTGTGGGAAACATAGGAAAATAATGAGATAAAACCTAACTAAAATAACAATTCTAGAATGGTGTCTTGCATGTATTAATAATTCTTTCGCATAGAAGTATTTTTAACGGATGGACAACATCAGAACTCGCCTTAATGCTACTTGCCGGACCAAGGAGGTAGATAATAGGAAAAGAATTATCAACATATATTTAGTATATACTATCTAATAGGCTAGTATTGATTGGTACGAGGTAACAACTTAGTCAAATATCGAATACGATGCTTAATATGAGGTAAAGATAAGGGTTAGGAAAGCAACACACGTAGCCGGACCAAGGTGCAAAGTGAGATTTTCTAGATGCCGGACCAAGGATTTAGAAATACATAACTTATCACTTTGCATGCAAGATACTAGGAAAGAATTGTTATAGTTAGAATTATCAAGTTATGAACCTGTCGGGAACACGTAAACCCTAGTTACTTTGATTAATTGATTAAAACCCAAAATTAAAAGGTGTTAAGTGTCTCTTTCAATTTCGTTGTTTACTTTCACTTATTTAGAGATAGAACCCCCCTTTTTATGTTTTTACTTTCTAAGAAAGTCATCAACCGAACAATAGTAATAACACGTTGAAGTTAAGTCTAGACTATTTTCCTCGTGGGAACGATCCCAACCTCACTAGTTGGGTTATTTACTTGACGCGACCGCTTTACTTCTTATTTGAGAAGTAAGTTTGAGCGTATCACTCATCCCAAGACAGTTCAGGCGTATCTTTCTCTAATTGAAGAAACTAAAGTTGGGAATTCCCCTATAAATGAAAAGAAGCAAGACTAACTGTTTCTTCATTTGGAGTCATCCCAAAGGGTCTCCTTGGCCAGTAAACCATGGAAAATTCAACTTTGTATACCTAGGAACGAAGGAAATTCCTCCTGCATCTGATTTTGACCTTTCTGCTAATCCAGCTTTACCCTTCCATCCCCAATTTTGACTTGTATAATTAGTTGAGTCAGCATCAACCTTCGAATTTGCTAGATCCTTTGTGACTGCATCTAAGCGACCATTTATTGCTTCCCAAGTCGCTATATTGGCTGCACATTTTTCTTGAAATAATTTCATCAATTGTGCTAGCTGATGTTAAATTTGATCTCCCATAACACCCGTCTCTGATACCAAGTCGTTATGGTCCCTGATATGGACCTTGTTATAGGGCTCTGTAGTGTGAAATCAAATGTTTTCTTCCTACCACATATGGCGCTTGATTGTTAGATAGAACTTGCAATCTCTGGAGTTTTAAGTACTCAAAGACCTAGTAATTTTCTGCAAAAACTTTCACTAAATGTAAATACATAAATACAACACAGAAACAAAGAAAGTAACTGCCTATTACAATTGAATGAGAAAGTGGAGAAATAACCTCCTTACTGCAATAACTGTTGCACAGTAACTGAAAAAATAAAACATAAAATTTTTATTAATCTATTGTGAACAACTAAATAACTTATAAGCTAAAGTAATTTACTTTTTGATGTCCTTAAATCTCCCATGTGTAAAACATTGGTAGACTAAACGGGTGCTAGCATTACTCCCCCTTTTCAAATCACGCTTGTCCTCAAGCGAGAAGTGTGGAAAGCGTTGTTGCATAGAAGAAACAGTTTTTCAAGATGCCCCAGCTGGAGAAGTATATTGCCAATGTATCAAGACTTCAGGTATATTACGAACAACCCGATGTTCAAGCATAGTTATAGGATGGGATGAGGGAGCTTCTGGCAAACTTGAAGGAAGAGAAGCAGCGGAGGACGCCCATAAACCACTTCAAATGATGTCGTTTTCAAGGAAGAACAAAAATTGGTGTTGTATGATTATTCTGACCATGACAACCAGTCCATCCATTTGGTAGGTTGTGCACTGGTAAAGCACCTCAAGTACATCTCCACAGTCCGGCAGACAACTTCAGTTTGGAATCAAATTGAGGGTGATATGCTGAACTAATACACAACTTGGTACCACTTAGGAAAAAAAGTTCTCTCCAAAAAGCACTTGTAAAAGTTACATCCCGATCACTAACTATTCTTACTAGTATGCCATGTAATTTAAAAATATTGTCAAAGAAGAGTCGGGCAATACTTACTGCATAGTATGGATTACTAGTTGAAAATAAGTGGAGAAACAATCTACCACCACTAAGATTACATTTTACCCATGTGAAGTAGGTAAGCCTTCTACAAAATCCAATGAAATACCTGACCATATTTGCTCCGGAATTGATAAAGGCTGAAGAAGACCAGCAGGTTGCAAAGTTTCTGTTTTATCTCTATGGCAAACAACACAGGCACGAACAAAGTCGTGAATATGACGCTTCATGCCTGTCTAATGGAAATCCTTTGCAATCCAAAAAAGTCTTTTTTGGTACCCCTCATATCCCTGATTATGCAAGGCAGTCATGATTGTCTGAATCGAAGGAGAGTTTGATGCCAAGAATGTTCGGTATTTATACAGAAGCAACCCATTCTTGATGCTCCACTAATCTGATGCAGCACTATCATGGATAGTAGATATTCGATATTCCACATCAAAAGAGTTTTTTTGTTCATTTATGATGTCATCAAAAAGACTTAATTGAGGCATGGAAATGGCAAAAAGCATAGTTTCATTATTATCTTTATAACAACCCTAAAATGACTATGCTAAGTAATGCTTAATGTATATAGAATGCCTACGATTAGACCGGGTTCACACGGATTGATGCGCGTAGAACCAGACCTCTGAACCCTTGCAACAGCCAAGCCAACTAACTTGGTGAGTTAGTTGCTCTAGGAAAGGTTGGGTCCATCCATGTAGGGCACCCAAATATGAAGATTAACCCTGATGAGTCTTAACCGGAGCTTAAAAGGGGTAATCTTAATTTTGGAGGGTCTAGAGGTTAAATGTTATTTTCCAGACTAAGGTTAGTATTGTAATTACCCAAATTATTTAATTAATTAATTAATATGGTGGAGGGGCAATTAAGGTAGGGGTGAGCCGATATTGACCCTTTAAGCAAAATCTTGCTCCACCAGGGTTCGAGCCTTGGTGAAAGCAATGATTAAATTGATTTATCGTATTTAGTGAATTAGTTTTATTAATTAATATTTAATTTTTTGATTTAATTAAAGGAAAATCATACTCGAGCCTTGGTGAAAGCAATGATTAAATTGATTTATCGTATTTAGTGAATTAGTTATATTAATTAATATTTAATTTTTTGATTTAATTAAAGGAAAATCATACTTTTGATAGAAAATAATAATAAAAATAATAATAATAATATTAATAATAATAATAATAATAATAGTAGTAGTAGTAATAGTAATTAATCCAAGAACCTTTTTCATCTTTATAAGTGCATATTTATTGCTTATTTTTTATTTGTTTTCCAGCTCCTTTCTAGAAGAGAAAATAATTCCAAGAAACTTTTTCATCTTCAATCTCTTAAATATAGGTACATATTTAATGTTGTCGACCCCACTATTTACTTTTTTGTTTTTCAACTTTTATATTAAGAAAGGTACCACTATCCATGTGTCAAAAAATGGGTCGAACCTTACCCAACTTTGGTTGGTTGGACCTCTACCACCATAAAAAAATTACATGGGAGCATCTAATTCTTTTTCATATGTGTGGTTGGTATTAATGAAAAGTAAATAATTAATTAGATTATATTTTAGTTAAGTAGGTAAGTAAAAAAATGCATAAGATAGCAAAAGCGTGATTAAAGGTAGAATTGTCAAAAGCGTTGAAATGTTGAGTTGACAAATAGATAAGAAGATATTTGTGGAATCATTTTTTTCTTATTTGTATTAGGAAAATCATTTTCTTACTGTATTTTTAAAATATTTTGATCAATCAAACATGAAATATCCTAAAAAGGGACATGCTTTCCTCCCTACCTAACACAACCTTTATCATGTTTTCAAGTTGTTGGATATAAACCCAAACATGAAATTCAAGAAGAGTAGCAATATTTACGACTTATTAGTTAAGATCCCAAAAAAAGTAATTAAATTATATGACTTTGATTTTATTATTTGTATGTATAGTCAGGGCGGGTCTACGTTTATCGTTGGGGGTGCCATGGCACCTAGTGATCTAAAAAAAACATTGTATATATATTTATATATGTATAGTAATTGAATAAATACTACCTTTGCCACTCAATAACTAGAAAGTGGAACAGCTGAATTGGTGAAAGAGAGGATCTGCCACCTTGCAAACAATGGTTCGAACTCACCAACAATATTTAATTTTTTGCTTGTTCCTTTTTTTCTTTTCTTTCTTTTTCTCCAATTTATTTCTTTATTAATTCAAATTGACCCCTTTCCATAATTATTTTTTATAGTTTTTTTTAATTCCTTTTGCACTAATTATTTATCTCTTGATCTGTATGTTAATGTGATTATTTTCTTTATTAGTGAGTACTGAATTATGAGCGTCAAATAAATAGTATTAAGAACATATTTAAATGGTAGTTTTTTTTAAAAAAAACATAAGTTTTTAAAATGATGAATATTATAGTTAGATTTTCTTTTTAATTTAAAGGTTCTTTCGATCTTCACCGTCGTTTTTGCTACGTAAGATAACTACGCTAGAACTACAATTTTTTATTTTTTTCCTATTATGTATCTCTAACAACACATAAAATTAATGAAATATGAATATATTATGTTAATATTATTAGATGGTTTATACAAACTCAAATTTTAATGTGAAAAATCTTTTTTTTCCTCAAAGTTCCAGCGAATAAGATAACTAATTCCAAAAAGGAAATAAAAATTGAATTGTTAAGTTATCCCTAATCACAAAATATCTAAAAAGAAATATTACTAACATGCATATTTGATCGATTTATTGATAAAAAAATAAATCAAAAATTTGAATTATAATCCAAAATTAAAGCAACTTATTCTTTATCTTACTTAAATATCATGACACTCCCAATCTTCAAATCTTAGATCCGCCACAGTTTATAGTTATCCGTATAGATTGGCTATGTTCATTTTAGATCCAAATATTAATGTGATCATATTCAGCATGAGATTGAGAATAGTAGTTGTCCTCCCTAATCATTACACCAAAAATATCATAATTTAAGTGCCACTAAAAATCCTTTTATACTGACATTGGATTCAATTGTAATTAATTGGTACTAATAAATTTTTTAATAATTTTTATTAATGAGAATTTTTTGTTGTTGTTCATTCGATGTTTAAGTTCATGTTAGAGTTTTGATTAAATTCAAATTGCACAATTTTCTTCATATTTAGGGCTCGCATCTAAAACCTCTAATGAAAGGTGAAACACTCGTACCAATACATTACAACCCATGTTAATATTAATGAACATATTTATTATAACAAAAAATTATTTTTATCGTACTACTAATGTTTGTAGATCTTTAGATACAAAAAAAAATTCCAATAAAACTAGTTATATGTTATAACTCATATCTCAAAAATAACCTACTCCATTTTGGGGCAGGACAACCTTGACAATATTTTATGTTATAAAAGTTTGTACTGATAATAATTAGATAATTTTACGGATAAACTTATAGATATAAGTAACTCGTACGGAGTATATGTTTTATAACTTCATTACATCAATTAGATACGATAGTTCATTCATACCCAAAAAAATTGTTTTCTCACTATTTACACTGTGATTTTCCAACTAAGGAAACTTAATTAAACCCCTTGCCTCTCTTTAATTCTGCCCTACTAATGACATTAAAAAAATGTGATATAATTTTATTTTTAAAAAAAAAACAAGGCAAATTATGACACCAATTTTTTTTTTATTTGTTTGAAAGGAGTTTACAAAGTCCAAGATTTACTTCAATTACATCTAAACATGGATAAATCAAAGACTTTTGAAACTTAGTTACCTTGGAAGGTAATTAGCTGTTGAAAAGACTAATACTTAATTAACAAAGGGATTGAAATGAAAATACATAATTTTTAAAAAGATATCCCTACCATCTCATTCTCCAAAGCCAAGAAAAATACCTTGTGGTCATAACAAATGACATAAAAAGAAAGAATAGTCTTGGGATGTAGAATAGAACTTCCAAATTTGCTTTGATAAAAGCAAAAAGTTGATAAATATATTGATTTTAATTATCTAATAATAAAATTGAGGGGTTTGTAAACTAATCATCAGCAAATGTAGACTAGAGAATATTCATCTTTTCCATAGAGACAAAAATACTATTGGGCTTTGGGTTCCACAAGTTGAGCAAATTTATGCATATCTAAAATAAATTTAAAATACTGTTTCTATGGTCATATAATATTTGGTTTACAGTTGTGACACCGTGCTGTACAGTAATATGTTTTGTTGGAAGAGATTTGATCAAATAATTACTTGTGACCTTCACATGTTTCGTTAAGATAAAAAAGAAATATGTTTCACCATCAAATGATATGTGGTATAATTGATGAGTGCAAAATTCAAAAAATTAAATTTTAATATGAATATTGATCGTGAAATTAAAAGAATAAAATCAAAAAAGTAGGTCCCAAAATCCACTGTACCTACTAATTTTGACATGAATTAAGTAATGTTAATTAGGTGAAGCAAATTCGATCCTGTTCTTCATTATTTGACTTTAACTTTTTAAATAAACATGGAAAGATGAAAGTGATATCAGAGTTAGGTAGGTATTCATGGATTTGGACGAACTAAATAACCTTTTCATACACTCTATATTTTTATTAAAAAATTAAATAATAATTTGTAAATTTCTAATAAAATTGATTGACAGCTCAATGACAAGGAAGGGAAAGGAAATTTAAAAATTAAAATTCTTAATCTTGATTTCGCCTCGGTTGAGTCCGTAGAAATATTTCTTTTCTTTTTCTCTTGCGCATAGAATTTATAAGTTGGGAAAGAAAGATTTGTTCAAAATTCCTTTTTTATTTTGCTATTTGCATGAAAGAAATATAAGATTTTCTTTTTGGATTTCGGTTATTTTCCTTCTTTTTTTTCTTTTTGTCACATAAAAATACCAAACCAACATAAAGAAAATGATTTCTTCAATTTCAAACTCTAATCTAATGGCCACTGATCAAACATCTGGTGTGGCCAGGCGAAGGCAAGATTAAGAATTTGGAGATTTCAAATTTCATTAATAAACGCCAATAATTTTAGTAGGGGTTTATAAATTAACATACATATATATTTAATTAATTTTTAGTACAAATATAAGATCTACAGGTAAGCTACTGCATTCGTCCAAACTCATAAATCTCACCTACCTCCACCTCTGTGAGCTCCGCTTATGTGTGGCTTGCCAACTTCTTTTGTCATCATCCTCTCTCAACACATTGATCCAAACAATAATTCTAATTTAAGTAAGTGGCGTATCTAGAATTTATTATCAGCAATGCCATCTTTCAAAATGAAAAACAATAACAATATTTGTTTTAGATTCTTTAGAATTTCAAAATCATAAATCATAGTGATGTTGATGTTGCAATATATTTGACATTAAAGGTGTGTTTGGTAGGAAGGAAAATGTTAATCTGGAAAACAAGTAAATATTTGACTTATTTTCATGTTTAGCTGGTGAGAAATATCTTTCATTTTTTAATAGAGTAGAACATAATTTTTTAAGTTGGAATTTTTTTATTTAAAAAAATAAACTCTCGTGGGGGTGAAGGGGGTATGGGTTAAAGAATTAAAATTTGAAGTTGAACTTTACTTTTTTAAAAAAATAATAATAATTTTTTTTGGAGGGGCGAGGGGGAACTGGTAGGGGGCAAGTGAGGTGGGTGGGGTGGGTCGAGGGTAGGGGTAAAAAATTAAAATTTTAAAGTTTAAAATATTTTTAAAAATAAACTTACAATTTATTTATTTTCGAGGGGGGAGATGATAGGTGGGTAGGGGTGGGGGAGAGATAGAGGATAGGGGTGAAAAAATGAATTTTTGAAGTTGAAAATATTTTTAGAAAACAAACTTGAATTGTTTTTTTAGGATTGGGGGGGGGGGGGGGGGTAGGGGGGTCGAGAAAAGGGGGGAATGATGTTTTGAAATTAAAACTTAAATTTTTTTAGGAGTAGGGGTGGGGGTAGGGGGGCTAGTAGGAGTGGGGTGGTAGGGAGAAGGTTGAAAGAGAGTTTTGGAAAATATTTTCCTTAAGTTTTGAAGGAAAGTCATTTTTCTTAAATTTGAGGAAAATGAGTTGATTTGGAAAATATTTTTCAAAAATTTGATCCAACCAAACATGAAAAATTGAAAACATTTTAGAAAATTAAAAATCATTTTCTGGAAAATGTCCTCATACCAAACAAACCCTAAAGTCATAATGTAGCACTGCGAAATCTCATGAACTTTAATTTATATTATTCTTGTTAAATGGCTTAGTATCACAACTAGATGCTTCTTTTGGCTTCAAAGGACACTTTCCACGGAGTACATATTTACACTCTTTCAATAATTAATATAATGTCAAGATTTCTCCTTTATGTGAACTTATTTATGACTTTTAAGTTTTAATTGATCAAAAATAAATCTAAAGGAAGGTAAAAGAAAACATATTCAACTTAAGATTGAAAAAAGTTATAATGAATCATCAATAAAAATAATTGATATCATACATCGACCACCCTTTAAAATTATTCGCATAATTCATTTAAATATTTTTTCTTAATTTTATATGTATTGAATACCTATATTGTAAGAATTTGTATCTATTAAATATGTTTTCTTGAGTGTTAAAGAGCATTATTTAGGGGAAACTTTTTTTTCTCTTCTTCTTCTTTGTTTCAATCCGTTCCCACCACCATTTGACCATTACAATCTTTTCTTATGTTTTAATGTGTAAATACATAGATAGTTTTTATTGATCATATCATATTATATGTTTTAGAATTTCTAATATGATTTTTAAAGATCGGGGATAAGATTCTATTTTAACCATGCAGAATCACATTATTGATATTGTGCAAGATATGATATAATATTGTGCTAGAATCTAGCTTGTATTATGGATCTTTCTATATAAATAGTCTATAATTTATCAATTCTAAAGCACAAAAATATTTGATTTCTATCATCGGATCTTTCTAATAGAGTCACATTTCTCACGATATTTTTCTATCAATTTTGATGAAAAATTATTCGATATAAAAGTGTCATTTTTGAATCTTTAATCAAGAAAAAACCTTTTTGGAATCTGGAATGGATCAACAACTACGTCAAATGAAAACAATTAAAAAAAATTGACACACTAACAATGCTTGTATCATTTCGTGGATTCTCATTTCTATGCATATAAATGTTGCACTCAGTCTTTTGTCTATTTAAATTGTCGGCAGAGATGTGGAAGTATCTAAAAAAAAGTAAATTCTTATTGTAATTATGCTCGTAGTTTGAGTAAGAACATACTCTTTCGGAATACAAGCAAGGAGATAAAGACATTTTTATTTGTTATTTGAGACTTATGAGAAACTTCTCAGAACAAAATACCAAAGCGACCTTTCTTTTAGAGATTTTAAAAAAGTTATGTTGGAGAGGAAGGACACTCAGGTAGTCCAATTTCTCATGAAGTTGAAACCTAACTTTGAGCCTATTAGAGGTAGTATTTTTAAGAAACTCTTCCAAATATCAATGTTGTTTTGGAGAACACATTCGTACAGAGACGTGCATCAGTACTCTGCATTCGTAGATTTGTTCTACATAATTGACGTCGATATGTATACATCAAAAGGTACCCATAAACCCTACAAACAGAGTTTACTTTAAGAATCTTAACCACAATATTTTGAGTGCAAAGAGTATGGTCATATTGCATTACATTGGAAGAAAACAAACACATGCAATTATTGTAATAAGTCTGGATATATAATTTTGGAGTACAATTGATGCACAAACAAGTATCAAATCAAGCACAAAGCTTATCATGAAGTTTATGTGAGTCAAGTAGTGATCACACCACTATCTTCATTATATTCAAAAATACTTCAAAAGATAAATACAAGATTCACTTGCAGCTTCTCCCTCGGGGCTATTTTAAGTTCTTTCATTGTTCCCTATACCTCTAAGAATTTAAATAGGAATTCATAAAATTGACATAGAAATACGGTTGTTCCTAACCATGTGATAGGAGATGTCCATAATTTACACTCTTTATCAACTCCGCTAGAAAGCCTAAGATTGGAAAATCATATTGCTCCACTTATGTTCTTCTTATCCCAAACTCACTGTTAATTTTATTTTAGTTGGACAACTGATGAAATAAAATTGCCTTGTTATTTTTCTTACATTCTTGTTGTCACTACAAAAAAATTGTGTTTAGCGAAGCCAATAATCCATCACTATATGAAGAAATTCGTCACTAATCAGGATTAGCGATGAATTAGCTACGAAATACTGACTGTTGCTATTATACTCGTTAGTAAGCTCATAGTGCCGAAAAATGAGTTCTGTCACAAATTTAGCGATTTCTTAGTGATGAACTACGTCCGTCACGATATTGTAGTGACAGAAAGATTTGTCATTATATTTATATAATTTTGTTGCTAATTTCATAATTCTATGATGAAAATTGATGTTTCGTCTCAATTTTAGCGACGTTATAGTGATGAAATATTTTCGTCGCCACATGTTAGCGATGGAAAGATTAGTCATTATATTTTTATAGTTTTGTTGCTAATTTCCTAATTCATTTCGTTATTTTGCAACAAAATTTTCATCGCAATATATTTTCTAACAACATATTAGGACTTTAATAAATCGTCGTTGATCTTTCACCAACATTCTTTTTACAGCATTGACCAAATAGTCGTTAAATTTGTTGCTAAAATTGTTCTTACGCACTGCTGAAAAATATTAAATTAAAATTACTAAATACTTCAATATTAACAAACATTCATATAATATAATACCCATAGACGATTCATAATATATAAATAGAAAATTCCAAAACAACATATTTTTGGTTAATATATACAAAGAAAACTATCAAGTACTCTTAAATAAACCCATGTTCATCAAAATATTACTACGCGCAATTTCTAGTTTTCAAGAAGTATGATATTATAAAAAATTGAAGTTGTGGACGTATTAACTTGAAATAGAGGTATCAACCTCGTCCATATTACTAGCAGGAGGCATGGGCGCCGCAGACATTGAATTTCCGAATGGAGTAATCGATGCTTTCACCTGCTGAACAATAATAGAAACAAGATGACTAGTTAGTGCAGACGTCATTTTCTTTAAAAACTCATCCATATTTGTTGTTGATGTTGATTGAGAAAATGAATGAGGTAATAATGATGACCCACAAAGTTTCTGCCCATAGTAATTTTTTGCTTCAGATCCAAGACCGTATATTCTTCTTTTCTATTCTCCTCCCGCAGCTTGGTAATATGCTTCATCTCAATATCAGTTTCAGACAATGTTTTTTCCTTTAATATTTATTCATATTTTTCCTATAATAAGTAGAGAAAATGACAAAGCAATAATGATATCGAACAAACCAAATTTTGAAGGAAAATGCAGAAAATAGACAAAGTCATGCTCAGTACAGTGTAGAGAGTGGCAGAGACACTAAGAATAAAGATGTCCCTTTCAGTTAAATATGGTACTATTCCATATGATTCTTTAAAATATATCATCTACTCATTACAAAGATAAAGTAGTATATGTGAGTGCAGGATAAGGCATCCCTTTGAAACTGAGCAAACTGATAGAAATGAAAAAACATCACAAGTTGACTAGAATGGAATTCATAGATGTGTGCACCATTTGTCTAGAATTTTGCATACCTTCTAAGAGAACATATCAATAGCTTTATCTAGTGTAGCAGTTGTTGTGTCAGTGGTAATAAACAGTAGGTAGCCAAGTAATTGCTTACAGCATCCACACCAAGAGAAGATCATGTCAAGAGAGTTATCTCTTATTACAGTATCACACAGACTATGACAACTAACTATCAGGGAAATCCCCCTCCCCATCACCCCACCCCAACACTCGCTAAGTTCATCAGTGAGTGACTTTTGGACGCTAGAGTCACAGTAAAACAACAGTACTATCACACCCAAAAAAAAAGTAAAAAATTGCACCAGAAAAGCCTTAAAACAATAGAAGTAGTTTCTCTCTAAAACGATACTAGAATCATATCGAAAAGTCTCAAAACATCATTAGAATTATACCAAACAGCGACAACAAATACACTTTAGAACAGTAAAAAAAAGCACCATAAACAGTAGTAGGAAAGAACCGAAACACCTCCAAGTTTTAGACTTACATGGATACCTCGAGAACGCTCACCAACAAATGTTTTTCCATCATGTCCATGTGTATAAACATGCAGATGTAACTCACTTGGCGTGGGATCTCGGCCTTTTTCAATAGCCTATACAAAAGAAATCACGTAATATATATATATATATATATATATATATATATATATATATATATCATATAAGAGAAGATGTTAATTATAGAGTTTTTAGAATATATATATATACTCACAAGTTTCTTGCAATGTTCTTCGATAGAAATAGAGCCACCAGTGTAAGTCCCAACAGCAGTTTCACGACGGTTCTAATAGACTCTGCACTTCCCCAAAGCTCCATCCATCTTTCCCACACATCTTGTGGTACGTAACCTGGCCTAACTCCTCCTTTTTTTTAATTTTAGAAATGAAATTTATATAATTCAATGCTGCCTTAACCATCCATTGTGTTTTGAGTTCGTTTTCACTAATGGAAACATCCCAGCAGAACTTTTTCTGAAACAAGTTTTGATAGTAGTACATTAATATCCTATCTATATATGTGAATACACTTGCTAAAATCACTTACAATGAAAACTTATACCTTAAATTCTCCAAAATAACCATTTCTTACATCATTTGAAACACCTTTCCAATTGATTCCATTGGGATCAACCTCACTTTTGAAATATTGGATATGAAACTACAGCATATTTGAGAAGGTTCCAGTCTGTATAAATTAAAAGAAGTTATTAGGAGGGGTATTATAAATCAGAATTCAAAGACAACAAGCGTCATCAACACAACAAGTAGGAATAAAATTAAAAGAATGGACTAACCCCGTAGAAGTTAGAAAGACATGGGTCCTTGGATGGCTACTGTTGGATTCTCCTTCAACAACTATATCTGTATGACTTGTTGGAACATTGATACGGGTAGAAATACCTTGACCTATTAGGTTACTGTCATTTGGTGTAGTTCGAGGTGTCTCGGAGATTGTTGGGCTAGTACTTTGAGTTGACGTTTCAATATTGGTCGGAGTACCACCTTGTTGAGGAGAAACTGTAGTGGACTTGGGAATAGTTGACATGTTTACACAAATAGCAAAATTATTCTTACCTGAGGGTTTTCCACGACCTCTGCCTCCAGCCATATCTATAAACAAAAAAAATATTGTTGTAATATAATGAGATTATATGGAATAATAATGTTGAAATATGAAAATTGTCTCTGTAATTAAGAGCTTGTTGATCAAGTATAAAAATTAGTTCTTGGATATACAAAGTAACAAGAGTAACTATCTAAACATAAGTAACAAAAGTGAAGGGTTCATGAACTTATATCAGAAGCTTTACACTAATGAATTTCTGATAAGGCTCCAAAACATTGTTATGGGTAGAAAGACCCTAACATGTTCAGTTACTCTCATTTGGTGTAGTTGGAGGTGTCTTATAGATGACTGGGCTAATACTCTGAGTTGACGTTACAATATTGGTCGGGGTACCACCTTTTCAAGGAGAAAATCTAGTGGGCTTGCGAATAGTTGGCATGCTTACACGAACATCAGGATTACTCCTACCTAAGGATTTTCCACGAACTCTGCTTCCATCCATACCTATAAACAAAAAAAAACTTTTGTAAGATAATCTAGAACAAAGATAAAATATGAAAACTACCTCTGTTAGAGCTTGTTGATATGAAATCTATCATGTGCTTTTGATAAGAATCCAGAAACTGATAGTTACACAATCACTGTCAAGTAATGTCATCCAATTCCAAGAAATGATCAAAAATTTACATTAAAATAAGTCTCCCAAAGATTTAATTAAAAATTGTAATAAGAAATTAAGCACACTTAATTCAAAGACAAGAGCTATTTCTTTTTAAATCCTAAACTGAAAAGCAGAAACTACAGCAGATTATCCTTGATTGAAAATCAGAAACAAACAAAATATAGTGAAAATACAATAGCAAATGATCAAGCACTAGTCACTGTCTTCTTCAAACTTTTCCTCTTCCTCTTCCTCGTCCTCTTCCTCTTCCTCTTCCTCTTCCTCATTCTCCTCCTCATCCTCATCCTCATCAGTTTCATACTCTTCTTCTGTGGATACTATGTGGATTTCACGATTCTCTTGCAAAAGTCCATCATCAATGGGTTCATCCATTTTAATTAAATCTCCATTTGGATCATTTAAGAGTAGAAGCTCATCAATGGAAACTGTCATATCTATATCATGGACTTCAAGTTCTTCAACTTGAAATGGAACATTTACTTCTGAAACTATTGCCACTTCCTCATTAGGCAATTCAATTAAATTTTGAGGTTTGACCTTCAGCAAAGCTACCCAATCATCATTTTCCTTTTTCTTTTTAGGATAAGGTACATAACACACTTGTGTTGCTTGCATTGCAAGAATAAAAGGTTCATATTTTTTATATCGACGACAATGGTTAATATCAACCAATTTGAAATTAACTGTGCCTTTTAACACCAACATCCATAGTTGGGTCAAACCATTCACATTTGAATAATACAGTTTGCTTTAAAGGTGATTCACGGTATTCCACTTGTATAATCTCTTTTATCCGTCCATAGTAATCACCAATATTTAAATCTGAGATACAAATTCCACTATTCATTATTGATCTTGTGCATTTTATCCATTCACAAAATACACAGAATAACATGTAGCTATTAATGGTCCACGAGCAAGACTACACAATAATTCATTCTCAATGGGATTGCATTGGACCTATATTTAAAAAAAATGTAAGACTTAGTAAATTTTAAAACCAAATTTAAGTATGTTACTGTATAAAAGATAATTTCACAATACTCACAAATTCTTTGAACCATATACAGAAATTTTCTTCAATACTCTCATCTATTTGGCCCTGAGATAGATTCGGAAATTCTTCTTGCAAACGTTGCTTGAACATACTTCATTAAACAAAATAAATTCAATAGAAAAGTAGTGATTTAAGGATATTTTTATATAATTAAAAAAATAAAATTAACTTTTGTTACCTCACAAACGACTCAACCTCCTCACAATTTAGTAAGATATAAGTTTGGGCAGCCTTTTTTTTTTTTAGGGATAAATCCCTTTTTTTTTTTGCTTCTCCCCATAGTCGGCCTGGATGGGAGAATATTGATAAATTTACTTCAATATCTTCTTTATACCCACCATCATCATTACGGTCCACGTTATGAGTCCGTGTCATGACATGAGGTTCAAAATAATCAGAAAACAGTTGTGTTGACTCTGTCGTCAAGTACGCTTCACAAATGGAACCCTCAACACTAGCTTATTTCCAATAATCCTTTTAAGAGTTCCTAGATACCTGAATATATAACATGTATGGACCATTACATAGTAACTAATATTATATAAATTTTTACATTTACCTTTCAAAAGGGTACATCCATCGATATTATACAGGTCCAGCTATCCTTGCTTCATATGAAAGGTGTATAGAAAGATGTTCCATTGAGTCAAAGAATCCGGGAGGAAATATACATTCTAACTTGCACAAGATTTGTGGGATATCTCTCTCTAATCTCTCCATGTCATCAACTCGTAGAGTTGTAGAAGTAAGATCTTTGAAAAGTAAGCTCAATTCTGTAAGTGCTTGCCAACACATTACTCGGAAGTAGTTCGCGATAGATAATAGGCAATAGTTGTTGCATGAAAACGTGACAATCATGACTTTTCATGCCATATATCCTTTTCGTATTTTTGTCTAGACATCTACCCAAATTGGAAACTTACCCATCTGGAAACTTTAAGCCTTTCACCCAATTGAAAAAGATTGCTCTTGCTTCCTTGTCTATCGTATATATAGCTTTGGGATATTTTCCATTACTATCCTTTGTCTATTGCAAAACTTTACTGTATCTTGACGTGATTGTGGATTGTCTTTGATTTTTTTTATCAAAACTAAGAACGGTGTTAAACACATTATCAAAGACATTTTTTTCAATATGCATCACATCAAGATTATGTCAAATCAAGTTAGAACTCCAATAAGGCAAATCCCAAAAGATGCTTTTCTTTTTCCATCCGCAAGACTTACATACTTTTCGATTGACTTGTTTTGCATCTAACTCTGTTACTAATCTTATGTCCAAATCACAAATAGGGCGCAGGTGATCTTTGGACAGTCTTGTTTTTAAGAAAGTTCTTACGATCTCTCCTTAATGGGTGATGTTGGTCAAGAAACATCCGATGACAATCAAACCAAGACGTTTTCCTACCATGGGTCAATCTAAAAGATTTTGTTTCCTCCATACAATAGGGATATGCAAACTTACTTGCAGTACTCCATCCTGATAACATAGAATATGCTGGAAAGTCACTGATTGTCCACATCAAAGTTTCCCTTAGTTGAAAGTTTTGCTTTTTTGAGATGTCAAATGCTTGCACACCGGTCTCCCATAACAAAGTAAAATTCCTTTATTAGAGGCTGTAAATAAACATCAATTTTTGTTTGGATTTTTTTAGCCCTGGAACAATCACTGTTAAGAACATATAGGCCTCTTTCATACACATTTCTGGAGGTAAATTATAAGGTGTGACAATAACTGGCCATGAAGGGTATCTACTCCCAGATTAACTAAATGGTTGGAAACTATCAGTACATAATCCCAACCTTACATTTCTTGGTTCATTAGAAAAAAAAAGGATGAGTGTCATTTAAGTGCTTTGAAGCCACAGAGTCTGATGAATGACACATTACACCATCCTCTTTTGTATGATCATGATGTTATCTCATGTCGACAGTTGTAGCATGAGATGCATACAATCTTTGGAATCTAGGAATCAAAAGAAAATAATACATTTTCTTGTAAGGGATCAATTTACTCTTACGAGAGGCAACGCGATGCTTGTATCTATCATGTCCACAAAATGTACAAGATGTAAGGTGTTCATCATCACCCCAATATAACATACACCCTGATTCACAGCAATCAATCTTTTCAACTGGAAAACCCAAGCTACGCACTAGCTTCTTGGTCTAATAATAGCTATCAAGCACTATGTTATCTTTAGGTAAAGCGTCTTTCAGCAATTACATCATTTGGTTATAACCTCTCTGTGACATGTTGTTTTCCATTTTAATATTTAATATTTGAGAGACAACAACAAGTTGAGAGAGGGAAGAATCGGGATATAATTTTGTATCAACTGCTTGTAGCAAATCATATAATTTTTGAGACTCGGGATTAGGATCTTCCTCCATTGAAGGTTCACAAGGATGAGACGACTAATCTTTAGTATTTCAAAAGATTGCCAACTTGAACCTTGGGGAAAGTTAAGACCAGCTGAATCTAAAATCATTTGATGGTATGGATTATCATATTCTAATTCAGGTGTAGCACCACCATTCAAATTTTGATCACTAGAAATCTCACCAATCATATTTTTTTCTCCTTGATGTTTCCAAATAAAATAGTTATCAACAAATTCAGATTTATAAAGGTGATGCTTGATCGTTTCAACATCCGTGAACCTAAAGTTGTGACGTTTCTTACATGGACATCTAACTATATTGCCGCTCATGTGATTCTGTTGCAAACATGCAAATTGGATAAATTTATCCACTCCAATTACAAAACTAGAATTTATAGCCCCTCGATCATCCAACCTATCATATATCCAACCACGCGCTAGATTATTCATGTTCCTAATAAAGTTTAAATTTACAAGAATAAAAAATCAATAACAAGAAAACTAGTGGAACAGAAGGTACTCTCATTCACATTCATTAAATAAGAACAAAACATACATTTAGGTAAAAAAAATTTCTACAGTTCTTCACTAGGCAGACTTAGTCCCACAAAATTGATGACAAACAAAAGGTATTGAAGCATTACAGTTGAAAAGAAAGCATCATTAATAGTAGCAAAACTGAATGTAAAACATATGCTTACAGACAATGAAAATGAAGAACAGAGATTTTATGACATAGCGAAGAGTAGTCACCAAAAATAGATTCAACAAAAAGGAATAAATAAGCGTCAATACTAAATATTAAATGATAAAATCCAACTTTCACATTAATATGAATCAACAAAATCCATTAAAAACTCTTGCATAGCAAATTAAAGTCATAAGTTCTCATCTACAAACAACAGTGATACAAAAACAGACTAGCGAGACATATCATGAATAGAAGAAGACAAGGAGAAGATTACGGAGGAAACGTTACCTTTCTCCAGGCAGTGACTAGAAATTGAAAATCTTGGAGACTTCTCATCAGTGTTATTTTGATATATCAAGAATTTCGTCAAGCAAAGTAGAAGCAAGCAAGGTTAGAGTAAAAAAAATCTAAAAAATTTTCAAAATCAGAAATTAGAGCAAAGTAGAAGCAAACAACATTAACGAAAGAAAGTAAAATATTAAAAACAATAGTTAACTCAATCTTTTCAACACTAAAAGAAAAGTCACAAGGAAAACACATACATTTCATCGAGATCGTGATAAAAGTTTATAGATAACACATAAAACCTTTAGAAAAAACGTACCAAACAACTAGTGTTGAAGCTTCTACTAACAATTTCATAAGAAGAGACTAAGAACAATAGAGAATCTCTTCTTTTGCTAATGAATGTAGAAGCTAATTTAAGTCATTTAAACACCTCCTTCTCATCTCATATCTCACTGTGGATGCTAAAGTAGATATAGCACACACTCTTATCTTAAAACATCATTGAGATATGTACTCATTATTATAATCTAATTTCTAAATCATGTCAATACCTATTTATCTTTTTTGGATTCTCTTTTTCTATCAACTTTTAGCAAGATATATCTATAAGATTTGCTAAGCTACCTGCAATGCTTAAAGAGAACATACAATAAGTAAATACAAGTATTTTATAATGTGTACATCAATAGCAAATATTATTTTATTTTTGAAACACTGCTTACAAGTTTTAAAAGGTGAAGCAGAAGAAGAACTTCCATCAGAAGTATTTTTTACCGGCGATTTTTCATTGTTTTACAGTGAGTTCAGTAGACAATGTGGTTTATCGATATGCCTAACATCACCTACCCAAGAAAATTTCCAAAGGACTAATGTTCTTCCCTGATAACCCCATCCCGTTTTCCCAAGTATTTTTCACCAAATAGAAGTCAAAATCCTCCTCTTCACCGCACTAGAATTTCATCGAATATATGAAAAAGAGAAATTCCCAAAGGTAGAAGCTCACCTTTCACCTGAGAATGAAAGAAACAGGAGCAATTTCACTGTGAACCTGAGACGGGAACAATTTCACCTGAGACGGGAACAATCGAAAGGAGAGAGAGATGAGAGCAATCGAAAGGATAAAGAGACAGGTGAAATCGAATTCTTACCTCAAGGAGACCTGAGAAAAAAAGAAGCAGGAGATCGGAGAATTCTTAACTCAGCTGTTGCGAAGCTCTTGGAACATTTCGCGGAGAGATAAAACCCTATTTTTTAGGGATTGTAATTTTTGTTTCCTTTTTGTGCTTTCAACGACTGATGACTTTGGTAAAAATTATTGCAACAAACTTAGCGACGGATTCTAATATCCGTCACTAGAAATAAATATAATTATTTACATTAATTTTTAGAGACGAAAAATTTCCGTCAATATGTAATTTAAATTCCATAAAAATATATTTTATATTCTAGCAACGCTTTTCTGTCACTAATTTCGTCACAATATATTATTAAATTTATAACACTTACTTTGTTGCAAAATCTGTAGCAAAATTTAAGGCGCCAATCCGTTTCTATATTTTAACTCAAAAAATATTTGTAATTTTGCAACAAAATGACTACTTCGTTGCTAATCCGTAGTTATATAGCGATGAAATTGATTACGTCGCATATATCTGTCGCTAAACACTATTTTTTTATAGTGTGTGTTGTTCAGAATCTGAAGAAAAGGAAGGTGATCGACAAAGATCATAAAGTTGGAAGAATGAGTGATTCATGAGATATTTTTGTTCTTGATTTATGTGGTTTTTTCTTCATTTCTGAGATTATGTACGATTTGTGGGATTTCATTTTAAAGTTGTCTTATATATCATTAATTGAATTGAGAGTCATATTTATAAAAATATTTAATAGGTACGTGAGATATAAAAAATCGTGATCTGATTCTACTCAAACTATAACTACATTATATGATTCACAACCATTAGCTATATACCTTATTATGTTTTAAGTCTTTACTATTTTTGAAAATTATTCATGTTTAAGTAAATAGATACTTTTACACAGATGAAAACAGAGTAAAGAAAATCTAATTAGGTGTCATAAATATAAAGAGAAAATGGTCACCCGCAATCTATATTTGTATTTTCAACTATATACTTTACTTTGTGGAATTTCTATCACCCACCTGAACTGTTTAAAATTGAAATAATTACACCTTTAAAAAAATCACAATCACATTTATGTTGATCTATGAACTTCATGCGATGTGAATGTTTGATTAATTTATTATTTTTCACTTATTTAATAATTCCTCTTCACTTTCTCCTATAGTCTCCCAACTTTATCAAATCCCTACAGTAACTTTTTTTCCTGAATTCCTATAGAATTGTGAGGAACAAAGATCGATAGTGATAACGTAGCTCGTCAAGCGATATTCTTGCTTTGCTTGTCGAGAAACTTGGAAAAAAAACTAAAACGATTTGTGATATCACAGCTTAGTCGAGGTTTTGCTTGCTTTGTCCGAACTCGCTGGTTGAAGCGTGCAGCCATAAGATTTTTTTGTTGTTGTTGTTGTAGTCAATCTCGTTGTGAGAACAAAGGTAGGTATTTTTGATGGTTGTCTCTTAACGAGAGAGAGAGATGAAAGAAGAAAGCAGGATAGAGAAAGGGTTTTTGTTGGTTGTGTGGGTTTCACCAGAGGCGACGACAATGGTGGTTGATGGTGTAGCATTTTTCTGGCCATTCGAGCAGAGAAGAGAGAGTGAGCTGAAAAACAAACTAGGAAAAGTGAGTGAAGGAAAGTGGGAGTACGGATGAAGGTAGTAGTCATGCCATTAATAGAGGTCAATTGTGACGAGTACTTTCCTTTCGTAGATGATTAAAATTTAAGGTTGATAATTAAAGAATTTATGAATAAAGAAAAGTAAAAAGTATTTCATGTGGGAGCTCAATTGAATTAATTTAAACCCGATTTAATTTTTTTTTAAATATGATTCAAATCCTTTTTTGGGTGATATAACTACACATGATTTTACCTTCACATGATTTGATGCATTTTAAAAAGTTTTTAACATGAGAGTTTAAAGGTGGTGTGAAATCAAAAATGGTGAATTTAAAGAAGATGGGATGACTATAACAACTTGAAAATGGTGAATGGTGGAGGAATTAAGTCTTTGTTGCTATGGAGAAAAACGATAATAAAATTTGATCTTTAAAAAATAAAGTTTTAAAATTTATTTTTTGTATTCACTCTCTCAAAGAGAGTGAAATGCTGTAAATTTGTCACCTAAGCAACCAGGAAAATAATAATTTTAATTTTAAACATTTCGACGGGTGATAGGACTCATGTGAAGTTAAAGTGTGTAGTCAAAAGTTCGAATAATGTAACCATTTTCTCTAAATTTAAAGGGATAAGACTTAAGTACCCCTAGACTATGACCAAAATCCCAGAGATACATCTAAACTTAACTAAGCTCCTATTACCCTCCCCCCCCCCCCCCCCCAACACCCACCTCCCGAACTCATTTTTTCATTTTTTTTGCACTTTTTGTGCTTACGCGGCACCTTCAACTATCCAAGTTTTTTGTGTTTCTATACACTCACCCGCCACGTGTGTAATAATATTCATTGTTTTTTTATTTTTAAATTAAAAATTAAATTTTTTAAAAAATTGTAAAAATAATTTTTCTAAAAAATAAATAAATAATTTTGTAATTTTTAGTAAAGAAAATTCTTATTTTCTTTATTTTGTATTTAAATAAAATAAATATTCATTTTTTACCTTGTTTTGAAACTTTTTTTATACCTACATTCATTGTTTTTCTCTTTTATTTTTCTATAGATTTTATTTTCTTTGTCTTTCATATATTCGATTTCAAATTTAATTCAAAAATGTCTTAGTACTTAAAATAAGTTGATTTTAATCAGATATCAAAATAAGTGAAGAAAATTTCATAAAAAAATCAAAACTTTTAATTGAAAGGACATATTTAAATTAGTTTTTAAAAAGAAATACACACAATTTTTTAAATTAATTAAAAGTAAAAGACAATTAATTAATTTAAGAAGTTTAAAGTGAAAAGAAATTTAAATGAATATTTTGCAGAGAACAAAAAAGTTTTAATATCAATATACATGTTTACAAACTAATAATAAAGATACCAATCAAAAAATGACATATATTCAATTATTGCGTTCATCACTTGCCTTAAAAAGGGTGTTCACATTTTCTTTGTCATATCAATATTTATGATGTATTTACTTCATTTTAAATTAGTTTAGGAGAGTAAATAACACTCTAATTGAGTTTAAATGTATTTTTAAAATTTCGATTATGATCTAAGGAATTGTGTCTTATCCCAAATATAAAACTTGAATCATAACTTATAAAATTTTACTTTACTTATCTATCTATCTATCTATCTATCTATCTATCTATCTATATATATATATATATATATATATATATATATATATATATATATATATATATATATATATATATATATATATTCCTTTGAGCTTGATTGCTCATCTTTTGTTTTTGATTTATCATGATAGTAAAATCTCTATTATTGACATGGATATTTCAAAAGATTACTTACTCTTGAAAAATTATCTACTAAAATGATTAAATTTTATTTTATCAATAAAATCATTCAATTTAAATCGTTATATCAATAAAATTACTCAACTAAATTTATAATTAAAAATAATTAGTATAGCAAAATAAATTATGTTTATGCATATAAATATGAGCTCTACAAATAAACAAAAAATTTAGAAATCATTAAGAAATTTTGATCGATAAACTTATAATAAGTGAAATAATTATTATAAATGTAAAATTAAAATATATCATGGTGGACATTATTTCTAACAATAAGTACTGTGATTATCATAATTGGCGAACCATTTTTTTAATAAGACATCAAATTTTTTATAAGCTCATGGCTATAACAATTTAGCTAGCGTCTCATCATAAATTTTCAAATATTTTTGATAAATATTATTTGAGTGAAAATTTAGGTGAAATTTTCATTATGTGTTTGGTCATAGTACTTGGGAAATATATTTCACCTTTTTAGAAAAATATGATTTTTACCCATAAGTTTTAAAAATTATCACAAAACTAACTATAAGTTTGTATTACAAGTCAATTGGATATTCATTGCAACAATAACAAATAGTGTCCATGACACGAGCAACTTGATAGTTTGGAGTGAGTGCAGCAAGTATCATTCCATATATCGTGAAGTAGACAAAGCACGTGATTATGTTACCTTGAGCCAATATTTCATCATTTTCATCAATAACCATAGCATCATTTAATATTCACTCAACACTTTGGTGTTCACATAAAAAAATATGTAATACAACTACTATAATGAATGTTATTGTAAAAGATAAAAGTTTGGGGTAAAATTTCAATTTTTAAAAAATTCTAAATAATGAGATTTGACTCAAATACTAAAAAAAACTAGTATTTAAGAATTTGAGATATTTACCAAAAATATTTGTCAACTAATGATAAATTATATGGACAAAATTTATTTGTCAATTTTTTTCCAAATATCATTTGGGAAATCTTAGTAATTTACGGTTATTAAGCCAATGAATGTATCATCTTTTTATATGACAAAATCATATTTCCTATAATTATTTGTGGTGACAATTTTTTTGGGGGGTCTTTTTTCTTTCTTTCTTTTTTTTTTGGGAGGAAAACATCCATCATTATACACTTCAAATTTTAAATATATTGTAATATCAGATATAATTTTCCTGGTTAATTTTGTCCCTAAATTTTTATTGATTAGTTTTCTTTAAATTTATATTTTTTGGAATTTATATCACGTGAGATAAGAAAAACAAATTATTTTGTTCTGTTAATTTTTTTAATAATAAAACTTTTGAGTGATTTATTGATACAAATTAAAATTTAATAACTTTATTAGATAAACTTTTAAAAATGAATGATCTTTTTGAAATATTAATTCCTAGTATTGTAAAAAAATACTATAAAAACGGTGAAGGTGAAGAGAATGTTAAATATTGTCACGATCGGGGAGCACCCCCTAGACGTAACCAGCGTCATCATCCTCGGAGACGACTAAGACTAGTCTCTTAGCATTCGTCATACCATTTCATAAGTTAAAATGCGGAAAATTTAAAAAATTTATATATTGAGATTTACATAGACCTTTCACTTACTAAACCTATATACATATGTAGTTTAGTTAGACTCTTCGCATAGGAAGCTTACATAGGCTTTTCATTTATACCATATGCATAACATAAAAGAATTTAGTCTAATAAAATGAGTAGAACATTCAGCAAAGCCCTCAATACAAATTCAAATTGCTACATAGGCTTACAACAAATCTTCAACAATAGGTGAGAAATGAATGTCTTTAGACTATAACAATACTACTCTAGAAATGAATGTCTTTAGACCATAGCAATACTACTAAGGTAGAGTACGTGACACCATCCTCGAAACTAGAGGGCTTACCAAGACTTGGGGAAAAGTCCATGTCTTCTTTCAATCGACCTTGATACCTCAATGGCCCGAACCTACATTGTTTGGAAAAAAGGGAAAGAATATGGGTTAGTAAATCCACTTGTACTAAGCATGGAAATATATGCACATACTGTCACGACCCAAATTCACAAGTCATGATGACACGTATGTTTCCAACCAATAGGTAAGCCAATCCAACACATTTTACCAATTTTAACTAAATAGTGAGAAAAAGCTCTTTATAAGTACGAATTGCGCAAAGCTAAAAGTACCACCCAAGATTTGGTGTCATAAGTACAAGAGCTTCTAAAATATGATGCAAATCTGAAACTGAAACAACAAATCCAAACATAAGGGATATCCTGTCTGAATACTAATATAACAAAAGAAGTAAAAGATAGAGGGAGGTGTGGTATTGGGTTTTAGTTGTCCTGATTTCTTACCATAAATAGGTTTTCCTTTTAGGAAAAGGTTTTGGATTGACTAATCTTTTTTCTAGTAGGAAAATGTTTAGGAATCTATAAATAGATGAATGTTCCTTCTAACTTAATCAGCATTCATAATGTAGTCTTTAGGGCTTTGAGAGTTTTGGTTCGGGGGAGAATTTGTGGGTCACAAGTTTGATACGTTATCGCTTGTGTGACCTCCCATGTATTCCGAGTGAATTGGTTGAGGTTGTTTCTCTCTGTATTTTGTACTCTCATATTTATAGTAGATTGCTCATCTCCTTTGTGGATGTTGGTCGATTGACCAAACCACGTTAAATTTTCGTGTCTTTTCGTATATTTCTCATTGTCTTCTTACTCGTGATTTTTTGAGGTTTGCTTTGCTAGCTTCTGCGTTTACACCTGCTTATTTCTAGTCCTAACAGGTGGTATCAGAGCCATATTCAATTATGGAGTAGGTTCAGTAAGATGATTAGAAAGAGGTGTTCATCTTGGCAGGTGTAGTTCTAGTCGTAACCTTTTTAACAGTAATGAAGATTTTGTTGGAGAAATTGTTTCAGAGAGGTTCTCTATGTTGAGACATAAGTTTTGCAAAGGAGATTATGGAGAGGAGAAGCAAGTTGTTGAAGATTAAGTGAAGAAGGTGGACAAATTTATTTTGTTAGAAATTTAGGCCAAAGGGGAGATTTTTTGGGTATCATTTGCCTTGATTTCTTACCATAAATAGATTTTGCTTTCAGGAAAAGTTTTGGATTGACTAATCTTTTTTCTAGTAGGAAAATATTTAGGACTCTATAAATAGATGAATGTTCCTTCTAACTTAATCAGCATTCACAATGTAGTCTTAATGACTTTGAGAGTTTTGGTTAGGAGGAGAATTTATGGGTCACAAGCTTGATATGTTATCACTTGTGTGAACCTCCCATGCATTTTGAGTGAATTGATTGAGGTTGTTTCTCTCTGTATTTTGTACCCTCATATTTATAGTGGATTGTTCATCTCCCATGTGGATGTAGGTCGATTCACCGAACCAAGTTAAATTGTGTCTTTTGATATATTTCTCGTTTGTCTTTTTACTCGTGATCTTTCGAGGTTTTCCTTTCTATCTTCCGCTTTTACACCTGCTTATTTTTTGTCCTAACATGTGGGCCACCGAACAACTAAGCAGCTCACCATAACTCCAAGACACTCCAAGATCGTACTCAAATCGTTCCACGAGTTGTTCTCGTACTCGAAATCGAATATGTACCACATAGAGTGAAACAAGTGTAGTATGACTACAAAACCACGTGTACCCAGTATATCTCATTGACCAATAAAGAAGAAGTAGTGACAGAATTTTATATAAGAAAAATCAATTCTTTAATTATACAAATCTATATTACATGTTACCAGTTAAGTTTCATCAAATAGAGGTAATCAAATATCAAGTATTTTCCAACCACCAATAGAAACAAATAATCAAACAAGAATGAAAGATGCCACAAGATGCAATGCAATATGACACCATGAAATGATATGCTTCAGAATACCCAGTACTCTGTCAATCGTATATACGTGATACTCTTCGGAAAAACATCGATAGTTCATTACCCGGGGGGACTTGCGAGGTCCATATACCAACACGGACGAACTCCACATGTCTGTACAAACGATCTCAACGCACTATCATAAAATCAAATAATTTTTGCACGGACAATCTCTATGTGTCCAACTTATAATATTTATATCTCACCATCCCCAGCACGGACGATCTCCACGTGCCCAACTTATACTCAATATCATCTCAATGCATGTGCACAATATTTTTTCAAGTAAGGGGATGATGATGCACCTCAATCAGTCAAATATCAACATAATAATAAGCACCTCAATTATCACAATTATACGGGTGTAATAAAGAAAACACATTCACACAAGGAATTCAAGTCAATAATATATCAGCTAATGCCCATATGCTTTGGCATTCTCAAATTACAATAAACATTCTGTAGTAATAACTTTCCCTTTATAACACTGATACTCCTACTAATGTCTGTTACACCATTAATAAGAGACCCCCATCTTTCGCCCTTACCTATTTTATTTATAATCTTTAATTAGGAAACGTGCTTCAACAAGTCTAAAAAGCCTTAACATACCTTAAATGTCGAACCTTGTGCCACAAATTTTCAAGATTTTTCCTTTCCTTTTTGCAAAGTTTTGGAACGTTTCCAATCTACCAATTATGCAATATTCATAAGTAAGCAAGTTTGTACACATTCAATTTACTGGACGATGTTTCCATTAAACCTTTACTGAAGCAATATCTTTCGACCTCGAATTCTGAATTGGCCTATCCAAAATAGTAACCTCCTCAAAAGTCAATTTCTGATCAAGTAACATTGAATCCCATTGAATCACATGAGCACCACCTTGATGATACTTCTTCAGTATCGAAATATGAAATACAGGATGGACACATGACAAACCAGATGGTAAAGCCAACTGATACAGCACCTCACCAATACTCTTCACAATCTCGAAAGAACCAATATACCTTGGGCTTAACTTGCCCTTCTTTCCAAATCTCATCACACCATTCATGGGTGACACCTTCAATAGAACCCTCTCTCCAACCATAAACTCCAAATCACGAACCTTCATATCTGCATAACTCCTTTGCCAACTCTGAGCCATGAGAAGTCTATCTTAGATCAATTTGACCTTGTCCAAGGACTCCACCAGCAAATTTGTACCCCACGGTCTAACCTCAAATGCATCAAATCAATCAATTGGAGATCGACATCTTCTACCATACAAAGCCTCAAATTGTGTCATCTCAATAATCGAATGGTAAATATTATTATAAGAAAGCTTTGTTAATGGCAAAAATTGATCCCAATGACCACCAAAGTCGATCACACACGCCTGTAACATGTCCTCAAGAACCTGAATAGTCCGTTCAGACTGACCGGCAGTCTGAGGGTGAAAAGTTGTACTAAGATCCACCGGAGTGCCCAACTCCTTCTGCGAAGACCGCCAGAAATGAGATGTAAATTAGGTGCCACAATCTGAAATAATAGAAATAGGAACCCCATTCAAAATGAACTATCTCTCGAATATAAATCTTGACTAACTTCTCTAAATTATAGGTAGTCTGAAGTGGTAAGAAGTGTGAAGACTAAGTCAATTGATCCAGGATGACCCATATAGCATCACAGTTACCCAAGGTACGTGGCAACCCTACCACAAAGTCCATAGAAATGTGCACCCACTTCCACTAAGGTATGGGCATCCTCTAAGTCATACCTCCAGGCTTTTGGTGTTTATACTTCACATGTTTACAATTCAAACACCGAGATACAAAATCTAATATGTCCCTCTTCATACGATTTCAGTAATAATGTTGCTTCAAGTCACGATAGATCTTAGTAGCCCCTGGATGAATAGAGTACCTCAAATTATAGGCCTCCTCCATGATCAATCTAGTCAAATCACCTGTCCGAGGAACAAAGATACAATCTTTAATCCTCAAAACTCCTTCACTATTAAGAATTTCAACCTTGGCTTATACTTTTAACACCTTGTCTCTAATCTTACATAAATCACCATCATCAAACTGTTGAACCCGAATCTACTCCAAAGATGACCTAGCCTCCACATAAGCCAACACCTTACCAGATTCTGAAATATCAGGCCTCACAAAGCCATTGTCCAAGGATTGGACATCCATAGCTAAAGGACGCTCACCCACTTATAACATGGCCGGACTACCCATACTTACCGTCTTCTGACTTAAGGCATCTGCTACTACATTTGCCTTGCCTTGATGATAAAGAATAGTCATGTTGTAGTCCTTGAGAAACTCCAATAATATGCGCTGCCTGAAATTGAGATCCCTCTAATTGAATATATACTGGAGACAATGATGATCCATGAACACCTCACAATGCACATCATAGAGATAATGCCTCCAAATTTTAAATGCAAACACAACAGCCGCCAACTCTAAATCATGAATAGGATAGTTTTTCGAATGAACCATCAACTGTGTCGAAGCATAATCTATCACCTTTCCTTTCTGCATCAATACATAACCATGACAATTTCGAGAAGCATCATAATATAAAACAAAACCCTCTCCCGCTAGGGGTAGGGTCAAAATCGGAGCAGTATTCAATAAAGTCTTGAGCTTTTGAAAACTAACCTCACACTCGTCAGAGCACTGAAAACTCACCTCTTTCTATGTCAATCTAGTTAATGGAGATGAAATGGATAAGAACCCCTCTATAAATTGTTACTAATAACCTGCAAGGTCTAAGAAACTCCGAATCTCAGTAACTGAAACAGGTATGACCCAATCTCTAACTGCCTCAATCTTCTTAGGATACACCATAATACCCTTCTTGGACACTACATGTCCAAAGAATGATGTTGAACTAAGCCAAAACTAACACTTTGAAAACTTTAAGTCAAGTTTCTTCTCATTTAGAATCCCAAGCACAATCCTCAAATGATGCTCATGTTCCTCCTTATTGCGTGAGTATATCAATATATCATCTATGAAGACTACAACAAAGGAATCCAAGTACGGTATGAACACTCCATTCATCAATTCCATAAAAGTTGCAGGGACATTAGTCAATCCGAAAGACATCACGAAAAACTCGTAATGGACATAAGGTGTTGGAAAATATATTTTATTGATATCCTCAATGATATCCAGATCTCAAGTCAATCATGGAGAAAACTGAAGCACCGTGCAACTGATAAAATAAATCATCAATATGAGGTATTGGATACGATGGTTACCTTATTCAGTTGCTGATAGTCAATACACATACGCATAGATTCATCTTCTTCTTCACAAATAACATTAGAGCACCCCAGGGAGATAGACTCAGTCTAATGAAACCCTTGCTCAACAAATCTTGCAACTAGTCCTTCAACTTTTTCAATCCAGTCGGCGCCGTATGATAATAAGGAATGGAAATAGGCTGAGTGCCTGGCTCCACATCAATACAAGAATCAATATCACGATCTGGTGGAAGACCTGTCAAATCTGTTGGGAATACCTCTAAAAATTCACTCACTACCAGAACAGACTCAAGCATAGGAGTCTCAACACTAGTATCTCGAATGTGTGCCAATAAACCAAACATCCTCTCTCTACAAATTGATGAGCCTTGAGAAATGATAGCACACCCTTAGGAGGGTGACTAAGAGAACCTCTCCATTCTACTATAGGAATTCCAGGCATAGATAAAGTAATTGTCTTGCCGTGGCAATTTAAAATTGTGTGATAAGAAGATAACAAATCCATACCAAGAATCACATCAAAATCTACCATATCTAAGAGTTTTAAATCTGCATAAATGTCATACCCCATCAAGGTAACAATACGTAATCGATACACCCGATCTACAACTACAAAATTCCCAACAGGAGTAGAAACATGTATCGCAAATCAAGAGACTTACATAATATATCAAGACTCGGAGAAAAATATGTGGATATAAGAATAAGTAGAGCCTAGATCGAATAGTAGAGTAGTTGGTCGATGACAAACAGGAATAATACCTATGATAACAACATGTGAAACCTCAGCCTCCGGCCTACCCAAAAAAGCATAACAGATTCTCCACGACCACCACCTCGACCAGAAGGAGGACCACCTCTACCTGAATGAGAATCACTCTACCACTATGTACACCATCCCTAGTTAAAGGTTGTGCAGCCCCGAAAGTCGAAGCCTAAGAACCCTGATTAATCCACCACGTCTGGTCCTAGGGAAGTTTCTCACAAAGTTTTCTATATGATCACACTCAAAACTACCCCTACGAGACACAGGCTGATGAGAGGAGCCTGAATGACTAGAATTTCCTCCACAACCTACAACTCTAGAAGATGAACCATGTGAAGTATGCACCAAACTCGAAGAACTATCCCCAGCGTAACCAGCCTCAGACGCTGGTAAAACTGCACGGATGGGTGCGCTAGACTGAGAGTGATAACCTCTCCCCAAGTAACCTAGACTCCTAGGCGGAGCACCACCATAATGACCTGAATGACAGGTCCTCTTGCCCTCACGCTACTAAAATACCTCACATCGAATCATCTCTAACTTCATAGCAGTATCTACCACCTTATGGAATGGAACACCAGAAGTAGCAACCTGAGAAACTCCAGACGAATTGGAATATTCAGCCCCTTAAAAAACCTTCTGACTCTCTCAGCCTCTGTGGGAAGTATCATCGAAGCATCTCTAGCTAAAGCATGAAATTTACCCTCATACTCTGCGACTGACATACCATCTTGTTGCAAACCCTCAAACTCGGCCCTCTTGTGCTCCCTCTTACTGCGTGGAACAAACTTTGCTAGAAATACCTTAGTAAATTAAGTCCAGGATAGTTAAGGGGATCCAGTTGGCCTACGGCTAATATAATCCCTCCACCACTGCTTGGCAGAGCTAGTCATCTGAAATGCAGTATAGTCAACTCCATAAGACTCCACTAATCCAAAATTATGCAACCTCTCATAACAACTAACTATAAATTTATATGCATCCTCAGTTAAGTCACCAGTATAAGTCGGGGGATTCATTAGTCTGAACCTCTCAAACATCTTTTGTTCATCAATATTCATGGAAGGCATGTTTGCCAAATGTGATGCAATACCTGGAAATTTCATACTATCCAAACGGGGAGCTACAGCAGCAGCTGGATAAGTCATGGGAGTCGGAGAATCTGTAGAAGCTAATGGATCCGGAGTCTGACCTCCAACACGTTTCTGTGAGCTATCGAAAGTGACAAGCAAAGTTCCTGCCTGAGCCATCCTCTCTAGGAGTCCTAACATACAAGTCAAGGTATCTTGAACCACTGGGATGGCAATAATATTGGGTGGAGCCTGAGCTGGCCCATCCCCCTTGACACGATCTTGCACATCCTCATGAACAACATCTGCATCAGGAGGTACGGTCCTACCACGCCCTGGGTAGATATTGGTACTTGACCGTCCACAAGTGATGTAGTACAGCCCCTACCCCGACCTCAACCTCGACCTCGAGATTGTCCCCTAAAACTACCTCGGATAGTGCTCCCAGAAGCAGGTGCAGGAATAGGCTCTTGACCACCCCTTGTCGATGTACGAGTCCTCGCCATCTAAGAGAGAATGAGATATCAAGATTAGAATTTCAACAAGGTCAAGTGTACACGATAATTAATGAAAGAATTTTATTTCCTAAATGTCCTATAAACTCTAAAGGATAGGTATGGACATCATCATACCGATCCGTAAGACTCTACTAGGCATTGCTCTAGTACTCGTGAGACCGATAAACCTAGGGCTCTGATATGAAATTTGTCACGACCCAACCCAACCCAATTTTACAAGTCATGATGGCACCTACGTTTCCAACCAATAGGTAAGCCAACCCAACATATTTACCAATTTTAACTAAATAGTGAGAAAAATAAACACCAAGTGAAAAAAATCTCCAACATAAAGCTATTTATAAGTACGAATTGCGGAAATCTAAAAATACCGTCCAAGAATTGATGACATAAGTACAAGAGCTTCTAAATACGATACAAGACTGAAACTGAAATGACAAATTCAACATAAGGGATATCATGTCTGAATACTAATATAACAGAATAAGTAAAAGATAGATGGATATGTAGGCCACGGAACAACCAAACATCTCACCACAGCTCCAAGACACACCAAGCTCGAACTCAAATCGCTCCATGAGATGTGCTCGTATTCGAAATCGAATTTACACCAGAAAGAGTGCAACAAGTGTAGTATGAGTATGAAATCACGTGTACCCAGTATATCTCATTGATCGACAACGAAGAAGTATTGATGGGATTTTATAAAATAAAAGTCAATTCTTTAATTACACAAGTCTATATTACACTTACTAGTCAAGTTTCATCATATAGAGGTAATCAAATATCAAGTATTTTTCAACCACCAATAAAAATACATAATCAAACAAGAATGAAAGATGTCACAAGATGCAATGCAATATGACACCGTGAAATGATATGCCTCAAAATATCCAGTACTATGTCAACCATATATACATGATACTCCTCGGAAATACATCGAGAGTTAATGACTCATGGGGGACTAGCGAGGTCCATATATCGACACGGACGAACTCCACGTGTCTGTGCAGACGATCTCAATGCACTATCATAAAATTAAATAATTTTTGCATGGACGGTCTCCACGTGCCCAAATTATAATCTTTACATCTCACCATCCCTAGCACGGACGATCTCCACGTGCCCAACTTATACTCAATCTCATATCAATGCATGTACACAATATTATTTCAAGTAAGGGGATGATGATGCACCTAAATCAACCAAATATCAACATAATACATAAGCACATCAATTATCACAATTATACAGGAGTAATAAAGAACGCACATTCACATAAGGAATTCAAGTCAATAATATATCAACTAATGTCCATATGTTTTGGTATTCTCAAATTACAATCCACATTCTATAGTAATAACTTTTCCTTTATAACATTGGTACTCGTACCAATGTCTGTCACACCATTGATACGAGATCTCCATCTTTCGCCCTTACCCTTTTGTCTATTTCAATTCTAATCATTAATTAGGAAAAAGTCCTTCAACAAGTTTGAAAAGTCTTAACATACCTTAAATGTCGAACTCACGAATCTTCAAGATTTTTCCTTTCATTTCCATAAAGTTTCGGAACATTTCCAATCTACCAATTATGCAATATTCATAAGTAAGAGAGTTTGTAGACATTCAAATTATTATGTCTATCATAGACCCTAAAACCCACTTATATCTCTAATCAAGCTCCAAATCTTTATATGATTTATATGTCAAAATTATCATATTTGTTAAATTTCAAGCAAAAAATTTAACCTTAATCTCTCCAAACACTCTAAAATTCAATGTTAAATCATATAATATATATCTAACAATTAATTATCTATCTCAATATATCAAAAACTAGTATCTTAATTTGATAAATAATAAGATAAGAATCAAATCCCCTCATTGAAGAAGCATGTAACGTGACCATTTTCTCTTAAACCCATTCTGCAAAATGCCAAGTTTCTCAATTATCTCTATTGAATGCCAAATTATTGGCATGATTGCCTAATGATTGATATCTAAATCTTGTCCCCAATCCTTTTATTTTCGAAATAAGATTAAAATAAACTCAAATTTAAAAAAAAAAAAAAACTACCCACCATCAGAATGATGGATCATTAGTGACATTAATTGCTTTTAGGTTGATTCAAATAATACTAAAAAGAAAACATTCGTTCTCTAATTTATATATATATATATATATATATATATATATATATTTAATTACCAATTCTTTTCCCACTTTCATATTAACTTCATATGATAATATAATAATAACAACATTCCAATTTACTCTGACAGCACACCTTAAGGTGGACGAGGATTCCTTTATTTTCACGAGCAGTGATTATTACTTTCTCCTCTCGTTGGTTGTCTATGTGAGTTTCCGCCTCTACCTCCCTTTTTTAAAAATAATAGTTATTAACCGTGAAACTCTACTGACCTATTATCTATATTATTTATTTAATAGAAGTTTTATTAATTAGATTTTTGTAGTTATCGAATAGTTTTAAATGTCCTTTTAAATTATTTGGAAAAAGTCAAAATAGTTTTAATTGTCAAAATGATCTAGCGGGTCGTTATACATACAATCTTGAAAATCATGCTAAAAGGGACATATATTTCGAAGTCCTGCTAAGTCACCTTTGAAAGCCTTAATGCACAAATAAGAACACATACAAACCAATGATCACATATTCAGTAAGACAAGTACATATGCAACACAAGACCGTCATTACCAATAAATGTCAAGTCAACATGAACAATATCAACATAAGGTCATACCACATGAATAGTAGCATATCAAGATCATATAACCCAAACAACTCCAATATAATGTCATAACAACAATACATGTATAAGAGTTCATATCATCATAACTTGCAAGACCTTTACCAATAATCCCAAACCAAGCATACAAGTGCAATGCTAATGTGAAGTCCCATAACCCCAGATAATCAAGTAAACAAGGAAAGAGATCATAAGTAATGTCATGCTTCATATAAGCCAAGGTAGGACCAAACATTAACATAGAATTCTTGGTGGATCCACTAGCTAGTTTTCTTATGGGGGAAACATAGTTTAAGAACTAGAAAACATATGTTGGACTCTCTTTATGCACAATCGCATTATAGTGACTATCTCATGAGAACCCTTGGTGAATCTCCCTTCTATGGGGGAGTCAACACTTCTCATTGTCAAGTTCACTAGGTGCTAAACTAAAGTCCCTTTTTGAAGTGTCATTAAGTCATTCTTTAACAATCATAGCTTAATTTAGGTCATAGGAGTCTACCCCCTTGTATAGCATATCATTTTGTTCATTAGGCATGAGATGAGACTTCCTTTCATCACACAACCATCATTAGTGAGATCAACATACCATCATCTTTTCATCTAAGGCAAACAAGAGAAATCATTTTCATCTCACATTCATCATATTCATATCATGCCATTATCATATTTATCACATCATATATCCCTAAATCTAGTCACATTCAATACTTCAATTGCACAACACCATCACCAAATACAATCCATCATAATTGAAGTAAAGAGTAGAGAATCACAATGTCTTACCAAATAGCCTCCATAGCCTTCATGAAGAATCTCACCCTTAATTAATCACAATTATAAAATAAATCACTCATGATCGTCATAATATAGTGAATTAAGCAATAACATAATCAATTCTAACAACCCTAACCATCACCAAGTTCAATTTATAACTAGGGTGAGGGTAAAAGATCCAATTATCACAAACTAAGTCAATGATAAAGAACTACAACTATTAACCCATAAACAATCATATTTTATCATTAATAATCAAAGGAAACCAATAACAATTCAATATGAAAGATTAATTTCGGAATAAGAAGAAATCCTATCTTTTTGACAACTTCTGAAAATTTAATTCTCACAGCCCTAATGCCCTTGAATTTGTCTTTAGTGGAGTCTTGGGGAAATAGAGAGAGAAAATAGAGAGAAGGAAGAGAGATTCAAGTTTGGGAATTAGGGTAATGGGTTAAGTTAATGAGTTCCAGGTCTTTAATAATCTCTTAACTAACTTAATTAGACACCCCCTAGCAATTAATTAACCACCTAAGAAACTAACTAATATATTCCCTCACTTAAAACTCGACATTCAAGATCAGACCATGGCCTACAAGACCTCGAGCTACGATTCGTAGGTCAGTCGACGCCCCCATACTGCACAACTGTCAATTAATTCAGAGACTGATCTTTTGGACCAATTTGGGATTTTGGCTAAGTGTTGGACCACGGAGCCATCGACGCCTCGTCGATCAGATGACGGCTAGTCGATTATTTTCGTAGGTAGCCACTATCAAAGACAACTTTTGGGGTCAAATTGAGGGGTCCTCTATAAGGGCCCATAAGGTGGTCCTTGGGGAGTCGTACCCAGACATTTCGACCCTAAACACACTCTTATACTTGTTTAACACCTTTTTACCAATTTTTTTTAAATTTTGACTCCTAAACCCCATTGAAACATGCCAAGTCACGCTAGCGCACATTTCATAATTCACCAGAAGTCATGAACTTTCTTTGACGTTTTGCTATTTTGACTCCAACACTTCCTAAATGTTTTAAATACATTATTTTAGTCCTTAAAATAGTATTCTAAGTATTTTCTCTTCATGTGAGGCTCTAGATTAGGTCTTGGACTTTCAAAGTGTTACACAGACTCGTTTGAATTGACTTTTGACTTATGGCTTATAATCCAAAACTAATAAATCAATATGTTTAACTTATGAATTTTTACTTTAAAATAGTATTTACAAAATATTTTTTACATTTATCTAATGATATAAAAATTATTTAAAATGTTAATTTGACATCAGAAATAAGCCAAATCAAAATGGGGACGTAGTGAAGTAGGCATGTGGAATATGTTTGTGTCAACTATTAGATGGTTTATACAAACTCAAATTTAATGTGAAAAATCTTTTTTCCTCAAAGTTTCAGCAAATAAGATAACTAATTTCAAAAAGGAAATAAAAATTCAATTGTTTAGCTATCTCTAATCACAAAATATCTAAAAAAAAATATTACTTACATGCATATTTGATCGATTTATTTATTACAAAAATATATTAAAAACTCGAATTGTTACCCAAAATTAAAGCAATCAATCCGTTATCTTAGTTAAGTATCGTGGCACCCCCAACCTCCAAATTCTAGATCCGCCTCTACTTATTAATTAATTCACTGTCCACCCATTACTAATTAAACCCCACTCAATTAATTAATTCACCCCATTACTAATGCAACAACCAATGAGTGTTTCTAAAAATTTTGGACAAAAATGCCTATGGAAGTACAAAGCATTCAAGTCTTCAATTAAAATATATTACAATTGATGTGTCTAAATAAAATTATCGATAAACTTAAAAGTCTGATCATATTCATCTTAATTATTCATTCGTCTCAATTATATGATGTTACTTAATAGACAATGTTTTATTTAAAAACAATATATTAAAGTTTAATATGTAAAACAAATCATAAATATTTATAAAATTATATTAAAAAAAGTACAAGAATTAATTTGGGATTTACTACTTCTTTACCTTTAATCATAAAATTCAAATTCAAGCTTGACAAAGAATCTTATTAATAGTGTCCTCCTAAATAAGCGGCTCAACCTAAATTTAATTGGGGCTTCGACTCAAACTCGGATAATTTTTTATGTCACTTTCATAAATTTGTAATTTCGTCGTGTTTTAGCAGCTTTCAAGGCGATTTTGATAGTAAAATTGATTTATTAATTGGGTGAATTTCAATTAGTATGAGTGGGTATTGGGTTGATTTATAAATGATATTAATAAATTAATGGGAAAAAGAAAAATATACCTCAAACTTTGATAAATGGTATGTTTATACCCTCTATTATATTTTTCGTCCATATAAGCCCCTGTCATCCATTATTGGTACACACATGCCCCTATCACTAACGGGTCCCTCATTATGTACACATGTCGAAATCCAAAGCAACTACCTATTTGACCATTGTTTTTAACCCATTAGCTAATGACCCACCCATAACCCCAATTCTGACCCTATTCTTGGAGGGAGAAGGGCAAATAATGTTGTAAAAACGAAGAGCATTATGATGATTATTGTTGTTGCTGAATTTTGATAATCTATGAGTGAATCCAATAGAAAGAAAAACAGAAAGTTCTCATTTCACAACCCTTTTTGCCGATAGTTATTTGTTTGGAATCAACAAAGAAGAAAATTCCTACCCGATTCCCTCTAAAATATCCTAATAAGTATTTATCAAAACCCAAAACCCATTTGCGATTGATGCAGATGAATCCCTAACACCATTAGTTTCAGAATTATAGCTGGTGTTATCCGTGTTTGGTGATGATAAAGACTGAACAGTAGGAGCTTCAGCCACTGTCGTCTCACCAGACACTTCCTTAACACCAGTAACCATTGATGAAATACTCAAAACCCACATAAAATAAAACACATCCAGAACAGAAAAAGTTTCGAAAATACCAAGAAAACACTAAAATTCTACAATTTAAATACGAAAAAGGGCCTAAAATATTCTTGAAGTATTGGAAATGGTACAAAAATACCCTTCATCCACCTATTGGCTTCAAAATGCCCTTCGCATCCATCTATTGGCTCCAAAATACTCTTGTCATCTACCTTTGGGTTCAAAATTGACCACTTAATTAACAATTTTAAGTTTAAACTATTTATATATTTTTAAAATACTTGACGCTCAACTATTGGTTATAATTTAATTTATTAATATCATTTATAAACTAGAAATTCGCATACCATATAAAGAGTCATTTACCTTTTGATTAGGAATTAAATAAAAATATGACTTGGAACAACATAACTTAATTTCAAGTGGCGATTCTGAAAAATCAAAATAATTTCTATTCAATAACGTCACTTAAATTGGAAAAACTCTTATGTCGTGCGTTGAAAAAGAGTGTGACAATATATATATATATATATATATATATATATTTATATATATATATATATATATATATCATACCAATTTTTTGGAGAAAAAAACATTTAAAACGACTTAAATTATTTAAAATTGAATAAAAATATCATTTATTAATAAATTTAAGCTAAAAATAGTTTTGACATTAATATATAAGTCTAAAAATCTATTCTTATTAATAGTTTAATTCCAAAATGGTCTATTTTATTTTTTGGGTCAAAATATGATAAATATATTATTTGTCATACTTTTAGACATGTTATTTTTCATGAATCTTTTTGAAGAACCTTTTTAGTGTTCTTTTAAGGGATAATACCCAATTACCCCCCTAAGCCTATACCCAAAATCCCTACGACACACCTTATCTTTGATGAGGTCCTATTACCCCCTCCGACTTATTTTTTAAGTAATATACTACCCCTTGCGTGCCTACGTGGCAAAAATAATCTGCAATGTCCATTTGTTTGTTGAACACGTGCCGGGACCCACTTTTCACTTTTCGATAAAGTGACTTTACACTTCCCTAGTCTGGCGTTTACTCTTTCCCAAATTCATTTTACCGAAAAAGTAGATGAAGATAGAGGGAAAGTATTTGCATGTGTGATTTCAAAGCTAAGAAATTAGATTTTCAGTCAAAATTTGATTTTCGTTGTTGGATTTTGGGAGTTAATTTTTGGTTGCAGTGTGTGGATCGATTTCAATCGTGACAGTGTGGGACGTGGGTCGATTTCATTCAGCAAGAATCGTGACTGAGTTGAGTTCAAAGGTTAGTTTTTTCTTCATTTATTTTGTTTTTTGTTGTTATGCTTAGATTTTGTAGTGGTTATGCTTAGATTTTGTAGGGGTTATGAAATGTTAAATATTGATTTCGATTTTGAGTGAAATATAACTTTTAGGGTTTATGTTGTGGTTCTGTTAGATATCAAATTTCTTATTTTTAGGGTTGATGTTATTCATATATTCATACTGTCACCTTTGTTGTTATGGGTGTATGTAACTTGTTATTCATACATTTATATGAAACGTGTTTTGGGTGTGGGTTGGTTGGGTGGTATTATTTTTGTGTGAGTTATGTTGTTATAATATGAAACATGCAAGAAGATAAAGACGAGTTGGGTGTTTTTCTGTGCTGTCTTATATTCTGGGTTACAATAAAGTAACTTCATGTTGGGTATTGTGTTGTGTCTGTGTGGGTGTGGGGTTAAAGTTAAATAACATTATCCTAAGAAAAAAATATATGTTGGATGTTGTGTTGTGTCTGTGTGGGGTTACATACCTAATTGTAAGAAGATAAAGATATGTCGTGTATTGTGTTATTTATGTGGGGTATTGTGTTCTGTATGTGTGGGGCTAGGTATGTGTTTTCTTCAACTTGAATTGTTTTTATAACTATTTGGGTATGTGTTTTCTTAGTCAATTATTATATTCTATTAGCAACTTTTACTTAATTATTGTTATGTTTATGCATATAGGTATGAGTGGGTTTACATTCATTACTTTAAAGTTTTATCATGGTGGGGCCTTGTTGTATGAAGGTGATAAAGCAAGATATGTGGGTGGGTTAGTGAGTGAATATTATGATATTGATGTGGATACAATATCATACTTTGAGATTAAGGACTATATTAAAGAACTAGGGTATAGTTCAAATTGTAAATTTAGTGTCCGGCCACCTAATAGTTGCATTTTAGGAGATATTGACAATGATGATATTCTCTTAGCAATGTGCAATTGTTTGCAAAGTGGTTCTGTTTTGGAAGTATATGTCCACATGCCTGGTGAGGATTCTGGTGCAACTTTTAATAAATTTGGGACCACTGAGGATAGTGGATATAATCAAGGCGAGGCTGCTTATAATGGGGTAGATATAACTATAAATACTACCTCAAATATTCTTTCTACTTCAAACCCAACAGCTCTAAATAGTGATCCATCATATTCTGAAGATAGTGAATACTCTGTAAAAGAATCTGATGAGTCAACTGAAGAGAGTGATGATTCTGAAGATAGTGAAATACTTGAAGATGATCAATATGAAAGTGATGTTCATGAGGAGTTAAGTCAACTGAGGGCTGAGAAAAGATCTTTTTTGAGGAGGAAAAAAAGAAGGGAAAAAATTCCTGCAGATACTGAAGAAGTAGCATGTGGTAATGCTGGAGCAGATCTTGGGTTTGATGAGACAGCTATCAATAGCTGTACTTTAGAAGGAAGGTTGGGGGTGATGAACCATATTATGCAAGTTCTTATGCTTGTAGTTTTGAAACTGACACAGATGATAGTTGTCTACAAGAAGGTGAAAAAATGAAGTTGAAACTGCCTAATACAAAAAGGAAAAAACATACCATTGAGAGAGTCAGATTTGATCCCAATATTAAGAAGATTGTGTGACAATTGGGTATGGTTTTTGAAAGTGTAAAAGAGTTTAGATTGGCAGTCACTAAGTATGCAATTCAGAGAGGGGTTCAGATTGAAAAGTGTGTGAATGAGCCAAATAGAGTAAGGGTGAGATGTTGCAAGGTAAATTGCAAATGGTTGTTATATGCAAGTTTGGACAAGAAGACTAATAACTTTGTTATTAAGACTTACATGTCAGTCCATTCATGTCAAAAGGCTACTAGGAATTATTTGTGCAACTCTAGATTCATTGCTACTGTTTTTAAAAAGAAAGTTATTGAACAACCAAATATCAGAGTGTTCAAGCTGCAAGAGTTAATCCGTAAGAAGTATAATGTGCATGTTGGTAAGACCACAACTAGAAAAGCAAGAGCTAAAATTTTGAATGAACTTATGGGTGATCATGTTAAGGAATTTGGGAGAATTCTTGATTATAAGGATGAGTTGCTGAGGACTAATCCTGGGAGTACTTGTGTGGTGAAGCTAGGAGAAGCTAATGAATCTGGTAGGCCAGTATTTGAGGCATTTTATATTTGTTTTGTTGCACTCAAGATGGCATTTATGTCAGCTAGAAAATGCATCGGTCTGGATGGTTGTTTCTTGAAGGGGGTTTGCAGGGGTCAATTACTTATTGCAGTGGCTAAAGATGGCAATAATCAAATGCTTCCACTTGCTTGGGCTGTAGTTGAAAATGAGAACACAATCACTTGGAGTTGGTTTATTTCTCTGTTGAAAGAAGACTTGAGATTAGGAGATGGAACAAGTTTCACAATTATGTCAGACATGCAAAAGGTAAACTTGTTTTAAATTATTTGTTGGTTTATCCCTTTTTTAAACTTAATTATCTAATGTTTGTTGTAACTGTTAGGGACTGGATATAGCTATAAAGGAGTTGTTGCCAGCTTGTGAGGAAAGAATGTGTGCTAGGCATATACTAGCAAATCGGTCAAAGAATTGGAGAGGGCTGCAAAGGAAAAATCAGTTATGCAAGTGTGCTAGAAGTACTTTTGAAGCTGAATTCAGAGAAAATCTGCACGAGTTGTCTAAACTAGGTACTGGAGGTACAGGTATAGTGGATGACCTAATTTACTATGATAAAGAATATTGGTGTAAGGTGTATTTTAATTGTGAAGTCAAGTCTGATGCTATAGATAATAATATGTGTGAAAGCTTTAATGCTTGGATTTTGTCTGCAAGGCATAAAACCATTATTTCTATGCTTGAAGAGATAAGAATTAAGGTCATGAATAGGTTAGCTAGGTTAAGTGAATTTCCAAACTCTTGGATAAGCAATTTCTCTCCAATGGCAATGAAAGTACTAGAACAAAATATTGATAAGTCAATGGCATGTAACATTGAGTTTAATGGAGTAACTGGCTATGAGGTTTTGGATGGATACAAACAACACACTGTATGTTTGAGAAAGAGGGAGTGTAGTTGTAGATCTTGGATATTGAAGGGTATACCATGTGCACATGCTTTTGCTGCAATGTTGCATAAACAATATGACCCACATGATTTCATTCATCCATGCTACTCTAAAGAGAGGTACTTGATGACTTACTCACACTTCATACAACCTATGAATAACATGCCAATGTTGCCAGAATCAAAAAATCCTCTTGTTGATCCACCAGTGATAAAAAAAATGCCAGGCAGACCTAGAAAGTTGAGAAGGAAAGAGGTTGGTGAAAAGAAGGTGTGTGGTAAATTATCTAAAACAGGACTAACTATGACATGTAGTCTTTGCCATGTTAAAGGTCACAATAAAAGAAGTTGTCATTTACGAAGGAGTGATGGAGTTGGTTCTACTGCCGGGGAACAGAGAGCTACCCCTACTTCAAATGTTGAAGAACCATCAAGTTCAAAAAAAGGAAGGGGAAGACCAAAGGTACATTACTATTTTGTCACTTACTTTTAAAGTGTAATCAACTTACTAATATAATATTTTTTTTGCTAATTAGAAATCAACAAATATTGAGAGTGAGCCTGTTGCCAAAAGGGGGAGAGGCAGACCTAAAAACACAAGTGCAAATGCAAGTGCAACAGGGGATTCATCTACAATTATTGCACCTCCAACAACTTCAAGAACAACAAGAGCTAGAGCAAGTGCATCAAGGGCCTCTCCTAGAACCACTGCACCTCCTACAACTTCAAGAACACCAACACATGAAGAATGTGCAAGTGTAAATGGTGTTAGAGTATTATCAAGATCTAGGAGTGGTAGAGGAAGGGGTAGGGGATTGGGAAGTGCGGGAAGAGGTAGTAATCATCCACTTGAAAATTGGTTTACATGTTCTCAAGGTAGTACAACACATGGTGTAGACCAGAACACAAATGTTGCACCAAAGGAAGCTGCTACTACCAGGAAAGGAAAGGGTGTTGAAAACACAACTCAATTTAAAAAGCCAAGAGTCACTGGTATGGGTGTGTTTCAAGCTAAAAATGGTTTCAAAACTTTCAATGTAAGTATTGCGATGCATTCATATTGTTTGTTCTCTAATAACTTGCACATTTATTCTCTAATAATCTTAGTTCTCTAAAAATTTTGTAGCCTGGACTGCCAAGTAGCACAATATTAGCCGGACCAAAGAGAATTTTGAGATCAAGTATTGTAACTAGGGATGTTGGTTTCAAACCGACAAGCGGATTGAAGTGGAAAGGAAATCAGGCAATCACAACTAGAAGGCTCCAGCAGATTAGAGATCAATCAAGGCTTTCAAACCCAAATGCTTCCTCCTCTTCACAAGCTCAACACCCATGGAAACTATAATGTTGATATCAATGGTGTTTTATCAGTACTTTGTTGGTGGCCACTATAAGTACTATTTTGTTTCATGTTTGAAGGAAAACTAAATATTCCTATTTTTTGTTATAGTACTGAAATTACGGGTACTTATGCAATGTGAAAACTTTGTTTTGCGTATGTGTTGTGACTTGTATAATTTTGGGCACATTTAGATTTTGTACTGAAAATTTGCTTTTAAGCAATGAAATTCTGGGCACCTATGCGCTGTGACTAATTCTCGACATTTTCACAATCAACTTTGTACTTACAATTTGCTCTCAAGAATGATTAATACCTGTTGCTTTACTACATTTTACAACTTCCAACACAAACATATCAACATGGCAAATAGAGAATTAAGACAGTTTCAAACACAAACAAATTCAATTTTACATTACAATAGAGCAAATAAAGGTTTTGTAGTACCACACAAAATTATGGCAATTTTATATGATCCTTATACCTACCAACTTGGGTTAGAAAACTAACAAATACAACAACAAAACAAATCATCAGACAACAAAGGAATTTGCCAAAACAACAGCCTTTATTTGTTTTCTTCATTTTCATCCCTTTCATCTTCTTCTTGTCTTTCAATTCACCCATTTCTTTTACGTTGTCAACCTTCTCCTTTGAATTGATGTTCAGATTTTCATAACAATTTCGAAGACTTTCACCTTCATCCAAAGGAATTTTCTCTAGTTTTGACTGTTCAATGTTGGAATTATCAAGCTGTTCCAGTTGCATCTTCACACGCTCATAATTTTTTTCTAACTCGTTAATCCTATTCACCAATTTAGGAATAATAAAACGAGATCTTTCATCAACTCTCTCCGTGTCTCTCCATCTAAAGAAATTACAGTTTGTGGCCTCATAGTGAGGACAAGACCAAAATCGTCTTCCGGGATTGCGATTTGACCAAGACGTCTGCATTTGCAGTAAGATTCCATGCTTGCATCGCACTTCCGCGTTAAACATTGAATCGTTCCCATCCATACACAACTTATTCAACTCGGATTTTGTCATAATCCTAACTTTATAAACATTGTCAAAAAAAAGAATTAATAATCGACATAAAAAGATGTAAAGAATATATTAAATTTTACTTTACCTTTTCAAATCAAGGAGTTTGAATGATAATGGATCTTCTTCAAAAATGAAGAAGCATAAAAATGGTGGTATTTTTTTGAAAAGAGGAAGAAGATGTTTTTGAGAGAAACATAAAATTCATTTTTGTATTTTTTTCAAATTGCTTTGACACGTGGCTCATTTTCATTGGCCATTGTTAACCAAAAGCTGCACTCACTCTGCCCTCATTCCGCACTCACGCGCCCTACATGGGTGCAAACACGTTTTTTGCCACGTAGGCACGCAAGGGGTAGTATATTACTTAAAAAATAAGTCGGAGGGGGTAATAGAACCTCATCAAAGATAAGGTGTGTCGTAGGGATTTTGGGTATAGGCTAGGGGGGTAATTGGGTATTATCCCTTTTTTTAACTAACATAAAAATAAGTAATCTGTTTTCTACTTAATCTCCTTTTTATCAATTAAATAGAATTCTACCATATACTTCTTATACTAATCATATAAATCATGTCTATAAGATTATAGTTCTCTCATAATAGATTTTTATTTAAATGATGATTTAGAAAATTCTAATAAAAATAGTTTTTTTAATTTTTCATTGTTTTTATATGATGATATTTCAATTTTTAATTTTTAATTAACACTAATAATTTAAACTTTTTTAAAGATGGACAAATATGGCAAGATATATTTTTGAATAAAGAGAGCATGTTATACACATTATCAAAAAGAGTAAAATAAGAGGTACAAATTAAATATATAACATGAATATTTTGTTGAATTCATAAGACTTTGTCTTTAATAAATAAAAACATCCATTTCTACCACTATTGTTGTAGATTTTTTTTTCATTATAGGGGAGTCGAATTCAAATACATTAATTAAGTTTATGATAAAATGTATTTAGTTTCTCAAAGTTTTCTTCCTCTTATTTCATGTAACTTAATCTTTTATTGTAAGTCATAATGATTCATATTATTATTGCAATTTCTTTCTCTTTTTTTATTTTGGGGACATTTTTTAAACTCTGTTAAAAATTACAGCAAGGATGACTAAAAATTAATCTCCTCTTTTGTCCCTTTCTACACACTTCTTCATATGCTTTTTGAAAAAATTGCTTGTGGGTTGTGTCATATTTGATAGCACACTACAATAACATATGTGATAATTAATAGGAAATCAATGGTGAAGTTTGTTAAAAGAACCAAACATATTGCTTTCTTGCTTGCGGCAATTAGTATATTATTTTGGTTCTTTTATCTTAGGTACAAATATTGTGTACGTCATTGCGCTCACATCAGAATATTAGTGTAAAGACAATTAGTCCACTTCTTTATAGCAAGTTGACGAATTTGTCATATTTCTTCCTTTCTTCTTCTTGAGCATATTAAGAGATGAACTTTTTTTGAAACTAACAGATGCCCAAAATACACTATAACAAAAATTATTTTTATCCGCAATAAATATGCACATTAAAGAAGAGCGTTAGTTCCTTAACTGATATTAATTAATTATCAATAGATTTAACGTTGATATAGACTTTAGAGACATTTAAAGAGAAAACTAATTGCCTTTGAAAATATATCGCGGTAATTAAGCTATTATTTACTGTTAAAAATCATTTTTGTTGTAATGATGATTCTTTCTTTCAATTAAAGTTGTGAACTGTAATCTTGGATACAGCCCGTCAGACTATCTTTTTTGAAAAATATGTTAAGCAACGTGTCTTTTTCTTCTTGATTTGTTAGGAAGTGAGATCGTCTTTATTATTATTTGTCGATATTTATGAGTTCAAGTGCTCACAAAATATGCAATAAAATTTAATATGTTATGTATCAAAATTTGGTTTAGAATATCCATTTTCGACCTATTCAATTCAAAGACTACCTAATGTATGGTTCATCATTGCATTAATTCTTTGTAACTGCATACTATAACATTAACAACAACAACAATGGTTCAATCCCAAATAAGTTGAGACCGGTGATATGAAGTCTAAGCAATAGGAATGACTATTCTGAGACAATGAAGAAAACCCATTATGATATTAACAATTTTAGGCTCATTTTTTATATATACATGATACGATGTAACAAACACAATAACAAGATCAATCCAAATCAAATTCAAACAATCGACAAGTCTATTTCACTAATTCGTAATTAAAATTAAAAAGAAATTTAAAAATTAAATGGCAATTAAAAAACATAAATAGAAGAAAGGAATGAGAAGAAGAACTCATAGAGGTTTGAAGAACTACCTCTTAAATTTAATCGTTGCGAAAGTACCATCCAATTGGCCACATGACATGGTAACATTGTATGAGCGACCTCTGAATTCTCTATAGGGTTGGAGTTGTCCTTGTCCAACGCAGAAACAATATCATGTTCAACGACCTCCTCTATCTCACACTTGTGCTTGAGCGTCAAAAGACTTTTGGGAGCAAGTCAACAAAGTAGTTTGAATGTTATCCACGTGACGATGCATAGAATTTTTAACCAAACTAAGTCATTATATAAAGCAATTTATCAAAGTAGTATATTTTTCTAAAATTTTACAAAACTAGTATAAACGTATTTCATGGTAACGTTTTAGGGTATATTTTATTTTTTAAAAACTAACAGCATTAGGTTGATATACGTCACTATAAGTAACGTTTTACTTTTAAAACGTTATTTTCAGTAACGTTTTACTCATAAAACGTTACTGACGCCATCAACTTTTAAAAAATAAACATATACTAAAACGTTACTGTGGAATACGTTTATACAAGTTTTGTAAAATTTTAGAAAAACATATTATTTTGGTGAATCACTTTATATAGTGACTTAGTTTAGTTAAAACCTCCGATGCATACATAAATTTACATTCACAGCAATAAATCAGTTAAGGAAGGCAATTCAAGTTCTATAACAATTTGCTGGAGGTAATGGCATGCCAATTTATTAGTGAAATGCTTCCGGTAATAGAATTGCTTATTGCGATACAACCAATTAAACCAGGCGAGGTCTTCCCTGTCAAAATACAGGTAAGGAAGAGTAAACCACATATCCTTAGAAAATCCATTAAAATTGAAGTAGCGCTCTGTCTGATAAATCCATACGGTTGGGTCGGAAACACAGCTGAAGCGATCCAACACAGTTGCAGCTGGGGTATGGCAAGAAATTTTGAGGTAGTCTTCAACCATGGAGTACAAGCAATGAAAGCACCAATGCTACAAACCTAATAACAAGACCAATTCTTTCAAATTTAAATAATCGACAAGTCTATTTCGCTAACTCATAATTGAAATTATAAAAGAATTTAAGAATTAAATGAAAATTGAAAAACATAAATAGAAGAAAAGAGTGAAAGGGAATGAGAGGACTACATAATTTTCTCAACAGGTTGCATAAGTCCAATTTGCTCTCCCAAGTCGTATTTATCAATGCGGATCCCAAACATAGTCTCTTAATTTGTTGTTGGATCCCAAACATAGTCTCTTAATTTGTTGTTGGACTGTTTTGCCCATATTGATCGTGACACATTCATAACATACGCATACTATAATAATAAAAAAATTTATGGAGGTTCATAAGAAAGGAGTTAAATGTCCACAATTTAAATTTTGTTAATTATGTTTTTGTATAAATATGATGCTTTACTTGAGAGTATTGTCGTTCGAAACTTTTTAATCTATTCTTTAAGAGATAATATTATTCTTTATAACTTTTTAAAATTTATTTCGAATAAACATTTGACTTAAATAAAATATTTTTAATAATGCAATATATGTATCAACAATATAAATATTATCAAATAATCATACGTAAGGTTAATAAAATATTCAAACCTTACCTACTTTTAAATGAAAATAGTTGAACTTGGGTAGAGGGTAAGAATTCTGCATATAGAAAACAAATGTGGTGCAAGCTAGCAATGTGGGGTATGTCTGAAAAAAAAACTTTAACAGAAGAAAATAATTTAAAAAATGTTGAAAAAGAAGGAGAAGAAGTCCAAAAGCCAACAAAGACTAAGACAAGGCAAGCACGTGACCTGCTAAAAAGCTTTTTTACTGGAGCAGTACACAATTTTTTCGTTTTAGATATGCTCTTCTTCTTTCTCAATTCTCATCAATCCAATGCAGTCCAATCACTCAATAAAAAGTTAACTTTGTAAAACCCAATTGCTTATTTGTTTCTTTTCACATACACATATAATAAATAAAGGATTCTTTTTTTTAAAAAATCTGACCACATCTCTGTATGTGTGAGTTTTTGGCCTATGTTTTGGCTTTTTCTGTTGTGTTTGTATCTTTGTGGTATATATTACTTAAAAATAAAAATAGTAGAGGGAGAGGATGTTGATCTTGAAAGGATATGGTGGAGAGTTTCATTGAAGGAGAAAAATAGCTCAAACATAGAATTTGTTGGGATTAGTTCATATTCCAATATTATCAGATCTCAAGGTTACCACCTTAGTCTCTTTTCTTTATCAAGAAGATTCCCTTTTTATTCATTCATTCTAATAACTAATAATAGATGGATGCCCATTTCTCATAATTGTGTAAAGATAGCATCTTTGGTGTTAGGAAAAAATATTGGAAGTTGAAAAAAAGCAGGATTTGTGGTTGTTATTATTGAGTGAAAACAGCAACTATCTTTTTTTTTTTTAAGCAAATTGTTTCTGAGAGTGACCCTTTATGGATGAAGAAGTGGGTTTTGATGTAAAGAATGTATTCTTGTTGTCTTAATGTTTTATGGGGAGGTTTTATTAGGCAAGTAATCCAATTTCTGACAAGATAAATTGTAGAAAAGTAGAGAATGGAGAGAAAGTGGTGTATGTTCCTGTATGTGGTAGCATTGATGGAGAGTTGTTATGCTTCTCTTTCCCCTACTGGTATCAACTATGAAGGTAAACATCTTCCCTACATTTCCTTTCTCTCTTAAGGGGTGAAAATCATCTTCATCTGTACATAATTATATGCAGTTGTTGCTTTGATTGAAATTAAGAAGGCCTTACATGATCCTTACAATGTTCTTGAGAATTGGGATGTCACTTCTGTTGACCCTTGCAGTTGGAGAATGGTTACATGTTCAAATGATGGTTATGTTTCTTCTCTGTAAGTAGTTGAGCTTCAGTTATTTTCACTCTAGATAATCACTAGACCTAAAGTAAACTCTTTATTTCCCTTCATCAGTGGACTACCTAGTCAAAGTTTATCTGGAACCTTGTCACCTGGAATTGGAAACCTCACTAAATTGGAATCTATGTAAGTTCTTCACTGTATGTTTCTCTTACTACATTTGATTATATGTTTAGCTAAATAATACTATTCCCAATTTCATGTAGATTGCTGCAAAATAATGCTATTTATGGTTATATTCCTGATGTGGTTGGTAATTTAGAAAGTCTTCAGACACTTGATCTCTCCAACAACAAGTTTGATGGGGAAATACCTGCTTCTTTCGGAGATCTCAATAATTTGAATTATTTGTGAGTTCAGGAAATTTTTCTTATTTTCACTGTTTCTTATCAAACTGAACTTGAATCTTATCATGTATCTTCGCTGTTGAGCAAGACAGACGATTAAACAACAATAGCCTCACAGGAAACATTCCTCAATCTCTCTCAAACATTGGAGGCCTCGCTCTCGTGTACGTCTCCATACCCTCGAAATTTGTTATGCTAATCCTTGAAAGACCAGTCTAAATTACTATAATGTTTTATTTCTTCCTTGTACATTTTACTGATTTAGCTGATCTTGATTGTAGGGATGTTTCTTTTAATAATCTAAGTGGTCCATTGCCCAAAATATCTGCAAGAGCTTTCAAGTGAGACCTTTTCTTCTTTCAATACATAATTTCTGCAGTTGAAGAAGTAATACTCAAAATTATTGAAATTGACTTGTTCATGCCTCTGTGTATATACTTTTCATTAACAATAATTATGTAGTTACTATAGTGCTTCTAGGATAACGGGAAGTATTTATTTTTGATATCTTTTATAGGAAGATATTTGATAGATCACTAAACCTTATTATATTGAATTTAAGTTTCTTATCATGATTTTCAGAGTTGTTGGAAATCCTTTGATTTGTGGCCAAAGTTCTGGGAACAATTGTTCAGCAGTCTATCCAGAACCGCTGTCCTTCCCGCCAGATAGTTTAGAAGGTCTGCATAACATCACTCACTTTCATTCACCTTCCGTTCCATTCATTTAAAAGTGGAAAACAATAAAAGACACAAGCGGTTCTGCTATCTCTATTGTTGAACTTGAATTGTCTGTTTTCTTCAATTTCATAGATCAAAGAGCAAGAAGTAAAAACCATCATGCGGCTGTTGCTTTTGGAGCAAGTTTTGGTGCTACTTTCTTGGTTATAGTAGTCATATCACTGGTTCTTTGGTGGCGCTACCGACATAATCAGCAGATCTTCTTTGATGTCAATGGTTAGCTGATTTTCTTTTGCTTTTTATCCATTTAAGATAATTCGATTTCTTTGCTTTTTAGTTTTTCTATTTCTGATTCATTTGGAATATTACATTTCTTCTTGAATGTATTGAACTCCGTAGATTTGTCATTATTTGAATATTGTGTTTCAGAGTTTGGTGGCTTGTTGTTTAATTGGTTATCTTAGCTTCTTAATGTACATATTTCAGTTAATCTGACAGAGAAAAGGTTTACATTGACATGTGATTGTAAATCTAGTAGTTTAGTATTATGAAGGACCAAAATTAGGAAGTAGTAGATAATTAACAGCAGTTCTACATCTACATGGAGAATATGTTGATTAAAATGCTATAATCCAGATCCTGGATAAGATAACTTTTCCCTGCTTTAGACCAGCTTAATTCATATCCTGACCAACCTTGTCAGGTGAAGTTTGAATCAATTGTTATTTGCTCTGTTTCCCTGATAAACTTATAGGTTGGTTGCTTCGTATGCATATTGTGAACAAATTTTGGGGACTTGTCACCACTCATTCTTTCTCATCCCTTTCCTTGAGCATTAGTATTTTTTGTCTGTCTGTCTGTCACCTGCTATTTCTACAGCTGTATCTGAGCAATGATATCTCAAATGCAGAACAATATGATCCAGAGGTATGCTTGGGTCACTTGAAAAGGTATGTCTTTAAGGAATTGCGAACTGCAACTGATCATTTCAGCTCAAAAAACATTTTGGGTAGCGGAGGATTTGGAGTTGTGTACAAGGGCCGCTTAAATAATGGAACTGTCGTGGCTGTCAAAAGATTAAAGGACTACAATGCTGTTGGTGGTGAAATCCAATTTCAGACAGAAGTTGAGTTGATTAGTTTGGCGGTTCATCGAAATCTTCTCCGTCTTTGGGGTTTTTGTTCAACTGAAAGTGAAAGGCTTCTTGTTTACCCCTATATGCCAAATGGAAGTGTAGCAGCACGATTAAAAGGTCAGCCTCTTTGCCTGCATGTTTTGTTAGTAACAATTGCTATGCCTCCTAGCTTCAGATCATTCCTCCAACATATATGTTTTGTGAAGTTCGACCTTTTAGGAAGGTGTCTGTTAACTAATTGCATCTCTGGTTACCTTTCTTTTACATTTTTAGGTGCCTGGTCACACCTCTCTAACTCATTATGAGTTCACTAGAACATACTCTCTTAAAGCTGCACAATTTTCTATTACAGAAAGTGAGGCGTAACACACTAACGTATTATCTTTACAAGAACGAATCTTGTGAATAAATGGACATTGGATCTAATTCAAACTTAAAAAGTTAGCTCATGAGGTAAGTATTGCTCAAAGACCACAACCCATTCCTTCAACCTATGTGGGACTTCTTATAGATAGATGAGCTTAGCTGATCTTTAATCCCATACACTGTAAAGTGTAAATCAGTCTCCTTTCTCCGATATCAGAGTGTTACTAGGGCTTGAATACCAACAAACATAAATTGGATTCTTTTCCCTTAAGCCAGGACTTGATAATATTTGCTTTCTCTATCCAAGTTTTTAGAGAGGTTATCCTCTTCTCATTCTCTCAGTTTTATGCAATTTGGAGTATTGAAGGAAGAAAGTAAATTGACATCAAAACTTCACCATTGCACATGATAAAGCTTTTGAAAAAAGAAAGAAGTTTATTCATCTTATACAACAATTTGGTTCTAAAAAGCATTATGAGACTTGTCATAATTTATGGCTTAAGGAGATTAAAGTGGGTTTGAAACATTCACCTAGTCCATATTTTACCCATATTTATGAGATGGATTCCAGTCTATCTTCCTTTAACCCTGAAAAGAACATATGCATCCCGAGCTTTTTACGTTATGCTTCAATAGAATGAATTATCTTACTTCAATTATAGATATCAAACCTTTCAGCAGGTTAGTTCACAAATTCTTCTATTTCAATAAGAGACATGTTTGGGCCTGCTTTGAAGACAGCCAGCAACTACTAGCACAAGATCCACCCAAATCGGTCCATTGCACCCATTTGCCACCACTATAACTGATACTATCCTTTATTTTTGGTACAAGCTTTTAATGTTTGACCCACCCATCCTATTTTGTGTCCCTTATCATATTTCTTCTTTTTGAAGTATATGGTTGGCCATCACAGTGATGCAGGCAAATATTGCCTTGTATTAACCATGTCTTTTGTGGTTGCTAAATTTGCAGATCATATCCATGGCAGGCCAGTTTTGGACTGGTCAAGGCGGAAAGGAATAGCAGTAGGTACAGCAAGAGGGCTAGTATATTTGCATGAACAATGTGACCCCAAAATTATCCATCGTGATGTGAAAGCAGCCAACATTCTGTTGGATGAGGAATTTGAAGCAGTTGTTGGAGATTTTGGGTTAGCAAAGCTCTTAGATCACCGGGATTCTCATGTAACGACTGCTGTGAGGGGCACAGTTGGTCACATTGCTCCAGAATATCTTTCAACGGGTCAATCGTCTGAAAAGACTGATGTGTTTGGTTTTGGTATCTTGCTTCTTGAGCTAATTACAGGTCAGAAGGCTGTAGAGTTTGGACGAGGGGCGAACCAGAAAGGTGTTATGCTTGATTGGGTAAAAAAACTTCATGTAGAGAAAAAGCTGAACCTTATGGTGGACAAAGATTTGAAGAACAACTTTGACGGGATTGAACTTGAAGAGATGGTTCAAGTTGCACTTCTGTGTACCCATTTTATTCCAACTTATAGGCCAAAGATGTCGGAGGTATTAAGGATGTTGGAAGGAGATGGATTAGCTGAAAAATGGGAGGCTTCACAAAAAGTAGAGACTCCTACTCCTAGGTTCACAACATCTGAAAATACACCAAAAAGATATTCTGATTATATACAAGAATCATCACTAGTCGTCGAAGCAATGGAGCTTTCAGGACCTAGATGATGACATCTGCTTCTATTCTTGCCTTGAAAATCTGCCTCTGCCTGTATTATTAATCTGTAAAAAAGAAAAGGTCCACTCTCAATTTTGATAAAATAAAATGTGCCTTTTCATTTTCTCAATATATATATATATATATATATATATATATATATTACTACAACTAAATTAGAAGGGTGTTTGGAGTGTGCACCGGTTGTTCCAACTGAACACCTCTATGAAAAAACCCCTCCTAAAATTTAAAGAAAATAATTTCTAAATTCGTAAATAATTTCAGATTCATATTAAGCTTGATCGAAAAAATAATAATAGAGTTGCTATGATGCAATTCTTTTAAAAAATGAAATGCAAACTCTATTTTTAGCATTTTTTTTTATTATGAAATGATCTTCTGCAACTTTAAAGACAATCTTTATCACTAAACTCTTCTGATTTTTTCTGTTTTGATTGGTTAGTTATTTAGTTGATGTTTTTTTAATAACTAGTTTTCGGAACGTGCAACCTGCGTTGTACGCTTGTTTCATACCATTATTATAAAGTTAAATTATTATATAGAAAATGTTGAAATTAGAAATATTAGTTTTATCAATTTATATTTTATTCATTAAATAAAATTTATAATAATCGAATAGTACATTGACCATCAAGCAAGAAATATGAAAAAATAATGATATTACTATAGCATCTAATAATATGAATATATCTATATGACTTTATCCTTAATAATCTCTCATTACGCTTTATATTAGTAAGTACACAAATATGTAGCTAGTAGTTAAAGAAACTATATTAGTAAGGAAAGATAAAAGTAAATAAATATTATAAAAGTATAGTTAAAAACGAATCTAAATGTCATAAATTAGTAATTTCAGCACTAATAAAAATAGACTTATAACATTCATAATTTCAAAAAATATTATATTAAAGAAGTATAATCGGTAAAGAATACAAAAAAATTAAACAGATAAGAATAAATACAACATTCTATCCTTCTTAAGACTTTTATTATAACAATATATATAGTAAAAAGATATACACAAGGAGTAGAGTTTTTTTCTCTCGTAACAAATAAAAATCTAAAATGGTAAAAAAGAAATATATGATACAAAATATCATTCTAATGAGGATCAACAAATATTAATATTTCAAAACAAAAAAAAGAGTACCTGAAAATTGCCTAATGATTCATATCAACACGAGGCAAGTGCTATATATATAGCTAAAGATTCATTGGATAAGATGAAAAGGTGAAGAGTTGTTTAAGTTAATTTTCAGAAGTTAAGCGATCTTAGACATGGGATAGAGGAAATGTGATTGTTTTTACTAATAATTCAATACATTTAATTATACTAACTAAAGAGAGAGGATAACAAATTTAATCATTTAATCACATTAATTATAGAGAAAGAATAGATAATTTTTATTTTTTTTAAAAAGTAATTCCTAACAATTTCATAAGAAATAATTTCTAACAATTTTCTATAAAATATTTTTATTTTTTAAAGTTTGACTTTACACTATTATTTTTAGTATTTAGATAATATAATATAATTATAATTTAGTATGTGAATAATTAGAATTTAAACCATTGTGTCTAGATGCATGTATTTAAATATGATTATTTAATATTAAATTAATTATATATTAATATTTAATTTAATTTGGGGATAAAATAAGGGTAATTCAACTTTTAAGTTAGGAGCTCCCACTTATAAGAATACTAGATTCCGAGAACGTGCCTTGTACGTTTGTCCCTTATTATTATTATTAAATTTTTATATACGAAAAAGTTAAGTAATTAAAAAGATGCTTAAATTAACAATAGTAGTTTAACCATTTCTCTTTTATTCGCTAAATAATAACAAATATAATATGAAGAACATTAAATAGATGATATATCTAGTTATTTTTTTGTTATCCTTCTCTCATTTTCTTTTCTTCTCATTTTGAATAGTGTAATTTCCTTCCTTTGATAATATCAATCTTAGTAATTGGTTCTTAAAACACATATTAAAAATTTAATTCTCAAAGTGTTTTTACATAAATAGTGGAGAATGACTCTTCATATTGAGGTTTTAATTTTTAAAAATTATGTGTATGAGAAATTATTAACATTCAACAATTAGGCAGAAGAATATCACATTATCATAAATAAAATAATATCTCTAAGTCACAAGTTGTAACGATCTGTTTAGTCGTTTTGAGCAGCAGACTTCAATTCTGGAAAAACTGGCAGAAGCGACGGACCCCACGACGGACCGTCATGGGCACGACGGACCGTCGCAGGGTCTCGTTTCAAAACACTTAGAAAATCTGAAATTGGGTACTGAAAATCGACTCTCTGAACTTCGTGACGGAATGGCAGGACGGACCGTCACAGGCGTGACGGACCGTCACAGGCGTGACGGACCGTCACAGGCGTGACGGACCGTCACAGAGTCTTCAGTGAAAATCCAGTCTCTGAACCTTGCGACGACCCGCAGGACGGACCGTCGCAGGCACGAGGGGCTGTCGTAGGTTGCGTAATCCCAGTCTGGGTCGGATTTCTTGATACGTTTTAAGGGACGTTTTTGACTATTCCTACTTTAATTATAAAGTTAGTGGGTTAATGTTAATAAGTCTAATTACTTGGGGTTAAAAGAGGTAACCTTAAGTTAATTAGTGGGTTATTATTGCCATCTTTTATTCTTAATTATATACTAATTAGGGTAAAAGAAAGAGGGTTTAAATAAAGAAAATAGAAAGAACAAAGAGAGAGAGAGAGAGGATTGATCGAGAGAGGCGAAACGAAGAGGAAAACACAAAGCTTTGGGAATTTGCTTGCTTGATCACTAATCTTCGGTGGAGGTAGGTTATGATTTTTATGCTATTCGTAGTAAACTCTTAATAGCGAATGATATGTATGGGTAGTATTGTAAACCCTTCTATATGCTTAATTGTATGCTTGCATGAACGTGATTATATGATTGTCATAAAATAAGCATGATGAAGCTATTGAATCCCAAATCTTGAAAGATAACCCTGATCTACTTTGTTAATAATGATGCCTTGGTATAAAAGAAGGCTTGATGAACGAAAGTAGTGAGATTAGGGGATCGGGTGTCACGTTCCGGTACCAGGATAGTATATGAGGATCGGAGTGTCACGTTCCGACACCAGGATAGTATATGGATCGGGTGGCACGTTCCGGTACCAGGATAGAATATGAGGATCGGAGTGTCACGTTTCGACACCAGGATAGTATATGGATCGGGTGCCACGTTCCGGTACCAGGATAGAATATGAGGATCGGAGTGTCACGTTCCGACACCAGGATAGTATATGGATCGGGTGCCACGTTCCGGTACCACGATAGAATATGGATCGGGTGTTACGTTCCGACACCAGGATTGAATGAGGATCGGAATGTCACGTTCCAACACCAGGATAGTATATGAGGAGCGGAGTGTCACGTATCGACACGAGGGGAATAAAGATAATGAATCTTGAAAGATGATAATTTATTCAAATCTAATGAACCTAATTCCCAAATGAGTATGATGAGGAGGCGTGAGTCCTCATTGATGTGCTTGGTGTTGTAACCAAGGGTTATGGTAACTGTAAATGCTGCATGCTAAGGATATTAGTTGATTTTATGATATTGCTTAATATATACTGTTTTCTATTTTGAGTTGGCCGATGATATCTACTCAGTAACCATGTTTTGTACTGACCCCTACTTTTATTGTTTTCTTCTTTGTTATTTGTGGAGTGTAGCAAACGTGTCGTCGTCTTCAACTCAACAGTAATTCTAGCCAGTCTTCGTCACACCGGATCTTCAGGGTGAGCTAACGCTTCTAGCTTGGACTGGATCTTCTTCCTCATGTCTTGATGCCTTGAAGTTCCGGCATGGACTAGCTTTTATTTGTTTTAGCTTCTTAGAATACTCTTAGTTTAGTAATTTGATCATAGATGTTCTTGTGGTGATGACTTCCAGATTTTGGGGATAATAATAGTTATTGATTTTGTTAATGATTTAAGTCTTCCGCATTACTTTATGTTGATATTACATTGAAATGTTAAGGTTTAGATTTGGTTGGTTCGCTCACATAGGAGCGTAAGTGTGGGTGCCAGTCACGACCCGGATTTGGGTCGTGACAAACTTGGTATCAGAGCATTAGGTTCGTTGGTCTCATCACACAAGAACGAGTCTAGTAGAGTCTTAAGGAAAGGTAGGGGGACGCCTTTACCTTTCTTTGAGAGGCTATAAGACTTTAGGAAAATTCCATTCTTTCATTCTTTCTTTCGTGCTATTACTTGGGTCCAATTGGTATCTAGGTGATACAAATTGGTATCTGACCATCTTCACTCTCTTTCGCAGATGGTTAGAACTAGAGCAACGACTACGCCAACACCAACACCAGCACCGGCGGGACAGGGTGCGTCTGAGCCAGCCACTGGGGCTGTAGCGCGATAAAGAGCAGCGGCAAGAGGCCGTGGTAGAGGTCGTGGGAGGACGTCCTCTAGGGGAAGAGGACGAGCACCTAGCCCAACTGATACTAGGGCAGTGACTCCTCCACCGACTGAGGAGGTAATAAGAGAAGGGGAGGATGGGGAAAATGAACAAGTGCAGAATGAGGGATTGCCACCCCAGCCTACCCCAGAGATGATAAATCAGGTGCTCGCTTATCTTAGTGGGTTGTCTGATCAGGGTCAGGCACCTCCAGTGTTTTCAGCACCAACACCTCCGGTTTCAGAGGTACAACATGCAGCCACTATGGCTCCTCGTATGGATGCCTCATTGGACATAGGCACGTTTCCACGTCTGACTACTGGGCCTATAATGACAAATGATCAACATGAACTTTTCAGTAAGTTCTTGAAATTGAAACTTCCAGTCTTCAAGGGTGCTGAATCTGAGGATGCTTACGATTTTCTGGTTGACTGTCATGAGCTACTACACAAGATGGGTATAGTAGAACGGTTTGGTGTTGAGTTCGTGAGTTATCAGTTTCAAGGGAACGCCAAAATGTGGTGGCGGTCACATGTTGAGTGTCAACCAACGGAGGCGCCACCTATGACTTGGGCATCATTCTCTAGCTTGTTTATGGAGAAGTATATTCCCCGGACTTTGAGGGATAGGAAGAGAGATGAGTTCTTGAGCCTAGAGCAAGGTAGGATGTCGGTTACTTCATATGAGGCTAAGTTTCGTGCATTATCCCGGTATGCCACCCAACTGTGTTTCAGTCCACAAGAGCGGATTTGTGAAAGGGTTGAGATCAGAGTTGCAGATTTCAGCCGTACAGGTAGCGGCTACAGCAAAATCTTTCCAAGAAGTGGTAGACTTTGTGGTAGAGGTGGAAGGAGTGAAGCCAGATGACTTCACCATGGCAACTACATCAAAAAGGTTTCGAAAGGGAGGTGAGTTTAACGGTTCTTACTCTAGAGGACAGGGTTCAGGAGGTTACTCAGTCCGATCAATTCAGTCTTCACTACAGACTGTAGTTGGGGGTCTACCTCAGACCGGTCAACACTTCTCTAAGAGACCTATGCTTGAACCCAGAGAGTGTTATGGATGTGGGGAGATCGTACACATTAAGAGGTATTGTCCAAAACAGAGTTACAGACCTCCAAATGTTAGAGGTAGAGGTGGTTATGGAAGAGATCGTCATTCTGGAGGACGCAGTGGTCGAAGTAATGGTGGTCACCAAAACGGTCGGGGTGATGGGAAAACTGGAGCCACTACATCACAACATGGTAGGGGCAATGGACAGACAAACGATAGGGCCCATTGTTACGCTTTCCCTGGGCGGTCAGAAGCGGAGACATCAGATGCTGTCATCACAGGTAATCTTTCGGTTTGTGATTGCATGGCCTCTGTATTGTTTGATCATGGATCCACATTTTCTTATGTATCTTCTTCATTTGCTAATGGTCTAAATTTACCTTGTGAATTACTTGACATACCTATTCGTGTTTCTACTCTGGTGGGTGAGTCTGTGATAGTTGAAAAAGTATATAGGTCTTGTTTGGTGAATTTTGTGGGGAGCAACACTTATGTAGATTTGGTTATCTTAGAAATGGTTGACTTTGATGTAATTCTGGGTATGACTTGGCTTTCTTCGAATTTTGCAATCTTGGATTGTAATGCTAAAACGGTGACGTTAGCCAAGCCTGGGACAGATCCGTTAGTTTGGGAGGGTGACTACACTTCCAATCCGGTGCGTATCATCTCCTTTCTTCGTGCTAGGAAAATGGTTAGTAAAGGGTGTTTAGCTTTCTTGGCACATCTCAAGGATGACACTACCCAAGTACCTTCGATTGAGTCGGTTTTGGTGGTCCGTGAGTTTCTAGATGTGTTTCCTGCAGACCTTCCTGGCATGCCACCGGATAGAGATATTGACTTCTGCATTGATCTTGAACCGGGTACTCGCCCCATTTCTATACCCCCTTATAAAATGGCTCCCGCGGAGTTAAGAGAGTTAAAAGCAAAACTTCAAGAGTTGTTGAGCAAAGGCTTCATTAGACCAAGTGCATCTCCTTGGGGTGCTCCGGTTTTGTTTGTAAAGAAGAAGGATGGGAGTTTTCGAATGTGCATAGACTACCGGCAGTTGAACAAGGTAACCATTCCTCTTCTTCGCATTGATGACTTGTTCGATCAGTTACAAGGTGCTTGTGTCTTCTCCAAGATTGACTTGAGATCCGGTTATCATCAATTGAAAATATGGGCAACGGATGTGCCAAAGACTGCTTTTAGAACCAGGTATGGGCATTACGAGTTTGTAGTGATGTCTTTTGGTCTTACGAATGCCCCTGCTGCTTTCATGAGCTTGATGAACGGGATTTTTAAGCCATATCTGGATCTCTTTGTGATCGTATTCATTGATGATATATTGGTATACTCAAAGGGCAATAAGGAACATGAAGAGCATTTGAGAAGGGTATTGGAAATGTTGAGGGAGAAAAAGCTTTACGCCAAATTCTCCAAGTGTGAGTTTTGGCTAGATGCAGTGTCTTTCTTGGGGCATGTGGTTTCTAAGGATGGAGTGATGGTGGATCCTTCTAAGATTGAGACAGTGAAGAATTGGGTAAGACCTACTAATGTGTCAGAAATACGGAGCTTTGTTGGGTTAGCTAGCTACTACCGCCGATTTGTCAAGGGATTCTCTTCTATTGCTTCCCAACTGACGAACTTGACTAAGCAAAATGTTCCATTTGTATGGTCAGATGAGTGTGAAGAAAGCTTTCAGAAGCTCAAGACTTTGTTGACTACCGCACCAATCCTTACCTTGCCAGTGGAAGGTAAGAATTTCATTGTCTATTGTAATGCATCCTATTCGGGTTTGGGTGCAGTGCTAATGCAAGAGAAGAATGTGATTGCTTATGCTTCAAGACAATTAAAAGTGCATGAACGTAACTATCCAACTCATGATTTGGAATTGGCTGCGGTAGTGTTTGCCTTAAAGCAATGGAGACACTATCTATATGGGGTTAAGTGTGAAATATACACAGATCATCGTAGCCTACATTATGTTTTTACTCAAAAGGATTTGAATTTGAGACAGAGGAGATGGATGGAACTACTGAAGGACTACGACATCACTATTTTGTATCATCCGGGGAAGGCGAATGTTGTAGCGGATGCTTTAAGTAGAAATGCGGGAAGCATGGGAAGTCTAGCTCACTTGCAAGCTTCTAGACGCCCATTGGCCAGAGAGGTTCAGACTCTAGCTAACGACTTGATGAGATTAGAAGTAAATGAGAAGGGAGGATTGTTGGCTTGTGTAGAGGCAAGATCTTCCTTTCTTGACAAGATTAAGGGAAGACAGTTTGATGATGAGAAACTGCGCAGAATCCAAGATAAGGTATTGCGAGGAGAGGCTAAGGAGACACAAATCGATGAGGAAGGTGTTTTGAGGATCATGGGAAGGGTATGCGTACCCCGCGTCGATGATTTGATCAACACTATTCTGACAGAGGCTCATAGTTCAAGGTATTCGATACATCCGGGTGCAACCAAGATGTACCGTGACCTAAAGCAACACTTTTGGTGGAGTAGAATGAAGAGTGATATTGTGAACTTTATTGTCAAATGTCTAAACTGTCAACAAGTAAAGTATGAACACCAGAGACCCGGAGGAACACTTCAGAGAATTCCCATTCCTGAATGGAAGTGGGAGAGAATTGCAATGGACTTCGTGGTTGGTCTTCCAAAGACATTGGGTAAGTATGACTCTATTTGGGTGATTGTTGATAGGTTAACTAAGTCTGCTCATTTCATTCCGATCAAGGTGACTTATAATGCAGAGAAGTTAGCCAAAATCTATATCTCAGAAATTGTTCGGTTGCATGGGGTTCCACTATCCATCATATCAGATAGAGGTACGCAGTTTACTTCTAAGTTTTGGAAGACATTGCATGCAGAATTGGGTACTAGGTTGGACCTTAGTACCGCGTTCCATCCTCAGACCGATGGTCAGTCTGAGCGAACGATTCAAGTGTTGGAGGATATGCTTCGCGCATGTGTGATAGAGTTTGGTGGCCATTGGGATAGCTTCTTACCCTTAACGGAATTTTCATACAATAATAGCTATCACTCAAGCATTGATATGGCTCCATTTGAAGAAAAAGCTAATTGTGGACCGGCGGAGGCAGTTGATGGTCCGTCGTTCCATCGACGGACCGTCTGTGGGGTCGTCGATTGAAGCCGCATTTTCTTAACAAGCTTTCTTTATTTGTTTTCCTTTTGTTTTAGGATAATGTCTTTATAAATAGGGTATAAAAACTCGTTTTGGGGTTGGATTCTTTGTTATTTTTCATACTTTAGTTCTTGGAGATTTGACTTTGCAACTTGTCAATTAATTCAAGTTTCCATATTCGATTCCCAAGTGAATTTTGTTGTTTCAAGTAGAATTTCTGGATTTTCTTCAAACTTGTGAAAGTAAGTTCATGATTTATCATTCAACAAATATGAATTGTGTTCTTATAAGCATGGGTAACTAAATCCACAACTAGGGTTGTGGGAATCATGGGTGATTAACAAAATAAGCCTAGATAATTAACAATTCTTAACTAGGATATTGCATGTATCGATAATTCTTTCTTCTAGAAGTTTTTTTAAACAAGTGTACACGTTAGAACTCGCCCTATTGCTATTTGTCAGACTATGGGGATAGTTAATAGGAAAAGAAATATCGACATAGATTTAGTGGATTCTATCTAATAGCCTAGTTTCGGTTGGTGCGAAGTTATAATTAAGCCAAACATCGAATATGATGCTTAATAGAGTATTCACCCCAAAACTCCCCTTTTGACTTAACTTAGCTTCAATCATTCATTCAAGTGTGAGTGTGTGTGTGTGTACATATGAGTTTACCTTGCAAATAAGCATCATTTCAATTATATTCAATTCTATACATGTTTAGACATTAATTTATCACAATACACACTTAATGATGCTCAACATATACATTACTTCATTTAGGCATAAACTAAGCAAAACATGCAATTCTAGCTTCATAATACACATTACAAGAACGATCTTCATTATCACTTCATTTCACACACTAGGCCTTCAAATCCATACTCACAATACATACCAAACATAACTAAATACAACAAGTATACACCGCCACCAGGAAGGTGGACAACAGCACTCAAGAGCATTTCATAATAAGAGATATACCATAAAAACAACTCGCCATTTAACCAAGATCTCACCATATATAATCAATTCTTAAATATTTCATCACAATATGTCCCTTAGCACAGTAGATAAACCATAATAACAACATAAAGAAACTAAAGTTCATACCCTACATAAACATGTTCATTTAACCCATTTCATAAGCTAAAAGTTGGAAATACGCATAAACATAAGTTCATTAGGATTTTGACATTAAAATCATCAATTAATAATAGAATAAACACATTTTAATCAATGAAACACTTTTACAAGAAGACCCATGCTTGGAATCAAAACTAGAGAAAGATAGAGTTTGATTACCTTTTTTGAAATCTTTTAGAAATGACTCCTTGAATGTAAGAGGATTCAAGATTGGATACCGTACCTCAAGTAGAAGAAAACCCACTAATTTTGATGAATAACTCGACCACCAACAGCCCTCCTAGCTCCTTCTTGACTTCTAGCTTCTATGGAGTTTGAAAGAGAGTTCTAAGAGAGAGGGGTTTTGGGTTTTAGGAAATGAGGTCTAAAATTATGTCTTAGAATTAGGAACTCTTTAAATACCTAAATAAACCTAAAAATGACTTCCTAGATTCATAAAAGACTAGGAATGAATTTATCAAACACCCCAAGTCAAGCCAGTCTTTTAACAGCTTTTCACAGTAGCACCCACGACTCCTTAACGACGCACCGTCTGTCAACCAACGCCCTGTTAATGGGGGGTTCGTTGGTTGGGTATGCAACCCTCCAAACCTGAATACCTGTAGTTCCAATCGACGGACCAAGTCGACCAGTCGTCGATTGGGCAACTAGTCGTCGACTGGTCCTATTGGTGGACACTACCAGGCAGTTTTGGACCTAAGTCTTGGGCCCTTCTCTAGGGCCCCTTGTGGATCATAGGTTTGGTCTTACCCAGATTTTAAACCTCAAAACACATTCTTCTAGGTCTTAGGAACATCCCACATTAATTTCAAGCAAAACGAACACATAAAACTCACTCAAATACATCAAGACACATGAACACTCTCTAAGGCACACTTTGCGAACGTCATGGACGTTCTTGGACGTTTTACCTCCAAACATAACTAAACATGACACACTGCCTAAGGACACTAATATAAATCATTTTATCACATAATTAACTCAAGAAACAATCACAAAGCTCTAGTTCACCTTAGTTCGTTTTAGGGTGTTACATTAACATAGTATCTGGGAATGGGTGACCAAAGGGGTAAATAAATACATTTCTTAGTAGTATAGGTCTGTATAGGTTGCCCTAATACTTTAATAATATAAATTACTTTTTAATACAACTTTAAAGCTAAATTTATGTCTTTTCTCTTACCTTAAATTTATGTAATAGTGTTGCAATAATGTTGTAATCGCACTTTAGTTCTAAGTTGTTAAACTTATATTCTTTTTTTCCTTTAAAAAACACTCACGTGGTATATGAGTGATCCATTAATCATTGTATAATTGTAGAGACGAATCTACGACTTGGAGGTCCTGGCCACATTATTTAAGTAAAGCGAGTCAATTGCTTTAATTTTAGGTTACAATCGAGTTATTTATCTTTTTTTCAATTTCTATAAACAAATCGATTAAACATGCATGTTAGTAATATTTTCTTTTAGATACTAACTAAGCAATTCACTCGACAAGTTGTTATGTTTTGAAAACAAAAATGATGCATTATTTAGTACACTTTCAAATACTTCATTTATTAATATGAAGATTTGAGTTATTTATTTTGAAGTTCTAAAATATTATTTGGTAAAAGTTAGATAATTATTATATTTTAGTATAAATTTTGAAGATTTAATCTACAATCTCAATATTATTTTAAGTAAAATTAAAATTATTATATTCACCATTAATATTTTTGGGACCTTAAAATAAAAGTTCTTCAAATTTACGATTAATATTTTTGGACCTAGAGGGGAAGTTTTACTTACTTTACCCTTGAGTCATCCTTGCCTTGAAAGTTGATGTTCCGAGAAGCAAACAATAACTTAATTAATATAATCAAAATTATTAATACGTGGAATGGTTTTAAAATTGAAGATTAAAAATAAGATCTTTGAATAAATTGTTATACAATGTAAAAACAAATTAAAAAATTAGAAAAGGGTGAGTCGAGAAGGAACTGAGAATAGCAAATAGTATTTACCGGGGCAGAGATCTGCACTTTGACAACAAGCAACAACAATGAAGTATATTTTAAATTAGAACCCTGACTTTTTAAAAAGAAATTAAATTTGGGTTTAACATTTTATGCTGATTCGAAAGAAATCAATATAGTGAAATATTATCTAAGAGTATAGATTGGTTACTTTAATTTATCTTTGAGATTAGGCTATTAGATAGAATCCACTAAATCTATGTCGATATTTCTTTTCCTATTAACTATCCCCATAGTCTGACAAATAGCAATAAGGCGAGTTCTAACGTGTGCACTTGTTTAAAAAAACTTCCAGAAGAAAGAATTATCGATACATGCAATATCCTAGTTAAGAATTGTTAATTAGCTAGGCTTATTTTGTTAATCACCCATGATTCCCACAACCCTAGTTGTGGATTTAGTTACCCATGCTTATAAGAACACAATTCATATTTGTTGAATGATAAATCATGAACTTACTTTCACAAGTTTGAAGAAAATCCAGAAATTCTACTTGAAACAACAAAATTCACTTGGGAATCGAATATGGAAACTTGAATTAATTGACAAGTTGCAAAGTCAAATCTCCAAGAACTAAAGTATGAAAAATAACAAAGAATCCAACCCCAAAACGAGTTTTTATACCCTATTTATAAAGACATTACCCTAAAACAAAAGGAAAACAAATAAGGAAAGCTTGTTAAGAAAATGCGGCTTCAATCGACGACCCCATAGACGGTCTGTCGATGGAATGACGAACCATCAACTGCCTCCGCTGGTCCACACTTAGCTTTTTCTTCAGCTAAGCTAGATATCCCAACGTTTGGGTAGGTGTATTGTTGGAATGGATGGTTGTTTTGCATGTGGTAATGAGGGCCACAAGATGAGGGACTGCCCTAACATCAAAGCAAGAGGGAAAGAGGTCAATCAAGCTTCCTTAGATCCTAATGCTTCAAATAAGAACCCTTCCTATGGGATGGGAGCTAGGAAGGACAACTAATCTGGAGTTGATGGTTTTTGTAAGTAACTCTTTATGATTGATATTTTTTATGATATGAAGTGAGTTTACATGATTTTATAGTTCATATGATCATGTCATTTTGATGAATTGCTCAAACAATGAAATTTGAAATTTTTAGTATGTTTGGCAGTGTTTCAGTGAATGCTCATTATGAGGTTTTTGCAATTTGAGAAAAATTTGCTTTTGTTAATTTAAATTTCAATGTTTGCAAAAGTTTTGTATATGAGCATGTTTAATTTTGGAGAATTTAGTTCCTCCATGAAAGAAGGTTAAGGGTGAGTTTTGATGTTTGTAAAGTTTTTTTAAAAGTGCTTATGTTGCTAAATGTTTGAAAATGTGAATGATTCTCCTTTCTAGTTGATGATTTTATTTTTAGTGTTTGATCTTGATTTTAATGTTTTATTTTATGCTAAGTGAGTCCTTGTTGTTCTTGAAGTTTTAGTGTTATTCGAGGACGAATGTTATTCTAAGTGGGGGAGAATGTAACGCCCCCAAATGAACTAAGGTGAATTAGAGCCTTGTGAGTGTTTATTGTGTTAATTTTGTTTGAAAATAAGTTAATTTAGTGTTCTTAGTCAGTGTGTGAATTTTGGTTAAGTTTGGAGGTCAAATGTCTAAGAACGTCCATGATGTTCAGAAGGTGTGCCTTAGAAAGTACTTGTGTGTCTTGAAGTGTTTGAGTGAGTTTTACGTGTTATTTTTCCTTGAAACTAATGTGGGATGTTCCTAATACATAGACAACTTATTTTAGGGGTTTAACTTTTGGGCACGACCCCATCTAGGACCCACAAGGGGCCCTAGATGAAGGGCCCAAGACTTGGACAAAACTGCCAAGAGCACTACTCAATCGACGAGGCAGTCTACTGGGCATAGGCCCATCGACGCCACGTCGACAAGGGGCGTCATCCCATACTTACTTGTAAGTCCACCTCCTCCCTTGATTCAGCCTACGAAGCCATCGATGCCTGGTAGGACGGGCCGTCGACCAATCGATGCCCAATAGCTTGGGTCATCGATTAGCTACTTCCAAAATCTGCTGAAGTTGCTGCCAACTTGGGTGTTTTGTATAAATTCACCCCAAGTATTTTTTAACCCTATGTCAATATTTTTAGTGTTTTAAGTTATATTAAGTTAGTTTTAAGCCCTAGACCTAGATAAGACCCCTCACTTCAAATATTCAAACTCCCTTTCTAAGGAAAACTCTCTCAAAGTCATCATTGGAGCTAAGACTCAAGAAAGGCAATAAGGGGCTGGTTTGGAAGTGTATATTCACCAAATTTAGTGGGTTTTCTTGTATATGAGGTATGGTATCCATCCTTTAACCTTCTTCCATTCAAGGAGTCATATCCAAAAGATTTCAAAAAGGATTTTCAAACTCTATTTCCTTCTATCTTTGATTTTAAGCATGGGTCTTCTTGTAAAAGTGTTCTAATGATTTAAATATGTTTATTCTTGTATTAATTGATGATTTTCATGTTAAAAACCCAATGAACTCATGTATATGCATATTTCAAACTTTTAGTTTAAGAAATGGGTTAAATGAGCATGTTTGGGTAAGGTTTGAAATTTTAGTTTTCTTATGTTGTTATTTTGGTTTACCTACTAACTATGGGCCTTGGTATGATGAAATATTGAGAAATTGGTTATGGGTGATAATGGTTTGGTTATATGGTGAGTTGCTTATATTGTGTAGTCCTTATGATAAATTGCTCTTGAGTGGTATGGTCTACCTTCTTGGTGGCGGTGTTTATTTGATGAGTTTGATATTACTTAGTATGTTTTGTGAGGGTGTCTTTTAAGGTATAATATATAAATGAAGTGATATTAAAGATATGTCTTGTCTTGTGTTTTTGTGAAGTTAAATTGTATTTTTGCTTGGATTGTGCCTAAGTAAAGTATATTATTTTGTGAAGCATGTCAAGTGTGTGAATTGATGAATATAGGTCTAAATCATGTATTGAACCTATTGATAATGGAATTATGCTTATATGCAAGATGTTCTCACAAAAGTACACACACACACACACACACTTAAATGTATGTTTGAAGCTAAGTTGACTAAGTAGAAGAGTTTTCGGGTGAACACTCTTCTTGAGTTGAGATAAAGTTTTTAGTAGCAACCTCACTACACCTAAGAGCTTTCTAAGATAGGTCAGAGGATGAATACCCTTCGTGAGTTGAGATGTGGTGTTCACTAGTTATCCTTAACCTATAGTATATAATGTTTAGAATCCGTGGGGAGTTATGCCTAGAACCAAGAGGATATGAAGAAGGGGTGGTTACACTTCGTGAGTGAGATGTTTTATTCCAATGTACCTCTTGAGTTGAAGATTTCTCGTTAGTAGAGAATGAGATACTATATAGTAATCTCCTTATCACTTAACTATGCGCCTCATAGGTGTAGCTATTGTGAAAGCCATGTAAAAGCTAAGAGAATGACCTTACTCTAGGCAAGTGAGGATCCCTCATCCTATAGGGGTTAATGTCGGGATTCCATTTCTAGCTCTCATGGTCTATGTCGGTTAAGATAACCCCCACAAAAGTAATTAAATTGATAAGTTTTCTAAAAGAATGTACTACTTAGGTAGGTAGTGGAAGGAGACGCTATATATCCATTGCACTAGGTAGGCATTCTGAAAGGGGGAGTCTTGGTTGAATTGAATGAACTAAGTCTCCTAAAAGAACGTATAACTTAGGGTAGGTGGTGGTATGCGACACTATCTATCCATTTGTCACATCCCAAGACCACACCGTAGAAGTTAAGGTACAATCACGGATTGTAACTGGTGTACTCGGCCTCTCGGAGGTCTTATACAAGCCGTTTCGCATCATTCATTGCATAAACATAGTGAAAAGTAGTGCGGAATTAAAACTTTTCAAAAAACATAACATAGTCTTTAAAAATTCTTTCATATAAAGCAATAGGAAATACTAAGTCTCAATCTCATCATCTTACGACACAAGAATACTTGGGACACAACGCATACTTCAAAATACAAAAATAGAAATACTTAGTCTATTACAATAGTTCAAATGGAAAACATAAAAGACATATATGCCCTCGAGCCAAATGAGAACATACTTCAATTCTCTTGAATGATGCTACGGTCTAAGTCTTCAATTTTCAAAAGATCCTCACCTACCAAGAATTATATGGATGGATAAAAGCATGGATTTTGTACAACCACATGTACTAAGTATGACATTATGCATAAAAATCATGAAAATGGATTTTTATTGAAAATATACATATTTTCTTTTAGAAATCATATTATAATCATAAGAACAACATTTAACAACTTAGAAACACATAAGATAAATTCATACCAAAAATCACAACTTCAGAACCCAGTTTACAGTACGCCCAATTCACTGTTACAGTGAATTACTTCAACGTATAGTGAATTTACTTGTTCTTCACTTTAGACACCCCTTTAGCATGTAATTTTCTCACTTAAAGCTATACTAAGATTCACTTAATTCACACAAAGAGATACCACCCATACACCCTATCTAGATGTGCCTAAACGACCCCTAAGATTACTTATAATGAGTCACATACACAGTTAAAATGCATCATAAACATCAAGGTAAGATTCTTCTGCCAAAGGTGACTCTAAGTCTCACTTGAGTGAGTTGTGAAGCGACCACCCATACAATCCCTTACACATACACTTAACACATCCTATAAACTTCCTATAATAGAATCATTCTCACTTAACACACCAACACATAGATGATATGAAATTCTCCTTTAAAGTCTATCAAAAGACCTACTTAAGTAAATGAAGAAGAAAACGTCCATAGTGACCTCTTCAAGATTACCAAAATGTCCTTAAGACTAACTATTTTTTAGATCATGTCCACAACACCAAACATCTTCCCTAACTAGAGTCATCCTCAAGACTTCAAAAGATAAGACATGAAGAGATTATCTCTTATGTCCTCTTCACACTTTAGCTAAGAAATCCTTAAGTCACTTTAGATTAGGTACGTATTCACTTACATACTTCATAATCTAAGTCATTCATTAATTAGTTCATTAATAATCATACATCACATAAAGGACTTCAAGTAATGGTCTTGGACAAGACCTAGGAACTCCAAATAACACCTTCAAAGTCTATTGTGCAATGTCTAGATAGCGTCTCATGCCACCACCTAAGCCTCATAAACTTCTTCAATGCTAATAGGTATTCCATATGATGAGAATAAGCAACAAACGACATAGACCATGATATCTGGACATGGAATCCGGAGTTCTATCCTACTTCGATGAGGTTATTCTACTTGCCAAGGGTAGAACTTAGACACATCCCATGTAGGCACATGGTTAAGGAATATGAAGGGCAAACTTTGTAATCTAGTCTCACTATTTAACTAGAACTACTTCCCCTTACCCATACTCACTCGGTGCTACCCTTCTTTCTCATAGACTAATTCACACATTAGGTTCACATAAAAAGGGTTCCATAACAAGTTCATAATCCAATCACATTTGCCCTACCAAATAAAGGTCCACTAGGGCTACCTCACAGTGGCAGCAAGAAGCTCATGATGGATTTCCTAAGGATTAATATGATGCCGTTCCAGCGAATTGACCTTAAGTCTATCATTCATTTACTTTGAAGGATACTATTACGACTTGCGACTTCAACAATCTTAACATTACCACTAAGTCAAGGTTTTCACATAAAAGACTCTTAAGTTCATTTAAGGTTACATGTCATTCATACATTCAAGAAAAGAGTTCTAACACGCAAAATCAAGACATCAAATATTCATGATCATATGTACATCAAGCAATGGACACCAAGTCAACCAAGACAAGACATCACATGCTTCACTTCTAAGTCATAATGCATGACATTCTAAAATCACATAGGAACATCCCTAACGTCTTTAAGTTATCGTATATACTATCATAACATTATCAAGGTAATCAACATAGACTCATATAACCAAGTAGGAATAACCAAGACTCAACCCTAACACTATACACATAATGTCAAAGTCATAGTCTAACATGATCACCTAAGACAACATGAATAGAAGAATACATATATCACTTTACATGTAGACAGATATGGCCATGAATCACCTAATCAAATACAAAAATAGCCACATTACTTCAAGTAGTTGCCGACAAGGGCATGACCAACAATTGCATAAACTAACGCCGACAAGGCTACATCAATTGCAATTATAGCATATAACACTAACACCATAAGTGGACCATACCAATCACAATAGAATCAAAGTATAAATAACATAAAAATAAAGTAAATAGGGCAGGATACCCCCACTTCATTCTCAACACCTCAATCCAAAGTCAAGTTACTCAAGTTGATAACACAAGACCCTTACCCAAGACCATAACCAACAATTCAACATAAAAGCTAAAAAGTCAATGAATTAGGTAAAATCAAATGTAAATTAATCAATCGAATACAACCTAGATATCAATTTACTACAATTAACATCAATGAATAGCCCACATAAAATTACATAAGAATTCATCAACATTAAATCAATATCAAGTAACCCACAACATAATAAAAAACTAGGGTTCATCCAATTCATGGGTTCATAGGTAATTTAGGTTAAAATAATCAATAAAATATCAATTAAATAATTATTCAATGTTTAGAAATCATTAATGATTTGAAAACTTAGAAAACATCTTGAGAATTGAGGCTCCTTGATGAAACATGTTTGAAGGATAAATATCCATACCTTGATTAAGATAATTCTTCACTTTGATGAAGAATTTCCACTCAAAATCTCACACCAAGCTCTTCCTTGATTTTGGACTTCAATGGAGTCTTTGGGAGTTCTTAAGGGATTTTAAGGTTTTGATTTGGAAGAATGAAATATTCTAACTGTTAAACACTTATATAATTGTTTAAAATACCCAAAAGACACTTAATAAACCTCCAATACTCTTATTTGGATGTGGGATGAAATTACAAACATCACCCCTTAACTTAACAGTGAGGTGTGCGTAACACAAGTTCATAGACGACTGACCCATCGATGGGGTGTCAATCCACTTACAGGACCATGTTGGCCACCGTAGATTTGTCATATCCTGGAAAATGGAAGCTTGGATTCATAGTCTAAGGATCCAATGACTCCCACCACGTACGGGGCGTCGACCAGGCCACTGGCCGTCGATTGCCCTCCGTAGGTGGACTTCCTTTGGGAAGTTTTGGCAACAAACATGGGTCCTTTCTCAAGGACCCTTGGTTGGTCCTTGGGAATGTTTGCTCGGACGTTTCCAAACCAAACATGATATTATATGAGTTTATCACCTATCACATGAATTTTGTCCAAAACAAAAATGTGAAACTCGATTAAACATGCCTAGACGCACAAGGTCACTTCAAGGCACATCTTTCGAAAGTCATGGACGTTTGACCTCCAAAATCCACAAAAATCAACACACTTCATATAGATGATATATATAATCATTTAAGGATATTAAAACCTCATGAATCACACATGAGGCACCTAGGTGACTTAGTCGTCGAATGTCTTGGTCGTCCCTTGGCGTTTGACTTCCAATGCACCTAATACTTTAGACGCTTCCTCAATAACATATAATAAAAATATTTAGGAACTTATACCATAAATACCAACATTATATACTCTAGTTCATCTAAGTCATTTTTGGGGTCTTAGACCATTGCACTAAGTAGACCTTCCGAAAGGGAGTCTTGGTGCTAAGCCTTCTTAGAGTAGGTGGTGGAATGGGATGAAATATACTCATTGCACTAAGTAGGAATTCTGAAAGGGAAGTCTTAGTGTGTTGCTCGAGTGTTCTCCTAATGTCTTGTCATCGAGTAGGGGCTTGTTCTCCTAAGGTGAGTAAGCCAAAATGGTTAGTGTTGAGGATCACTTTGGTGTGCATTGAAGGAGGTGTATGTGCACTTCCTTCATGTATTACCTTGGTGAGTCTTAGGATAACCTTAGTTAGGGAAAATCCTACGGAAATGAGTTCACTTCCTCTTTGCTTGGCCTTGGGAGTTCACTATTTTTGGAATAGGGATAGTTTACTGTAAAGTCAAAAAAATAAAAATAAAATGAATTCGCTGTAATTTGGGAAGCTTACTGTAAAATGTTCTTTTTGCTTAAAATCACGGAAATTCCTCTCTAAGTGTTAAATGATGATTATTATGTTGTTTTACTTCTATATTCTTGAGTATTTTACTTAATTGACATGAAAATGTGTTTTTAGTAAAATATCCCTTTTTGCATGTTTTTTTTGTATGCCATACTTAGTACATTATTTGTACTGATCCCATACTTTTATATACTTTACAAGTATAGATTTGGAAGCAAGAAAAAGTCTAGAAGGGGAATCTTGTGAAATCTACTCTCTCAAGATTTCGTATGTACTCATATATTCGAGGACATAGTCTATTTTTCTTAGTTTTGTTACTAAGACTTATTATGTATTTTCTTTCAATGTAAAGGTCCGTGTCACTAAGATATTTTGTCGTGTCTTTATGATTGTCTTGTGAAGATGAGACTTCCTTAGTATTTTATTAAAAATGTTTCCTTTATTAAATTGTTCTAGAAAAGTTTTAATTTTGCACTACTTTTCATGTCTTATATAATGAACAATAGTTAAAGGGACTGTACAAGACCCCAAAGGGTCAAGTACGTCTTGTCATGACCCAAGGTTTCTCCCTAACTTCTAGGTGGGGGGGGGGGGTGCTTTCTTGTCGTGTAAGTTAGAATGAGAGTCATTTTCCTCCTAATGATGTCACATATTAAATTAACCTAAACTCGATTCATATCACCAAAAACCATTTATTTCATTTAACCCAAACCCAATCACTCAAAACCATTTTATTTCATCCATGCCTAATAAATTTTATTCACCTGTTTAATTTCTCGAAGAACACTAAAACCTAATTGATAAAATTCGACCGTCAATCAAATACGTTGCTAAAATTTGATAAAGATTTCTTTGATTTCATAGAGTTTAAGTCATCCTTTGGTTTCTTTTATAATCATCATATTGGGACAAAGTTAATGGTTACAATTGAAGAGTTCATTGTTTGGTGGAAGAAAATCAGAGGTTCTTAGGATTTGGTAGAATATTTATTGTGTAATTGTCTACATTGCTAAAAGTTAGGCTCCATATCTCATTATTTCTATTTTTATACGGTTTAACCTAGGGTTTCTATTTGTCTTTAGTTCTTTTCCCTTCAAATTACAATATTTAATACGGTAAATAATTTCATATGCAATAAAGGAAATACTGACACCTATAATTATAATTTAGTATGACACTTTTTTTGTTGTATGTGTTTGCCGCGATGGAAGATCAACTCTAATGTAACACTCTGGAAATGCCATGACTTAGACTATAGATTAATCTATTGAATAGTGTTTAAAATGATGTTTCTGGACCTATATTAATGTAATAAGTTAATATATAAAAGGTTAGAGCCGAAACGACAAAGAAAGACCGTGACGTCCGGAAACTAGCTAAATTGAACTAGTTGACGTCCCTATGTTTGGTGAAGGTTTTGAAGTGTCAAATGAAGTCTAAAACTATGAAAAAAGATTTTTGTTAGTTAGTATGTAGTACAAAAGGTCCAAACATCCGGTAACGACACCTCAAGGAACACCCGAAGGGTCCTTGGGGAGGACCTAAACATGGGCAAGCAAGATGCCTAAGCAGCCTGCGAGAGTCAAGAACCAAGGGGCTGCTGCACGACGGGCAGCCCACACGAGGTTCACTGCTTCAAGAATTGGGAGTCAGCTTTGCAACACGGAGCTTTCATGAGGCCCACTGCCTCGACTCAAAAATTTAGAAAAAGAATTGAAATTGGCCCCATGACCGTAGCCACTTTCCTGATTCGTTTAAGTCGCATTTTTTGTAATTTGACTTCACAAATGAACCCATTTAAGTGAAGGGTATTTTGGTATTATGGGAAGACTATATATTGATTTTAAGTCAGTTTTAGACAACTTTTACAAGCTTCAAATCAAAATAAACGAATTTCTCTCATCTCTCTCAAGAATGCTCTCTTTTTCAAAATCCATTGAATAACAAGAAAAGCTTAAGGAAGAAAACGAAGACTTCAAGTTTTTCAATCCAAATTCATGGATTATTCTTTTAAAGCATGTTTCCTCTATAAATGATAGTTTTGATTGGGTTATATTTATTACTTGATAACATGTAAACCTTGGGATTGGAACTATGGTTTGAATGAACTCTTTAATGACCCTCTCCCTATCCTTCCATACGAATTGGTCTTGTCTATGACTTGAAGAGTTGGTATTGATTATATTATTGAGTATTTCACTATATTGTTGGATGATTGTTGTATATTGAACATAAGTTCTTGATAAAGGTTTTTGGAAGCAAGAGGTAAGTCTTCTAAAGTCGTGATTACTCTATGATGCATATGTTAGCCTATAAATGATGTTACAATGTTATTGAAGTATGTATGATATTGCTATGTATATATGTTTGGCTATGTATATGTTAAATATGAGATCATGATAAGGATATGATAATGCAAGTTTATGATATTCTCTTGTATGCCTTACACTAGATAATTATAATATGTAAATATCACAAATAAAGGGTTGTGATGAAGGGAAATTCTCATCTAAACCTAAAGAAATTATGATCATGTTTATACAAGGAGTTAATATCCTATGACTTATGATAAGAATTATGAATAAATGATGATCTAAAGGTTATTAAAAAATGGACTATAACTTAGCACTGAGTGAACTAGATATGAGAGGTGTCCTTTCCCTACTTGGAAGGTAGGTTCACAATGACTCTAATGAGATAGAGGCTGCAATATGATGTTGTCACACCCGGATTATGGAATCCAAATTCAACCAGCGTCCTTAACCTCTCAGAGGTCGGAGACAAGCCTCTTCTTAACTTTCATTACAATCATACAGCTAAATATGCGAAAAATTTAAAACTTTTAATACTTAATGAAGTGTACATAGAATTCATATGATACTGCATAAGAGTGATATTCTAATAAGCTCAAACTAAAGCAACCATCTATTAAATATTAAAAAATCAAAATAGAGAATCATAATAATAATAATAATAGTTTTCCAATCGACCTTATTACAAATGCTTGAACAAATGTTTGAAATGAAATGATAGGGGACTACATCCACCAGCTATGTCTATTGTACTAAATCTAGAATAATAAAGTGTAGCATCCTCGAACTCAAGAGGACCTACCAAAGTCTAGAGGTCGCTAATTCAAATTGCTTCGTCGAATCTTCAATCTTCTGTAGAACCTGCACCTATAAAAATAGTAATAGTATATGGGGTTGGTAGACACTTGTACTAAGTATGGGTTTATGAGCATAAACATATAAGGACTATGCATGATCAAGGAAAGCTTCCTAAAGCAACATGATGTTTCTGGAAAGTTAAGTCACTTTATTTTCTTAAATCGTTATTTCTGATTCATGCTATGATTATGACATGTTCTCATGCAATTAATACATACAACTCATTTTATATATGAACATAATACCTTGGAATCATGAACATAATTTTAGAACAACTTAAACAAAACTTAAGAAATTTGCTCCCTTAGGCCGAGAGCTCTTCCCTCCAGCCTTAGTTTATTTTTTAGTCTTTTTCTTCTTTCTGTTGTGTAATTAAATGATCTCCTTTGATCTTATGTTTTACTTACAAGTGCAATCATTCATTGTAGTGTCATACCTACAATGAATCGAGTAAGTAATCCAAAAGATTAAGGAAATGATTTGGCTATCTCACTTACAAGTTATATTTTCCATTCTTATTAAATTGGGCATGAATGTATTTATAAGACAATATTTATTGGCTATGACCATTAATTGGTTTTTAACCTAATATATGAATCTTTGAGGCATATATTCATACTCCAATTTTTTTGGCATAAACCACTAACTTGTTAAGACTTCATTCTTATCAAACACTGGTGATTGACATTCTTAAGCTCTTACTTACTTAGCTCACTTTGAACATAGGTTTCTACTTCTTTGATATGTTGTTCACTGTGAACATGCTACTTTCATTCTTTCTTACCTTCTTTGAAGAATTATTTAGCATTAACAGAAGTAGATCATGCGAGCTAACATGAAATCCAGTTTCTTCCCAACACGGAAAAGAGGCGGTTCACCAGTTAAGGTTAACAAGGTCAAGTGTCTACCCCACACCAAAAAGGAGGGTTCACCGGCTAAAGTGAAACCAAGTCAGTGTCATCCCCACACCGAAAATAGGGGTTCACAACTAAAGTGAACCGAATACTTTGTTGAGATTTAATTGAAATATATCATGTGAGCTAAATATGAAATATAGTGTCTTCCCCCACACCGAAAAGAGGTGGAATCACTGGCCAAAGTGAAATCAAACTGCCTAGCATTCTTAGGTGGAGGCATCCACTAGGTAGTTCCCCTATGCTGGAAAATATAGTTTGAAGAATAGGAGACACACGGAGACCCTGGTCCATCTGGGTGGTGATCTTGTCTCATTAGGCTTGCATGTGCTGGCACAAGCTCATTGCTAATCTATCGGTGCTAAAGTCAGATCTATTTTACTTTATTATCTCTTATATTTGACTCAAACATTATAGAAGCTTGCTTCTAGTTATGAGGTTTACTTAACTCTATGGATGAGTGGTAATCCCTTTCTTTGCTTGATTAATATGAACTTAAGTCTTACATTATCATCATGGTGCGAGTGAGACTTGTCTCACAGACTCTAGCACCCTCTTATGTGAGTATTTTGACATAATCGATTAAGTGTAATTCAGACTTTTCTTACTTCTTTTAACACTCTATATTATTTCAATGTCCTAAATTGAGCTTTTAGTTATTTCATTACTCATCTTAACTTGTTCAGCGTTCATTGGTACTTTTGTAGAATTCTTTATGAAAGTTATAACTACTTATTCAATGCTATTACGTTCACAAGTTTGTCTGGATAGAGTATGTTGGGACTTGTCCCATTGATTGGCATACCCTAGGTTATGAGTTCTTTGATGTAGATATTTGTATGACTTTACATGATTTGGAAGTAATATGATTCGACATAGTTTTGCTAGCCGATTTGTTGGCATAAATCATAATTTCACTAGATACTTGTCATAACATTATCACTAGTCATGCCACTTACTTCATAAATACATTATAATAATCTATAATGTTAAACAAGACAACTTTAACTTTTGTTTAGCCTATTAAACAATTCAACAAAAAACTTATAACAATTCATCTTCTCAAACACAAGTAGGCATTATAGCATTTAACATTCATGTAGATAACACCCTAAGTATGCAGATCTAACAAGTAGGTTTCATTCGACATTATAATCACAGAAACATACATATAATAATCAGTTAACACCACATATAAACATCTCAGAGGTTGCAGACAAGCCTACATACATCATTCTAGACTCCAGACGAGATCGGCATGGTTGACCTCTCAGAGGTTGCAGACAAGCCTACATACATCATTCTTACTTTATCTAGGTTAATTTTAGCGGAAAATTTGATTTTTTTTCTTATTTCATGCTAAACATTTTAAACTTTACATCATAGGCGTTCACAAATCAACCATCTAATATAGAGATAATCAAATGAAAGAAATAGTTCATACTTCCATTAAACATATTCTTGCCAAAACGACACCACTACAAAGTCTGAAATGAAAGTTGATAGAAACACCAGTGGAACATTCTCCACTAGATAAAGCCTATATCTAAGCTATATAATAACAATAGAAATCCTCGAAATCATGAGGGCCTACCATGTCTGGATCAGAGCTTCACGTCCGAATAGCTGCAACATCAACCTGTAAGCTCTAGCGTCCACCAGTGCCTCCACCTAAAAATATAGAGTTGTATGGGATTTGTACACACTTGTACTAAGTATGGGTATATGCAAGCACACACCAAGGACATGCATGAGTAATAATAGCTCTAGCCTAACAACATGATTATGGAAAGTCAAGTCAGTGGACTTGCCAAATTGGGATTAGGAAAGTTAATGAGCTTTCCAAATTTTGATTACGAAAGTGAGTGAGATTTCCAAATTTTGATTTGGAAAGTCATGCCATGAGAGTAACATGCATCATCATACTTATAATATTGCACACATCACATAACATCTTGAACATAGCACATAACATATTGCATATACAACATAACATTTTTCATATCATTTGTTCATATGCCATGAGACCTTGGAATCATGGACTTGACATCGAGAATTCCCAAAATGAGGGCTCAACATATGGGACCTCAACTAGGGAGCCTTCTTTAGGAAACACAAAAAGTCTGCTTCATTCATTTATATGTACTTCATTTCATTTTATTCATAGACTAGTGTGAAAACCAGCTATACCTAGGATGTTGTTTAAGACTTTCATCGGGTTCGTTGTGCAATGATCAAGAATGACCTAGTGTCATTACTTGAGTCTAGATCACCTCTTGATTATCCTATCCTAACACCTTGGTATCATTCATTTCATTATGTGCATCATCTGAGGTTGGCCTTATTCATTCATTGGGAACTTTAACTTTAACCGACATATATCATGTGAGCATCATGAAATCCAGTGTCTCCCTCTCACCGAAAAGAGGTTGAATCACCGGCCAAAGTCACCAAAAACATACTAGCGTACATGGGAATAGAACCTCGTCAGATCCCTATATTGGCAGTATAGGTTCAAAGACTAGGAGATGTAAGGAGACCCATACCCGGCATAACGGACAGTCTCATCTCATGAGAGTTACGTGAACCTCCACCCTTCCCGAAAGAAGGCATCAGCGTTCATAGCTAGTCTATTGGTGCCCTATATAAAGTTCCATTACATTCAACTCATACGTCTTGGAAGCTGGCTTCTAGTATGAGGACATCATAGCTCAATAGATGATTTCTCATCTCATCTTTAGTATTAAGTGTATTTTGATCTCAATACTTTCATTAGAGTGTTCATAGAGACTGGTCTCTTCAATAACTTCATACTCTTATTGGTGAGTACGTTTTGGTAACTTTTACTTAGGCTCATTTGAGATTGCTCTCATATTTTACATTAGCCTCATATCATGTTTTCACCATATTCATTAATATTAACACATTTATTCTTCACAATTACTCACCCCTTTTTACGTGAGTGTTCATTTCATCATATGCTAATGCACTTGTCCATTTAGTGTGTTTCACACTCTTACTTAACCCATCTAGGATTTCATCATTTTGTTGTTCATTTCATCATTTCATTGTTCATTTCATCATTTCATCGTTCATTTCATCATTTCATTGTTAATTTTATCATTTCATCGTTCATTTCATCACTTCATTACATATATCTTAGTTTCACTTATTTTTAAACGTATGCTAGACTTATGGGTCTATACATATAAGCCATGAGGCTTCATTCATAGTTTGTTTAAGTGATTCATATCTTCCAAAGATTATGTGGTACAAGACATTCATTTTGTATGTATTCCAAGATCTCAATTTCGATCTAAGTAGGAAACATTATTCTTGAATATTTAATTCACGTATGACTTATGTATCAATACGGTATTCGGACAAAGAAACTGGGTTTTGAATCCCTTGGACAACACTTACATTACATTATTCATTTTTATTTAATCCATGTGGCTTGGGGACCCAAGATCAATCCCCAACGACTTCATTTCATTTTCCCTTAATTTTTCTCTTCATTTTTGATGTACCGTGGTTTCACGGTACTTTCAATGCCTTTTTCTTAAGTTTAGTGTATGTCTAAAGCATTTTTGTATTGATTTTTGTTGTAGTTTCTATTTATTTCTAGGAAATCTGTCCAAAGGAGAACGCAGGGATTTTGAGCTTAAATTGCAGAAGTGAACGGACCCCATGACGGTCCGTAGGGGTCAACCGTCGTTAGACTATAATGGCTGCTAAAAGAAGTTGGAAAATTCTGACCAAGTGTGGGAGTACGGAAGCTCACGACAGACCGTCATATCCACGACGGTCCGTCATGCACATTCGTCAAGGCTAACAGAGAGTAGTCCTAGTACCCATATGCAGAAGATTATAAGTGTCATGGGATGAAGCCCCTCAACGGATCGTCGTGCTTGAAACGGTCCGTCACACTTGTCCATCGAGGGTAACAAAGAGTTGATAAAGAAAGCAACAGATATTTGTGCATAGTATGGAACGACGGAAGCCACGACGGTCCATCGTAGTCACGCCAGTCCATCACAAAGGTCATCGACTCGGACGCATTTTTGGCAGATTTTTCCTTAAATAGATTTCCCTCTTTTATTAGGTTTTGTTTTATTATAAATAGTTCAAAAAACCTCATTTTTGGGGTTAGACCTTTGGATATTTTTTTGTTTTATTGTCTAAGTATTGAACTCTTGATTTTGGGGATTTGGTATTACTTTTCTGGAATCAATTATTGGTGTTTTGGTGACTTATTCAAGTAAATTTCTGGATTTTTTTAATTCTCATCAAAGTAAGTGCATGAATTTTGATATTCTCAATATGAATTGTGTAATTATTAGCATGAGTAACTAAACTCAATAACTAGGGTTGTGGGAATCATGGGTAAATAACAAGGTAAAAGCTAGTTAAAATAACAATTCTAGAATAGTGTCTTGCATGTATTGGTAATTCTTTCGCTTAGAAGTCCTTTTAACGGATGGCCAACATTAGAACTCACCTTATTGCTACTTGCCGGACCAAGGAGGTATATAATAGGAAAAGAATTATCAACATAAATTTAGTGTATACTATCTAATAGGCTAGTGTCGATTGGTACTAAGTAACAACTTAGTCAAATATCGAATATGATGGTTAATATGAGGTAAATATAAGGTTTAGTAAAGCAACACACGTAGCCGGACCAAGGTGCGGAGTGAAATTCTCTAGATGCCGGACCAAGGATTTAGAGATACCTAACTTATCACTTTACATGCAAGATACTAGGAAAGGATTGTTATAGATGGAATTAATGAGTTAGGAGCTTGTGGGGAACACTTACGCCCTAGTTACTCTAATTACTTGATTAAAACTCCAATACTTGAACCAGTCACTTGTTTACTTTAATTTAGCTAATTTCTTTCATTAATCAAAACCCCCTTTTTGTTATTTGTTTTTGGAAAATAATTTTAAATAGAAGTAATAATAGAATAAAGTTAAGTCTGAACCATTTTCCTCGTGGGAACGATCCCAACCTCACTAAATGGGTTCTTTACTTGATACGACCACTTTTACTTCATTTCGAGAAGTAAATTTGAGTGTATCAATTTTTCACTCAATGCAACTGAGAGGGTATGGGATCAAACCCCCACAACGTCATTTACTTTTTGTTTCTAATTCTTTAATTTCTCTCCTTTTGCTGAGGGGGTCTGGGTTCGAACCCCCACAGCCCCACTTTAGGTTCTTTTCCTTAATTTCCCTTGGTTCTGCCCAGAGGTCGTGGGTTTGATTCCCACGCGCCTCACCCTTTATTTTTCTTTTAATTTTCTTAAATTGAGTGAGAGGTGGTGGGTTCGGATCCCACTCCTCTCATTTCTTATTTTCATAATTCATTTTCCAGCCAAGGTCATGGGTTCGAATCCCACATGTCACATTCCATTTTTCTCATCTTAGTTGATTGCTTTTTAACATGGGGAGGTCATGGGTTCTTTCCCCAGTGATATCACATATTTTAATTCATTTTTTCATAGCATGAAAATGTCATTAGTTTGGCCGAAACACATTAACAAGCTGCTGGAAATTTTTGCAGCCGATTTTCTCACTTCTTTCACATTAAATGTTTAGACGTTTTAAGTGAGTTCTTTAGGTGCATTTTCAAGATTTCATTCGATAATGAATTGCACTCAAATCAGCATGTTTACATAACTTATGAACATCACTATTTATATAAACATGTGTACATGCAATACAAAGAACTAATCACATTTTAGGGCCTTAAACTCGACGCACATAATCATGGTTCACATTGCACACACATATACATAGTTTTGGATCACATAGCTGATCCTTCATACGATTTCAAAAACACATACATGAACATATTCATCACGAAAACACGACACACACCTAATATCTACCAAAAAATATGTCCAACCTACGAATCATTAGGAGCTAGTGACAGGGACATGCAATGGGGAACAACCTTAGTTTTCAGATTGAATAAACTTAACCTTAGGGGTCTCTTGGGAAAGGGACCAATATAAAAGAGAACCCATACCTTTTTGACATTAAAAACTCGACTTGCTACCCAAAAACTTTTCCAAACACACGTCCAACACCGAAAGTGCAACACGCCACTCGATGGAAAACCTTCTCTTTGCCCACGTGATTGATTAACGTTTTTTTTATATTTTCGTGTGAGTTCTTCAAGTGTAAAGAACATTGGTAAATTTTTCTGGTCTTGAATGGTATTTGGCAGAGAGAAACGTGAATAGAAAGAGAGAATGATCCTGAATGTTGAGGAGATAGAAGTGAGAGAGTGAGAGTTTTATTAGGCTTAGAAGTCTAGTTTAGGACTTAGTCAAATAAGGTTTATATTAAATGATAAAAAATCAGATTTCTCTTTTATTTTAAATTAAATATTAAATGATAAATATTAATTAATTAAATTAATTTACCAAATTAAATTAAAAAAAATTTAATTTATTTCTTCCACCTAGGTTCGAACCCGGGTGGAGCAAGACTTCACTCTAAAAGCCAATTTTCGGCCTTCTCTCCCCAAAAAGCCCCTTTACCTTATTAATTAAATAATTAATTATATATTTAGGACAATTAAGATACTAAACTTATCCTGGAGGAAGACCATTTTACCCCTAGACCCTATAAACTTAAGATTTCCCCTTTTTAAGTCTAGTAAAGACTCATCCGGGTTAATCTTCATATTCGGGAGCTCTACATGGTGGACCCAGTCTTTCGTAGCTCAACTAACTCCCCAAGTTAGTTTGCTTGTCTATTGTAAGGGTTCAGAGGTCTGGTTCTACGCACATCAACTCCTGTGAACCCAGTCTAATCGTAGGCATTCTAACATATTAAGATTACTTAGCATATCCATTTTTAGGGTTGTTACATTACCCCCCTCTTAGGAAGATTCATCCTCGAATGACACTACTAACTATCTAGCATAATTCCAGTCAGATCATAACAAAGTCAGTATACACAATCAAGTAATAGCAAGAAAGAATGGAGAGGGAAGGAAACTTAGACTTAAGAGTAGGAAGTCTAACCTGAAGAGTTGAAAAGATGGGGGTAGCGGGATCTCATATCGGCCTCGGCCTTCAATGTAGCACCCTCAAACATATGATTCCTCCACAATAACTTCATTATGGCAATCTCCTTGTTCCTCAGCCGCTTGACCTGTCTATCTAAAATCTCAACAGGTACCTCCTCACAGGACAAATTTTCATCAACCCCCTATCCTTCAATAGGTAGAATCTATTCTGGATCACCTAGTCACTTCTTTAACATAGAGACATGAAAGACTGGATGAACATAAGCTAGTTTCGTAGGCAATGCCAACTAATAGGCTGCCTCTCTCACACGCTGTAGGATCTGATGAGACCCAACATACCTCGTACTCAACTTCACCTTCCTACCAAACCTTATCACCCCCTTCATAGGTGATATCTTCAAATAGACTTGGTCACCAACATCAAACTCTACAGGCCATTTTTAATTGTCTGCATAAGACTTCTGCCAACTGTAAGCAGTAGTCGACCTGCCCTAATCACCCTGACCTTCTCTAGGTCCTTATGAATGATCTCTAGACCCAAAATGGATGAATATCCAACCTCGAACCACCCAACTGGAGACCTACACCTTCTACCATACAGTGCCTCAAGCGGTGCTATCCCAATGCTGTAGTGATAGCTATTATTATACGATAACTCTATCAAAGGAAGATGGTCGTCCCAACTACCCTTGAAGTCAATCAGACACGCCCTCAACATGTCCTCCAATGTCTAAATGGTGCGCTCTACCTACCCATCAATATTAGGATGAAAGTCAGTAATAAGCTTCACCTGCGTGCCTAAGCTCTTATGGAAGGATCTCCAAATATGTGAAGTGAACAAAGCTCTTCTATCTTAAATGATAGACAAAGGAATCCTATGTTATCTCACAATCTCATCAATATAGATTTTTGTATAATCCTCAGCTCTGTAAGTAGATTTCACAGGGATAAAGTGGGCAGACTTAGTCACTCTATTCACAATAACCCATATGGAGTCATGATATCTCCTAGTCTTCGGAAGACCAATCACGAAGTCCATATTAATGGCCTCCCATTTCCATGTTTGAACCTCAATAATCTGAGTAAGACCTCCAGGCTTAAGATGTTCTGCCTTAACCTATTGACAATTAGGACACTTGGCCACGTAATCTGCAATGTCCTTCTTCATTCCACCCCCCAATAGATTTTTTTAAGATCATGATACATCTTGGTGGAACCTGGATGTATGAACTATCTAGAACCATGGGCCTCTGCAATGATCCTGGTTCGCAAATCATCCATAGTTGGTACGCACAGCCTGTCCTGGTACCTAAGTATGCAGTTATCTCCCAAAGCAAAAGACTCATTCATCTTAACGAACACTGAGTCCTTCAGCTCCATCAACATATGATCAAGATGCTGACCCTCCTGACTTCAACCACTAAGGATGATTCAGAACTAGGATGAACTGAAACACCCCCACTAGTAGAGTAAACTAACCGCACACCCAGTCTAGTCAGTCTATGTATATCTTTCATTAAATCCTTCTTCCCATCCTCAACGTGGGCTGTACTTCCTATGCTCATCCTATTCAAAGCATCAACTATAATCTTAGCTTTTCCTGGATGGTAGTGGACATTCATGTCATATTCCTTGAACAGCTCCAACCATATCCACTAACGGATATTCCACTCTGTCTATGTGAACACGTAATGGAGACTCTTGTGGTCTGTGAACACATCCACATGCACCCCATACAAGTAGTGCCTCCACAACTTAAGTGCAAACACCATAACTGCCAACTCCAGGTCATGAATGGGATAATTTTCTCATGAACCTTGAGTTGTATGGACGCCTAAGCTATCACCTTACCACTATGTATAAGAACACAACCCAAACCAACCCTAGATGCATCAAAATACACAGTGTAATTCTGACCACACTTAGGCAAAGTAAGCATCAGGGCTAAAGTGAGTCTATCCTTGAGATCCTGGAAACTCTTCTCACAAGCCTCCATCTATTCAAACTTGCCCTTCTTCTAAGTCAAAGCTGTTAGTGAGGCAGCAATGGAAGAAAAACCCTTCCACGAACCTGCGATAATAACCAGCCAATCCCAAGAAGATACGAACATTTGTACAAGTAACAGGTTTTTGCCAGTTTTTAACTACTATAGTCTTCCTGGGATCTACCTCCACACCTTTGTCGGACACAACATGACCCAGGAAGGTCACTAATCTAAGCCACGATTCACACTTGCTGAATTTGGCATACAACTGATGTTGTCTAAGTACATGCAAGTTTAGTCTCAAATATTGTTCATGCTCTTCCTTGGTCTTAGAGTAGATGAGAACGTCATCAATGAATAATATGAAGAAAGAGTCAAGGTATTCACGGAAGACTCTGTTCATGAGATCCATAAATGCAGCAGGTGCATTCGTGATACTAAATGACATAACTAGGAAATCATAATGACCATAACGGGTACTAAAGTCTGTCTTTGGGATATCTCCATCCCTAACCCTGAGCTGATGGTATCCTGAATGAAGATCTATCTTTGAGACGAAACTAGACCCTTGGAGTTGGTCATACAAGTCATCTATTCTGCGAAGTGGATACTTATTCTTTATAGTGACTTTGTTGAGCTGCCCATAATCGATACACATTCTAAGGTTTCCATATGTATTTTTCACAAGCAACACTAGAGCGCCCCAAGGGGATATGCTCGACTGAATGAAATCCTTGTCAGTGAGATCTTTTAATTGCAGCTTCTACTCTTTGAGTTTAACTGGAGCCATTCTGTAAGGAGGAACTGAAATTTGTGTAGTATCGGGTTCTAAGTAGATACTAAAGTCAATCTCTCGAGGGGGGAGTTCAAATCATTAGGAAATACATCTTGGAACTCATTCACTACAAACACTGAATCTATGGAAGGAATGTCATGATGTAAATCATTAACACTCACTAGATAACATAATAATTCCTTGGACATCATTTTATTGGCTTTAAGGTTCGAAATTAAGGGATCAATACAACTCGAGTTTTACCCCTCCAAGACTAGATCTTCTTCATTAGGGAAAAAAAATCTCACAACCCTACTATGGCAATCCATACAATCACAAAAACTATGAAGCCACTCCACGCCAAGAATAACATCAAGATCATGCATTGGTAACTCAACAAAGTATGCACACATAGTCTTACCACATACAACTATTGGGAAATCTTTGTATACTCTATCAGTTCTTACATTTTCTCCTAAAGGTGTACTAACCACTATAGGATTATGCAGAACTTTAGGAAATATCTCAAAAGTGATAGCAAGAAAATGAGTTACAATGGAAAGCGTAGACGTTGGATCAAGTTAAGCATAAACAGAAGTTGAGAATACTTGCAGCATACCTGTGATCACATCAGCGAACTTCTTTTGCTCCTCCCTACCCTTAAGGGAGAAATTTTTTCTCTTAGGAAGCTCGACAGCTGCTGCATCCTATGGATTAGGCCTAGGTTGAGCATTACCTCCAGCCTGACCTCATTTCTGTGGGAAGTCCTTAACCATTTGCCCTCTCTTACTGTAACCGAAGTAGGCATTAATGCTCTATCTGCACTCTCCATTGTGAGCACGACCACAATTAACACAGTACTTTCTGGGATGCTGCATCTCACCTCTATTTCCCTTCATGGTCTCGAGTCCGGCTCCTCTAGGTGCTGTACTCCTCTGAGAGTTAGAGTTCCTTGAATTCTGTTGCCCCTTTTTGAATCTGGGCTGCTCACAGACGCCAAAATTGTTTTTGTGGCCTCCATGGGTAGGACCTGCCTGATCTTGAGGCTTAGGCCTCCTAGCATCACGAACGCCCCTCTTCTTGTGGATGTCCTCTACCTGCTGGACAAGCACTATCAACCTAGAGAGATCCATGTTATCGTGGAACATCGTAGACAAACATTCTTTCTCCAAATCTCCATTGATTCCTGTGAGGAACCTGCTCATGTCATCCCTGGGGTTAGATACAAGGGAAGTAGCATACCTGGACCGTTTAACAAACTGCAGAGAATACTCCCTTACTGTCATGGATCCCAAATGACCGGAACTACGCTCAAAACTCGTCTATCTTTCCACATCTTTCACCAAGTTTGTGCAATATCCTTGAGTTGATAAGAAGCCAACTCTGCTCTCTCAGTATCTGTGGCCCACATATCCACCAAGATCTTATGCACCTCATCCACAAACTCTTGATCATACTCTGAAGTCTTAGACCTTGTGAAAATAGGAGGATTCATCCTCGTAAGGTCTCTCAGCCTGTCAGCCATACTGCGAATCAGTGGGTTCTCTCTCTGAACATTATGACGGTTGAGCTGGTCAGTCATGGACTGGGCCTGCATAGTGATTACATATGACATCTTGGCCAGAGATGCCCTTACCTCATCATCAGTCAACCCAGAAGGATTAACTAGCATAGCCACTCCTTCAACTGGAGCCTGGGGTGGGACCTGAGATCCCCCAACAGCTACTCCTCCTCTCCTCTGACCTAGGGTTCTTTTATTATTCATTCTCTTAAAACAAAATTTATGTTAGACATGCTCATAACATCAAGAAATTTAAACATTATGAAAGGTACGATAAGATTAGAAGAAGGGAATATTCCAACACATCATGCAGTCTCTAATTCATGATAGTGGTGCACTTCACTACCATGACATAGAAACTACTCAATGCGGTTGATGTGAACTTATTATCCTCAAAATTTAACCAAGTGCTCTGAAAACAACTTTGTCATGACCGAAATCTAGGCCCCAGATGAGACCGACGTCATTGACCTCTCAGAGGTCGCAGACAAGCCTACGTACGTCATTCTTACTTCATCTAGGTTAATTTTAGTGGAAAATTTGAAATTTTTGTTTTCTTATTTCATGCTAAACATTTTAAACTTAACATCGTAGGCGTTCACAAATCAACCATCTAATATAGAGATAATCAAATGAAAGAAACATTTAATAATTGCATAAAACGTTTTCTTGCATAAATTGCACTAATACAAAGTCTGAAATGAAAGTTGAAAGAAACACTAGTGGAACATTCTCCAATATCTATATCCAACATCTAATCTAGATAATAATGTTATACATCCTCGAAAGCATGAGGGCCTACCAAGTCCGGATGAAAGCTCCACGTCCGGATAGTTACAACATCAACATGTAAGCTCTAGCCTCGACCTGTGCCTCCACCTAAAAATATAGAGTTGTATGGGATTAGTACACACTTGTAATAAGTATGGGTATATTAAATAACACACCAAGAACATGCATGAGTAAGAATAACTCTTTCCTAACAACATGATTATGGAAAGTCAAGTCAGTGGACTTTCCATATTAGGATTAGGAAAGTGAGTGAGCTTTCCAAATTTGGATTAGGAAAGTAAGTGAGGTTTCCAAATTTGGATTAGGAAAGTCATGCCATGAGAGTAACATGCATCATCATACTTATCATATTGCACACAACACACAATATCTTTCAGATAGCACATAACATATTGCATATTTCACACAACATTTTTCATATCATTCGTTCATATGCCATGAAACCTTGGAATCATGGAATTGACATTAGGACTTCCCAAAATGAGGTCTTAACATATGGGACCTCAACTAGGGAGCCTTATTTAGCAAACACAGAGTCTGGATTATTCATTCATATGTACTTCATTTCATTTCATTCATAGGCTAGTGTGAACACCAGCTATACCTAGGATGTAGTTTAAGACTTTCATCGGGTTCTGTGCAATGATCAAGAATGACCTAGTGTCATTACTTGAGTCTATATAATCTCTTGATTATCCTACCCTAACACCTTTGGTATCATTTATCTAATAAGTGCATCATTTGAGGCTGACCTCATTGATTCATTAGGAACTTTAACTTTAACCGACATATATTATGTGATCATCATGAAATATAGTGTCGCTCCCACACCAAAAAAGGTGGAATCACCGGCCAAAGTGACCCAAAACATGTTAACATACATGGGTATTGAACTCCGTCAGATCCCTATATTGACAGTATAGTTTAAAGGCTAGGAGATAAAAGAATACCCATACCTGGCATGCCGGATAGACTCATCTCATGAGAGTTACGTGAGCCTCCACCCTTCCCGAAAGAAGGCATCACCGCTCATAGCTAGTCTATCAATGCTCAGTATAAAGTTCCATTACCTTCAACTCATACGTCATGAAAGCTGACTTCTTGTATGAGGACATCATAGCTCAATAGATGATTTCTCATCTCATCACTAGCATTAAGTGTATATTGATCTCAATACTTTCATTTGAGTGTTCATAGATACTGGTCTCTTCATTAACTTTACACTCTTATAGGTGAGTACATTTTGGTAACATTTACTTAGGCTCATTTTAGATTGCTCTCATGTTTTATATTAGGCTCATATCATGTTGTCACCACATTCATTAACATTAGCACATTTTCTATTATAGTTACTCACCCCTTTTTACGTGAAGGTTCGTTTCATCATATGCCAATGCACTTGGCCATTAGTGTGTTTCACACTCTTAGTTAACCCTTCTAGGGTTTCATCATTTCATTGTTCATTTTATCATTTCATCGTTCATTTCATCATTTCATTGTTCATTTCATCATTTTATTGTTCATTTCATCATTTCATTGTTCATTTCATCATTCATTTCATTATTTCATTACATGTATCTTAAGTTCACTTATTTTTAAACGTATGATAGACTTATTGGTGTATCCATACAAGCCATGAGGCTTCATTCATAGTTCGTTTAACTGAATCATATCTTCCTAAGATTATACGGTACAAGACTTATGCATCTTGTATGTATGCCAAGATCTCGATTTCAATCTAAGTAGGCAACATTATTATTGAATACTTAATTCACGTATGACTTATGTATCAATACGGGATTTGTACAAGGGAACCAGGTTTCAAATCCCTTGGACAACATTTACATTTTATTATTCATTTTGATTTGATTATTGCGGCTTGGGGACCCAAGATCGAGCCCCAACACCTTCATTTTATTTTTTCCTTAATTTTTCTCTTCATTTTTCGCTCAATTGGACCGAGAGGATGTGGGATAAAACCCCCACAACCTTATTTACTTGTAGTTTCCAATTCTTGTAATTTCTCTCCTTTGGCCGAGGGGTGTTGGATTCGAACCCCCACAACCCACTTTAGTTTCTTCTCCTTAATTTCACTTGGTTCTGCCTAGAGGTCGTGGGTTTGATTAACACACGCCTTACCCTTTATTTTTCTTTTAATTTTCTTATATTGATTGAGAGTTGGTGGGTTCGAATCCCACTCCTCTCATTTCTTATTTTCATAATTCATTTTCCTGCCAAGGTCATGGGTTCGAATCCCACATGTCACATTCCCTTTTTCTCATCTTATTTCATTGATTTTTAACATGGGGAGGTCATGGATTCAATACCCATTGATCTCACATATTTCAATTCATTTTTTCATAGTATAAAACTGGCCTTAGTTTGGCGGGACCTCATTAATAAGCTAATGAAAATTTTTGCAGCCTATGTTCTCACTTCTTTAATATTAAATGTTTAGACGCTTTAAGTAGTTTTTAGTGAGTTCTTTAGGTGCATTTTCAAGATTCCATTCAATAAATAATTGCACTCAAATCAGCATGTTTACATAACTTATGAACATCAAGATTTACATGAACATGTGTACATGAAATACAAAGAACTAACATCATATTTTAGAGCCTTAAACCCGAGGCACATAATCATGGTTCACATTGCACACACGTATAGATAGTTTTTAATCACATAGGTGATCCTTCAAACGATTTCAAACACACATACATGAACATATTCATTACAAACACACACCTAATATCTACCAGCAAACATATCAAACCTAGGAATCATTGGGAACTAGTGACAGGGACATGCAACGGGTAACAACACTAGCTTTCAGATTGAATATACTGAACCTTAGGGGTTTTGTGGGAAAGGAACCAATAGATAAGAGAACCCATACCTTTTTGACATTTAAACCTCATATTGCTTCCCAAAAACTTTACCAAACTTACATGCAACATCGAAAGTTCAACACCGCACTCGACGGAAAACCTTCTCTTTGCCTACGTGATTGATTAATGTTTGTTTTTCTTATAATTTCGTGTGAGTTCTTCAAGTGTGAAGAACCTTGGTAAATTTTCTGTTCTTGAATGTTATTTGGCAGAGAAACGTGAATATAAGAGAGAATGATCATGAATGTTGAGGAGGTAGACGTGAGAGAGTGAGAGTTTTGTTAGACTTAGAAGTCTAGTTTAGGACTTAGTCAAATAAGTTTTTTATTAAATTATTTAAAATTTTCAATTTCTGTTTTATTTTAAACCAGCTAATAAATAATAAATATTAATTAATTACATTAATTTACCAACTTAAATTAAAACAAATTTAATTCATTGCTTCCACCTAGGTTTGAACCCAGGTGGAGCAAGACTTTACTCTAATAGTCAATTTTCGGCCCTCTCTCCCCAAAATAACCCTCCACCTTATTAATTAATTAATTATATATTTAGGATAATTATGATACTACCCTTTGCCTAGAAAAAGACCATTTTACCCTAGACCCTCCAAACTTAAGATTTCCCCTTTTTAAGTCCGGTAAAGACTCATTCGGGTAAATTTTCATATTTTACATGGCTGAACCCAACCTTTCTATGTGCATTAACATGTGTAAACCCGTTCTAATCGTAACCATTCGAGATACATTAAGCATTACTTAGCATATCCAATTTTAGGGTTGTTACAATATAAATTACGAGAATCAGAAATCGGGAGGACTAGGGAGATGAACATGCGATTCATTGGGAACAACCCTAGTTTCGATATTCTTGATTTCTTAACGTTTGAAAAGAATTTTGGAGAAAGAATTCTAGGAGAGAAAACCCATGCCTTACTGTAGAATTAAATCTACGAAGATCACCTTGAACTTCGCATGAAAACCTTGAAGAACTTGCTTGAAATTGACTAGGGTTTCTTACGTTTTCTAACTGCTTTTTGGTCTTAGGGTTTATGATGAATACCGTGAGTCTAAGTCTTTAGGAACTGAATGTTAACTAATTCAACTTAGACTATATAACTTAACTTGATTTACTAAATTATCTAATTACGGAAACGCCCATTCTAAATTTACTAGAATTACAAGAACACTTGACTTAACCAAAATCTTGAAATTGCTTAGTGGTTTCAGTTTTGACCAATTAAATTGATTAATTAAGTAACCTAGGGTAATTAGTAAAGTACCCCTAAGTTGTTAGGACCATAACCAATCCTTTGGACCATCCAAGGTAAGGTACTAGGATGATTCTTAGTTAGTTACTTGTCTTAATGTCACCCGGTTAGGTCTTAGGTTGTCGGGTCCCTTAGTTAGTTATTTTTTGTTTCTACTAGGTTAGTTATTTAGCTAGGTCAATTAGTTAAAGTCTAGGACCAGTTAGGGAGGTTGGTCCCACATGGGCTGACCCAGACGCGCGCCTGTCCCCAACCGCTCTAACCGTATCGATTAGCTTGTCTCTTGGCCGGTTAAACATATGCTTGCACATGTGTTACGTGTACTTTCCTAACTAACTCTTCTGTAAGGTTTATTTGGAATGTTTACTTATTTTCCCAAGGATCCTCACTATGTTCTTGGGCACTGCTTAATCTACATGATCATTTTAAGTGGTCATGTGCTATGGTACCAAGGCTTGACACTTGGATGCCTAGTACATAATGTGTTAAGTTGAGAATCAATAGTTTTAGCTTAGGGTCTTCATTGCAGGTACAATTCTTAAACAATTTTGGATTATATTTAAAATAATTGTGTATACATAGAATTCTGCTAGCACCCTTAATCCAATATTCTATAATATGATCGATATTTCTCAATATTGGGCATTGGGATGACTATGTACCCCAATACACATCTTAAAAATTTACTAGGCTCTTCACTAGTCATGTACATTTTCTGGAATGTTACATATTAGGAATTATGAGTCTCTAATATATCTCCTAGTTCTTGAACTATGTTTCCACCATAGGATACTAGCTAGTGTATCCACCTAGAAAGCTATGTCATGTTTGGTTCTACTTTGGCTGGTAAACCACTCTCTTTCGGTTTCGGGTTTCATCACACTGGATTCATGTTTAGCTCACATAGTCTAATGTCGGTTAAGACGATTGTTTCCTCAAGTAAAATGAAAGAAAATTAAATGAACATTGACTAGGGTGACTTGAGGAGTTTACTTAGTATAGGTAAGGGTATGGGACACTACCTAGACATTGCAAAAATTGAATATAATGGAAGTGCTAGGAGATTTGTTCTTATGTAAGAAGATGATATGAAATGTATAATGCCTATGATATCTACTGTTACTCTTATATGATGTTGGCTATGTTGATGAACATGTTATTGGTCTATATTGTTATATGTGGTGATGACTACTCATGATATATGTTGTATGAAGCAAAGCTTTACTTATGCTTTTCTTTTTTCTTACTTGGTTATATGGGGTTATGGGGCTTCACATGAAAATTTCACTTGTAGACTTGGGATGAGATTATTGGTAAGTGTTTTGAATGTTAAGTTGATATGAACTATTGAATATGAAATTAATATAACTTTATGATATTATGTCTTGACTATGGCCATGCTTTATGTTGATTGTAATCCTTATCTTTAATATGCTCTATTGTATGTGCACTAATGGTTTTTAAATGACTTAGCATGATTTCCAAAGAAATGACCCTTTTCATGGATGTCCATTAATGTTATGTGCATATAATCATACCTAGCAAATGTGGCGTACTAACCACTTACTTTAATATTACTACAAATTTAGGGTCCAACCATTGAAGATTAAGAAGGTCGATTGAAAAAGCTTGTAAATCTTTGTCCAAGTGTTGGCAGTTCTTCATGTTAGGGGATGCTATCTTTTCGTTATTCTTGCCTATGAAGACTTTAGTAGTTTTTAAGAATACACTTTATTTTGTTTTATGTTCTTTGGATTCTTTTGTATTAAGCACAATATGGCGTATTGACTTTTTGTTGGCTAAGTGCAGATTTGTACTCTTTAGATGTTTCTTATGTGAGACAGCTTTTACACTATCACTACAAATGTTTTCATGATTGATAAATATGAAGTCTAATTTCACATATATTGCAAAAGTTTTATGTTTTTACTAAATTTGAACTGATGTTATTTTATGTCGAATGCTAAGGGCTTGTCTGAGTCCTCTGAGAGGATGATGAAACCGGTCGCATCTGGGAGTACTCTCTGGACTTGACAAACTTTGTATTAGGGCATGAGGTTGAATATCTGTAGGATCAAAGTCTCACTAAACCACATTACCTTGTGTGTTGTACATGATTGTGAAGTGCGCCACAATCATGGATGAGAGGCTATGTAATGATTAGGAAACTTCTCATTTCTTGATAATCCCTATGTCGTCCCTGTAAAGTTTGGAACTATGTTTCGTTTAACATCTAATTTCTTTATTGTGGTTATAGGCAACCAACACAAGAAGGAAAGTCGCGATAAGAATAGGAGAAGAGATTGCGAATGTGGGAGATACTCCCCAAGGCAATCGAATTCCTCCTCAAGTGCAAGGTGTTGCGAATGATCAAGCTCCAGTCAATCCTCTAGTGATGACAGATGGTGAGGAGAGGGAAGCCTTGCTCCAAATGTCCCAAGCCATCACCACGCAAGCAAGCCATTATGACACACGCTAAGAAAGAGGTTGTTCCTCGAGAGAATCAACATGCTATTACTATGGCTAGCCGTCTGAGTGATTTCATGATGATGAATCCTCAATTTTCCTTGGACTAAAAGTTAACAAATACCCCCAAGATTTCCTTGATGAGGTCTATAAGATGTTGTTTGCTATGGGGGTGAGTACTATTGAGAAAGCTGAGCTTGCTGCCTATCAACTCAAGGACGTGTTTCAGACATGGTACAATTAGTTGAAGGATAGTAGGGCTTTAAGAGGTGGTCCCGTTACTTGGGAGATCTTTAAAAATGTCTTTCTTGATAGATTCTTTCCAAGGGAGCAAAGGCAAGCTAAGTTAGAGGAGTTCATTAACCTTCTTCAAGGAGGTAGGAGTGTCAAGGAATACTCTTTAAAATACATTAAGTTGTCCAAATATACTTCTTCTTTAGTTTTCAATGCTAGGGATGAAATGAGCCATTATGTAGTGGGTGTGTCTGAAGAGCTTGAAGTAGAATGTCGTGTACCCATGCTTCATGACAATATGGATCTTTCTAGATTGATGATTCATGTGCAAAAATTAGAGAAGAGTCGTCTAAGGAAGAGGGACAGAGAAGATAAGAAAGCAAGGTCTTTTGAAAGTAGTTATTCTAAGAGCAGGCCTGACGTTCAAGACAAGCCTAAGTTCAAAAAGAGGTTTTCAAACCATGTCCCTTCAAATTTATCCAACAATCGCAATAATAGAGGTTCTAATCGTAAACCTCAAAAGAGGAGAGATGTTGATACACCAAGAAAAAGGCCAACTTGTTGTAAGTGTGGTAAGAAACATATGGGTCAATGCCTTGTTGGGACTAATAGTTGTTATGGTTGTGTCAAAGGTGACCATATGGTGAAAAATTATCCTAATGTGAGAAGTCAAGGTAAGGGAGTAGTCAAACTCAACCAAGCGTTCCTAACTCTGAAGTTCCAAAAAGGAACCGTTTCTATGCAATCAAGACTAGGGGTGAACAACAGAGCTCTTATGATGCTGTGACTGGTATGTTACAAGTCTTTTCACTTAATGTTTATGCTTTTGTTTACCCCAATTCTACCCTTTATTTTGTTACATCCTTGGTGGCTAGGAAGTTTGATATACTTCCCAATGTTTTGATTGAACCTTTTTGGTTTGTACCCCTATGGGTGAATCTGTGGTTCCAAAAAGAGTCTAAAGAAATCTCATGTAATGCTGCCCAATAAAGTCACTCTTGTTGATTTGGTAGAACTTGACATGTTTGACTTTGATATCATCTTGGATATGGATTGGCTTCATGCATATTTTGTTTCCATATATTGTAGAACAAGGGTAGTGAATTTCCAACTTCCAAATGAACCCATTCTTGAGTGGAAGGGGGAAAGTTCTATGCCAAGGGGTCACATCATTTCATCCTTAAAGGCTTGTAGGATGATAGCCAAGGGTTGTTTATACCATGTTATGAGGGTGAAGGACCTAAAATATGAAATTCCTTATATTGAGTCAGTCCCCATAGTAAGGGATATCCAAAGGTTTTTCCTAATGACCTTACAAGGATTTCTCCTGAATGGGAAATTGACTTTGGCATTGATTTGTTACCAGATACGAACCCTACCTCAATTCCTCCATATACGATGGCTCCCGATTAAGTGAAAGAGTTGAAGCTCTAAATCAAAGATTTACTTAAGGTCGGGATACCACCAACTTAGGGTGAGAGATGAAGATGTTCCCAAAACTAATTTCAAAACCAGGCATGGTCACTATGAATTTCTAGTTGTCTTTTGGGTTGAAAAATGCCCCGGCGACATTTTGGACCTAATGAATAGAGTTTTCAGAGATTATCTTGAATCATTTGTTAGTGTGTTCATTGATGATATTTTGATATGCACCAAGAATGAAAATGAGTATGAGACTCACTTGAGGTTGGTCTTGCAACTCTTCAAAGAACACCAACTTTTTGTCAAATTTAGTAAGTGTGAATTTTGGTTGAGGTTGGTTGCTTTTCTTGGCCATGTTATTTCTGGTATAGGTGTAGATGTCGATTTGAAGAAGACGGATGCGATCAGAAATTGGCCTAGACCTTTAATTCCCATTGTCATAAGAAGTTTCTTGGGTCTATCCAGGTATTATAGAAAGTTTGTTGATGGATTTTCGTCCATTGCTTCTCCTTTGACAACTTTAACCCAAATAAGGTGAAGTTTAAGTGGCCGGAAGCTTGTGAGGAAGGTTTTCAAGAGTTGAAAGATAAGCTTACCTCCTCTCTATTGTTGACCTTACTGGAGGGTAATGAAGGATTTGTAATGTATTGTGACGCTTCCCTAGTGGGATTGGTATGTGTCCTCATGCAACATGGAAAGGTTATAGTTATTGCTTCTAGGCAAATCAAAGTTCATGAGAAGAATTATCCGACTCATGATCTTGAGTTAGCTGCTGTAGTTTTTGCCTTGAAAATATGGAGACAATATCTGTATAGTGTGCATGTTGATGTGTTTACTGACCATAGAAGTCTTCAATGTGTGTTCACATAAAAGCAGTTGAATCTGTGACAGAGAAGATGATTAGAACTTTTAAAGATTACTACATGAGTGTCGTTTACCACCATGGCAAAGCCAACATGGTTGCAGATGCTTTGAGTCGTATGACTGATTTGTGTGTCTTATGTGGAAGAAGAGAACAAAGAACTTGTGAAAGATGTTCATAGGTTGGCTCTTTAGGTGTGCGGTTAAAAGATTCTCCGAAAGGTGGTTTTATGGTCCATCATTACTCTTACTCATCATTAGTGGTTAAGGTGAAGTATAAGCAACACCTTGATCCTCTATTTATGGAGTTGAAGGAATTGGTACTTAGTAAGCTCAATGAGTCATTTTCCCAAGGGGGGGATAGTGTTCTTAGGTTCCTAGGGATATTATGTGTACCGGATGTTGAGGATTTGAGAAATCGAATGCTAGAAGAAGCCCATGGTTCTTGTTATTCTATACATTCAGGTGCCACCAAAATGTATCATGACATATGAAAGGTCTATTGGTGGGATTGTTTTAAAAGGGACATAGCAGAGTTTGTTGCTAATTGTCCAAATTGCCAACAGTTTAAAGCTGAGCATTTTTAACCGGGTGGTTTAACCCAAATCATGGATGTTCCTACATGGAAGTGGGAAGCCAACATGGATTTTGTTGTCCGGTTTCCTCGATCCCGGAGGCAAAATGATTCAATATGGGTTATTGTGGATAGGTTGACCAAATTTTCCCACATTATTCCCGTCAAGTTTACTTATACCACCGAGGACTATGTAAGAGTATAAATTTATGAGATTGTGAGTCTTAATGGGATTCCTTTTTCCATCATTTTGGATAGAGGTGCCCAATTTACTTGTGGTTTTTGGAAGGCTTTTCAAAAGGGTTTAGGTACTCAAGTGAAACTTAGCACCACTTTTCATCCTAAGATAGATGGCCAAGTGGAACGTACCATTCATACCCTTGAAGATATGTTAAGAGCATGTGTTATTGATTTTAAGGGAAACTGGGGTGATCACTCACCTTTGATTGAGTTCTCTTACAACAATAGCTACCGTTCGAGTCCATGACACCTTTTGAAGCTCTTTATGGTAGAAGATGTAGGTCTCCCATTGGATTGTTTGAGGTTTGTGAATCCTCACTCCTTGGTCCTGAGTTTATCTATGAGGCTATAGAGAAAGTTCAAATCATAAGAGATAGATTGAAGACAACGTATAATCGGCAAAAGTTTTATGCCGACAATTGAAGAAGAGATCTTGACTTTGAAATAAGTCATCTTGTCTACTTGAATATTTCACCTATTAATGGTGTGATGAGATTCGGTAGAAAGGGGAAGTTAAGTCCGCGTTATATTGGTCCTTAGGAGGTATTGCAACGGGTTGGAAAAGTTGCCTATGAGCTGAAACTACCTAGTTATAACACCCCTCAAATCAATTAGGTTAAGATAGAGCCTAAAATGGTTGTCATGATGGTATAAGGTCCTAAATTGGTCTATAATGTGGTATTGAGGCCGTTTCTAGAGTTTTAGGTGATTTGGAAGTGAAACATCAAGGGTCAACTATGACGTTCGACGACTAAGTCACCTATGTACTTCATATGTGGTTATATGATTATATGTTTGTATAATGAGTTAATTAGGTAATTATATGAGTTATTATAGTTTTTATATGATGTTTTTGAAGTTTTGTGAAGTTTGAAGGTTAAATGTCCAAGAACGTCCATAACGTTTGAAAGGTTTGCCTTGAAACTACCTTCTGTGTCTTGGCATGTTTCATCAATTTTTATGTGTTAGTATTGGATGAAATTCATGTTAGAGGTCCTAAAATCGTATACAAACCTATTCGGGTTGAAAATGTTTGAATGAAAGTCCCCAAGGACTAATCAAAGGTCCTTGAAGAAGGACCCATCCCTAGCCAAAAAGGTGTAAAAAACAGCCCAACCTATGGATGGTAGTCGATGACTCATGGGTCGATCGACGCCCTGTAGCTGAGGGGAGTAGGTTGACACTTAGGCATGAGAGAGATGCTGTCAATTATCAGCCGCAGTTCCGAGCCACGGCCAAACAGAACGGTCCTTTGGTTGGGTGACTGTCCGTCGATTGATCCGTTGGTGTAGGACTATCTCGTGCGTGCTATTCACTGTTAAGTTAGGGGTGAATTGGTAAATTCACCCCACATACAAATAAGATAAAGGGTGGTTGCTAAAGGGTATTCTAAACATGTTTATTAGTCTTTAACACTTTGAAGATTTCATTCTTCAAAATCAAAGTCCAAATTCCCTTAGAAATTCTCTAGAACTCCGTTGGAGCCAAAACTCAAGAAAGGTCTTGGATTGGAGATTTGAGTGGAGATTATTCATAAAATTGTAGGATTATATTTATTTAGGTATGGTATTTTATCCTTGAAACTGTATTCATAAAGGATCCCAAATTCAAAGAAGTTTTCTAATGTTTTCAAAGATGAATTGTTCAATTCCATGATCTATCCATGGGTTCTTGCATTAAAGGTTTTAAAGCATTGAATATTGATTGATTTGTTGTTAATTAGATGATTTTAACCTATCAACCCATTTAATTGATGAACCCTAGTTTTTGACTACTTTATGGATTATGTGATTTGGACTTAATGCTTATGAATTCTAGTGTAGTTTTCTATGGGCCATTGATAGATGAAATTTGTATTCAACTGATAGCTAGGTTGTATTAGATTGATGAATCTGTATTCAATTAGACCTAGTTTCATTGAATATCATAGTTTACGTATTGGATTATTGATTATGGCCATGGGTAAGGGCCTTATGGTATTGAATTGGATGATTTAGACATGGATTGAAGTGGAGAGAATGGATTGGTGGTACGTGCCCTAGTTAAATTTATTTTAATTTAATTAGACTTCAATTATGTTGGGATTGGTATGGTCCAATTATGGTGGCGTAGCTATGTGCTTTACTTGCAATTGATGTGGCCTTGTCGTTGTTACTTTATGTACTATGATGATTATGGCTCTGTCGGCAACTACTAGAAGTACTATGATGATTTGTGTAGTTCACTTATGTGAAGTATGAGCATATTTATCTACATGTGATTTAGTTAAAGTATGTGTTTCTTCTATGTATGTTAGGAGATCGTGCTATACAATGATTATGTTCTTATATGTGTAGTCTTAAATGTTGATGCATGACTATTCCTCCTTAACTATATGAGTCTATGATGGTTATATGGATAATTATATGATAATGTATAGGATTACATAAAGATGATATGGGTCATTTCTAAGTACTTCAAAGAATGATATGTTATATGTGATAAAGTAAAGTATGTTGTGTCTTGTTTTAGTAGACTTGTGTCCCTTACTTGATACATATATGAATGATATGTGAAAACGAGCTATATTGACTAGGTAGGCTTAGTGAACCCTTGTCATATAGGAATGAATAATGTGTGAGACCTTAAATACTGTTAAGAAGGTCATGTACATTGAATCTTAAACCTAGTGATAAGGTTATGAATGTTGAAGTCGAGAGCTCTAATAGTATTTTTTATGCAAAGGAATGGTGGACTTAGGATTAATTGGATGGAACAACATCATATCATCCTTAAGAAAGTCATAATGAGCTATCTATGTCGCCATTGTAAGGTATCCCTAGTGGACCTCTTTGGTAAGGTGAATGTGATTGGGTTATGAACTAGAGATATGGAACCCTTTTATATGAATCTTTAATTTCAATAATCTATGAGAACAAAGTCTAGAACCGAGTGATTATGTTATGGGAAGAGTATATCTACTTGCGAAGGAGACTAGAGTACAATGTAGCTCTACTTGAGAATGAGACTAGAGTGCATAAAAGCCCTTCATATACCTTAACGATGTGCCTACGTGGGATATGTCCTAGTTCTACCCTTGGCAAGTAGAACACTCTCATCGAAGTAGATTAGAACTCTAGATTCCATGTTTAACTATCATGGTCTATGTCGGTTATTTCCTTTTCTCATCATGTGGGATACCTACTAGCATTAGAGAATTTCCATGTAGTTTAGGTGATGGCATGGGATGCTATCTAGGCATTCCAGAATATGCTTTGAAGGTGTTAGTTAGAGTTGTACAACGCCATTACTCGAATGTCCTTATGTGATGAATGAGTCTTAAATGACTAACAAATGTAATGGTTTGAGTTAAGAAAGTATGTTAATTGAATAAGTACTTATCTAGAGTAGTTAAGAGTTGTCTAATTAAGGTGTGAAGGGGGAATAGGAAAGGTCACTTCGTATCTTACCTAGATAAGTCTTAATAATGACTCTAGTTAGGGAAGATGGTTGATTATGTACACATGATCTAAGCCTTAGGTAATTTTAAGGATTATTTAGGTAATATTGAAGAGGTCAATCATGGATGTTATCTTCTTGATTATTTAAGTAAGTCTTTTGATAGCCTTTGGAAAGACAATGTCATATTATCTATATTTTGTTGTATTAAGTCAGAGTTATTATATCTTAGGTAGTCTATAGGATCTCTTAAGTGTGTGTGTAAGTTATTGTATGGGTGGTGGCTTCATAAGTCACTCAAGTGAGACTTAGAATCACCTTTGGTAGGAGGATCTCATGTATATGTGTTTGATGTCTTGTAAGTGTGTGTTGGTCAACTATAGGTGGTATTCAGGATCATTTAGGTGTGCCTAGAGAGGTTATATGGGTGGTCTCTGTTTGTCTAACTTAAGTGAGTCTTAGGATATCTTGTAGTGGGAGGATTTCATGCTAGGAAGAGTTCCTTGTGGAGTTGAGAAACTTCACTATAACCTTAAGATATAATCACTCTAAAGTGGCATAGTTCACTGTAGAGATTTCTATAAATGTTCTTAATTGATTATGTTATTTATTATGTGTTTCTAAGTTGTTAAATGTTATTGTTATGATTATATTATGATGTTTAAATTAAAAAGATGCACATTTCAAATAAATGTCCATTTTCATGATTTTTATGCTTTATGCAATAATTAGTCCATGTGTTTGTACTAATTCCATGCTTTTATTTATATCTACAGTGGTTGGTAGGTGAAGAGCATTTGGGAAGCAAGACTTAGATCGTAGAGTCATTCAAGTGAAGTTGAAGTATGTTCTCATTTGACTCGAGGGCATACATGTCTTTCATTTTCTTTATCCGAAGTATTGTAATAAATTTAGCAGTACTATATTTTTATTGTGGGCGGTGTCCCAAAGTATTCACGTGTCTAAGGTTTAATGAAATGAGACTTGGTATTTCCTATGAGTTTTATATGATAGAGTTTTTAAACACTCATAGAATGTTATTAAAAATTTCTAATTCTGCACTACTTTTCTTATCCTTATATGCGATGAACGACACGAAAGGGTTTGTAGAAGACCTATGAGAGATCAAGTACGCTGGTTGCATTCTGAGAATGCCATATCTTCTAGGGTGTGGTTTCGGGATGTGGAACTAGTTAAATAGCTTCGATTCATCCGGTGTTTTATGTTTCTATGCTCAATAAATGCATAGGAGATCCGGTGTCTATTCTGCATATTGAAGGTTTAGGGGTGGGTGATAACCTCTCCTATGAAGAGGTTCTGGTTGAAATACCAGATCGCCAAGTCAACAGGTTGAGGAACAAGGCGGTTGCCTCCATAAAAGTCCTATGTAGGAACCATCCCGTTAAGGGTGCAACATGGGAGGCTGAAGCCAACATGACGTCCCACTACCCTCATCTATTTATTACTGAGGTTAGACATTCCTCTTAGTAAAGAAAGTAATGAATAATATGAAATTTAATTGGTTTCCTTAATAGGTGCATGCCTTGGTAAATTTACACCAATTTGAGGTTAAGAAAATGCTTTCATACACTATTCTTGCACTTGTATGAAATATGTATGCATGTTGTCTTCTTGAGATTTTGCAGTTTTGTTGTTTTCTTAAGAAGAATGATAACATGGTACTCCTTGATGTATTGTGAGATCATGATAATGTTGAGAAGGAAGTTCCTTACTATGTGTTATGAATATGAACCTCTTACATGTTCTACATCATGAATTGAGTGCTATGTGTAATGTTGTGATATGTTTTGAAAGGAGTTGTGAATTACTCCTATGAATGTGACTCATTATGATTTTATGTTTTTGTTGAGTGGGCTGCCAGTATTGAGTCTATCCTTGTCCTCCACAAAGATTTTAATATCATTCGGGGACCAATGTTCCTAAGGGGGGATAATGTAACACCCCAGAAATGCCATGACTTAGACTAGAGCTTAATCTCTTAAATAATGTTGAAAATTATTTTTCCAGACCTATATTAATGTAATAAGTTCATTTAGAAAAGGGTACAACCAAAAAGAAAAAGAAAGACCTTGACGTCCGGAAACTAGCTAAATTGAACTAGTTGACGTCCCTATGTTTCGTGAAGGTTTTGAAGTGTCAAATAAAATATAAAACTAGTAAGAAAGTTTTTGTATAGGTAGTATGTAGTACAAAGGGTCCAAATGTCCGGTAAAGACACCTTAAGGACTACAATAAGGGTCCTTGGAGAGGACCCAAACATGGCCAAAAAGACTGCCAAAGTAGCCTGCGAGAGTCAAGAACCAAGGGGCTGCTGCGCGAAGCACAGCCCACACGTTGTTCACTGACTCAAAAATTGGGAGGCAGCCTCGTGAAGCAGATCTGTCACGAGGCTCACTGCCTCTACCCAAAAATTTTGAAAAATAATGGGAATTGGCCCCGCGACGCGCAGCCAGTTCCCAGATTCGTTAAAGTGATATTTTTGGTAATTTTACTTCACAATTAAACCCATTTAAGAGAAGGGTCTTTTGGGAATTTTATGGGACGAATATGTATTGATTTTAGGTCAGTTTTAGACCACTTTACACACTTCAAATCAGATCAGATGAATTTCTCCCATGTCTCTCAAGAACGCTCTCTTTTTCAAACTCCATTCAAGAACACGAAAAGCTTAAGGAAGAAGACGAAGACTTCAAGTTTTTCAATCCAAATTCGTGGATTATTCATCAAAAAGTTATGGTTTTTTCACTATTGGTATTTCTTTCCCCAAGAGGTCCTTTCAAAGATGATTTTCAAGAATTCAACTCCTAGGGTTTTTAGTCTACAAAAATGGGTTTTCTTCCTAACTCAAAATTTATGACTATCGATGAAAAACAACGGTTTTATATGGTTAATTAAGTATCTATTGTTGGGTATTTGACCTGTAATGTTTGAATTTCGTGTGAATCATGCTCCCTCTCTAAATGATGGTTTTGATTGGGTTATATTTACAACTTAATAATATATAAATGTTGGGATTGGAACTATGGGTTGAATGAACTCCTTAATGACCCTCTCCCGTATCCTTAAAAATTAATTGGTCTTGTGTATGAATTGAAGAGTTGGTATTGATTATGTTATTGAGTATTTCACTATTTGTTGGATGATTGTTGTATATTGGACATAAGTTCTTGATAAAGATTCTTGGAGCAAGAGGTAAGTCTTTTAAAGTCATGATTACTCTATGATGAATATGTTAGACTATAAATGATGTTACAAGGCTATTGAAGTATGCATGATGTTGTTAGTATATATGTTGTTCCATGAATATGTTAAATGTGAGATCATGATAAGGATAAGGTAGCAAGTTTATGATGTTCTATTGTATGTATTACGCAAGATGATTATGATATGTTAATCTCACAAATGAAGGGTTGTGATGAATGTATATTCTCATCTAAACCTAAATAGCTTATGATCATGTTTATACAAGGATTTAATCTCCTATGACTTATGATAATAATTATGAATAAATGATGATTTAAAGATTATTCAAAAAGGGACTATGACTTAACATCGAGTGAACTAGATACGAGAGGTGTGTTAGGTAGTGGAGCCTGATTAATTTTAGGTTTTCCTATTTATTCTCTATTTTATGTTTTCCTATTTTTTCTCTATTTTAGGTTTTCCTATTTATTTTCTGTAACCAAAAATACTCTGATTGATTAATATAAATATACCTCACCGCTGTGGAAGTTTACTCACGGGGTTTTACCATGAAATATTGAGTTTTTTCTTTCTCTCTCTAGATCTCTCATCTCTTTCTCTTGAATGTTCTTGTGTTCTTCATTCATCTAGTGTGTGCGCGTGAATTCGATCTTAACAGCATGTATCAGAGCTAAGGAGATTCAACACGATCACAAAAGATGGATAGTTCGAAGCTTGGAATCGAGAAGTTTGATGGATTCGATTTCAGTTTCTGGAAGATGCAGATCGAAGATTATCTGTACCAGAAAGATCTTCACGAATCATTGACCGGGGTGAAGCCGGAATCCATGATGAAGGATAAGTGGAAACTCAAGGATCGCCAGGCTCTAGGGTTGATCCGGTTGACTTTGTCAAGAAATGTGGCGTTCAACATCGTGAAGGAGAAGACTATGTCCGGTCTGTTGAAGGCACTGTCAAACATGTATGAAAAACCATCGGCTATGAACAAGGTATATTTGATGCGTAGATTGTTCAATTTACAGATGTCTGAAACTGGATCAATTTATGGTCATATAAACGAGTTCAATATGATTGTGACTCAACTCAATTCTGTGGATATTAATTTTGAAGATGAAATTAAGGCGTTGATTTTGATGTCATCTCTGCCCGAGTCTTGGGATACTGTTGTTGCTGCGATTAGCAGTTCCCGTGGATCTGAGAAACTGAAGTTTGATGAAATCCGTGATGTTGTTCTTAGCGAAAGTATTCGCAAACGAGAAGTGGGAGATTCATCGGGTAGTGCTCTCAGCGTTGATTGAAGGGGGAGAAGTAAGACAAAATGGCAAAATCAACATTGTCAATCAAAATCAAAGAAATCGAGGAAAATCCCTGAACAGATCAAACGTGACTTGTTGGAACTATGGAGAAAAAGGGCACTTTCGGATGAACTGTACAAAGCCAAAGAAGAAATAGAATCAGAAATTTGGAGATGACAATGATTTTGTAAATTCAGCAGAGGACATTGGGGATGCTCTAATCCTTAGTGTGAACAACCCGGTTGAATCATGGATTTTGGATTCTAGTGCATCTTTCCATTCGTCTCCAAGCAAGGAGTTATTCCAAAACTTCAAATCTGGAAATTTTGGAAAAGTATATCTTGATGACAATAAAGCCTTAGAGATTGAAGGAAAGGGGGATGTTTGCATAAAGTCCACCTCAGGAAACTAGTGGACATTAGAGGATGTCCGATATATTCTTGGGATCAAGAAAAATCTGATCTTTGTTGGACAGTTGGATAGAACGGGATATGCAAAAGAGTTTGGGAAAGGTTCGTGGAAGATCATGAAAGGTGCTATGGTAGTAGCTTGTGGCACAAAATCTGGAACCTTGTACACCACTGTAGGGTGTATAAACATGGCCGCTGTTGCTAAAGGTACTTCCGGTTCATGTTTGTGGCATAATAGACTTGGACACATGAGTACTAAAGGAATAAAGATGCTGGTTGCAAAAGGAGCATTAGAGGGTCTGAAGTCTAATGATATGGGTCTTTGCGAGAGCTGTGTTATGGGCATACAGAAAAGAGTAAGCTTCCCAAAGACTCCTAGAGAGCCAAAGAAAGTGCGGTTGGAAATGGTTCATACAGATGTTTGGGGACCATCTCCAGTATCATCACTTGGAGGATCCAGATTCTATGTTACCTTCATTGATGATTTCAGCAGGAAGGTATGGGTTTACTTCTTGAAGCATAAGTCAGATGTGTTTGAAACTTTCAAGAAGTGGAAAGCTAAAGTTGAGAATCAGACTTGTTTGAAAGTATAATGCCTAAGGTCTGACAATGGAGGAGAGTATGACAAATTAGAGTTCAAAGCATTTTGTGCAGGTGAGGGAATCAGATTGATGAGAACAATTCATGGTAAGGCAAGACAGAATGGAATTGCTGAGAGGATGAACAGAATATTGAATGAGTGTGCAAGGACTATGAGGATACACTGTGGGCTGCCCAAAACACTTTGGGCGGATGCTGTGAGCACAGCTGCATACTTGATCAACAGGAGACCATCAGTTCCTTTAGGGTTCACGATACCAGAGGAGGTGTGGACAGGAAAAGAACTCAAGTACTCACACTTGAGGACTTTTGGTTGCACTGCTTATGTTCATGTTGATCTAGAAAAGAGAGACAAGCTTGATGCCAAGGCTGTGAAGTGTTACTTCATAGGATATGGTTCTGATTTGTTTGGTTACAGGTTTTGGGATGACAAGAACAGAAAGATCCTGAGACATTGTGACGTGACATTTGATGAGTCTGTCCTGTACAAGTACAGAGTGCAAAAGGTTCTAGAGACTACAAAGCAAGTGGGAGTTGAGGTTGAGTTGGAGAAGAGTAACCCCAGAGATGTCGAAGCAGATACTCAACCAACTCCTACTGAAGAATCTGAAGTGGAGCAAGTTACACCTGAGCAGGTGTTAAGGAGATCATCCAGATCCATCAGGGCACCAGATAGGTATTCACCTTCATTACACTATCTATTGCTGACGAATGAGGGGGAACCAAAGTCTTTTGATGAGGCCCTACAGGTGGCGGATTCGATCAAGTGGGAGCAAGCAATGGATGATGAGATGAGGTCACTTGAGAAGAATGACACATGGGTGTTGACTGAGTTATCTGCAGGGAAGAGAGCTTTGCTGAACAAGTTGGTGTTTAGAATCAAGATTGAACCAGATGGGAAAAGAAGGTTCAAGGCTCGTTTACTGGTTAAAGATATTCACAAAGGAAAGGTATTGATTATACTGAAATATTCTCTCATGTTGGGAACTAGACCTCTATTCGAATTCTATTGAGTATTGTTGCATCAGAAAATTTGCATCTAGAGCAAATGGATGTAAAAACAGCATGTTTACATGGAGATCTGGACAAAGAGATCTATATGCAGCAACCGGAAGGATTTGTGGTTCCAGGCAAGGAACACATGGTGTGCAATCTCACCAGGAGCTTGTATGGACTAAAGCAGCACCAAGCCAGTGGTACAAGAAGTTTGAATCCTTCATGACCAAGAGTGGATTCTGCAAAGCTGAAAAGGATCCTTGTTGTTACTTTAAGAAATACACTGATTCATATGTCTTTCTATTCTTGTATGTGGATGATATGTTGATTGCAGGATCTAATATGAGGGAGATTAACATTCTGAAGACAAGGTTGTTTGCAGCGTTTGAGATGAAAGATTTGGGTCCGGCAAAACAGATTTTGGGGATGAAGATTTCTCGGGATAGATCTGCTGGCACTTTAAATCTATCTCAGGAGTTGTACATTGAGAAGGTGCTGAGCAGATTGAGGGTTAATAATGCTAAACCCAGGACTACTCCATTGGCAAATCGCTTTAAATTGTCAAAGGAGCAGTCACCCAAGACTCCCGAGGAGCATGATCACATGACACTTGTTCCATATGCTTCAGCAGTTGGTAGTTTGATGTATGCTACGGTCTGCACTAGACCTGATATAGCACATGCAGTGGGAGTCGTTAGCAGGTACATGGTGAACCCTAGGAAAGAGCATTGGGAAGCTGTGAAGTGGCTTCTGAGATATCTGAGAGGTACATCCAATACTTCACTTTGTTTTGGCAAAGGCAAGGTGACTCTACAGGGTTTTGTGGATGCTGATCTTGGTGGGGATGTTGACTCGAGCAAGAGTACATCCGGGTACATTTACACCATAGGTGGAACAGCAGTGAGTTGGATGTCCAGGCTTCAGAAGTGTGTTTCTCTTTCATCTACTGAAGCTAAGTATGTGGCAATAGCTGAAGCTGGGAAAGAGATGATATGGCTGGCAGATTATCTTGAGGAATTGGGAAAGAAGCAGAGCGAGAAGATTCTTTACTCAAATAGCCAGAGTGCCATACAGTTGGTGAAAAATCCAGTCTATCATTCGAAGACAAAGCACATCAAAAGGCGATACCATTTCACTCGCAGGGCAGTGGATGATGGTGATATGTGCTTGGAGAAGATAGAGGGTGCAAAGAATCCGGCAAACATGTTGACGAAATGTGTTGATGTTGGGAAACTGAGGTTATGTAAAAGCTCGATTGGTCTTCTGTAGTTGTTGCTACAGATGTTGCGGTGCGGTAAAGATTTTGATGATGAAGAGATTTTTTTTGAGAATGTATTTTTTGGATGAGTGAGTAAGTCTCCAAGTGGGAGAATTGTTAGGTAGTGGAGCCTGATTAATTTTAGGTTTTCCTCTTTATTCTCTATTTTAGGTTTTCCTATTTATTCTCTATTTTAGGTTTTCCTATTTATTCTCTGTAACCGAAAATACTCTGATTGATTAATATAAATATACCTCACCGCCGTGGAAGTTTACTCACGGGGTTTTACCACGAAATATTGAGTTTTCTCTTTCTCTCTCTAGATCTCTCATCTCTTATCTTGAAAGTTCTTGTGTTCTTCATTCATCTAGTGTGTGTGCGTGAATTCGATCCTAAAAAGGTGTCCCTTCCCTAGTTTGAAGGTAGGTTCACAATGACTCTCATGAGATAGAGGTAGCCATGTAATATGGAACTATGGGTCTCTAATATATCTTCTAGTTGTTGAACTATGTTGCCACCATTGGATACTAGCTAACAGATCCACCTAGAAAGCTATTTCATGTTTGATTCTACTTTGGCCGGTAGACCACCTTCTTTCAGTTGGGGGTTTATGACACTAGAATCCATGTTTAGGTCATATGGTCTAGTGTCGGTTAAGGTGATTGTTTCTTCAAGTAAAATGAAAGACAAGAAAATGAACATTGACTAGGGCTACTTGAGCAGTTTACTTAGTATAGGTTAGGGTATGAGAGTCTCTACCTATAAATCAAGATTGACTAGGGTCACTTGAGGAGTTTACTTACTATAGGTAGGGGTATGAGACTTTACCTAGTCATTGCACAAGTTGACTCTAATGGAAGTCTTAGGAGATTGTTCTTATATAATAAGGTGATATGAAATGTACAATTCTTATGATATCTAATGTTACTCTTATATGATATTGGCTATGTTAATGAACATGTTATTGGCCTGTATTGTTATCCGTGGTGATGACTACTTATGATATATGTTGTATGAAACAAAGCTTTACTTATGCTCTCCTATCTTGTTTTCTTGGTTATGTGGGGTTATGGGCTTCACATGATCATTCCACTTGTAGACTTGGGATGAGATCATTGGTAGGTGTTTTGCATGTTATGCTGATATGCACTATTGAATATGAAATGTTAATATGACTTTATGATATTATGTCTTTGACTATGACCATGTTTTATTTTCATTGTGATCCTTATCTTGTATATGCTTTATAGTATGTGTACTAAAGGTTTTTGGATGACTTAGCATGATTTCCCAAGAAATGGCCTTTTTCATGCATGTCCATAAATGTTTATGTGTATATAACCATACTTAGTACATGTGGAGTACTAGCGCCTTACTTTATATTACTACAAATGTAGGGTCCGGCCATTTAAGATTAAGAAAGTCGAATGAACAAGCTTGGAACTCTTTCTCCAAGTGTTGGTAGGTTCTCATGTTTAGGGATGCTATTTTTTTTTGTTATTCTATCATATGTATACTTTAATAGTTTTAAGAATACTCTTGATTTCATTTTATGTTCTTTGGATTCTTTTGTATTAAGGCCTATATGACATATTGAATTTATATCAGCTAAGTCAAGATTCATACTCTTTAGATGGTTCTTATGTGAGACAACTCTTAGACTATCGCTATATATGTTTTCATGATTGTTAAGTATGAAGTCTAAGTAAAATTCACATACTATCTAAACGTTTTAAAATTTTCCAAAATTTTACTGATGACATGTTATGACGAATGCTAAGGGCTTGTCTGAGTCCTCTGAGAGGACAATGACGCCGGCCGCATCTGGGGTGTACTCTACACATGTGAAATGTAGTATGGTCAAGAGTTTCTAAATTGTCTTGTTGATATTCTTTTCAGAATGTTAAAATTTCTCTTGATATAATTATTTGAGAGTCTACCACTACGGTGTTATGTAGAAGGGACATAAGGAAAAAAAGGGAAAGGGAAAAAAACCATATGATAGTGAAAAAATTTATTGAATGTTTAGATGTTCATATAGATAGAATTTCTTATTTTGAATTGAGGGATTATGTAAAAGAGTTAGTGTGTGAACCTGGACTATACCTATTATATGTGAGACTGCATAATAATGCTCATTTAATATAAATTCAGTGAGATAGATATACTATTGATATTTACGAATATTTGAGTAATAGATATATTTTGAAGGCATTTATGTGCCTCTAGATTGCAAATCATATATCGGTCCCACCTTCATTGGACTATATAAAAGGGAAAAATTGAGTAATTAGAGGTGACAGAGAACGCCAAAATAGTGGACGTTATGCTTCATTTGATGGTGCATTAGAACAAACCAACTAGGTCCAGATGTTAGGTATGATGAATCTACATGTGGTAATAGAAATACCTTCGAAGACATGTTAGCTGGTAATGAGACTTAACATCCTTCATATGAATCTATCATTTTTGAAATTGATCTAGGTGATTATAGTGATGCTAAAGAAGAGGTTTAACAGAGAGTTAAGTAGAAAGAGTAAGAAGTTAAAAAGAGTTGAACATGATGCAACTTGTCAGAAATAGTGTGAAACTTGAGTCTTATATATAAAAATGTTAATAAATTTAGAGTTGCTATTACCAAATATATTGTTGATAAATATTTTGTTATTGAAATACACATTAATGAAGAAATAATGTTAAGGATTATGTGTACAATTGGTTGTCTTTGACTTTTGTTTGCTAGCTTTTATTGTAGGATAAATAATTTTGTTTGTAAATATCTACAATCCAGTTCAGAAATGTGACCTACTAATAAGAGTGTTTAGTAGCAAGTTCTTGGCCAGTCACTATAGTGAGCGAATAAAGAAACAACCCCACATCAGAATTTCTAAATTTCAAGAGATTATTTAAAACAATTGAATTTATATGTTGAATTAATAGTGTGTAAGAGAGCATGAAATAAAGTAATTATAGGAGCTAACGGGTGACTATATTCTTGAGTTGGGAGAATTTTAGACTATAAACATGAGTTTTTAAGAACAAATCTAGGTTGTACAAGTTTAGTAATGCTTCATTAGGAAACATTTGAAAGTAATAGAAAAATGTCTCGAAGCTTCTACATATGTTTTGATATAATCAAAAAGGCCTACTTGGATGCTTGTAGGAAGTGCATTGGTCTAAATAGATTTTTTTTTTAAAAAAAGAGTATCTAAAATTCAATTATTGATTGCTTTTTGTAAACATGACAACAATGAAATTCTACCACTAGCTTGGGCGATAGTCGAGGTTTAAAATAAGTATACTTAAGTTTGGTTTTTCAAACTTTTAAAGGAAGAGTTCAGCGAGAGATAAGACAGACATGACAATCATAATATGTATGTATAAGTTAGAATATCTATTGATTTGTTGATTTTTTCCAAGTTTTGAATATTTATTTATGAAAATCATAGTTTCCTAGTTTCTTTCAAGCCTTTAATATTTATTATCTAGTATTTATTAACTTTTATAGGGTTTTGAAAATTTCATAACTACTCATTTTCCAAATGTTAAATATAGAATGTGTGCTCACACATTCTTGCTAACTAGTCAAAGAAATAGAGAGGTATTGAGAGAAAAAAAATATTTTTGAAGGTATGCAAGGTCTACCATAGAGTCCGAGTTAAAGGATAACATTACTTTTATGAAAAGGTTGGAGAATAGGATATTTGATGATTTATTCTATTATAGTCTAGAAATATCGAACAGTATTTACTTCAATTTTACTACAAAATGTTACATTGTAGAGAATAACATGGTTGGATGTTTCATAACATGGATATTAACATTAATTACAATGCTTGAAGAAAATAGCCTGAAAGTGATTAAAAGCAATAAAACAAATGAGAGTTTTGCAATACTTGAAACTATGACATTTCTTCAATGCAAAATGAAAGTTCTAAAGTCATATATGACTTGCTACTACTAACACTCTGTTCAGTTAGTCGTTCATTTTGTTTTTATTTTAGTTTTAGTGTTTTGAAGCTATTATACCTTGGACGGTCAAATTTTATTAGACGTTTCTAAATATTACCTCAAAATCCAATCCTGAAGATTCCATAAGCTCTGAAAGGATTATTTTAGGATAGTTTCATAGTCAACACGACTTCTGAGGCTTTCATTGTGAGTGTATACGATTAGGCATTTTAGCTTTCAAGTTGAGACGTATGTTTGACTTCAATAAACATTCGGAGTAAACAAGCTCAGATGAGAACTTTGTTAACATGGTTAGATCAATATTTTTTTTTAGAATAATCGATTTTTAGGTCCCCAGACTTTTGAGCTAATTTTGATACCCTTTGTAGATTTTTGGATAAAATGAAAATTGGGTGTGAGGCTAATTTTTCATCAAAAAGAGAGCGGATAGATCTTATGGTTTTGTTGAGTCTAGAATTTAGAATAACATAATTTGTTTCCGGGTACAAGGTTCCTAATGAATTTTGGGTATCCTGTAAGAGATTTTAAGACTTTACACTTCATTCAAAGTTCTATCACTTGAGGCACACACTTTGTCAGTGCACCTACAACTACTTTCGTAGATAACAGATACCTTAGAGGGATTGTTCGATCGTGGTGGTGCGTTCGTGGATTAGAGACATCTTGGAAAACACGTTCATGTATGGGCACCTTGTTCAAAAATCAAAGCTGGCCTAGCACGCACGTTTGCACAGCCTCCTTGACGTCCGTGAGGGCTAATTTCCTAAACCAACGATAATATTTCTATTATTTCTCCTATTTTTTAGCTCTGATTTTGATGATTTAATGTCTCAAACATCTGTAATTTTTGAGGCTACGGGATCGGATGATTTGATTGTGTCGGTGAACCTCCACTTTTGAGGTTAATTTCTCATAAAAGCTGCTACTTCTTATCCCATTTTGGTTATTAAATTGAGTTTTCGTTGTACGTTGGTACTTATAATGATTTAGGTAGTGAATTATGTTCTATATTGAGACACAAGTTAAACTCACCGTTAATACCTTTTGACATATTTAATTTCAGAGATTTCGCTATAGATCTCATGATTTACATTTGACTTTAAATTTAGTTTGTTTCCATTTTATGTTTTTTTTGTGTCTAAATGATCATATGACGTTATGCTCCTATTTTTGATAGTATGGGAACGTTCGAATGCAGTAAGGAAAGAAAAAACATTGATCTTGTGATTTGGAGCTCACACTATCAGCCTTTAGGAAGGCTACAACTTTCTTTTTTATTAGATTAAGTGTGGACATATAAATTCATGACGATTAGTGTGAATTGGGGGTACCTAGTTGGGGGTACCTAGCATTATAACTTTCTCTTTTTAGATAGAATGATTTAGAATTGATTACAATTTTCAAGGGTAGTACCATGTGAGTAGGTGTTGTATATGAGTTACAACATGCTATGTGATTCACTTATTTTCATACTTGTTTCTTGAAGCATGTTCGGTCTTAGTCTAGGATAGACTAGTGTTGCTTTAGACCATGAACCGTGTGAATTTTGTATCAATCGGACATTGTTTAGATGGATTAGGTCCTTTTTGACTAGTGTAACAGATTTTGGTTTGATAGTGCGAGCCTTGGTTTAGGCATTTTCTCAACCTTATGGACCTTCTACTTTCTCTCCCTATATCTACGACATTAATGGGTATAGAAGGGTATGCATCTTGTAAGGAATTGTGATTGGGTTATTCTAGGCTTTGAGATTTTCATTATTGTTTATGGGTTGGCGCCAATATATAATGACTTGGTCTTGATATTAGAGTCCTATTCGGATTTGTCATTTCCTTTTGTCACTATTGCTAGATAAGTTGGGAGCTAATGGGACACTATGATTATTTTTATTTCGAGTCTCATATTCACAATTTGAGGGTGTTATCTCTAGTATGAGGTGGATGTTCATGGACCGAGGTCGTATTTCTAGTCAATGGCTGATGCTTTGTTGTTCGAGGATATCACCTCTTGTTAGAGTATATCACTCAGGATTCAAGTCCAAACATGCACTTATTGGATCTGGTTTGGAGTCCCTTCTCTCTTGTAAATTTAGTTGTTCTTTGTATCTGTCAGGACTATAGGGTTCAATTCTTGTATTATTTAATTTGCACATGAGTGTACCTTCTGGGCTTCTGGGTCAGTGTAAAACCCCATAAAAGACTTAGGTGAAGCTGGATCTTAACATGGTTTCCGTGATGGTATAAGGTCATAAAATATTTTATAATGTGGGTTTGAGGCAGTGTCTAAGAGTTTAGGTGCATTGGAAGTCAAACGTCAAGGGACGACCAAGACGTTCGTCGACTAAGTGACCTATGTGCCTCATATGTGGTTTAATGTGTTTATATATGAATTATGTGATTATAAGGTTCTTAAATGAGTTATTATAGTGTATATAGGCAGTGTGTCAAGTTTTGTGATGTTTGGAGGACAAACGGCCAAAAACGTCCATGACGTTTGAAAGGTTTGACTTGAGACGACCTTGTGTGTCTATGCATGTTTCATCGAGTTTTACATGTTCGTTTTGGATGAAACTAATTTGGTAGGTCCTAAAATTGTATATGACCATATTTGTGTTGGTAATGTTCAGGTACGACTCCACATAGGAACCAAAAAAATCCCTAAATAAGGACCCCAACTTGGAGCTCAACACTGCCAGGCAGTGCCAGTCAACGACCCAAACGACGACCTGTTGACAAGCGACGACCCATTGTTGGGTGGCGTCAATGGAGCGTGAAGGATGGAAGATTGGGGAGAAGCAAGATCAACCACGAGACCCCATTGGAGGGGCGTGGTCTCAACCACGGACTGTCTATGGTAGGTCGTCGATGGTGCTGTGAGTTGCTGCAGTTTCTGTTAAGTTGAGGGGTGAAATTTTAAATTCACCTCAAGTCTTATAATGTATGAGGACGATTGTTTTGACTGTTTATGGGTATTTTAAGAGTATATAAGTCATTAAACTCTCATTATAACACTAACAACTAAATAAAAACACATTCCCTCCAAAAGTTCCTCCAAAAACCTCCATGAGAGTTCAAGGTGAAGATGGAGCTTGAAGATGGTTTTTCAATGGAGTTTCTTCTTCAATTTTCTGTCACATTCGGATTTACCCCCCTAGATTTAACCGGCATGTCGTCCTTTTCAAGTACTAAGACTATCCTCTTAGTCTCATGTCATTACATTCATAGGTTTAAAAATACAGAAAAATTTAAAATTTTCATTATCACTACTTGAAGGTTTACATAATCATATACATACACATAATACATATTCATATCGTGTATACATAGACCCTTCGTATAGAAAGGTTACGTAGCCTTCTAATTTTATTGCACATACATATACATAAAATATAAAAGTAGTCTCAACGATTGTCTTATCTCATACCATATAAATCACCATATGGGCATAGCCCTAACATCAATCCAACAAGACCACATGTAGGTCATACAAAAGTGTAATACTCAATTGAAAGTAAACAAATAAAATAGTTCTTTAAGCTCATTACAAGTCCGTAAGCTAGATGATGTCATTGCCTTCGGAAGTTGAGGACCTACCCCACTTGGATGAAAATAAGAATCCAAGCCTTCACAATGTCGCCTTCCAAACTCTTCAATGATCGGAACATAAAATGTTTAGGAAAAGGGAAGAAAATGGGTTTAGTACTCCACATGTACTAAGTATGAGACCTTATGCACATATACAAGCAAAACATGCTAAAAAGGGATTTTAAGTTAAAATATTCCACTTTACCCTTTTAGAAACTTAATGCAAATTCAAGCAAGTCATATCAACCAACCTGACTTGCTTACTATCTCAACAAATAATACTTATCCCAACACACTTGAAACCATTATTTTCTACAAACCTATCATCAAGGAATAATATCAGAAGAATGAATAACAGTCAACCATATCATAATAAGCAAGACAACTACTTATGAATCCTTATCAAGTCAACAAGTGACATGACCAAGAAAAGACCCATAACCTTGACCAACCAAGTAAATTTAACAAGAAAACATAACCAATGTCCAACTTTAACAATATAGTCCAACTACAAATATTAAGAGGATAATAATTATGACATATATAGAAATTTACATTGTAGTATCAACATATTATCATCATACACATCATTATCATATGCTAAGTTAAACCTCTCAAGTCGCCTTAGTTAGTTTATAATCCATTACTTTATTTTACTTCGGGAACACTTGCCTTAACTGACATAGACCACATGAACTAAGTGTGGAATCCAGTGTTGTACAACCTTACACCGATAGAAGGTGGTCTACCGGCAAAAGTAGAACCAAACACAAACATAACTTTCTAGGTGGACCTATTATCTAGTCTTAATATGGGGGAAACATAGTTCAAAACGAAGAGATAACATATTCCCTCTCGATACCACTTGGTAGTTCGGGTCTCCCTTAATGGGAATCCATTGGATGATTATTCCTCTTTGGGAAGTCAACATATCATATAGAACTATAGGGTGAATATTTCTCCTTGGGAAGTCATCACCTCCCATTGTCAAGTTCACTCGTTACTAAGCTAAGTCCCTTTATTGAAATGTCTGTAAGCCTTTAACTAACAATCACTATCTTAGTTTAGGTCATAGGGTCTACCCCTTGTATAATCATCATCATCAATATCTCAATAAGAATTATATGATTATAAGTCCTTTCATCCCAATTCATATAAGTGAGTATAACACAGTAGCATTTCATAACATATCAATGCACATTGATAGTTTTCACCATCCTTATATCACATACACCTTAATAAACCTCACAAGATAATCAAGATATTTCAATTCAACATCATACCATCCTAAAAATCCTAATACGAGGCATACTACAATATAATATCATGACTTAACCATAATTAATCACAAATGAAAGTAGAGATAGAGATTGTAAGACTTACCAAGTCTTCCATATAGTTCATCATCAAGGTCTTACCATCAACCCATAACTCAAACCAATTTTGGGAGTAATATCATCACAAAATGATAACAAATAAGATAACAAGGCCAATTGCATCTTTATAACATAATTCAACACTAGATCACAACTTAAGACAAGATAAATAGGATAATTTCACATTACAATTCATAACCTAAATCATATATCAAGAACTAGAATTATAGAACTATACTTAATCTTTATTTAATCATAATAACGCCACAGGATAGTAATCAACAACCAAATCAATCGAATAATCACAATAAAATATAGGTCAAGATCACAACCTAGGGTTAGGGATTGAGGATCATGTTCTTCAATTTAGACAAAACCATCAAGAATTATCATAAAAAATTTAAAGTAAATGCTAATATATTCAATATAATCTAAAGAAATCATCAACAACTCAATTCATAACTTCAATTTCGTAATTGCATGAAACCCATAAGAAAACTCAACTTTTTTGAAATCCATTTTGAAGGAACCCTTTGAGGAAAGAGTCTCAAAGCTGAATTAGATCCTATACCTTAACGTTTTACAACAATTTGATGGTGAATTCGTCCCTTTCCATTCCCCAATCCCTAATCTTCAATGGTGAGTTCAAGTAGAGAGACAAATAAGAAAGAAAGAAGAGAGTTTATTTATGACTTGTGTTTAGATTAATAAGGGTTAAGGGTATTTATATTGGAACTTAAAAACTTGATTAGAATCCCTTTAACCCCTAATTAATCACCTAACACTTAACTAATTAAATGAAACTAACTTAAATTGTGCAGGAAATTTGACCCTCACAGATGAGACCTCGAACGACACGCCATCTGTGAGTTGACGGTCCCTCACCCCTCTGTCGTGCACTCTGTCGATGAGTTTAGAGATTGTGAATCTCGAGGACTTTTTCAACTTGTCTAAGTATGGGACGACAGTGGCATCGAAGCCCCTCAGTCCACACACGAACTGTAGGTGGTCACGTCGATGCCCACTGTTCGGGCCCTGTTTCTTTAAACACAAGGGTCCTCCTCAAGGGCCCTTGGTTGGTCCTTGGGAATTTGTACCACGACGTTTCAATCATGTAACAACTGAAGCACCTATTATCTACCCTTACACCAATTTTCATACATTCTAGACTCCTAAAAGATAGTCAAATAGGTTAAGGTACACTAACACCCCTTTGAACCAACATCCAGGACATCAGAGATGTTCTTGGACGTTTTGATTCTTAAACATTTTAAATAACCTATATTCATTAATAGTGGACTTAAAAAGAGTACTTAGACCTTATGAAACCTATGTTAGGCTTTACGACACGTCTTAGATTTTCATGGTGTTACATTATTCTTGATTTCTTCAAATAAGGTATGAGAGTTCTTTATCTAACGCTTGCTATCACCTTTGACCAAATTTTAAAGATAATATTCAATTATTTCAAAAACATGAAAAAGTCCAATTTCTACTCTAAGAGCCTGTTTGGCTCAGCTTAAAAGCTGGTCAAACTGACTTAAAAGCTGGTTTTTGACTTATTTAACTATTTGGCAATACTTAAAATAGCTTATTTTAAGTTAAAAAAACTTATTTTAAGCCAAAAGTTAATAGCTGGTGTTGTGGTGCTTTTTTTTAGCTTATAAGCTGTTTTAAGTTGACCACATTTTTATGTTTTTTCCCTTAATATTTTTATACAATCTCCAAATTACCCATATAATCCTAACATCTCTTTCTTCTATTTTTCCCTTTTCACGTTTGGCATAACAACTTCAGCACTTTTATCCAAACGCATAACTTCTTATTTTAAAAATATGTTTCAGCACTTTTAAAAGTACTTTTTTAAAGCTGCTTTTATTAAGCCCATCCAAACGGGCCCTAAGTATTGGTTTCTTGCATAATGGTTTTTCAAACATTAAGATATGATGAAATTAATGTATAATTGATGTTTTTCAATGAAATTCTTCATGAACCCTTGATCTCCACAAATCTCTTAATTTGACAAAAATATGGGTTATGTGATCATACTTTGAGATTAATGAATCCATGTGTAGATTATTATGGGCTTTTGATTCATGTACAGATTATAGTTAATTAGTTTATAATATGTTTCATTTTGATCAATTCAGTATTGAATATTCTTAGATCTTTTGACTATTAAACCTATTGAATTGATATTGACTTAAGGTTTATGAATTCTAATGTAGTTTCATATAGGACCTTGATTAATGTAATGATTATAGTAAATTGATATCTCGGTTATATTAGATTGATGAATCTGTAGTAATTTGACTTAGTTTCATGAATATTGTTATAATTATGTTGAATTGGTTGTTATGGACATGGGTAAGAGCCTTGTGTTGTCGAACTAGATGAGTTAACCTTGGAATTTAAGTGGTAATATGGAGGGGAGATATGCCACCCTAATTCCTTTTATTCTATGTTAATTCGACTTCAATTATGTTGTGATTGGTATGGTCTTCTTATGGTGTCGGTGCAATGTGAATTCATGTGGCTTTGTCAGTGTTAGTTTATTCAATACGATGATCATGGCCTTGTCGACACTACTTGATTACTATGATGCTTTGTGTAGTTGTGTTATGTGAATTATGATTATGTCTATCTATTTTTTAAGTAATGTGAAAGTATGTGTTCTTTCTATGTATGTTAGGAAATCATGTAGACCATGACATGTGCTTGTATGTGTAGTCTTAGGGTTGATGCATGGTTGTTCCTACTTGACTATATGAGTCTATAATGGTTATATTGATGATGATATGGTAGTTTATAGAATGAATTAAAGATGATAATCGTTATTCCAAAGTGACTTAAGAATGACATGTAATATGTGTTAAAGTGAAGTATATGGTGTCTCGTCTTGGTTGACTTATGTCCCTTGCTTGATGTATGTATGAATGTGAATATGGGATGTGTTGACTTAGGATGCTAAAGTCTCTTAGTCATTAATTTTGAATGAAATGTGACCTTGAATGATGTTACAGGGTCATTTATGTGGAACCTTGAACATAGTCGTAAGGTTATGGATGTTGAAGTCGAAAGCGGTAATGGTATCCTTAAGGTAAATGTGATTGGGTTATAAACTAGATATGGAACCCAATTGTATGAACCTTTAATGTGAATTACTCTATGAGAACAAAGGCTAGTACCGAATGAGTATGGTAAAGGAAGTAGTTCTAGTTAAGAATGAGACTAGAGTACAAAACATGCCCTTCATATTCCTTAACCATGTGCCTAAATGGGATGTGACCAAGTGCTACCATTTGCAAGTATAACCTCCTCATCGGAGTAGGTTAGAACTAAGGATTCCATGTCTTGCTACCATGGTCTATGTCGGTTATTGCCTATTCTCATCATGTGGGGTAGTTATTAGCATTTGAGAAGTTCTATGAAGTTTAGGTGGTGGTATAGGATACAATCTAGTGATTAGAAAATAGGTTTTGAAGATGTTAGTTGGAGTCCCTAGGTCTTGTCCAAGACCATTATTTGAATGTCCTTTATGTGATGAATGAGTCTTAGTTTAACTAACAAATGTAATGTCTTAAGTTAAGAAAGTATATTAAATGAATAAGTGCTTACCTATAGTATTTAAGGGTTGTCAAGTTAAAGCATGAAGGGGACATATGGATGGTCACTTCTTATCTTAGCTAGAAAAGTCTTAAGAATGACTCTAGTTAGGGAAGATGATTGTTTATGTGGAAATGAACCAAAATGAGGAAGTCTTAAGGATTATTTAGGTAGTCTTGAAGAGGAAAATCATGGAAATTTTCTTCTTGATCTACTTAAGTAAGTCTTTTTATATCCTTTGATGAGGAAATATATATTATCTATATGTTGATATGTTTGATGTCTTGTGAGTGTGTATGTGACTCATTAAAAGTAGTCTTGAGGATCATTTAGGGATGCTTCTGAGGTAGTAGGGGCGGTCTCTCTTTGTGGTTCTTAAGTGAGTCTTTTTATAGCTTTAAGTGAGATAAGTACATACTAGAATATGTCTAAAGTGAAGTGAAGGAACTTCACTGTAACAATGAATTGAGTTCACTATACAGTGAAGTGAATTTACTGTAATGTTTTTTTTAAAAATGTGACTTTTTGCTTAAATGATTGCTTATGTGTTTCTAAGTTGTTAAATGTTGTTCTTATGCTTATATTATGATATTTTAATCAAAAATCATGAAAAAGAATGTTATTTACTAAATGTCCCTTTTTTTAATGGTTTTTGCATGTCTTCCGTACTTAGTACATCTAATGTGCTAACCCCTTCTTTTTCCTTTTTGACTAAAGTGTAGGCAATTGGAAGTCTAGATGTTCCATGGAGGATGGATAGGTTTGTAAGCCTTGAAGATGAAGTATTGGTCAGTCCTTATCGATTCGAGGACAATATCCATATGTCCCTTATGTCGCACTCTTTATTTTATTATCTTGTAAGGGATTAGTCCCAAGTGTTGTAAACTCTAATATTTTGATGGTTCAAGTAGATGTTGTAAAGATTAAATTTTTTAAATGAAAGTGTTCCGCTTATGTAATGTTTATGAAATAGTTCTTTGTGTGTGAAGAAAGTTTTAAATTCTTACCTATTTTAGTATTTTTATCATGCAATGAATGATATCATTTGCCATGTGAAGTCACAAGGATGCTCTAACTTCTAGGATGTACTTGCGGATCGTGAAAAAGTTGTTATCAGCGCATAAGGTTTTGGGGAGTTTTGTTAGTTGTCTTATGAACCACATCTAGTAGAATATTGTTTATAATGTGAACCGCTCAGCATTATAAATAGGAGGTTATTGGGTGCTAGGAAAGTTTCACTTATTCATTCATTTAATTGTGTCTAAGAGCTTGGTATATGGTGTCTTTACCTTGTTTATCTTACATGTGTGTCCTTTGAGGGTTACATTATGAAGTTTGGGTTGAGGGAGATAGAAGATGAGATGTGATTTGTTAGATGAGGTGCGATAAAAGGTGTTTTATACCTTATATTGGTTTGGTTACCTTTTGAAGGGTAGTTAAGTTTGAGAAGAATGGTAAGGTATATTTTTAGAAATGTGAGGGAGTGGTTGTTGAGATAGTTGAAGTTTCGTAGGACCCCAATCATAGGAAGGGAGGTGATGAGATTTGAAAGAGTAAAGGTGAGTTCTCCTAGTAAAGGGGATGTAGTGGTTAGCTGATGAGACCTTTTGAGAGTGCTTAGTATATATGAGGTAGACCTTGGTAAGAAAGTTTTAGTAAGATTTAAGGTTCCTTGTGGTGAATATTTTGTTGACCTTAGATGGGTTTATCCTAAGTAGGGGAGTATGGTGAAGAGTATGGTAGTTGGGAGTGAAGTACCCTTAACTTTTCTTTATGTATTTATTAAATCCTAAAACAAAGAGTTTGGTAACTTGATTTTGTAGGAGTCTTTTGTGGAAAGTAAGTTCCAAACATTGTTCTTCTGATATGCTTGTTTGATTAAAGTTTTGTTGAATGATAAAATGAGTTCTCTTGCATAGTATCTTCCTCGTGATTCATGTTCATCTAGTGTAGGTTGCTAATTGTTTAGTATAGTTGTAGGTTGAGCATGCCTAAGTGGTTATATGAGAAAGATTTGTTGGGCATTTGTAAGGAATTTCTTATGTGTTGTATTGTTAGATTGTGAAGCCATGATTATTTTGTAAGATGTGTTTATATTATATTACGTTACATATTAGCTTTTTTCCATCATGAATTGCTTAAAAGTGGCATTTTTGAAAAAAATTGCACAAATTCACTGTATAGCATTGTGGAGATTTTCAAAATTTGACTAAGTGATTCTTTAGTCTAAAATTGTTGTAATGTGGTTATACCTGATGTATATCAGTATTATATTGAATATAAAATAAGTTTTCATTATTTAGAATGAAGTACGTGAGTTTTCTAATATGATGAGTCATAGGATGCCTTTTAGTTTCTAGTTGTGTTGTGACTCTCTTGATTTTGTGAAATCGATGTTTTCTTCTTGATTATGTGTTATATGATATGTTTGTGAGTTTCTAACTAAATCTCTATCCTTCGAAGTGTTCGGAGAGTGGCAATTGTCATTCGAGGACGAATGTTGTGCAAGTGGGAGAGATTGTAAGACCCCAAAAATGACTTAGGTTAAGATAGAGCCTAGCAAGGTTATCATGATGGTATAAAGTTCTAAAATGATTTATAATGTGCATTTGAGGCAGTGTATAAGAGTTTAGGTGCAGTGGATTAATGCCTCATATGTGGTTTAATGTTTTTATAATTTATTCATGAGGTTTATAAGGTTCTTAAATGATTTATTATAGTGTATATAGGCAGTGTGTCAAGTTTTGTGAAGTTTGGACGTTAAATATCCAAGAACGTCCATGACGTTCGAAAGGTTTGCCTTGAGACAATCTTATGTGTCTTTGCATGTTTCATCAAGTTTTACGCGTTCGTTTGTGATGTTAAATGAATAAGTTCTAACCTAGAGTAGTTAATGGTTGTTTAGTTAAGGAATGAAGGGGTAATAGGAATGGCCACTTCTTATTTTTCCAAGATAAGTCTTAAGAATTACTCTAGATAGGGAAGATGATTGTTTATGTGGACATCCAAACTTAGGAAGCGTTAAGGATTATTCAGGTAGTCTTGAAGAGATCAATCATGGACACTATCTTCTTGATCTACTTAATTAAGTCTTTTGATTGCCTTTGATGAGGAAATGTCATGTTATCTATATGTTAATATGTTTGATGTCTTGTAAGTGTGTATGTGACTCATTATAAGTAGTCTTGAGGATCATTTAGGCATGCTTAGGGAGGTTGTATGGGCAGTCTCTCTTTGTGTTTCTTAAGTTAGTCTTAGGATAGCTATAAGTGGGATAATTACATACTAGTAGATGTCTAAAGTGTAGCGAAGGAACTTCACTGCAAGAGTGAATTGAGTTCACTGTACAGTGAAGTCAATTCGATTTAATGTTTTCTAAAAATGTGACATTTTGCTTAAATGATTCGTTTTGCTTAAATGACCTTTTAATGTTTTATTCAAAATTCATGAAAAACCTCTTATTTACTAAATGTCCCTTTTTCATGGTTTCCATACTTAGTACATATAATGGGATAACCCCTTATTTTCCGTTTTTGACTTAATTGTAGGGAATTAGAAGTCTTGATGTGCCATAGAGGATGGATAGGTTTCTAAGGCTTGAATATGAAGCATTGGGGAGTTCTCATCGATTCGAGGATAATATCCACATGTCCCTTATGTCATAGTCTTTATTTTATTGTTATGTATGAGATTAGTCCCAAGTGTTGTATACACTAAAGTTTAGATGGTTCAAGTAGATGTTGTAAAGATTTAATATTTTAAATGAAAGTCTTCTGCTTGTGTAATGTTTATGAAAGATTTCTTCGTGTGTGAAGAAAGTTCTATATTCTTACCTATTTTGGTATGTCTATTGTGCAGTGAATGATACAAGAGGCTTAGATGAGAGTTCTTGAAGTATCATTTGCCGTATGACGACACAAGGGCACTCTAACTTCTAGGGTGTACTTGCGGGTTGTGACAATCAATTAGGTTTATTTTAGTTGTACGTAGATTTACTTTTTGTATGCTTGTATGCTTTCTTTTCATATTCTCTTTTACATATATTTTTGTCTAGATTATATCATCTTATTTTCTTTACCTTTCTTACTTGGTCGACTTATGATGCGTACTGAGTACCTTTCTTTTGGTACTTATTCTACACTCCACTTTATTTTTGTGGTATAGGTCTTAATACAAACTACCACTAGTGATCATTAATGACATCTTTTAAAAGTTGTGGATATCAGAGACAAGGGTGAGCACTTGGTATCTTGGACCACCTTTATCTTTTTCTATATATTTTAGATTGTCTTTTGTCATTGAGACAAATTGTTGTTGTCCACTTTTTGATCTTGTCTTCTTCATATAAGAAAGCACTATACTCGTGAGTTGTCAGGTACTTGAAGGGTTTCCATTGTATATAGTTTGGGTTAAAGTTTCTATTTTTTCCCTGTTATTGGTGTTATTTTCTAGTTAGTTCTACCCTTGTACTTATTACTTGTCATTTTTGGTGTAGGTTGGAATACCTATTGGTGGTTTATAGTAGGTTCCATCATGACTCTGGAAGTCGGGTTATGACAAGTTGAAAGCAGAGTCCATATTCACCGGTCCCACTTATACAAAGCTAATACCTAGTACAGTCCTACAGATTGGTGCGAAGACATTTGTGTCCTATCTTTAGGAGGCTATGTGGTGTCTTTAGGAAATTTTCTCTTTTATATCAGTTTAGTGTAACTTGTGTGTTATTTAATTCTTGAAATTTCACTTGTTTTACTCTTTTCACAAGACGACTCGTACTAGCTCCATGGCGAATAAGTGTAAGGATCGACCTTTATTGTCTAGTAGGGATGCAATGTTTCTCCTAATTGCACACACAAGTGTATGCGGTCACGCAAGTATTATAGTTGGCTTCTAAAAGAACCAGATTATTGAACCTAAAGAACTTGTCAATTAACTATGTTTACTAAATTATACTTGTCTTATAATTCATTTAAGATTGACAAAAGAGTTTAGTTTTATTTATAGAGAAGAGAATACAATAATTAAATAATAAGGTTACATACATTGGAAAATTCTTGGACTACAACATGCAATAAGTCTCATGTATCATATTCTTGTCTTAAAACTAATTTTAGATGTTAAGTTACTGGTTTACAATGCTAATTGAATAAATCGGGTTTTAAACCACTAGTCACCTACTACATTTAGTTGTCTAACTATATCGTTGAGTGGGAATAAACATGCATAACTAGCGAACATTTATATTTCATACTTGTTCGTAACCAAGCAAGTTGTTCATTCGAGCGTCTCTCCTAAACACAAATCACCTCAACATAATAGATTGATTGAGCTCTCTATATTCTCTAGTCAATCTAACCCCACCTCTCTTAATTTTAAGATTAAACAATAGATATATCTTATGGTAATTAAGTATAAAATACTAAAACAATAATATAGAACTAACTTATAATGACAACCAAGAATTAATTCAAGAACCTTAAATAATCAACAATCAATTTGTAGCTAGAACCCCAGAACAAAGGCGTTTAGACACAAATTTTAGAGAAAACAAGAAAAAGAAAAAAACCCTAAAAGTACTCACAACTTTTTCTTACAAAGTACCTTCTAAATGATCCCCTTATTAATTATTTATGTGGACTATTTATAGATATAGAAAACCCTAAATAAAATAACTTAGTCTAGAACAAATTGGAAAGACAAAACCAAGTGGAACTTGAAATCCTTTGAACCGTTGTCTGTCCGCTGGTTCAAAAAGTTTGTGCACAACTCCTTGTTTGACACTTTGCTGGTTGCATTTAATTTTTTTGATATTCTGTCTTTGCCACTTTACTTTTAACATATATATAAATATATTACTTAACACAATTCATAAATTGATGCTAAAAAATTGCAAAAAATAAATAATAAATGTGAGACAAATATTGATAAGAAAATGTATTTTTAGCCTCATTTTAACACCCCAAACTTAAACTTTTGTTCGTCCTCAAGAAAGCATTAAAGGTCATCTCAAAAATCATTCTAGGAATGCCATCACTTTGGTTAATACAAAAAATTAGGGCGTATACCAATGTCAAAATATCAAATAGACTTCTCAATCATTACGCAAGACATCCAAATAAAAAACAAAACTCTAACCTCCTAACCTCAAGAAAGGGCTTTAAACTCATCAAATTTAAGCTTGCTCCCCTACTCTCATTAAAGAAAGTTAATAAAATCACCTATCCATCATTAAACAGGTGCCCCTACAAGAAGAAAAATTCCACACGCGCATTCAAAAGATTGAATATAAATTAAGGACTTAACATCAAGAATAACTCTCACACTCACAAATAAAATTCACATGTATGCACAAAGAACTATAGTCTTGCCCATTATATACACCTCCACTAATTAAGCATACTTTAGTAGAATCAAATAGGACTTTAACAGGTTGTAATGTAGTCTAGTGGACAGGTAGGAAAACTATATAATAATGACTTACACATCCTTATGCACTTCGGTATTTTAGCTTCATCACCCATTATTTTCTTATCTTTATTTCCAGCCCTCTGTTCAACAATTATTTGACAAGTAATTCTCATCATCTCAAGAATGTTTCAATAATTTTTTTACATTTTAGAGGATTTTTTTCATGTCCCATTCTTTTGTTCATTTTTTTTCATTCTATCAAAAAGGGATTGTCAAGTACTTTGTAGCAACAATTATTATATTTTCACTCAACCATCATTTTTTCTCAGAATTGATTATTCGAATACGTGTATCCTATAATGCTCAAAGGAGCAACATGTAAGAATTAGAGATTCATTAAAGTATTTTATGGTAAAATATGGCAACCAACAAAAGGCTACAGACTCAAAAGTTTAACTAGTGATATAATATATGAAAAGACTAAAATTTACCAGAAAAATTAAAAGAAAGCCTATTATCATCTCCTAAACAAATAAATACTTTTTTTATTTTGCGTCAATAACATGCAGGGGAAGTTCTAGACTAAGATGCAAATCATGGAATAAAGAAATTCTCACTACACACGGAACAAGTATCAGTCAACATGGATCAATTCCACTTCTAAGAGAGATAGGATCATAACAAGCTACAAAATAAAATAAGGTATATACAAACTTACAACCATGAGCTTAGGTGTTAAAGAGTTTGCAGTTCCCTTATCAATCAAGAATTCACAAGAAAATACTACTAAAAAATTAGGCCTAAATAGCAAGTATTCACGTCACTCAGAAGGATCTTTTATTTTCTCTAAAAAAGCAGATTTAAAAGAAAACTTATTCCTAAAAAAAATAAAAAATTGTTGGTTCAAAGGGACCATTCTTGGGGAAAAAAACTGAAAAAATTCAAGAAACCCATCCTAATAAAAAGACTTAATAAAACAGTAAAACTAGGAATTTATTCTTTCACCCCCACAAAAAAAATATGCTAATGCCCTCAAAGCATCAAATTAATATTAAAACAAGGGTTAGGAAAACACCCTAGGTCTTTAGGCCTAGCTAGTAGCATGTTCTCTTTGTTTTTATCAAGGGTCGTACACACCTCACACTTAAGCTCAAACGTGCTCCTTAGTTTTAAAATTTTGGGTACTCACTTTCCCTAATCTGTAAAAATAAGACCAAAATAAAAAAATGACACTAATAAAATAACAATAAAATAATAAGTTACACTACTAATTGGTTTGCCTACCAATAAATGTCTAATTAATGTTGCGTAACGACACAAGTAAGTTCACAACTTTTCTTTCCACTTTGAACTTATGAATGGTACCCCTAACTTTGCTTCTATTTTTCTTCTTCTCTGAAGAGGAGGTGGTATAAAGATAAAGGAACAAAGTTATATATGTCACATCTTTCACTTTTTGTCCCTTAGGTGAGGAATGTTGTTTTTTCTATGTGGACTAAAAAATTTTAGGATGTAGAGGCCGTGTTCCTCATCTTGCACTCATTCTGTAACACTCGGGAAGTTCTAAGACCTAGACTAGAGCCTCACATAACGATTTATGATAATTATAGAAATAAATAAGAGTAAGTAACTTTGTTAATAAATATTAGAACCAAAATTCTAAAAATGACCATGACATTCGGTAAACTAGTAACCTAACTATTATGGTGTTAGTGGTGAGAGGATGATTCAAAAAGGGTTATTCAGGGGTTTAAACATGTGGAGATGTGTAAGACCCCAAAATGAGATAGGGTGTCTAGATCCTAACATTTTTGTCTTAATGTTCTTAAGTACATAGAGTTACATATAATATTGTTTAGAGGAAGTGTGTAAAGTTTGAAGTGATTTGGAAGTCGAACGCCAAGGGAAGACCAAAACGTTCAACGACTAGTCGCCTATGTGCCTCATGTGTCCATGCGTGTTTATAGACTGTATTTCATGAGATTCTTAAGTATTAAAATGAGTTATAATGATGTTTAAGTATGGTATATGGATTTTATAGAAGTTCATAGGACAAACGACCAAAAACATCCAAGGTGTTCGAATGATAGCCCTTAAGACGCTCAACATGTATCTGGATAAGGTCTAGCCTGTTTGGACAAGTTGAAGGTGATTTATTTGGGTGGAACTTATATGGAAGGTATAAAAGTTGTTAAGGGTTGTATTTATGTTGTAAACATCAAGGTACGACTTCTAAAGGGTCCCGTAAAAGGACCCACAAGAAGTACCAAGTCCGGTCGACACACTGCCTTTGTAGTGTCAATCGATGGACCAAACGACGACAAGTTGGTCAACCAACGGCCCGTTGGTTAGGTCTCATTAATTTTTAATTTTCTTGGAAAGGTATCAATACAAAATTTGGCTAATGACAAATCAACGGAAGCCAATGCACATCCCGTCAACTGACCAACTGCCAGTAGATGGTTCCATCGATGGTGGCATGAAACCCGTTCCCTGCGTCTATTTCATTTTAGGGTTGAATGGAATATTATCCGACGTACTAACCTGATACTAATAGGTTTATTTAATTATTTTTAGGTGCATATAAGGGATTAAAAACTTGAAGAACCCATTCCAAATCCTCTCTCACATAATTAAACCATTTTCCCTCCAAAAATATTCTCTCTACAACCTCCATTGTTGGTGAAACTCAAGAACAGCTTGGATCTCGGATTTCCATGGACGAATCATCAAGTTTTAGATAATTTAATGTATATAAAGGTATGTTTATCCTTCATCTCTAGTTATTCTTCCATCTAGAGAGTTAATCTCAAAGTTTTCAAAGAGAAAATTATGATCAAGTTCTTCTTCTTCATTCTCTCCATGGGTTCTTTATTAAATTTGTTTCAAAAGAAAAATATAAATGTATTAATGATAATATACTGATTTGGACATGATTTTCAATCCTATTGCAAGGTGAACCTATGCATCTTTCACAAACTCGATTGTAGCCTATGCATATCTTTATGATCTTGATCGTATGCATATCGATTTGTGATTCAGTTATGTTAATATGCTTATGTCTACTTTCTATTATGTATTTTTATGGTTAATCATTGATGAATTACCCATACGGATCAATGCATGAAGATTTGAATATGCCTAGCCAAGTCTTCATTATGATCATTGTAATGTGGGTCCTCAATTGATTAAAAATGGATTTCGATTATAGTGTTGTTGTTATAGCTAATGTTTTAGGTTAATACCATGATTTAATAATGGATATAAATATTTTATGATCAAAGTAAAGAAGGCTTGGTTTTAATTGATTTAGGTTCTTTTAGTCTATACGAATTGATCATGGTGAATTGTCTATAGTTGCTGCCTATAACGTTTTGAGGGTATGAATTATATGTAATGGACTTAATATGGATAAATTCATAATATTTTGAATAGGATTAACTTATGTAACTTACCTTTCATGAATTTCTAATATGAGGCACGCTTATAGTGAATTCAATCTTATTTGGCAATTGTAGTTGTGTCTCATCTAGACTACTATTTCATTAGCTACTGCCTAGCATGTACTTTATTGGTAAATTATGTTGATTATTAATACTTTGGGAAAATTAATAAGATGGATTATTCTCTCTACACTACATTGAATTAATAGTTTAGTGCCTACCATAGTAGCTTGATCTTAAGGTATTTTAAGAATGATTTCGATATGATTAAGTGTATGATTATCTTCTTAATTGGATTGATATTATTGATTAAAAATGGTCTATAATCCATGGAATTGCAGTTGGTTAATGATATGTTATAATAGATTGTAGATTGGCCTTGTTGTAGCTTGTGTTTAACTTCAAGTATGATTATGGTACCTTAAGCTACTGCCCTATACTTGATGTATTGTTAAATGAGTATTAATGGACAATGATTACCAAAGGCTAAAGAATTGGTAAGAATTCCTCTACTCTTCTACTTCTCTATTTCCTTATAGTAATTTTGAGGAAGCCTTGTTTGACATTGAATGGCATGCTACACTTATGGTGGCGGTGTTTACTTTATTGTCAATCTATATATGTGTTGACCATGTCCATGAAGGAAAATTGATGAATATATGAACATGTGACTATGATGATACTATGTGAAGATTATGCCTACTTTCCTATTCTAGTTGTGATCTAGGGTGTATGGCTATTGATATGAGTGGCTCAGTTGGAACTTCTCGGGGTCTCATACACTGTGTGGTGATTGTAGGATACCATTTCTTCTAAGGTATACTCTCGGGTCATTACATCTTCTTTAAAAGGTGAAATTATGAACCAATTGTGATAAATTATGATTAATTAGTGTTGTTTAAGTATCTATTGATGTTTAATTGATGATTTCCTATGAGTTTTCCTTGTACCCATGTATTTCCCTAATTTCTTCAAATATTGTATTTAGAAGTTTCAATTGTTAGAGGGGATGAACATGATAATTGTTTACCTTGATGTTAATAATGAAAAGACCTCATGAATTACCTTGCATATATTGTGTAATATTTCGAAAATCAAAGATGAGTATTAAAGCCTAGAATAGGTGTCATGGGTGTAAACACCATTTTAAGGACTTAATTTAATGAATATAGGTCGTTTGGGAAGTTTAGGAACCAAAACGTCCAAGGACGTTCATGATGTTCGTAATAAGTTCTAAGGGGTACTAGCGTGCCTTAGCCTATTTTAGTAGCTTTTAGGAGTCGGAAATACATACAAATTGGTAGAAGAGTATTTAACATGTGTATAATATGACTCCTGGTTGAAACTTCCGTGTACGATTCCCCAAGGATCAACCAAGGGCCCTTGAAGAGGACCCTTCCACGGTAGTGTCAACAGTGCCTGGGTAGTGTGTAACCACGAGACAATCAATGATCGGTGTGTGGGTCGATGGGTCTTCATTTCCAAGCGTCTACCAACACTTAGAATTTATTATGAAGAACATGAATTGCATAGTCTCTGACAAGAACAATGGTTGTGCAGCATGGAAGGCAGGCTTGACGTCGATGGACAACTGACCCGTCGATCGAGGTCTCGTCAATAGGCCTGCAAATTTTCTGCCACATTTTAACTTTATTTTGGGTAAATATTTAGAGGGTTATGTGAGTATTTAGGGGTTTAAGGGAATCTAATTAAGTTAATTAAGACCCAATATAAAGACCTCCCACCCTTATTAGTCTAAACACACCTCACAAAACAAAATCTTCTTTCTCTCTCTTCTTTCTGTCTGTATTGAAACACACTATTGAAGAAAAGATAGGGGGAGGTTTTGGGGTTTTAAAGAGAAGATTTCACCATCAAATTTTCATCAAACGTTGAGGTATGGGATCTAATTCACCTTCGAGACTTCTTTTCTCAAAGGGCTCCTTCAAAATATTTCAAAAAGTTGGGGTTTTAAGTGGGTTTCATTCAATTAAAAATTTGATGGTATGAACTAAGTTTTTTATGGTTTATTTAGGATATAATGAACGGATTAACATGCATTTTAACTTGATTATAATAATTCGTGATGATTTGGTCTAAACTGAATAGCTTGATCCATAACCCTTAATCCTAGGTTTGATCTTGATTTGAATAGGGGTATGATTGATTCAATTGACTTGATTATTGGTTAAAACATTATTAAATGATGTTGTTACACTAATAATGAACTAATTAGGATGATATGTAGCCTTTCATACTAGTTCTTGAGAACTGATCTAGGTTATGGATATTGACCTTTAAATCTTGGCTTTAGCTTTGATTTAGTAGTGACTTATGGTGTAGTGACTCTTCTAGCATTATTATCATTTTGATTATTGAATTATGATGTGGTACATATAAATTTGGATTGAGTTGAGGGTTTATGGCAAGAACTAAATGATGAACTATGAAGGAGACTTGGTAAATCTTGTGGTCTCTATCTTTACTTCCCATTTGTGATTAATTGTGGTTATGTTATGACGTTATATTGGAGTATGCCTTGTATTAGGATTGATAGGGTGGTATGATGTTTGAAATTAAATGTCTTGACTATGTTGTGAGGTTTATTAAGGTGTATGTATTATAAGGATGGTGATGACTATCAATGTGCATTATTATGATACAAAATGCTAATGTGCTAATGTCACTTATATGAATTGTAATGAAAGGACTCATAAAATTTTTATTGAACCATAAATGATAATGATTATACAAGGGTTAGACCCTATGATCTAAAATAAGCTATTATTGATAATTAAAGGCTTAAAGACATTTCAAAAAGGGACTCTAGCTTAGCACCGAGTGAACTAGATTGAAGAGTGTCCCTTCCCACATAGGGAATGTAGGAGAACTAAATTACTCTTGAGATTTGAGACTAAAATGCATGGAGCATAAAGAGGATGTCAACTATATCTCCTAGTTCTTGAACTATGTTGCCCCAATAGGAATACTAGCTAGTTGATTCATGTAGTTGCAATGTTTTATGTTTTGGTACTACCTTGGAAAGTAGCCTGCCTTCCTTTGGTGTACGGTTTTATGACACCGGATTCGACACTAGCTCATGTGTTTTATGTATTTTAAAGTAAGACGTTCCCAAAAGGTAAAATGAATTAAAGGATTGAACTCTAACTAGGACAACCTAAGTGGTATAGCTTAGTCTAGGTAGGGGTATGGGACTCTACCTAAGAATTCCACTAGTTAGCCTTGAGGGGAGCGTTAGGAGGATCTTCTTATGTATGTTTGTATTTATGATGATGCATGATATTTATATAATGAATTTGCACATTATTAAAACTATTTGTTGATTAGTTCACTTATGAGTATGTGTTAGGTTATATCATTAAAGTAATTTGAAATGTATAACTAAATGTCATGTTATGTAAAGTAGGGTGTTGGTCATGATTCTTGTTAGGTTGCATGATTGAGTAAGGTTATGGGTCTTGGCTTGGTCATTGCACTTGTTGACTTGATAGGATTTCCTGAGTAATTGTGTTGCTGTGTTATAATGAAAAGTACTCTTATTCATGCAAGTGATGGCATTCCTTGATTATAGGGTTGTAGTAGATTATGGGTTTTAGTATGATGATATGCATATTAGTTTTTTGAGTTAGTAAGCATGTTTTGTTACTTGGTATGACTTACTTTATTATGTATAAAACTCGTAAAGAGTAAAGTCGCATTGTTTAATAAAATATCCCTTTTTAGCATATTTTGATATTATTTCTGCATATGTTCTCATACTTAGTACAAGTGGTGTACTAACCCTATTTTCTCCCTTTTTCTCAAAAATTTTAGGTTTTGATCGTTGAAGTCTCATTCGAGATGACTTGAAGAAGTCTTGGATATTCTCTATCATCCAGGTGGGTAGGTCCTCACTTTTCGACTTTCCGAGGGCGATCCCAATATCTTGCTTATGAAGTTGATTTGTTTTTCTTAGACTTTTATGTTCATTCCACTTTTATTTGAGTACAATTTGTATAATTCTATATGTTTCTTCTTTACATTTGTTTAGGGATATGCCCAAATTGCTATGTTCGTTTAGATGGTATGGGTTGAGACAATCCTTAAGAATATGTTTTATCTTACTTATATATATATGCAATTAAAGTAATAGGCTATGTAATCTTCCTATATGAAGGGTCTATGTATACTAGATAAATAACTATGTGTATATAGAGGTCTATGTAAACCTCTAAGTAGAAGTAATAAAAGTTTTAAATTTTCCGCTAAATTAGACTTATGAATGTGATGATGTAAATTAAGAGGCTAGTCTTAGCCCTAAAAGAGGAGGACGACGCCGGTTACATCTAGGGGGTAAATCCGAATGTGACAAACTTTGTATCAGAGCCTGAGGTTGAATTATCTTACATTCAATGTCTCTCTCTACCACTTCTATGTAGGTTTTGTTTTCATAATTGTGAAGAACACCACACTTATGAATAGGAATCGATGTGATTCTTAGGAATTGTTCTCCTTCATGGAAATATTATATCGTGCCATTGAAGTGTACTTATGGTGTGCTTTTGAATCTAATCCTATTGTTGTGATTATAGGAAGAATGAATACTCAAAGGAATGCGGCACGAAGACTTGAAGATGAAATTGCCAATGCGAGAGCTCCTCCCCGTGGTGAGCAAGTCCCTCCACTTGAAGAGGATTATACTACAGAACCAGCTCTGGTCAATCTTCCACCCTTGACGGAAGAAGATATAATGGCTACCCTCAGCCAATTATCTCAAGCCACCACTGTTCAATACCAAGCTATGACGGCCCAAACCAATTAGAAGGTTTTACCCCGTCCACATCAACAAGTCACTACTATGCCTTCCCGTCTAAGGGACTTCACTCGAATGAACCCTCCTACCATTTATGGGTATAAGGTTGAGGAAGACCCGCAAGAATTCAATGATGAAGTCTATAAGATACTTTTGGCTATGGGGTTGTCCACAAGTGAAAAGGCCGAGTTGGCCACTTATCAACTCAAGGACGTGGCTCAATCATGGTTTTTGAAATGAAGAGATAATCGGCCATTGAGAGGTGGTCCTTTGACTTGGGAGATCTTCAAGAAGACTTTTATAGATCCGTTCTTTCCAGAGAGATGAAGGAAACTAAAGTGGTCGAGTTCATCAAACTTTGCCAAAGAGGTATGATTGTTCATAAATACTCCTTGAAAATCACTAAATTCTCAAAATATTCTCCTTCTTTGGTTTGTGATCCTAGAGATGAAATGAGCTTCTTTGTGACAGGGATTTAAGATGATTTTCAAGAGGAGTGTCATTCGACTATGTTACATGAAAACATGAACATTTCTCTTCTTATGGTTCATGACAATCATGTGGAAGAGTAAAGGTCTAGGAGGAAGAGTAAGGATTATAAGAGGGCAAGTTCTTTTGATGGAGGTTCTTCAAAGAATAAGATTGAGTTACAAGACTAATCTAGGTTTAAGAAGTGAGTTTCAAGCCAAGTCCCTTCAAAGCTCTCAAAGACTAGTGTTGATATGATGTCTAACCCTAAGTTCAAGAAGAGAAACGGTACTAATTCACCAACCAAAAAGCCAAATTGTAGAAAGTGTGCAAGCATTATAGTATTTGACATAAGGGGATGGACAATGATTTTAGTTGTGGAATAAGTGGGAACAAGGTTAGGGATTTATTTAATGTGAGTAGTCAAGACAAGGTTAGTGGTTAATCTCAAGCAAGTGGTTCAAATGAGGCTTCAAAAAAGAACCGCTTCTATGCATTCTGCTTTAGGGGTGAGAAAGAGACTTCTCCTGATATGGTGACCGGTATGTTCAAAGTCTTCTCTATTGATGTATATGCCATATTTGTTCCCGGTGGTACTTTATCCTTCGTTACACCTCTAATATTAAAAATTTTTAAAATTTTACCTGATATTTTGCCAGAACCATTTATAGTGTCTACTACGGTGGGTGAGTCGTTATTACAAAAAGGGTGTATAGAAATTGTCCTATAATGTTTCCCAATAGAGTTTCTTATGTTGAACTAGTAGAACTCGATATGCTTGATTTTGATGTTATATTGGGTATGGATTGGTTGCTTGCTTTTATTCTATTGATTGTTGGAAAAGCGTGGTGAGGTTTAACTTTCAAAATAAACCCGTTGTTGAGTGGAAGGGAAAAACTCTATTCATAAAGGTTGTATCATCTCGTGTCTAAAAGCATGCAAAATGATCTCTAATGCTCTTATATATTACATGGTAAGAGTCCACGATTTAGACTCCAAAATTCTTCCAGTTGATTCGGTCCCCATAGTGAGGGAATTTCTGGAGGTCTTTTCTAATGTCCTTCTCTGTATTCTTTTTGAACGAAAAATTGATTTTGGTATCAATTTGCTACCAGAAACAAATCCCATTTCAATTACTCCATATTGGATGGCTCCGGCTGAATTGAAAGAGTTGAAGTCACAACTCAAGGATTTACTAGACAAGGGCTTCATAAGACCTAGCATTTCTCCATGTGGTGCTCCGGTTTTGATTGTGATGAAGAAGAATGGGTCCTTGAGAATGTTTATTGATTATCGCCAACTCAACAAGGTCACTATTAAGAATAAGTATCCGCTCCATCGGATTGATTACTTGTTTGATCAACTCCAAGGGGCAAGATACTTTTCCAAGATTAACTTGATATCGGGGTATCACTAACTTAGGCTGAGAGGTAATGATGTACCAAATATGGCATTCTGGACTAGATATGTTCATTATGAGTTCTTGGTAATGTCTTTTGGTCTCACTAATGCTGCAGCGGCATTTATTGAACTAATGAATAAGGTGTTTCGATGTTGCCTAGATTCATTTGTCATTGTCTTCATTTTAGATAACCTTGTAGATTCGAAGATATGAGGGGACTCACATGGGTTATTGGATGGTATTATTGCAAACCCTTAAGTAACATCAATTGTTTGCCAAATATAGAAAGTGTGAGTTTTGGTTGAGGTTGGTGGCATTTCTTGGGCATATAATCTCTAGTGAAGGAGTTAACTAAACCCAAGGAAAATGGAGGCGGTGAAAAATTGGCCTAGTCCATCGACTCCAACGGGTATTAAGACTTTCTTAGGTTTGGTGGGTTATTATGAGAGGTCGTGGATTGTTTTGTATCCATCGCATCTCGCTTGACTACTTTGACCCAAAAGAGTAAGAAATTTGAGTGGTCGGAGGCATTTGAGAAAAGGTTTCAAATGTTTAAAGAGAGGCTTACTTCCGCTCTGATGTTTACCTTACCAGAGGGTACAAAGGGTTTTGTTGTGTATTGTGATGCATCCGATGTGGGTATAGGGTGTGTGCTTATACAACATGGGAAACTAATAGCTTATGCTTCTAGGAAACTTAATGTAAATGAGAGAAACTATCAAACTCATGACCTTGAGTTAGAGGCCGTGGTGTTTTCCTTGAAAATATGGAGGAATTACATATATGGAGTTCATGTTGATGTCTTTACCGACCAGAAGAGTCTCCTATATGTGTTTACCAAAAAGAGTTGAATCTCTGACAAAGAAGGTGGTGAGAATTGTTGAAAGATTATGACATGAGTGTCCTCTATCAACCCTGCAAGGCTAATGTGATTATGGATGCCTTAAGTTGCATGACTATTGGTAGTGTATATCACATTGGTGAATCCAAGAAAGACTTAGTGAGGGATGTTCATAGGTTTGCTAGGTTGCGGGTGAGATTGGAAGACTCTTCGGATGGTGGTTTCATGGTTCATCATAACTCTGAGTCATCATTGATAGTGGCGGTGAAATCCAAAACCACCTTGACAAATCATTGAAAGAGTTCAAGGAATCGGTCCTTCGCAAGCTTAACGATACATTCTACCAGGGGGGACATTATTGTAAGATGTAGGAAGACTATGTGTTCCCAAGGTAGATGGGATGAGGGACCGGATGCTTGAAGAAGCCCATAAGTCCCGCTACTCAATCCATCTAGGTTCGACAAAAATATACCATGACCTTAGGGAAGTTTTTTGGTGTGAAGGTATTAAGAAGGACATAGCGGAGTTTGTCGCTAAGTGTCCAAATTGCCATAAAGTAAAAGCCGAACATCAAAAGCTAGGTCGCTTACTATAAGAGATCACAATTCCTACTTGGAAGTTGGAAGACATCAATATGGATTTTGTAGTGGGTTTACTTCGGACTCAAAAGTCATATGATTCTACATGGGTGGTTATGGATAGGTTGACCGATTCCGCTCACTTTATTCCCGTCAAGTCTACTTACTCGGTGAAAGATTATGCTAGGATCTTCATAGATGAGATAGAGTTTCACCAAGGTATTTCGTTATACATAATATCACATCGGAGTGCACAATTCACATCTACATTTTTAAGGTCATTCCAAAAAGGTTTGGGTACTAAGGTGAAGTTGAGCACCGCCTTTTTATCTTGAAACGGATGGTCAAGAAGAACATATTATTCAAACCCTTGAAGATCTTCTTAGGGCTTGTATTATTTATTTCAAAAGTAATTGGGATAAGCATTTGCCTTTGGTGGAGTTCTCTTTCATTCATCCATATCAATGGCTCCCTATGAAGCCTTGTATGGTAGGAGGTGTAGGTCTACTATAGGGTTGTTTGAAGTGGGTGAGCCTTCACTTCTTGGTCCCGATTTGGTTTATAAGACTTTAGATAAAGTTCATATCATAAGGAACCGATTGAAAATGGCCTATAGTCGGCAAAAGTCTTATGCCACTCATAGGAGAAGGGATTTGGAGTTTGTGGAAGGTGATAAGGTGTATTTAAAAGTTTCACCTATAAAGGGGGTGGTTAAATTTGGCAAGAAAGGGAAATTGAGTCCTTGTTTTGTGAGTCACCATGAAATATTGTAAAGGGTTGGTAAGGTTGCTTATGAAATTAAATTTCCTAGTGAATTGGCTTTGATTCATCCAATTTTCCATGTTTCCATGCTTAAAAAGTGTATTGGTGATCCCGAGTCTATTCTTCCTATTGAGGGTCCTTGTGTCAATGACAACTCTCATATGAGGAAGTTCCGATTCAAATTCTGGATAGGCAAGTCAACATGTTAAGTAATAAAGAGGTGGTTTCCATTAAAGTGCTATGTAAAAATCACCTAGTTGAGGGTGCAACATGGGAGGTCGATGCCGACATGAAGTCCAGTTACCCTCATCTTTTTTATAATTAATGTTAGTCATTCTTTTTAATAATTTGAATATGACTATAAATTGAAATTTCTTGATTTTTGGTGAAGTCTTGCAAAAATGTGCATTTTGAATCACATTACAATGAGTTACAGTAATTTGATGCATAAACTTGAAATTTTTCCTTTTGGCTTGTTTTGAGTTATGTGATGCATTTTGACATGGTGAGTCTTTATGAAATTATATCTATGGCATGTTGATAAGTTGTACTTTTTTCTAATTGACTCATGTAATTCATGTTGATTCTCATGTGTGTTGTGAAAAAGGAAATGCCTCATAATGAAGTGTTTTGAGCCTAATGTGTGGTAATTGATGTTTTGAAATAACCTTGTTGAAATCGTATGTATTATGTTGTTTTGATATTGCTGATTGGTTGGGCTGCTAGTCTTGAGTCTATTCCTTCCCTCAAAAGAATTTTAGTGTCATTTGGGGACGAATGTTCCTAAGGGGCGATATTGTAACATTTCAAAAATCAGACACGAGTCTTAAAGCCTAACATAGGTGTCATGGGGTCTAAACACTGTTTTAAAAACATTCTCTAATAAATAAAGGCCATTTAGAAAGTTAAGGAACAAAAACTTCCAAGAATGTCCATGGCTTTCACAAACTAGTTCTAAGGGATACTAGCGTTCCTCAGCCTATTTGACCAGCTTTTAGGAGTTGGAATTACATAATAATTGGTGGAAGGGTAGTTCATAGGTTCTTAAGATGATTCGTATTTGAAACTCATGGGCATGACTCACAAAGGAACAACCAAGGTCCCTTGAGTAGAACCCTTGCATGTTGGTGTCAACACTGCTAGGGCAGTGTGTAACCACGAGGTATTCGACGAATGTGTGGGTCGACTGGGCGTCGTTTCACACCGTTGACCAACACTTAGTATTTTTTTATGAATAACCCCAATTTCACAGTCTCTGACAAGAACGATGGTTGTGCAGCAGGAAGGCAGACTTGGTCGTCGATGGACCAACGACCCGTCGGTCGAAGTCTCTTCGATGGGCCTGCAACTTTTCTGCACATTTTAAGTTAGTTTTGTTTAATTAGTTAGAGGTTTACCTGAGTATTTAGGGATTTAAGGGAATCTAATTAAGTTAATTAAGCCCCAATATGAAGACCCCCAACCCTTATTAGTCTAAAGACACCTCAAAAAATATACTCTCTTCCTTCTCACTTCTTTCTCTCCCTATTGAAAGACACAATTGAAGAAGATATAGGGGGAGGTATTGGGGGTTTTAAAGGGATGATTTCACCATCAAATGTTCATCAAACTTTGAGGTATGGGATCTAATTTGCCTTTGAGACTTCTTTCCTCAATGGGCTCCTTTAAAATATTTCAAAACGTTGGGTTTTTAAGTGGGTTTCATTCAAATTACAAATTTGATGTTATGAACTGAGTTGTTTATGGTTTATTTAGTATATAATTAATGGATTATCATGTATTTTAACTTGATTATGGTAATTTCTGATGGTTTGGTCTAAATTGAAGAGCATGATTTGTAACCCTTAACCCTGGGTTTAATCTTGATGTGAATTGGGTTGTGATTGATACAACTGACTTGATTATTAGTTAAATCACTATCTATGATTTTGTTACACTAATCATGATCAAATTAGGATTACTTGTAGCTTTTCCTACTAATTCTTGAGAAGTGATCTATGTTATGGAAATTGACCTAAGTATCTTGCTTTAAGCTTTGATTTAGTTGTGAATTATGGTTTAGTAACTCTTGTAGCATTATTATCATGTTGATTATTGAATTATGATGTGGTACATCTAAGTTCGCATTTAATTTAGGGTTTAGGGTAATACCTAAATGATGAACTATGAAGGAGACTTGGTAAGTCTTGTGATCTCTATCTTTACTTCCTATTTGTGATAAATTGTGGGTAAGTCATGATGTTATATTGGAGTATGCCTTGTATTTGGATTTTTAGGGTAGTATGATCTCAAATTGGAATGTCTTAACTAAGTTGTGAGGTTTATTTAGTTGTATGTGTTATAATGATGGTGATGACTATCAATGTGCATTATTATGATACGGAATGCTAATATGCTAAACCTCACCTATACAATTTGTAATGAAAAGACTTATACAATTCTTATTAAGACATTGATGATGATGAATATAGAAGCAGTAGACACTTTTACCTAAGCTAAGCTACGATTGATAATTAAAGGCTTAAGGACATTTCAAAAAGGGACTCTAGCTTAGCAATGAGTGAACTAGATTGAGGATTGTCCCTTCCCACAAAGGGAATGTAGGAGCACTAAATTACACTTAAGATTGTAGACTGCAATGCATGGATCATAAGAAGGGTAAAAAATATATCTCCTAGTTCTTGAATTATGTTACCCCTATCGGAATACTAGCTAGTGGATATACGTAGTTTCTATGTTTTATGTTTTGGTACTACCTTGGCAAGTAGTTCGCCTTCCTCTATTTTAGGGTTTTATGACACCGAATACCACACTAGCTCATGTGGTCTATGTTGGTTAGAGCAAGATGTTCCCAAATGGTAAAATGAATTAAAGGATTAAACTCTAACTAGGAAAACATAAGGGATCTAGCTTAGTCTAGGTAGGGGTATGAGACTCTACCTAAGCATTGCACTAGTTAGCCTTGAGGCGAGCCTTAGGAGGATGTTATTATGTATTTTTATGGTTATGAGTATACATGATATGTATATGATGAACTTGGACATCATTGATTGTATATATTGATTAGCTCACTTATGAGTATGTGTTGGGTTATATTTTTAAAGTAATATGAAATGTATATCTAGATGTCATGTTATGTGAAGTAGCGTACTGTTCATGATTTTTGTTGGGTTTCTTGATTGAGTAAGGTTATGGGGTTTTGCTTGGTCATTGCACTTGTTGACTTGATAGGTGTTCATGGGAAATTGTGTTGCTTTGTTATAATCAACTGTACTCTTATTCATGCATGTGATATCATTCCTTTATGATAGGGTTTTAGTAGATTATGGGTTTAAGTATGATGATATGTATATTACTTGTTTGAGTTAGTAAGCATGTTTTGTTACTTGGTATGACTTACTTGATTTAGCATACAACTTTTAAATAGTAAAGTAGCATGGTTGAACTAAATGTTCCTTTTTAGTATATTTTGATATTATATGTGCATATGGTCTCATACCTAGTACATTTGGCATACTAACCCTATTTTCTCCCTTTTCCAAAACATTTTAGACTCTAGTCGTTGAAGGCCTATTCGAGACGACTTGAAGAAGGCTCGGACATTCTCTATTATCCAAGTGGGTAGGTCCTCAGTTTTCGAGGGCGATTCCGATATCTTGCTTATAAAGTTAATTTTTTTCTAAGACTCTTGTGTTCATTACACTTTCATTTGAATACAATTTGTATAAGCCTATATGTGGATTCATTACATTAATTTAGGGCTATGCCTAAATTGATATGATCGTTTAGATGGTAAGAGATGAGAAAATCCTTAAGACTATGTTCTATCTAACTTATATATATGTGCACTAAAGGCAGAAGGCTATGTAACCTTCCTATATGAAGGGTCTATGTATACTCAATATATATAATTTTGTATGTAGAGCTCTATGTAAACCTCTGAGTAGAAGTAATAAAAGTTCTAAGTTTTCCATTAAATTCTACCTATGAATGTGATGATATAAACTAAGAGTCTAGTCTTAGTCCTCAAAGAGGACGACGACGCCAGTTACGTCTAGGGGGTAAACCCATATATGACATATTGGTTATACAATCTTGAGTGGGTGAAGTGTGAAGTCCCATGAAGGGAAAGAAAGTATGATTGGTGATTTTCTCTTGAGGTCAATTATAATATGTGAGCTACTTAGATAATGATGGTCCTATGTCTAAAGTGTTGTTGTGATGTTTATGAGAAGTGTTCCTCATCCTTCACCCTAGACACTAGATGAACAATGAAGTAAGCATGCATGTTATGATATGATGGTTATATGAATTAATATGGTATTCATAATTATAATAAAGTATTAAGTGAAATGTTTACTCACTTGTGTATGGTTCCTAAAGTGAAAGGATTTTTCTTACTTATGGTCACCTAAGAGCTATTGTGATAAGAGATTTAGATAAGGGTCTAGTATAGGCTAATGTGAACATATGTGTTGACTAATATGGTAACTATAGGGAATAGATGCTTAGCACCTAAAAGGCATGTAAATGAGATGGGGTTCCCAATATATGTATTGTCACATGAGATGGAAACACTCATATTTAGAAATTTAGAGTTTCTAGTAATAATCTCCTTGACCCTTAACGATGTTACCACATATGACTCTAGATTAGTAGATCCACCTAGATATCTATGTATGAAAGTTACACCTTAGTAAAGTGTTAACCCTCTATTTTTGGTGTGGGAGTAAAACACCAGATTCCATGTAGCTGTCATGGTATCATATCAGTTATTGCAACTCATTTCCTTAATGTAAAAGTGTCTGATTAAGTTTAGTGTATGGACTCTTATCAAGGATTTTATTAAAGGTATCTATATAGTGTGAAAGAGGGTAGTGTTTTTCTTTTATGATTAAGTTGATTATATGTTATGTATGTCAAGTTATATATTATCTTTGTGTGTAAAGCATGTCATGATGAAATATGAAGTTATGTTGTAGGTATGAAGTGGGTGAATTAATGTGAAACTTAGCTTTGAATAAGGTTATGGGATTCTGTTCTTGGCATTGCACAAATATTTCTTGAGTTGTCTACATGTTGGGTTGATATTATGTTGAATCAGATAATGATTCTTATTATATGTGAACGTTTAGTTAAATTGATAGAAAGCATGATTTTGACTAAATTGTCACTTTCCACATGCATTGATGATTTTTATGTATAGATGCAATACTTAGTATGTGTGATGGAGTAGCCCATATCTTCATTTCTTTTTCCCAAACAATATAGGGTCAGGCCGTTGAGGAGTTTGAAGACATTTATAAAGAAGACTTGGAGCTTTTCTCAAGTGGTTGGTGAGTCCTCAAGTTCAAGGATGATGCCATGTTTTTATTTTCATTAATGTTGTAATGACCCTAAAGACGAACTATGGTTAACTAGAGCCTAACATGTTTGTCATCAACTTTTAAAGTCCTAAAATGGTTGACGATAGTATTTATAAGAAGTGTATAAAGTTTGGAAGTGATTGGACGTAAAACAACCAAAAACGTCCAAGACGTCCGAAAACTAGTCGAAGTTGAACTAGTGTGTCGTATTATTTCATAGTGGAGCTTTGGGGATGGTTTCAGGGTGAAATTGAGTATTGATTGTTCCTATACGTATACTGACATGTCAAGGTTTGAAATGTCAGAGAACAACGCTCCAAAGACCAGCCAAAGGATCCCTGAGGAGGACCCAAACATGGGCCAGTTAAACTGCAGAAGTGTCCAAGATGCTGCAGTGGTTGTGCGTCGTGCCTCCTACACTTAAAAGGAAAAAGGTTATCCCTAGAACCCGGGGACATCGCAAACAATTCTATCTCAATTTTTTCAAGAAAAAAGAATTGAATATGCCTCCGCAATGGGTACTGACCTCCCATATTTGGTCGTGTTGTTTTAAAGCCAAATTTGAATTGGTTAGAATGTACTTTAGGTGCTGTGGTCTTTTAGATAATTTAGGGATGACTTATTGATGGTTATTTTGTAATTTTAAACCTCTTAACTCACCAATCAAAGCTAAAACCTCAACTCAAAACAAAACTTCTCCATTCTTTTTCTCTAAAACCTCCACTATTGAAGCTTTGAAGCTCCAAGGATGAAAACGAATTTTCAAAGATTTTCTCCACCAATGGGCTAATCTTCAGTATTGAGCCAATTTCAAAGGTTTCAATGATGATAAAAAACATGAAATCTTCTATTTTGAATTATAGCCATAGGTTCTAACATAAAAGGTTTTGAATCAATGTTTCATGATTTAATTGATGTAAGTACAATGTTTTAAGGCTAACATATCAATGATCCCATGCAAATCATGATTTCCTATTTTGTCTTTCATATTGTTTATTTGATCATGACTTATTAGTATTGAATTCTTATGTAGATTTAATTGGGCTATTGATATATATATGAATTATTTTACAATTTAATATAAGCTTCTTCAATTTGGTAATTCTCATAATGTATTATGTTTATTCATTGTATAGTTTGATTATTGGATTGAATTGGTATATATGACTATTGGTAAGAGCCTTTGTGAATTTTATTGGTTTGAATGACTACGGTTTAGAGGTGTTGTTGATCTAACCTGTCACAACACGCAAGTACACCCTACAAGTTAGAGCATCCTTCTGTCATCACACAGCAAATGAGACTTCAACAAGTTTCATTTATTGGATAATAAACATAATAAAATAGGTAAGAATTTTGAATTTTCATCACGCACGAAGAAATCTTTCATAAACATTACACAAATAGAAAACATTCATCAAAAACATTAAATCCTTACAACATCTTCTTGAAATAATTCCATACAAGACAATAATGCAAAAACTATGACATAAAGAACATGTAGATATTGTCCTCAAATCAATGAGGACTCCCCAATACCTCAGATTAAATGCCTTAGAAACCTATCGATCCTCCATGGCACATCAAGACTTCCAATTACCTACAATTTAGTCAAAAAGGGAAAGAAGGGGTTAGCATATTAGATGTACTATGTATGGAAGACATGCAAAAACCATGAAAAAGGGACATTTAGTATATAGCATGCTTTTCATGAATTCTAATAAAAACATCATACAATAAGCATAAGAACAACATTTAACAACATAAAAGAGCATAAGAAATAATTTAAGCAAAACCCCACATTTTTAGAGAAAAGTACAGTGAATTCACTTCACTGTACAGTGAACTCAATTAACTGTTACAGTGAAGTCACTTCACTTCCCTTTAGACACCTCTTAGGATAAAATTATCCCACTTAAATCTTTCCTAAGACTCACTTAAGTCATACAAAGAGAGACCGCCCATATAACCTCCCTAAGCATGCCTGAATGATACTCAAGACCACTTATATGAGTCACATACACACTTCAAGTCACCAAACATATCAACTTATAGATAATATGACAATTCCTCATCAAACGCTATCAAAAGACTTACTTAAGTACATCAAGAAGATGACGTCCATGATTAATCTCTTCAAGACTACCTAAATAATCCCTAAGACTTCCTAAGTTTGGATCATGTTTATATAAACAATCATTTTCCCTAGCTAGATGCATTCTTAAGACTTATCTAGGTGAAGTGAACATTCATATTCCCCCATCATGCCTTACTAGACAACCTTTAACTACTTTAGATGAGTATTTATTCATTTCAACATACTTTATTAACATAAGTCATTACATCCGTTAGTTCATTTATGACTCATTCATCACATAAAGGACATTCAAGTAATGGTCTTTGACAAGACCTAAGGACTCCAACTAACATCTTCAAAGCCTATTGTGAAATGTCTAGATAGCGACCCATACCACAACCTAAACATCATTGAATTTCTACAATACTAGTAAGTATCCCAATGATGAGAATAGGTAATAACCGACATAGACCATGGTAGAAAAACATGGAATTTGGAGTTCTAACCTACTCCGATGATGGTGTTGTACTTCCCATTGGTATAAGTTTGACACATCCCATGTAGGCATATGGTCAAGGAACATGAAGGGCATGATTTGTATTTTAGTCTCATTCTTAACTAACTATTTCCCTTACCATACTCACTCGGTGATTGCGTTCCTTCTCATTGAGTAATTCACATTAAAGGTTCATACAATTGGGTTCCATATATAGTTCATAACCTATTCACATTTCCTCTACCAAAGAGGTCCTCTAGGGATATCTTCCAATGGTGAGAAGAATCTCATGATGACTTTCCAAAGGATTAATATGATACCACTCATCGAATTAACCTTAAGTCCAAATCATTCCTTTACTTTAAGAATACCATTACAACTCTCAACTTCAACATTCATAACCTTACCACTAGGTTCAAGGTATCACATAAAGACCCTCTTAACATCATTCAAGGTCACATATCATTCATACATTCAAGACTACGAGGTTTTATCATTCTAAGTCAAGACATCACATATTCACTTTCATACATACATAAAGAAAGGGACATAAGTGAACCAAGACTAGAAACCATATACTTCACTTTAACACATATTACATGTCATCCTTAGGTCACTTAGGAAAAACCATTATCATCTTTAATTCATCCGATATACTATTATATTATCATCAATATAACTATTATAGACTCATATATTAAAGTAAAAACAACCATGCATCAACCCTAAGACTACACATACAAACACATAGTCATAGTTTACATGATTTCCTAACATACATAGACACACAAGGTTCACCTCCAAACATCTCGAAACTTTACACACTTCCTATGTACACTATAATAAGTCATTTAATGACCTTATAATCTCATAAATCACATATAAACACGTAAAACCACATATGCGGCACATAGATCACTTAGTCGTCGAACGTCTTGGTCGTCCCTTGACGTTTGACTTCCAATGCACATAAACACACTGCCTCAAAACCACATTATAAACAATTTTAGGAACTTAGACCATCATGACAACCATGTTAGGCTCTAGCTTCACCTAAGTCATTTTCGGGGTCTTACATTCTCCCCCACTTGGAGAACATTTGTCCTTGAATGACACTTGCCACTCTCCGAACACTTCCAAGAAAATAGGTTAAACTTAACAGCTCATGACCATACCATATAACATATAATCAAGAAGAAAACATCAATTTTACATAATTAAGAGGTTCACAACACAAGAAGAAACTAAAAGATATTTTATAACTCATTATGCTATAAGCTCACATACTTCATTCCAAATAGCAAAAACTCATCATTAACATGCTCATATACATAAGTTATAACCACATCACAACAATTTTTCTCCAATTAATCAATTAGTCAAATTTTGAAAATCTCCATAGTGAACTTGTGCAACTTTTCAAAGATGCTAATTTTATGCAATTCATGATAGAAACAAGCTAATATGCAAGGTCACATCATATAAATACATCTAACAACATAATCAATCTCATAAAATCACTTAGACATGCTCAACATTCACTATATGAAACAATTAGCAACCTACACTAGATGCACACGAATCATGAGGAAGATACCATACATGAAAACTCATTTTCTCATTCAATCAAACTTCAATTAAAACATGAATATCATAAGTAGAATGTTTGAAACTCAGCTTCAATAAAAGACTCCTACAAATTCAAGTTACCAAGAACTCTTTGTTTAGGCTTGAATAAACATATAAAGAAAAGTTAAGGGTACTTCACTCCAAACAATCATGCTCTTCACCATACTCCCCCACAAAGGAGAAACCCATTCGAAGGTAAACATAATGTCCACTTCAAGGATATCCCTCAAAGAACCTTAAACCTTACTAATACTTTCTTACCAAGGTCTACCTCATGAAGACTAAGGACTCTAAAAAGGTCTCATCATCTAAACACTACATTACCCTTACTAATAAAACTCACCTTTACTCTTTCAAATCCCATTACCTCCCTTCCTATGATTGGGGCCTTAAGCAACTTCAAACTATCTTAACAAACACCCCCTCCAATTGCTAACAATATACCTTACCATTCTTCTTCAACTTAATTACCCTTCAAAAGGTAACCAAACCAATCCAAGGTCAAAACAACCTTCTATCATACCTCATCTAACAAGTTACATCATATTTTTTTTCTCTCTCTCAACCCAATATTTATAAATTCACCATGTAGGGACCAACCCATAAAGTAAACACGGGAAAGACACCATATACAAAACTCTTAGGCACGATTAGATGACTGAAGATGGGAACTTTCCTAGCACCCAATAGCCTCCTATTTATAATGTGGAGATCTTCACATTATAAAAAAGACTCTACTTGACGTGGTTCATAAGACAACTAAGACACTCCCAAAACCTTATGCACTGATATAAATTTTGTCATGACCCGCAGGTGCACCCTAGAGGTTACAGCATCCTTGGGTCGTCACACGAAAATGAGACTTGAAGAAGTCTCATCTAAGTCTCTCGTATCATTCATTGCATAATAAATATGCTAAAGTAGGTAAGACTTTAGAAATTTTTCCACCTACAAAGAACTCTTTCATAAACATTGCACAAGCGGAGGAATTTCATTTAAAACATTCAATTTTTACAACATCTACTTGAACTATCTAATCTTTAGAGTATACAACACTTTTGACTAATCACATACAAGCACCAATAGAAATTTGACTTACTGTCACAGTTTAGTTCCCGTTGCAATCGACATTCCTACCGTAGCCATAGGTATAAGGCTACGGTTATATCAAGCGCTACAACAGAATGCGTATCAATAGATCTGTTGCGACGATTTGGTGCAACGGTTCAAATAACCGTAGCCATGAATGGTCCTATTGCCACGGTTCTTGATTGAATTATTTGACGACGGTTTGAGCCGTATTGGTACGGTTATAAACCGTTGGGAGATAAATTTATGCATCAATTCTATTTAGGCTATTGCGACGATTTTTATAGGTTCATGCAACAATTTTCAAAATGTAAAATTATTGGTCAATTGCTATTGCTACGGTTTTAACAGGGTATTTCAGCAATTATGACATAATGCAACATTTATACTTATGCTATTGTTACTTATATATTATTGGTCCAATTCCACAACATTTTGTACCACAAAAATACACATAGCCATTACTGCAGTCGCTCAATATACCATAAAAATACTACAATACCTCAATATACCATAAAAATACACATAAATCACTCACGAGAACAAATTTCATTAACAAAATTAGAATTCAATATCCATGATTCTTATATTAATAAAAGAAAAATATACAAATCTTTTTATAGCATTCAAAAAAAAGGTGAAACACATGCACCACACACTTTTCAATGTTCAAAAATATAACATTTCTAGAACATCAACAAATTTAACATCAATAATTCAGCTCCTATGTCAAGTCTTCACAACTGCTTTCATCACCTTCGTCGATTTCGTTACCTACATAAAATTAAAAATATATAAATAATTTAGCAATATTTTTGAAAAATTAATCAAGTGCAGTAACCTCCTTTGGAAGGTAGCCCAGAGAAGTTATTAAGCTAGAAGGTTACACATTCAAACTAGGTTTACTATTGACTACACATAATGTGATTAAATCTAGAAGTGATTAAGCCTGAAGATTTTGTTTAATTGTTGAAAACTTATGGCTAGAAAGTTGAAAAAAAGTTCAATACACCAAGAAATGATTCATATGTTGGTTTCAATGAACATTCTATTACCCCAATACTCATTAGATCCATAAACACTTCCGGGCACTTTGGAGTTGATAAAATGGATCACTAACTACGTACATGTGTTGTACAATAAAATTCATGTTTTCCAAATTACTTTCTTCAAAAAAAAGCTCAATCTTATCGTAACAAGAATTCTGAATAAGAAATGCCTATTACTTAATTATTCACAGAATGAAAAGAAAAAAGCAGAGAATGAATAATACAACTAACCAGATTGACTTATACAAGCAGCAAATTCTTTTTGTAATGGAGCAACTAGTTTCTTGTTTCTGCTTGTATAAGTTGTATAAGTTCTGATTCATATCATTCACTCAATACAACTTCTACAAGGAGAAAGACTAGAAAAATCATGGATCTAACAACATGAAACATAGTCTTCTTTAATCAAGCAAATATAAACGTGGACTTGGAAGATAAAAACATTAAACTATCAGAAAACAAGCATGCATTGAACACCATCTCGAGAACCCAACCTTAATTTTCCTTCTTTACAAATTCTCTACGTTACACCCAAAATTTACAAGTTCATAATTCCTCTAAATTTTCCCCAACTTCCCTGGTCCATTGCATAGTAAACAACCATTGTTATTGCTTATAACTGCCAAAACTTTTCCAGTCTAATCGTAGGTGGTAACAACAATATAATTAATGTAACCCATTATGCTAAGGAACAGACAAGTACCAACAACAAATCACAAAATATATGGATAATAAACACCTTCTATCCTAATCCTCAACAATCAAAACATAGAATTAGCGACACCAACCTTGTTCAGCCCCTTGAACAGAAGTATATTCTTTGGGTGCAAGAGTGGACAATGCTGCCAGTATGTCAGGATCAATTAATCCCACATGCTTAATTTGTGCAATAACATTTGTAATAAGTTCTTGTCGCATAATTTTCTTTTGTTCCTCCATTTGTTTCTCAATTTTCTGCATCCTCTCTTGCATTTGCTGCATTTCATCAGTTGTTGCACTTAAAGTTGATTCCGAATTAGCCACTTTTTTTTTCAAAGTAGTCTTTGTAACTACTGCGCCATATAGTCTTAGACGTCCCAGATGTTCAGGACCCATGACGCTTGAAAATGCATCAACATACTCACCATTTATGCCTATTTGTTTTTCAATTTCCTCCATTTTTGCTTACAAAAGCATATCCAGCAAACACAATCTTATGAAATAAATTATTTATTTCATTAAAAAAAATTAAAATACACTGGACACATACAATTTTACTAGTAGTATCTTCATTTGAGGCCTTGTACAAACTCCCTGGTTTTCTTGTTCTGGTAACCACAAAGACATCATTAGATGATACTGTCTCCTTATATTTCTCTTAGTCAAATTGAAATATATATAAAAAGTAAACTCATACTAGAAGAGATCCAAAAGCATATTTCATGAGCAGTGCTTTAGAAACCTTACTTAAGGAAAATGTTCCTATTACTAAAAACCCCCAAAATTTGGTTTTAAAAATAATATATAAGAAAACTCACCAGCTTAGTGTGTGGATTTATCAGTTTTTTTTCTTTGCATTTGTTTCAGACATTTTATGCAAAGAAATGAATCAGTAATGTTAATCGAAGGTATGTTAGTGTTATATAGTGTACTAGACGTGGTCAATATTAGTCTGTCTTTCCTTTATAATAGTCTATCTTTCCTTTATAATAATCTATCAATATCAGTCTTTCTATAGTGTTAATGTGTCTTGTAAAGCATGTGACTATCACAATAAATGAAGAAAGAAGCTGCAAAATATTACAATAGAGAAGAGAGTAAAAGAAAAAATAAAGCAAAATCTATACTATTATCACACTACTTTAGACACTAAAGTACCAACCAAGCCTCAGGTAAAGCAGAATCAATACTGCTATGTCAGCAACACTGATATCACACTATGGACAATTATGGCATAGCAGTCAGTGTGGCACTTTATCCATATGCTTTAGTATCTATACTATTCATATGGTTACTATATGTTTTGATTTACTTTTGTAGCAATCAGAGAGGAGGTTATGTAGGCTGGTCCATATACAAACCATAATAATGCTTAAGGTATGAATTACAAATAGAGATGAATCATATTTCATATGCTAGAGTGTTGACATTTCTCAACCTTTGGTGGAGATAGTTACACTTTGTGCTCCTTATGGGTCTTTCTAGTAAGGTCTTAATTACCAAAATACAGGCCAAAATGTTGCTCTAATTGCTTAAAGTTTGGGCAAGATAATGATCCACCTGGTGATTAAAAAGGCACCTACAAGAAAGCAGAACCAGCAGGAAGCAGAGAAATATCGAAACATAGTAAGCCAGATCAACTATATCAGATGAAATATCCAAACATGCTAGACACAGAGATGCTATTGGAAACAGAGGTACTATTTTGTCTAATAGCTTTGAAGTGTTGGGGGGTCACTAGGTGGGAAGAAGCTGGGAAGTGAGTAAAAATCAGGAGCTATAATACAAATGCTACTTATTAAAAAAATTGAGATTCTGAACTACATTTTTACCTTGAATTTTTCAGAATTCCAATATTTGAGGAGCTCTCTAAATTGACATTCTGGAATATGACCAGACTTTTTTTCCATTTGAACTGCATCATTGTCATATTGATCGTAATAATTAAGCTTCAAATCATTTCTATTTCTTCTCCAAGCATCTCGAATTGTTACCATAGCCCAATGGTACGCAGCTTCAGGAATAATATATTTTTCCTAAAATTTTGTGTCATTCAATAAGCCAATAGAAGTAAAATACTTGTACAAATTATTAGGTATTGTAAACTACAAACCTTCGTATAATCCTATAAATACTTTTTAGTGTCCATGCTCCTCTAATCCAATATATCAAATGGTCAAAGAGTCGCATTTCTAGCAATGTTCCTAGAAAGCTACTTAGCTCTATGGCAACCTTATAAGTAGGACGAAAAGGTTGATTTTGATTATTCAGTATGATCAACTTACGTTCTTTTCGGGCATGAACATCATGCATTTGCGTTCTACCTCTTTTATTTGGACTGGAAACATCTTCTGCTATAAGAAAATACAAGTAATATAATTAAAAATTATGAATACATTTAATAGGTCTGTAATCTTATATGTTACCCTGTTCTTCAGGTTGATCATTTGTTCGAGGAGTGACAGAATTCATTGGCACTTGATCCTCGAAAGAAAAATCTTTGACATGATGCTCAAGAGTCAGCTCCTCGACAGGATGCACAAGTGGCATCTTCTCAATGGGTTGCACAAGAGGCAGCTCCTCGACAGGCTGATTTTCAAAAGGTAACTCCTTGACAGATTGTGTTTTTGCTTCAGATAGTGGTGCTACTGATTGATGTGCTCCAATTAATTTGAGCAGAAGTCCTTTCTCTCACTCTATTTCTTTAATAATTTCATTTGTTGTCAATAACCTCCGTTTCTTATTTGCAAAGAATGATAACGATCCCTGTTTAGCAAATGTGTTCTTTTTATTTTTTTTGGTTCTTTTTGAAGTTTCTTGTAGACTCATAGCTATGACTATTCAAACCTGTGTGAAAATAGCACTTAAAAGTTAAAATGTATGTCAATGTACACCTGCAATACTTAAACAAATCAATCACCAAGGTATTACAAAGAGCTGAAACTAAAATGTACCCTTGAGGGACATTCTAATAATATTTTCTGCACTCAATCATATTCAGTAGGTCTGTTACTATCCACAATAACACACAAGATTTAGAGTGTCTTTAGGAAGCCAATTGGTTGAATTATAAGATAAAGTTACTTGATTGATTAGTTCAGGTTCACTTCTGGAGCATGATTTAATTTATTTCACTCTTTTGAGGTTTCTAAAGTTATTTCTAAACTCCAGTTTGCTGCGACTTATGTTAGGTCTAGAGATACAATATAGCTTCATAGAATGTACATTAAGTACTCAAAGAGAGATTTAGCAAAGAAGTATTCAAAGAATCATAAAAACGAGATATAAACATGAAGTGTTGGACCTTAATAAAGAGATAAGAACCTAGTGATTTGTAGGTCCACTAATATATTGAAATTGCTCAGAGAAACTGCAAAAAGAAGAAGAATGAAAATGATCAATAACAGAGAAAAAGGACTTACCGAAATTAATAATCCCAAAGTTGTAGTAATTTAAAGATAACATGAAAAAAAAACATAGAAACAAAAATAAGAGATAGAAAATACAGTTTACTCAACATTCATAATCTATTTGATGCAACTCAAATGATATTCATTACTTATTATATGAAAAAAACGTAATGTATTCGAACAATTCCACAAGATCCTTTGTCAATCATCAAATTCCATCCAATCCCAAATTGTATCATCAAAGTCATCCTTCTCTTCCGATTGTTCCATAGCTTCATCTTGTGAATGTTGTGCAATGGAAGGAGCATCGATGATATCAACAGGATGATCTTCTCTAGACCACCTAACATCTACATAAAATAATCTTTCTGATGAACTAATATCATCATTAGGCTCTCTCCAAAATGTTTATTCAATATTAGGACAAATTCCACCAAATCATACAAATCCACAGGGACTTGTTTCTTGCATAATAAATATTTTTCTCAACTTGTCTTCCATATAAAAAACTTGCTTCACTTGAGATGCTAGTACAAAAAGATCATTTGTAATATATTTTTTGTTGAAATATACCCGAGCCAATCTATATTCATCGACTTCATTAAGAAACCAATCACAATTAAAAAGTACAACACTAAGCAACCCCAATAATCAATCTCAATGATATACTGAATAATTCCATAATAGCGAATCATTCCATCAACAAGACTTTGGTCCCTAGCACTAGCAAAACTATCCGTTATGGCGGACAAAGTCACTCCACTATTCTGAGTTTTACAAGGGGCATCTCGTGCCTTCGTATGAAATCGATATCCATTAATGAAATATCATGTATATGTTTTTGCCACAAAGTTAGGCCCTTTAGCTACCATTTTAAATTATTGGACACTTCAATATTTTTAACTTTTTCCCTAAACCATTAACCTAATTCTCTACTATGGACCTGTGCTTTTATCCATGCATTGCGTCTAGTACGATTATCAGTTAAGCTTTTATGTTCCCTGTAAGCATGTAATGTAATTTAATCAATTTGTATTTATAGATGAGATGAAAGTTGAAATACATTATCATAACATCTAAATAAAGTTTAAAAACAAACTAGTTTTATATCTTAATTGATACATGCCTCTACTTGTTCATCTCCTATATTCAACAAAGTATATCGACGTCCTTCAAACAACTCATCTGGTCCATGTTAATAATCTTGCCTTTCCTTATATTATCACTTCTAATTGGTTGACCTGTCTTAGAAAATAAATGTGAAACACCACCTTCCTATGTTTGAATGTACTCATCATCCTCTATTTCACACCTACTTAATTTTGTCTTCACCATATTCAGTAGGTATATGGAAATAAAGTTCAAACAATCTACAGCTGAAAAACCTTCTACTATTGATCCTTCAGGATTTTTTCGATTATGAACAAGCCCCTTGAAGATACACGTAGTTCTCTCTGTATAATAAATTCAACACATATGAGTTGGGCCTCCGAGCTTAATTTCATCTATTAAATGGATAGGTAAATGTGTCATTATATCAAAAAAAGATGGACGAAAAATCTTTTAAGCTCACATTTAATAGTTATGATTTCTTCTTTCATGTTATCAAGATCGCTTCTTCTTATAACCTTGTTACATATGGCTCTAGAATAGTTCCCCAATCTAATCAAGACCATAGCTACATTCTTGGGTTACACTTTTCTAACTGCAACCTTGAGCAAGTAATGCATTATGAAATGAGCATCTTGACTTTTATATCCTGATACTTTCATCTCTTCAATTTGGAACACGACTTGATATATTAGAAGAACACCCTTTTGGTAATTTGGCATCTTTTAAGACGATGCAAAATAACTTTTTCTCATCTAATGTCATAGAGAAACAAGCTTTAGCTAGATGGATATTTCCTGTATCACAATCTTTTAGAGGTTGAAGCTCTTTTTGTATCCTCATTTCATACAAGTCATAGCGAGAATTTATATGATCTTTGGACTTTCCAAAGTTTATCCAATAAAGTCCCAAGCACACTGTCAGAAATATTCTTCTCTATGTGCATCACATCAAGATTGTGACTCAATTTTTTTTGCCCAATATGACAACTAAAATAATATGGATTTTTTTCCATGGACCATCATACTTTCGTTTTATTTTCTTTTTGTACTTTCCGAATACATTATTCAATTCACGAAGCTCTTCAAGAATTTGTTCACCTTATAATGGAGTAGGTGCAACTTTATGCTCCTCTTTACCATTAAATGATCTTTTATCCCTTCTGAATGGATGATCATGACGTAAAAAAGTCTCGATGACCCAAGTAACACATTTTGTGACTACGTTTGAGATATTGGGAACAAGTATTTAGGTAACAAGTGGGGCATGCCCATATTCCCTTGGTGCTCCATCCAGGAAGCATTGCTAGAGCTGGAAAATCACTAATTGTCAACCATAAAGTTGCATGCATTAGAAATATTTTATTAGTTACAACATCATATATTTCAACTCTTACTTCCCATAGTTCCTTCAACTCCACAATCAGTGGTTGCAAGTATACATCTATATCATTTCCCAGAGACGATTTACCTGGAATAATCATCAACATAATATTCTCCTACTTCATGCAAGTCCATAGAGGTAAATTATAGTTCATCAACATAATTGGCCATGTGCTATAAGAAATGCTCATAGTTTTGAATGGATTGAAACCATCACTTAAAAGACCTAATCTAATATTGCGAGAATCATTAGCAAAGTCAGGATGCAATGAATCAAAATCCTTCAAAGATTCACCATTTGCTGGATTTCCTAAATTTCCATATTTAAGTCATTTAGAATCATGCAATCTCATATCTACAGATGTTTCATAACACATGAATATCCTCAGAAGCCTAGACTTTAAAGGAAAGTACCTTAAAACCTTCATTGGGATTTTTGTAACCTTATTATTTAAGGCATTATGAACATTCTTCCATTTTGAAGATCGACACATAGAGCAATTATCTAACTTTGCATTGTCATTCAAAAATAATATGCAATCATTAGTGCAAGCATGTATTTAATCATAATGAAGATCCAAATCTTTTATGACCTTTTTTACCTTGTACAACAAGTCGGGTATCTGAGCAAATGGAAATCCCTCTCTTATCATCTCCAACAAATATGAAAAGGCCACATCAGTCAACTTGTGAATGCATTTAAACAAGTATAGTCGGATGGTAAAACTCAACTTAGAAAAATTCTTACACCCTGGATACAACTCTTCTTTCTCTTCCTCCACTAATTTAAAAAATATCTTTGCATCTTCATGTGGCCCCTCCCTCACTTTTTCATGTCTCTGATCATCTACTACATTTCTAAAAGAATCATGAAGTAATATATAAATGGCGTCATGCATGTTAGAAGTTTCTTCTTCATCAGTTGGATGTGGCGAATTTCGTAAGGAAAATCCTTCACCATGAAAAACCCATTTGGTGTATCCATGAACAAATCCATGGCAAATGAAATGATCCTCTACCATATTTCGGCAATGCCAATTACTATTAAAGCATTTCTTCCAAGGACATAAAATTTCATTTCCTTGGGAAGCTCGTTCAAATGCTTTATCAAGAAAATCATCAACTCCATGAATATATATTAATTGGTGGATATTCTGAGATTCATCCAACTTTTATCACCAAAATCAATTAAACATATATCCTACATGACATGTGCAAAACATTAAAGCCAATAAATTCATGAGTACAAATAATATTGGCAGAACTTAACAACTCGAACTTTAAGATAAATAGAATCTCAAACCTTCACATCAATTCAACAACAAACAATTAGAACACCAATAGTAGAACCAAAAAATATTGACAAGTTATGTTATTAGCAGCTTCCACCATTTAATAAACTTTATACAAATGAATGACTAAAGGCACACTCAAACAAATTTCAAAGGAATAAGGGCAGACCTAGATTAGAGTAAATAAGATATATTATATCAATTGATTGCATGAAGCAAAGAAAATAACTATCAATACATTAGTTTTGATTCTAGCAAAACATTTCATTTATTCGTAAAATTGTAACAGAGTTGATTGTTCACATAGAAAAAGTAGTTTGGACAAACTATAACAACGCATATTCTCTTTATAAAAAAAAACAAAAGGTAGTTAGCTGGTCAATCTAACAACTACCATATAACAGAAAAATTTTATTACTTTCAATTTCTTACCAATCAGCCTTCTCGAGTTCCAAACAAACTACTTCAAATATCCTGAAGTGTTACCTTTGGGTCTGTTTATGCCAAGCCTATAAATAACATAATCACACAATATTAGTACGAAACCAAGCCAAAGAGAGGAAAAAAATAAGACATATAAGTCCAAGATATGTAGCTTAGCTTAGAAAACTCCATCAAAAAAATTTATTTTTTTAATCACGCATACAAAAAAAAATGTGGCACAATGACTCTATTGTTACTAAAATCAAGAAAATTGATTTTTTTGAGACCCAAGATTGGATTTTTATCTTCTTTTTATAATCATCATACAATTATAACCAAATATAAGAACCACATTTCGAATTCTGAGTTTAAATCAATTCCATTGTGCTTATTTTCTTTTTGACTCAGCCAAAACTCAAACAATGTTAAATCCAATGCACAATATTCATAATGATTCCCAGGTCCTGGATTTCCCTGGAGGCGAGGTCAAATTCACCTCACATTTGAACTTTATTTTTTAAACAAAGGAGGAGAGAGTACACTGTTACCGGGTCCTTGACGATGATGGTTACTCAATCACTAGTGATTTTTCACCAATTGAAAAGGAAGTTGCACTGAAAATATGTACTGATATAGTCAAACTTCAAACAATGGATACAATATTTTTTGAAGCACAAAGACAAGGACTATGTTCTTTCTATGTTACACTGTTGAATCAAACAAATATCGTCTAGCAAAGTAAATCAAATGGTGGAGGAGAGAAAGAGACTTTGTAAGAAGATTTAGGGAATGGATAGAAAGAGAAGACTGTTTCATCTCTCAGGTTGAATTAGAACTTCGCTGTAATATCAGGAAGCAGGTGCTGCAGGCCATTCAAATTGCAAAAAAACAAGAGAAGCCCCCAAATTGCAGCATATCATGAATGACATACCAGCCATAGTTATATGGAAACTTTGGAAGAGAAGGAATGATAAAATACATGTTAAAGAGGTCTCTTTTAATAAAATGTACATTCACTGTCAATATAATATTAATTGTGCAAGCAGTTAAAAACATGAAAAAAAATTCAAGTTCCACACATTTCTATTAATTGGAATGTCGAAGTTAAAAATTGACACACAAATTCCTAAGACTAACACACTTGTACAAAAAATGATATAGATAGTTTAAAATATAGACACCGCATCCAAAAAAATACAACGAACATGTAAAGTGAGTAGTAAATCACACAAAGCAAAACAATGTGTGCTTCGTGAATAATCAAAACAATATCGCAAAATGGAGAAATCCACACAATGTCATTAACTTTAACGAATAAATAGGTAATTGTGTGTAAAAGTTTATGCTGGCAGTGACTCATAAGAGAAGATAACATTCAAGCAAACAAGCAAAAACACATAGACAATATCAGAATCCGAATGTATTTCAAAGTAAAATGACAGTGATACTCAAATTTAAACATCCCTTGATAATCAAAAACAAAATTGAAGATAACTAAGCCTTAATCTGAAACAAGTTGAGATCAGCAATATGTATACCAAAAAACAGAGGAGAGAACACAGGGTCACACAACTACAATATTTACATCAAAGTTTGTAGTCAGTCAAAGGACAATAGAGTTTTTCAGAAACGAACTAGCATAAGCTATATCAGTCAACAAAAAGTGAAACAAATACCAGTAGGAAGTAATTTGGGAGTAATTTTTGTCCATATTTACATCAAATGGGGAATATTAAGGAAGAATTCAGCTGGAACAAAAAAAAAAGACAGAGAGAAATACTTACAGATCCAAAAACTTGGATCACTAGATTTCGACTCTCTTATATATCATAGAACCAAACAGGGGAAGTTTATACACTAACTATATTAGAGCAAATAACATAGATTTAAGACTAACCCGTATATTATTCTGTAAGATTTTTCAAAATTAATTCAATGGGGACTTAGAAATCATGAACTAGCATAGAAAACATAAACATTATTAACCTTTAAGATGAATTTTTATTCAAACCTCAAAAACATAACCAAAAAGAATGAGCTGGTTGTTTTCCTCGACGAGCTTCGGCATCAACTTCACTAACGAGATTCACCAACAGCTTCAACAACAACTTCACCAACAGCTTTACCAACGAGCTTCACCAACAGCTTCACCAACAAATTTCATTTTTCTCAACAAAATCTTCTGTAATTCCTTTCATAGCTTCACCCAGATAAAGGCTCTCTCCCATCGCTTTGATGAAAGTTTATGAAAATTAAGGGCTTACGCATCTGAAACAAATTTAATTCTTTTTCTTTTGCAGTTTTTAATATATCAGAATAATTTTTTAAGGAGGGACTAATGTATCTTTGCCAAATTATATTGGAGGGAAATATATTTTTTAAGGAGGGACTTATTTCAGAATTATTTTTTTAAAAAACCGTTGCCATAGAGTTATCTATCGCGACAGTTTTAAAACTTTTTGCTATAGATTCTATATAGGGACGGTTATTGGGGTGATGCAACAGTTTATTTTAAAAATTGTTGTATGATATTCAAGGATATTTGGCCACGGTTATAACCGTTGTAATAGGTGAGTTATTGCTACGATTGTATAACCGTTGCTAAATAAGCGTTGCAGCAAGTCAAATTTCTAGTAGTGAAGAAAATAAAGCAAAGACTATGACATAAAGGACATGTGGATATTGTCCTCGAATCGATCAGGACTCATCAATACTTTATCTTCAAAGCCTTAGAAACCTAATCATCCTCCACGGAACATCAAATACATGCAATTCCCTACACTTTAGTCAAAAAGGGAAAAAAAGTTTAGCACATTAGATGTACTAAGTATGGGAGCCATGCAAAAAAGCCATGAAAAGGGACATTTAGTAAATAGCATGCTTTTCATGAATTTCGATTAAAACATTATACTATAAGCATATGAACAACATTTAACAACTTAGAAACGCATAAGAAATCATTTAAGGTAAAACCATATATTTATACAAAATTATAGTGAATTCACTTAATTGTAAAGTGAACTCAATTCACTATTTCAGTGAAGTCTCTTCACTTCACTTTAGACACCTTCTAGCATTCAATTATCCCACTTAAATATATCCTAAGACTCACTTGAGTCATACAAAGAGAGACCGCTCATACAACCTCCCTAATCATGCCTAAATGATACTCAAGACTACTTATAATGAGTCACAAACACACTACTAGACACCAAACATAACAACATATGGATAATGTGATATTTCCTCATCAAATTCTATCAAAAGACTTATGTAAGTAGATCAAAAAGATAATGTCCATGATTGAAATCTTCAAGAATACCTAAGTAATCCTTAAGAATTCCTAAGTTTGGATCATCTTCACATAAACAATCATCTTCCCTAAGTAGAGTCATTTTTAAAACTTATATAAGTAACATAAGAAGTGACCATTCCTATGCGCCCTCCATGCCTTAACTATACAACCCTTAACTACTCTAGATAAGTACCTATTAATTTTAACATACTTTTTTAACTTAAGTAATTACATCTGTTAGTTCATTTAAGACTCATTCATCGCATAAAGGACATTCAAGTAATGGTCTTGGACAAGACCTAGGGACTCCAACTGACATCTTCGAAGCCTACTGTGAAATGTCTAGATAATGTCTCATACCATCACGTAAACTTCATTTAAATTCTCTAATGCTAGTTAGTATCCCATATGATGAGAATAGGCAATAACCGACATACACCATGGTATCAAAAAAATGAATCCAGAGTTCTAACCTACTCTCATGAGGGTGTTCTACTTTCCAGTGGTAGAACTTGGACACCTCCCATGTAGGCACATGGCTAAGTAATATGAATGGAATGATTTGTATTCTAGTCTCATTCTTAACTAGAAATACTTCCCTTCCATACTCACTCAGTGCTAGCCTTCCTTCTTATGCAGTAATTCACATTAAAGGTTCATACAATTGGGTTACATATCTAGTTCATAACCCAATCACATATATCCTACCAAAGAGGTTCTCTAGGGCTACCTAACAATGGAGTCAATAAGATCGTGATGAATTTCCTAGGGATTAATATGATTCCATTCCAGCCAATTAACCTTACGTCCATCATTCGTTTACTGGAAGGATACCATTACGACTTTCAACTTCAAGATTCATAACCTTACCACTAAGTTCAAGGTTTCAAATAATGACCCTCTTAACATCATTCAAGGTCACATACCATTAATACAAAGACTAAGAGACTTTATCATCCTAAGTAATGACATCACATATTCACTTTCATACATACATCAACCAAGGGACATAAGTCAACCAATACAAGACACCATATACTTAACTTTAACACATATTACATGTCATTGTTAAGTCACTTAGGAATAACCATTATAATATTTAATTTATCCTATACACTACCATATCATCATCATTATAACCATTATAGACTCATATAGTCAAGTAGGAACAACCCTGCATTAACCCTAAGACTTTACATTACACATACTCATACTTTACATGATTTCTTGACATACATCAAAAGAACATATACTTTCACTTTACTTAACATATAGATAGACATGATCATATTTCATATCATATAAACCATAAAAGTCATCATGATACTTCAAGTAGTGCCGACAAGACATGATCATCATATTGCATAAAGTTACGCTAACAAGGCCACATTAATTCACATAGCACCGACACCATAAGTGGACCCTACCAATCAAAAGTCTAATTAACTTAAATAAAAGGAATAAGGGAAGAATACCCCCACTAAATCTTACCACTTTGAGTTCAAGGATAAATCATCCAATTCTACATCAAAAGGCCCTTACCCATGGCCATAACCAACAATTAAATATAACTATAACAATATTCATGAAACTAGGTCAAATTACTACATATTCATCAATATAATTCAACCTAGATATCAATATAATATAATCATTACATTAATCAAAAGCATATATGAAACTACATTAGAATTCCTAAACCTTAAGTCAAAATCAATTCAATAGCCTTAATAGTCAAAAGATCTAAGAATATTCAATGCTCAATTAATCAAATTGAAACATCCTATAAACTAATTAGCTATAATCTATACATGGATCAAAAGCTTATAACAATCTACACATGAATACATCAATCTCAAGCATAATCGCATAACCCATATTTTAGTCAAATTGAGAGTCATGTGATGATCGAGGGTTCATGGAGGATTTTATTGGATAACATCAATTAAACATCAGTTATATCATATCTTAACATTTGAAAACATTTATGCAAGAACCCAAGACATAAAGTAGAAATTGGACTTTCCATCTTTTTTTTAAATTTTGAAAATCATCTTTGAAATTGGATCTAATGTGATAGAAAGACTTAGATGAAGAACTCACGTACCTTATTAGAATAAACCAATGCTAATGGGAGAGGAAACTCCATTGAAGACCTATGTTCAAGCTCCATCTTCACTTTGAACTCTCAAGGAGGTTTTTGGAAGAACTTTTTGAGGGAATGTGTTTTGGTATAGGTGTTAGGTTTATAATGAGAGTTTAATGACTTATATACTCTTAAAATACCCATAAACACCCAAAACAACCGTCCTCACACTTTATAAGCCTTGGGGTGAATTTACAGCTTCACCCATCAACTTAACAGAAAGTTGGCAGGAAAACAGACAGCACCATCGACGCCCACATCGACGGTCTGTGGTCTCACCCACACCCTGTCAATGGGGTCTCGTGGGTTGAACCTGCAACTCTTAAACCTGCAGGCCAAGTGTCTTCATACATGAAACCTATCTATTGAATTTTGCCCGGTCGACTCGCTGTCATTTGGGTCAGTCGACTGACATTGTCTAGTAGTGTTGAGCTCCAAGTCGGGGTCCTCTTATAGGGCCCCTTTTAGGTCCTAAGTGGAGTCGTACGCGGATTTTTCCAACCCAAATATGTTTGCATACGAGTTTAGGACCTTCCACAAGAGTTTCCTCAAAAATAAACACGTAAAACTCCATGAAACATACATAGAATAACAAGGTCGTCTAAAGGCAAGCCTTCCGAACGTCATGGACGTTTTTGGACGTTTGACCTCCAATATTCTCAAAACTTGAAAAACTTCCTATATACACTATAATAACTTATTTAGGGAACTTTTAACCTCATGAATCACATATAAACACGTAAAATCACATATGTCACATAGTCGTCAAATGTCATGGTCGTCCCTTGACGTTTGACTCTCAATGCAGCTAAACTCTTAGACACTGCCTCAAACCCACATTATAAACCATTTTAGGACCTTAAACAATCATGACAACCATGTCAGTCTCTAGCTTCACCTAAGTCATTTTCGGGGTCTTACATAACCTCTTATATATTGTGTTATGTAGGTCTTGAGTTGTGTTGATTGGTATGGTCCACTTACTATGGCGGTGTTTATGTGTTATAATTTTGATGAACATTGGGTTTTCAGAATTACTTTATGAATTGTGATTCTATCATGTTATGACTTTTATATAAGCAATGTTAAGGACTATGGGCCCGTTTGAATGGGCTTAATAAAAACAGCTTTAAAAAAGTACTTTTGAAAGTGCTGAAACTTATTATTAAAATAAGAAGTTATGTGTTTGGATAAAAGTGCAGAAGTTGCTATGCCAAACGTGAAAAGGGGAAAATGGAAGAAAGAGATGTTAAGGTTATTTGGGTAATTTGGAGATTTTATAAATATTAAAGGCAAAAAGATAAAAATGTAGTCAACTTGAAACAACTTATAAGCTAAAAAAAAGCACCTCTACCTCAGCTTTTAAGTCTGTTTGACCAGCTTTTAAGCTAAGCCAAACGGGCTCTATGTCGTATATGTATAAGTGAGATTAGAGTATAAACTCTCCTAATTGACTATATTTTATCATGATAGACTAGAGTAATGTCTCTATCTCTAGTTGTGCTTCTAGTGTATGTTGAAAGGTTGACTTCTATCACATCCTTAAACCACACCCTAGAAGTTAGGGGCAATCTCTGATTGCAACCGTCGTACATGACCTCTCGAAGGTCTTGTAAAAGCCCTTACATATCATTCACCACATAAACATATTGAAAACTAGTTCAAAAATAAAACTTTTCACAAAACATTTCAGTCTTTAAAAACACTTTCATATAAAGTCATAGGAAATATAAGTCTCACTTTTATTAAACTTAAGACACGAGAATACATTTGGGACACGGACCATACATCAAAATAGATAAGTACTTAGTTTATTACAATACATCAAATGGAAACATAAAAGACATCTGTGCCCTCAAATCAAATGAGGACATATTTCAACTTTTGTTGGACGATGCTATGATCCAAGCCTTCACTTTTCAAATGATCCTCACCTACCAACAACTATAGAGATAGATAAAAGCATGGATTAGTACAACCACATGTACTAAGTATGGCATAGTGGTTGATAAATCATAAAAACAGATATTTAGTAGAAATATGCATCTTTTTTTTAAAAACCCATATTATAATCATAAGAACAACATTAAACAACTTAGAAACACATAAGACAATAATAAACCAAATATCATAATTCTTTAAGTCACTTTACAGTAACCTCAACTCACTTCCAATGAATTCTTTCACTGTACAGTGAATTTCTTATCTTCACCTTAGACATCTTCTAGTATGTAATCATCCCACTTAAAGCTATCCTAAGACTCACTTAAGCAACACAAATATATACCACACAACCTCCTTAAGCACACCTAAATGATTCTCAAGAATACTCATAATGAGTCACATACACACGTACAAGACATCATATCATTAACACATAGATAATATGACATTCTTCTTCCAAAGGCTATCAAAACACCTACTAAAGTAAATCAAGAAGATAATTTCCATGATTGACCTCTTCAATATTACCTAAGTAATTCTTAAGACTACCTAAGCCTTAGATCAAGTCCACATATTCAACCAATTTCCTTAACTATAGTTATTCTTAAGACTCATCTTGGTAAGATAAGAAGTGACCATTCCTATGCCCCCTTCAAACCTTAACTAGAAAACCCTTAATTACTCTAGACAAGTACTTATTCAATTAACATACTTTCTTAAATTAAGTGATTATATTCATTAGTTCATTTAAGACTAATACATCACATAAAGGACATTCCCGCAATAGTCTTTGACAAGACATAGGAACTCCAACTAACAACTTTAAATCCTATGATGCAATGTCCATATAGCGTCCCACAAGACCACCTAAAATTCATAGATCTTCTCTAATGCTAATTGGTATTCCATATGAAGAGAATAGACAATAAGTGACATAGACCAGGATAGCAAGACATGAAATCTGAAGTTCTAACCTATTCCAATGAGGTGTTTTACTTGCCAATGGTAGAACTTTAGACACATCCCATGTAAGCACATGGTTAAGGAATATGAAGGGCATGCTTTGTAATCTAGTCTAATGTTTGAACTAGAACTACTTCTCTTACCATACTCACTCGGTGCCTACCTTCTTTCTCATAGAGTCATTTACACATAAGGTTCATTTCAAAGGGCTCCATATCTAGTTCATAATTCAATTACATTTACCCTACCAAAGAGGTCCTTTAGGGTTACCTTACAATGGCGAAAAGAAGATCATGATGACTTTCCTAAGGTTTAATATGATGACATTCCAGCCAATTAACATTAAGTCTATTGAAAAATGCATAAATACCCCCTCAACCTATGTCCGAAATCCTAGAGAGACACTTATACTATACTAAGGTTCTATTAACCCCTTAAACTTATTTTATAAGTAATTTTCTACCCCTTTTTGTCCTATGTGGCACTAGCTTGAAACAAAAAGTCAACCAATGTTGGGCCTAAAGGATAGTGCAAAATAGGCCGAAAAGGGGTAGGAAATTATTAATAAAATAAGTTCAGGGGGGTAATAGGACCTTCTTATAGTATAATTGTGTCTCTAAGATTTTGAACATAGGTTGTGGGGATACTTTTGCATTATTCCTAAGTCCATCATTTCTATACTTTGAAGGATAACATTACGACTTTCCACATCAACACTCATAACATTACCACTAGGTTCAAGGTTTCATATAAAAGACTCTCTTAACATCATTTAAGGTCTCCTGTAATTGATTCATTCACGAATAAGATACTTTAGAATCATAATACAAGGAATCACATATTCACACTCATACATATATCAAGCAAGATACATAAGTCCACTAAGACAAGACACCACATACTTCACCTTAACACACATTACACATGAATCTAGAAGCACATAAACATAACCATATCATCTTCAAGTCAGCCTATACACTATCATACCATCATCAATGTGACCAACATAGACTCATATGGTCAATAGGAATAACCATGTATGAACCCTAAGACTATACACACAAGGTCAAAGTAATAATCTAACATGATCACCTAAGATTACATAAATAGAAACACATATATGACTTCACATGTAGATAGATATTATTATGATTCATATAATCTACTACCCAAACAGACATATTATTTCAAGTAATTACAGACAAGGCCATGATTATCATAATACATAAAGTAACGCCGACAAGTCCACATAATTTTCAAGTAAAGCACGTAACTCAGCAACCAAGTGGACCATACCAATCACAATATAATTGAAGTCTAATTAACATAAAAATAAAGGAATTAAGTCATCCTAAAACCACTCCATCTTCAACACCTGAATTCAATGCCAAGTCACACAATTCGATATTATAGGGCCCTTACTAATAGCCATACCAACAATTCAACATAATTATATCAATAATCAAGGAAACAAGTAAATTCACTGCATAATCACCAATCTAACACAATACAGACATATATATATATATATACATATATATATATATATATATATATTACTATTATTACATCATTAGACAGCCCATAGAACTCCACACCACAATTCATCAACTTTAGGTCAATATCAATAACCAATAACTTAGTCAAAAACTAGGGTTCATCCAATTAATGGGTTCATAGGTAATTTAGTTTGAGATAATCAATACAATATAAAATCAATCATTATTCAATGTTTAGAAATCATTGATTCAAGAACCCATAGAATAGATCATAAAATTAGACAATTTAACTTGAAAACTTCAGAAAACTTCTTGCGAGTTGGGCTCCTCTATGAAGAAAGTATGAGGGATCAAAATCCATACCTTGATGAAGATAATTATTTAATTTTATTAATAATATCCACTCAATTCGTCAATCCAATCCCTTCCATGAGTTTTGACTTCAATGGAGTTCTAGAGAGAATTCTAACGGATTTGGGTTTTTGATTTTGGAAGAATGAAATCTTCTAAGTGTTAAACACTTATATGCACATTTAAAGTACCCAAAAGACCATTAAGGAACCTCCAATACTCTTATTTGGATGTGGGGTTAAATTACAAGTTCACCTCTCAATTTACACTGAACCAGCGCATAACACATCGTCATAGATGGAAGGGCCAGCGACGGCCCGTCCCTTGACCAACGGGCCGTCCTTTTAGCCCGTGGTTTAATATTTAGGCTTTTTCTTAGTACCTCCTTCCCCCAGTCTAAGTACCAAACAATAATACCCAACCAACGGGGCGTCGATCGACCCACTGGGCATTGACTGCCTCCGTGGTTTGGGTTGTCTTGGGCAGCCTTGGCACTAACTTTGGGTCCTTCCTCAAGGACTCTTGGATGGTCCTTGGAGATACTTTGCTGGATATTTCAAATCCAAACATGATTTTATAAGATTTTATCACCTCTCACATGAATTTCATTCAAAACAAACACGTAAACTAAGCGAAACATGCTTAGACACACAAGGTCATTTCATGGACACACTTTCAAACGTCATGGACATTCTTGGACTTTTGACCTCCAAACTCCACAAAACATTAAAAATTTACTATATATTATAGGATAACTCATTTAAGAACCTTATAAACTCATGAATCACACATAAACACATAGAACCACATAGGTGACTTAGTCGTCGAACGTCTTAGTCGTCCCTTGATATTTAATATTCAATGCACCTAAACTCTTAGACACTGAATCAATACAACTTTATAGACCTAATAATGACCTGAGAACATCATGACAACTATGTTAGGATAATTTCACCTATGTTATTTTCAGGGTCTTACAACTTGGTTATTCCTATGTGAACTTGAGTACTATTGTATATGTGATATGAAGATGATACCTGTGCATGGATTGGTAGACTATGTACCCCTAATTTATGAATTCTAAGAATGTAAATTGTGAGTATCTTTACTCAGTAGACTTATGCACCTTTGTCTTGTATGTATATGAGTAAATGTTGAATTAAATTCTAGGATCGGTAGACCTCAGATGGTGCCTTTCTAAGCATGACTAATACGTTGAAACTTCTGTATTTAGATGAAGTTAAGATATACTTGAAGATGAAAGTCGTAATGGTATCCTTTATGTGTGAATGGTGGAATTAGGAAATAGGTTGGTTGGAACAACATGAAACGATCCCTAAGAAAGTCATTGACCTATCCTTATTGACCATTGAGTTGCTGCCCTAGTGGACCCTTCTTTGGTAGGTGAAATATGGTTTTTTATTGACTAAGAGATGGTACCTTTTTATATGAACTTATGTGATTGAACTTATTTTATAAGCAACAAGGTTAAGCACCGAGTGAACATGCTATGCGTAGTAGCTCTACTTCAGAAGGAGACTAGAGTGCAAACAAACCCTTGATATTCTTTAACTATGTGCCTACATGGGATGTATCCTAGTTCTACCTTTGGCAAGTAGAACACCCTGTATCATAGTACGGTAGACTCCGGGTTCCATGCCTAGCTAGTGTGGTCTATATTTTTTAATGCCTATTCTCATCATGTGGGATACATTATAGTGTTAGAGAAGTTCTACAACAATTAGGTAGTGGTATGGGACACTATCAACATATGGCACGAGTAGGCTTTAAAAATGATAGTACGTAGGTTCCCTAGTATTATCTAAGAACATTATGTGAAGTCCTTAATGAATAATTATGACTTTCACTAATATATGTTCAGTATAATCACCTCTATCTAGGGTAGCTTTGAGGGTTTTCTAGGTAGGCTTGAAAAGGGTGTATGTGCGGTCTCTTCTTATCCTATTTAGGTTAATCAAGGAGTAACCTTAGGTGGTGATCAAATTATTTGTAGAGGGAACAATCTTACCTTAGTTAGTCTTAAGGATTGTTAGGTAGGCTTGAAGTGGGTTTATGGGTGGCCCTTTCTTGTCTTACTAAGTAAGTCTTAGGATAACCCTTAGTAGGAGGTTTATATGGTTATATAGTTTGAAGTATTTCTAAAACTTATATGAAGGTTACTTGGGATATGTCTTATATGTGAAGTTTATGTTAAAATAGTTCTTGTACATATGTTGTGATGTTTCCCTCAATAGAGCATGTTTTATACAAATGTCATTTTTAACATGATTTTAATATATATCACCCCTTTATTACATACAATGTGCTAATTCCATATATTGTATTATCTCTAAAGGTGTAGGTGACATTTGAGAGGGTTCATTTGAAGTAAAGCTTGGATATTAGCATCATTTCAAGAAAGTTATGGTATGTCCTCAATTGATTTGAGGACATAGCTATGTTTAGCTTTTCTATTCAAAAGAAATTGTATTAAAAGTTGATATTTTCTTGTTCTATAAATGTATGGGTTGTGACCCAAAGAAATCGTGAGTTTAAGTTGGCTACAATGAGACTTAGAAATTTCCGATGTTTTCTATATAAGAGATTTTAGATAATGTTTTTGTGAAAAGTTTTGATTCTGCACTATTTTTAATATGTCTTATTTAATGAATGATGTGTAATGCCTCGTAAAATACCTCGGAGAGGTCGAGTACTCCGTGTGAAGACTAAAGAGTGATCTATATTCTAGGTTTTACTTGTAGGTCTTTACAAAATTTATATTAGAGCATAAGTTGTTGGGAGTAGTCTTTAGGATTCAAAGTCTCGTAAAAGGTACGTTTAGTTGATTCTTGTTCATCAGTATGAATCACAACACACCTATGAGAGAGAGGCTATAGGATTATAGAGTTTTCCTTCTTTTCTTCTCTTTTGTCGTGCCGTAGAGATTATAATTTATAAGTGTACTTTATTAATATTTGTCTCTACTATTTATTGGATTTTAATACGAGGAGGACACCAGCTAGGAGGGTTGATTAGTAAGTGGTGATTGAAGGAGTTCCTCCCTGAGGTAAACAAGTGGCACAAGGTGTTCACATTCATCAAGGTGAGCAAGTCCCTAATGTGGATCAAGGGGATAAGGTTACGATGGTTACCCGTGTATGGATAATGGGGAGATTAGAGAGGTTCTCCTTACTCTAGCCCGAGCTATGACTATTCATGTGAATAGAGACATTGCACCTAGGGTGAATGCTATGGAAAGTACTATGACCTCTAGTTTGAGGGACATTATGAGGATTAATCCTCTTATCTTCTTTGGTTCTAAGGTGGGAGAGGATCTCGAAGCTTCCTTTGATGAGATGTACAATATAGTGCATGCTATGGGACAGACTTCTAGGGATAAGGAAGATAAAGCTACGTATTAATTGAAGGATGATTATCAAGTATGATTTACTTAATAGAGAGATAGATGGTTGAATCGGGTCCTTTAGAGTGCTAGGGTTTTAAGGTAGCATTTTGAGAAAGGTACTTCCCCCGTGATAAAAGGGAGGTTAATATTGAGGAGTTTATAAACCTTAGGCAAGGTAACATGAGTGTTGAGGAGTATTCCTTGAAGTTTATCCTATTGTCTAAGTATTCTCTATTAGTGGTGTCTATCCCTAGGGATGAGATGAGTAGGTTCTCAGATATGATGAAAGAAGAGTGTCATACGACTATGCTCTATGGTTACATGACTCTATCTAGGATTATGGTGTATTCTCAATCCATTGAAGAGTCTAAACTTGGAGGAGAAGTAGAAATGCAAACAGGGGAAGAGCCGATGAGCAAGTTATACCTAATTTTAAGAAGAGGGCTCCAAATCAAGATGGTTCTAGTGTTCCTTAGACTAACTATGATAGAGGTGGTGGTTTCCAAGTGGTTAAGCCAACTTGTTCTACTTGTGGGAAGAAGCACTTTGGGAAATGCCTAGCCGGTACTAGTGGCTGCTTTGGTTATGGCCAGGAGAATCACAAGGTGAAAGATTTTCCTTTTAGTGTCTAGAGGATGAGAGGCCAAGAAAGTTACTCTTAATACTTCGGATATTGGTGCACCAAAGAGGAATCATTTCTTTGTTCTCCAAGATAAGGGAGAAAATTCGGGTGATGATGCCGGTATATTATAGTTTTCTCTCTTTAGTTGGTATAGGTTCCTTGTAAGTGGGGAAGTATGTGAATATTTCAGTTGTGAATGTTGTCTCTTATCTTCTATTCTATTCAAGCTTGAGAGATAGAATACTATTATGTTGCATTTGTCTTAGAGTCTAAGTGAAAATGAATTTCATTGATCTCCTTGAATTGCACATTTCATGAGGTTATTTTTATATTGTAAAATTAGTTTATATGTTTTTTTCTCATATTGTCATGCCTTCATAATAAATTGCTTAAATATTACATTAGTGAAGTTGTAGGCATAGTTCACTCTAATGTATTTGAAGTTCGTGCTAAATTGTGATTTCATAAGAAATAGTTGTAAGGTGCTTAGAAATGATGTATATGAGTATGATAATATGTGGAGAAGGAAGTTCCTCCTATATATGAAATGAAAATGTGAGTCTTATTGCATGATGAGTTATGGGTGAAGTTTCTACTTCCTTGTTGTATTTGGAGTATCTTTGTTATGTGGATTTGATGTTTTTCCTATATATGTGTATTGAATATGATGTCGTATGATTATAATATGCTAATATTGAGTCTTTACTTTTTGTAGTGTCTAAAGCGTAGAAACTTTCATTCCAGGACGAATGTTATCCAAGTGGGGGAGAATGTAATGACCCTAAAAGCTAAATAAGGTGAATTAGATCCTAACATTTGTGTCATGAGGTTTTAAAGTCCTAAAATTTTTTATAATAATGTTTATAGTTAGTGTATAACGTTTGGAAGTGATCGAATGTCAAACGTCCAAGAACGTCCATAAACTAGTCGAAGTTGAGCTAGTGTGTGTTAGTGTTTTGTAGTGCAGTTTTGGGGGATGTTTTGATGGTTAAATTGGCTATAAATTGTTCCTATATGTATACTTACATGTAAAGGGTCGAAATGTCAGAGAAAGACACCCCAAGGACCAGCCAAAGGGTCCTTGATGAAGAACCCAAACTTGGACCAATGAAACTGCCAAGCAGCCAAGATGCAGCAGTGGCTGCGTCATGCCTCCTAAACTCAAAGGGTAAAAAGTATTCCATGTGATGCCGCGACATCACGAATCATTCCGTCTCAAAATTTTCCAGAACCAAGAATTGAAAATGCCTCCACGACGCGCAGTGCCTCCCATATTTTGTCGCATCGTTTTTAAAGTCAAATTTACATTGGTTAAAAGGTCCTTTCAGTGCTGGGATCTTTTGAGTAATTTGGAGATTACTTATTGACAGTTATTTTGTCTTTTTAAACCCGTAAACTCACCAATCAAATCTAAATCATCAACTCAAAACAAAACCTCTCTATTCCTTTTCTCCCAAAACCTCCATTGTTGAAGTTTTCAAGCTCCAAGGAAGAAGATAGATTTTCCAAAATTTTATCCACCAATTTCTTGAGATAATCTTCGTATTGAGGTATGGTGCTTCATCCTTGAACTCTCTTCTATTCAAAGAGCCAATTTGAACGGTTTCAAATATGATCAAAAATATAAATATTCTATTTTGAATTCTAGCAATAAGTTCTTGCATAAAAGGTTTTAAATCAATCTTTTATGATTGAACTAATGTTAATACAATGTTTTAAGGAAAAAATATTTATGAACCCATACAAATGATGATTTCCTGTTTTGGATCTAATATGGATGATTTGATCATGACTTATTAGTATTGAATTCTTATATAGATTGTATTGGGTATTAATAAATGTATGAATATGATAGAATTGTAAATAGGAACCTCAAATTTTTTATTCTCATAATATATTGTATTGATTAGTTGTATGGTTTGATTATTGGATTATATTTGTATATATGGCTATTGGTAAGAGCCTTTGTGAATCGTATTGGTTGGAATGACTATGGATTGGAGGTGTTCTTGATGAAAGGGTGGTATGTTGACCTAACCTCTTCTATATTGTGAAGGTCTTGATTTTTGTTGAATGGTATGGTCCACTTATTAAGGCAATGCTTATATGTTATAATTGTGATGAATGTGGCCTTGTCGACATTACTTTTTGAATTATGATGTTATCATGCTATGACTTGTATAAGATCAATGTGAAGGACTATGTGACATATGTGTATAAGTGATATTAGAATATGAACTCTTCTATTTGTCAATATGTGATCATGATAGACTAGAATGATGTTCTAGTTGTGTTACTAGTATATCATGATAGGTTTACTTGGTTATTCCAATGTGATACTTGAGCACTATTATATATGTGATATGAAGATGATTTGTGTCTTGATAGGTAAACTATGTACCTCTACTTAATGCATGCTAAGAATGTGAATATGATTATCTTGACTTAGTAGGGTTATGCACCTTTGTCTGTTATGTATATGAGTGAATGTTTAATAGAAGTTTAGGATCCGTAGATTTAAGATGGTTCCCTTCTAAGCATTACTAATACGTGGAACCTTCTATACAGAGAAAAGGTTAAGATGTCCTTGACGTTGAAAGTCATAATGGTATCCTTCTTTTGTGAATGGTGGACTTAGGGAAAGGTTGGACAAAACGGCATGAAACAATCTCTAAGAAAGTCATTGAGCTATTTGTCAAATCCGGGGAGAGCCCCCCAGACATAACTGGCGTCATCGTCCTCTTGAGTATTAAGACTAGCCTTTTAGCTTACATTATTACATTCACAGGCCAGAATTGTCAAAAAAATTTGAACTTTTCATTACTTCTATATTGAGGTTTACATAGGCCTCTACATACACATCGTATATATATATCGAGTATACATAGACCCTTTATATATGAATATTACTTAGTTTTAAACTTTTATTGAACACAGATATATAAAATATAACATAGTCTCAAATGGACATCTAATCTCATAACCATCTAACATGAGTATAACAATTTGGTCCTAGACCATACATAAATGAATTAAGACCACATATAGGTCATACAGGTTAGTAGTCAAATGAAAATGAAAGAACATAGGTTTCTTCAACTAAAACAACTCCAAAAGATTGATAGTGGCATTGCCCTCGGAAAGTGAGGACCTACCCAACTTGGATGGTTGAGAATTCAAAGGCTTCTTCAAAGTCATTTCAAAGCCCTTCAACGGCCAGAACCTAAAATGTTTCGGAAAAGGGAAGAAATGGGGTTAATACACCACTTCTACTAAATGTGAGACCATATGCACAAATAGTATTAAATCATTCTAAGAAGGGACCTTTCATTGAAACATGTTATTTTACCTTTAGAAAGTCTTATGAACATTCAAGAAGACCATACCAATAAATAAGACCTATTCATTATGTATAAAGCATTTACATCACAAGACCAACAATGCTAAGTCTAGTAAAGTTAATATGCATATCACATAATTGATCATATATTCAAGCAACTATATCATCAAGTTATAATAGCAACAAGCATAGATAAGAGTTAATTACAACCAAAGCAAGAAAATCACCCATGAACCCCTACTAAGTCAATAAGTACAATGACCAAGCAAAGACCATAACTTGACTCAATCAAGTAACCAAACAAGAATCATAACTAACATCCAACTTCTCATAGCATATTATTAAGAGTACATATATTCAATCTTTAACAATATAGACAACCTCATATTCATAAGTGAAACTAATCATCATATAGTATCATCAACATGCAAGATCATCATATACATGTCATGTACAATTATAAGCATATACATACATAAGAAAATCCTCCTAAGACTTCTCCGAAGGCTAACTAGTGCAACGTTTAAGTAGAGTCCCATACTCCTACCTAGACTAAGCTAAACCTCTTAGGTTATTCTAGTTAGAGTTCATTCCTTTAAATCATTTTACCTTTTTGGAATATCTTGCCTTAAACGACATAGACCACATGACCTTACATGGAATCCGGTGTCATAGAACCCCACACCGAAGGAAGACAAACTACTTGCCAAGGTAATACCAAATCATGCACATAGCAACTACGTCGATCCACTAGCTAGTGATCTTATGGGGGCAACATAGTTCAAGAACTAGGAGATATAGTTGGGACCCTGTTTATGCTACATACATTATTGTCTTCAATCTCAAGAGTACATTAGTGATCTATCTTCCCTTTGTGGGAAGGCAAACTCCTCACTCTCATTCACTCGGTGCTAAGCTAGAGTCCCATTTGTAATGTCTTTATTAATTATCATAACTTAATTTAGGTCATAGGGTCTATTACTTTTAATTCATCATCATCATAGTTCAATAAGAATTGAATGATTATAGTCCTTTCATTACAATTCATATAAGTGAGGTTAGAACATTTACATATCACTTCATAATAAGACACATAGGTAAATCATCACCATCCTTATAACATTTGCATATTTGCCAACACCAAACAAACCATAGTCAAAACATTTCAATTCAACATCATACCAACCCTATCAATCCTAATAAAAGACTTACTTCAATGTGACATCATGACTTAATCGCAATTAACTATAATTGAAGTAAAGAGTAGGGATCACAAGATTTACCAAATCTCCTTCATCATAAATCATCAAGGTCTTACCATCAACCCTTTAATGTTTAAATATAATCGCAGAGCCATAACCAATCATGATAACAAGTCTAATTGAATCACTTTATCACTATCCATCACTAGTTCATAGCTTGATATAACTTAGATCAAAGTCATAATCTAGATCAATTACTCAAGAACTAGCATGATAGGACTATAATTCACCCTAATGTATTCATAATTGATACAATATCATCATATAGTAGTAATTCAAACCATAACCAATTCAATTGAACAAACATTACACAATTAATTTCAAAATCATAACCTAGGGTTAAGGGGAACAACTAATCATCTACAAACTAGACCAATTCATCAAGAAATAATATAATCCAGTTAAAATATATGTTAATATATCCATAATATTTAACATAAATCATAATTAAATAAATTCACAATGTCAACTTTGAGAATGGAAAACACCCACATGAAAATTCAACTTTTGAAATCAATTTGATGGAACCCTTTGAGGAAAGAGGTCTCGAAGGTGAAGGGAATGTCATACCTTACTAATTGATGAGGATTGATTGAGAAATTCTCCCCTTTTCAACCCTTGAACCCACCTCTAGCTTGGTCTTAAATGGGGTTTCTTTGGGAGGGAGAAAGAAGAGAGAAGGAAGAGGGTTTTGCATTTGGGAATTATGAGAGCTTAGGTTAGTCTAATTAGTTTAAGTACTTTATATAGTTGGTTAAATAACTTAATTATACCTCCACTAACCATCATTAACCTCCTAAATAATACAACTAATTAATTGACTTACATAAAAACGTGCAGCAAAACACAGACCTCACAGAATACACCATGATCGACGGATCCTATGTCCATTTACAGGCACTGTGCACCTCCGTGCTGCACTTCTATCAATGAGTTCAGACACTATGAAAAATGACCGCTTTTAAAAATTGAATAAGTTTCTTTCGATGTTGGACATCGACGCCTCGTGGATTGGACCACGCCTTGACAGTTGCCTTCGTGTGTGGATACTGTCTCTTGATAGCTTTGCCACCCTTTATAAAGGTCCTCCTCAAGGGTCCTTGATTGGTCCTTTGGGAGTCGTTCCCTGACGTTCCAACTACGAACTAACTCTAATATATTTTGGACACCCTTCAACCAATTTTCATAATTTTGTGACTCCTAAAAGCTTGTCAAATAGGCTAAGGTACACTAGTACCTCATTGAACTAGTTTCCGAACGTTATCGACATTTTTATAAATTTTCGTTTCTAGACTTTCTAAATTACTTATATTCATTAAAATAGACCTTAAAACAATGTCTAAACCTTTTGAAACTTATGTTAGGATCTAGAACACGTTTTATATTTTTGAAATGTTACATTATCCCCCCTCCCTAGGAACATTCGTCCCCGAATGGCATTAACATCTTCTCAGAGGAAGGAATAAACTCAAAACTGGTAGCCCGACCAACAACAATACATTATAATATCATTTACAACATCAATCATATAATTCACACAAAACAATTCAAAAGCGTCAGTTACGACACACAAGGCTAAACATTATATTATGACGAATATCCTTATCACAACAACAAGAGCTCAACATACCTTACATGAGTAAGTTATGTCAAAGTTCAACTTACCAACATGCTAAATATTATTTCATAAATACTTAGCATAACGAGGACTCAACTTCCCTTTCTTCCTAAGTCTAACAACCAATGTTTTATAAATCAAATCGGGACCCAAAAGTGAAGACTCACCCACTTAAAACCATCCAATTGGTGATCTGTATCTCCTACCATACAATCAAATTCCACCAAAGAAAAATGCTTATCCCAATTCCCCTTAAAATCAATGATAAAAGCTCTAAGCATATCCTCAAGGGTTTGATAGTACGTTCCTCTTGACCATCCATTTTTGGTTGAAAAGCGGTGCTTAGCTTCACCTTGGTATGCAACCCTTGTTGGAATGACCCCCAAAACCTAGATTTCAATTGTGGACCCCTATCAAAGGCTGGTGAGGAGAAGAGAAAAGAAGAAGAGAATAAGGTATTCTAAAATACCTTTTTTTTTAAAAATTGTGGACCCCTATTGATATGATGGATAAAGGAATACCATGGCAACACATAATCTAATCTTTGAAGATCATTGCATAATCCGCCGCCGAATAGTTAGACCTGACGGGAATGAAATAGGTGTATTTGATCAACCTATCAACAACCACCCATACAGAGTCATATTGATTCTACGTCTAAGGAAAACCTAGCACAAAATCCATATTGATGTCTTCCAACTTCCAAGTAGGAACTTGGATTTCTTGAAGTAACCACCTGACTTTTGGTGTTCGACTTTCACTTGTTGGCTATTTGGCTCTTTGCAAATGTTCCTCTATGTCCTTTTTCAAACCTTACTACTAAAATATTTCCGTAAGGTCATGGTAAATCTTTGTCGAACCTGGATTAATGGAGAAACAGGATCCATGAGCTTCCTCAATAACCCGATTTCTCAAACCATCTACATTAGGAACACACAACCTTCTTTGATAATTCAAGACACCATCCCTCTGAAGGAAAATGACTCATTAAGCTTGATAACTATTGATCTATTCAACCCCTTCAATGGTTGATCAATGTGTTGTTTGGACTTCACCTCAACCACCAATGGTGACTTGGAGTTATGATGGACCATAAAACCACAATTCAGAGAATCTTTCGACCTCACAACCAATCTAGACAACCTATGAATATCTTTCACTAGGTTTTTCTTAGCTTCCTCTAAATGAGACACACTACCCTCGGTCATGCGACGTAGAGCATCCACAACCACATTGTCATTGTTGGGGTTATAGAAAACACTATGCCGTAATCTTTCAACAATTCCAACAACCTACTTTTTCGGAGATTCAACTCCTTTTGAGTAAACACATATTGGAGACTCCTGTGGTCTGTATGCACATCAACATGGACAACATACAAGTAATGCCTTCATATTTTCAAGGCAAATACAATAGACGCTAATTCAAGATAATTAGTTGGATAATTCCTCTCATGCATCTTAAGTTGTCTAGAAGCATATTGTATTACATTCCCATGTTACATAAGCACACTCCCTAAGCCCATTGGGAATGCATCACAATACACAACAAAACCTTTTGTACCCTCCAGTAAGGCCAACACCGAAGAAGAAGTAAGCCCATCTTTTAAGATTTAGAAACTTCTCTCACATTCCTCTGACCACTCAAATTTCTAACTATTTTGGGTCAAAAGAGTCAAGGGTGATGCAATGGACACAAAACCATCCATAAACCTCCAATAATAACCCGCTAGATTTAAGAAACTCCTAATGTCGATTGGAGTCAATGGTCTAGGACAATTCTTGACCGCCTCAGTTTTTCTTGGATCAACCTCAACTCTCTCACTAGGGATGATTTGACCAGGAAATGCCACTGACCTCAACCAAAACTCAACTTTACTGTACTTGGCAAATAATTATTTCTCCTTAGGAACTTGTAACACGACATTCAAATGGTCTATGTGATCACCCTCATTTTTTTAATATACAAAGATGTTGACAATGAAGATAGTGACAAATAAATTTAGGTAATTTTGAAACACTCTATTCAGGAGATACATAAAATGACACGGGGGCATTAGTGAAGCAAAAGGACATTACTAAGAACTCATAGTGACCATATCTAGTCCGAAATGCTTTTTTTTGTATGTCCTCACCTATCACCCTAAGTTGGTGACATTCGGATCTTATTCAATCTTATAAAAGTAGATTTCCCCTTGGAGTTGATCAAACATGTCGTCAATTCGAGGGAGAGGATGCGTGTTCTTAATTGTGACTTTATTGAGTTGGCGATACACAGTGTACATTCTAAGGGACCCATCCTTCTTCTTCTCAAATTAAATCGTACCACCCCATAGAGAAATACTAGGTCTAATGAATCCTTTTTATAGAAGACTGTTGAGTTGAACCTTCAACACTTTCAATTCGGCCAGAGCCATCCGATGAGGAGGAATCTTTATTAGATTTGTATCTGGAAATAAGTTGATACCAAAATATATTTCCCGTTATAGAGAAATACCGGGAAGATCATTAGGATATACCCTCAGAAATTTCCTCACTATGAGGTTTAACTCTATCGGAGGAATTTAAGATTCTATGTCTTGGACTCTTAATATATGGTATAAACACCATTTAGAGATCATTTTACAACCTTTCAAACAAGAGATGATACAACCTCTAGGAATAGAATTTCCCCCCTTCCACTCTAAAACGGGCTCATTTGGAAAGTTAAACTTCACCACCCTTGTTTTACAATCTATAGAGGCAAAGCAAGCATGAAACCAATCCATACCCAATATGACATTAAAATAAAACATGTCAAGTTCTACTAGTTCGACATAAGTTACACTACTGGGCAACATAATAGGAAAATTTCTATGCACCATTTTTGCAACAACCGACTAACCCAAGAGGGTAGACACTATAAAAGGTTCATCTAAAATGTCAGTTACAATGTAAAACTTCTTCGCTATCATGGGATTAACAAAATATAATTCAGTGCCCGGATCAAGTAAAACATATACATCAACGGAAAAAACTTTCAACATACCGGTCACCACATCGGGGATATCTCTTGCTCACTCCTATAGCGGAGAACATAAAAGCAATTCTTCTTTGGAGCATCATTAGAAAAACTTGCTTTTCTACTCTCCTTGTCTTACCCCTTCAAATTTGGGAAATATCGAACCTTGTTCCCCCTTTTACCATAACCAAAACAAATATTTGTTCACTTAAGCCAATCTCTATAGTTCTTCTTCCCACATTTTCCACAAGTTGGGTTCTTGGTTGGTGAACTAGTATCTCTTCCCTTTTTAGTCTTAGGGCTAGACACATTATCATCTCTAGCATTATTTAAATTGGAACGAACTTGATTAGAAACCCATTTCTTAAACCTAGGCTTGTCTTGGATCTCAAGCCTACCCTTTGAAGAACTACCGTCGAAAGATCTTTCCCTCTTGGTATCTCTATTCTTCCTCTTAGCCCTTGCCTCTTCCACTAGTAGATCATGAACCATGAGATGAGAAATGTTCATATTGTCATGTAGAATAGATTAATGACATTCCTTTTGCAAGTCATCCAACACTCCCATCACAAAGCGGTTCATTTCATCCCTAGGATCGGAAACCAAAGAAGGATCATAATTTTACAACATAGTGAATTTGAAGAAGTATTCAAGCACACTCATAACTCCTTGACTAAGGTTAATGAAATCCACCACTTTATATTCCCCTTTCTCCCTAGGAAAGAATATATCAAGAAAAGCCTTAAAACACTTTCCAAGTCACCAGTCTACCCTTAAAGGCCTATTGTCTCTCAATTGGATGTACCAAGCTTGGTCCACATCTTTGAGTTGGTAAGTGTCTAACTCGTATTTCTACCTAGTAGACAAACCCATAGAATAGAGGATCTTGTAGATTTCATCAATGAACTCTTGGGGGTCTTCTTCAACCATGGACCCATGGAAAGTAGGGATTCATTCTAGTGAAATCCCTTAGACATGAGGCCATGCTAGCAAATTGTTGGTTTGGTCGGGGTACAACCTCCCGATGAGCTTGAGCCGTCATGACTTGGGCTTGAGTAGTGGCGGCTTGTTCTTGGGTAGTAATGTCTTGATACATTTTTAAAAGAGCATCCCTTATGTCACCATCTGTCAAAGGAGAAGAATTGACAGGGCTTGGTCATCATTAAACTCTTCTTCAAGAGAAGGGACATGATCACCACGGGGAGGAATTCTTGCATTGGCAATTTATTCCTCAAGTCATATTTCTGCATTCCTTAGAGTATTCATTGCCTATAACAACAATAAAAGGATATCATGCTAATAGCATATAGACCTAAACTCTCAAAATGTGATATTCGACTTCCAAGAAAGTGAGAGTTTCCTAAGAATCACATATATTCCTATTCATAAGTGTGGAGAGCTTCAAAATTATGAATAGGAACCTACTAGACGTGGTGAGAGAGACATCGACTTAAATATATTTAACTTCATGCTCTGATACCAAGTTTTTCACATTTGGGAACATCCCCTAGATGTGTAACCGACATCCTCCTTCTCTTTATGGACTATTACTAGCCTCTTAGCTTACATAGAACCTTTATATGGGAAGATTACTCAGTCTTCTATTTTTATTACACATTGATATATAAAATATAACATAGTCTCAAATGGACGTCTCATCTCATAAGAATGTACCAAGAGTATAACTATTTTTTCCTAGCCTATAGATCAATGAAATAAGACCACATATAGGTCATACAATGTTTAGTACTCAAATGAAAAGGAAAGAATATAGGATTCTTAAAACTAAAACAACTCCATAAGCTTGATGTGGAATTTCCCTCAGAAAGTGAATACCTAGCCAACTTGGATAATTGAGAATTTCAAGTCTTCTTCATAGTCGTCTGAAATCCCTTCAACAACCGGACCTTAAATGCTTGGAAAAAGGAAGAAATGGGGTTAGTACACCACTTGTACTAAGTATTAGACCATATGCTCATATAGTATTAAATCATGCTAAAAAGGGACCATATATGAAAACATGCTATTTTTTCTTTAATAAGTCTTATGCACATTCAAGAAGACCATACCAATCAATAAGAGCTTTTGATTAAGTATAAAGCATGTATATAACAATACCAACAATACTAAGTCTAGTCAATTCAATATGCATATCATATAATTTAACATATAGTCAAACAATTCTATCATCAAGATATAATAGAAACAAGCACAAGTAAATGTTCATTGCACCATAACAAAGAAAGAAAATTACTCATGAATAAGTATTAAGTCAGCAAGTGCAGTGACGAAGAAAAGCCCCATAACGTTACTCAATCAAGTAACCCAACAAGAATCATAACCAACATTTAGCTTCTCATAGCATATCATTAAGAGTAAATATCATCATTCTTTACAATGTAGACCAACACATATTCATATGTCAAACTAATCATCATATAGTATGAACGATGTGCAAGATCATTATATACATGTCATGTACCATTATAAGAATATACATACATAAGAACATCCTCCTAAGACTTCCCTCAAGGCTAACTAGTGCAACATTTAAATAAATTCCCATACTCATACCTAGACTAAGCTAAACCCCTCAGGTTATCCTAATTAGAATTCATTCCTTTTAAATCTTTTTACCTTTTAGGAACATCTTGCCTTAACCGACATAGAACACATGAGCTAGTGTGAAATTTTGTGTCATAGAACCTTACACCAAAGGAAGGCAGATTACTTGCCAATGTAGTACAAAAACATGAACATAGAAACTACGTGGTCCACTAGCTAGTATTACTGTGGGGAAACAAACTTCAAGAAGTAGGAGATATAGGTGGGACCCTCTTTATGTTGTATGCATTACAGTCTACAATTATAAGAGTACATTAGTGATCCTATCTTCCCTGTGTGGGAAGGTACATTTCTCACTCTAGTTCACTCGGTGCTAAGCTAGAGTCCTTTTTGAAATGGCTTTAATGTCTTTATTAATCATCATAAATTAATGTAGGTTAGAGATTGTATTACTTGTATGATCATCATAATCATAGAACAATAGGAATTGCATGAGTATAGTCCTATCATTACAATTTATACACTTGAGGTTAGCACATATACATATCACTTCATCATAAGGCACATTAGTAAATCATCACCATCCTTATAACATTTGCATCTTATCCAACACGTCACAAACCATAGTCAGTCTATCTCAATTAAACATCATACAAACAATATAAATCCTAATACAAGACATACTTCAATGCGAGAGCATGACTTAATCATAATTAACATAACTAAAGTAAATAATAGCGATCACAAGACTTACCGAGTATACTTCATAATCTATAATCAAGGTCATACCATCAACCCTTTAAATTAACCCCTTAAGGGTTAAATATCATCACAAAACCATAACTAATCATGATTACAAGGCTAATTTAATCACTACATCACTGTCCATCACTAGTTCATAGCTAAATATAAGAAACTTAGATCAAAGTAATAATCTAGATCAATTACCCAAGAAATAGTATGATAGGAATATAGTTCACCCTAATATTTTAATAATTTATGCAATAAAATCATCTAGCAGTAATTCAATCAATAAGCAATTCAATTGAACAAACATTACACAATTCATGTCATGATCATAACCTAGGGTTAAGGGGAATATGTTATCTTCTATAAACTATACCAATCAACTAAGAAATTATATAATTGAGTTAAAATACATGTTAATATACTCATAATATCAAAAATAAATCATATACAAATCAATTCACAAGATCTATTTCGAGATTGGAAAAGACCCACATGAAAACTCATCTTTGAAATTAATTTGATGGAACCCTTTGAGAAAGAAGCTCTCAATGGTGAAAGGAATCCAATAACTTTCTAATTGATGAATATTTATGAAGAAATTATCGCGTTTTCAGCCCTTGAACCCACCTCTAGTTGGTCTTCAATGGGGTTTCTTTGGGAGAGAGAATGAAGCGAGAAGGAAGAGATTTTTAGGTTTGGAAATTATGAGAGCTTAGGTTAGTCTAATTAGATTAGGGGATTTATATAAGTAGTTAATTAAATTAATTATACCTGCTATATTCCCTACTAAACCTCCTAATTAAGAAAACTAATTAATTGACTTAAACAAATACGTGCAGCAAAACAAAGACCTCAAAGATGACACCACGATTGACGGATCATGTGTCCATCAACGGGCACTGTGCACCTCTATGATGCACCTCCGTTAATGAGTTCAGATACTATTAAAAATAAAATTTTTTCCAAATTTACTAAGTGTCATTCGACACCCCGTTGATTGGACCACGCCTCGTCAGTTGCCTTCATTTGTGGACACTGTCTCTTGACAGCTTTTCCCAGCCTTTGCAAGGGTCCTCCTCAAGGGCCCTTGGTCTATCCTTGGGAATTCAGACCTGAAGTTTCAAATAAAAACTAACTATAATACGTGTTAGCTAGTAAAATAGGCTAAGGTATGCTAGTACCTGTTTTAACTAATTTGCGTACATCATGGACGTTCTTTGATGATTTGGTTTCTAGACTTCCTAAATGACTACCTTAAAACAGTCTCAAAACCTTTTTACACTTATGTTCGGCTCTAGAACACATCTTTCAATTTTGAAGTGTTACACTGTCCTTATTGATCATTCAGTGGTAGCTCTAGTGGACCCATCTTTGGTAGGTGCATTATGGTTTTATAATCACTAAGAGATGGTATATTTTCATATTCACTTATGTGATTAAAACTACTCATGAGAAACACACCTAATCACTGAGTGAATATGCTATGTGTAGTAGCTCTACTTGAGAAGGAAACTAGAGTGAAAATAAGCACTTGATATTCCTTAACCATGAGCCTACATGGGATTACATTCCTAGATAGGATTACATTCCTAGATAGGATGGTCTATGTCGATTAATGCCTATTCTTATCATGTGGGATACATTCCATTGTTAGAGAAGTTCTACAACATTTTAGGTAGTGGCATGAGACGCTATCTAGACGTGGCATGAGTAGGCTTTGAATATGCTAATATGTATGTTCCCTAGGTATTATCTAAGACAATTATGTGATGTAATTAATGAATGAAATGTCTCTTAAATGATCATGACTTTAGCTAATGTATGTTGAGTAGAATGGCCTGTATCTAGGGTAGCTTTGAGGGTTTCTTAGGTAGGCTTGAAAGGGGTGTATGTGTGGTATCTTGGTTTCCTACTTAGGTGAATCTTTGATTAACCTTAGGTGGTGAGTAAATGAATTGTAAATGGAACAATATTACCTTAGGTAGTCTTAAGGATATTTTAGGTAGGCTTGACGAGGGTGTATGAGCGGTCTCTTCTTGTCTTACTTAAGTAGGTCTTAGGATAATCCTTGGTATGAGGTTTATATGCCTATATGGTTTGAAGTGTTGATAATGCCTATATGTGGTTAATTGGGATATGTATTATATGTGAAGTTTATGTTAAAAATGGTTCATATAGATATTTGTGAAGTTTCCCTCAAAAGAGCATGTTTTATATAAATGTCCTTTTAGCATGTTTTATGCATATCACCTACTTAGTACCTACAATGTGCTAATTTCATATGTTTTCTTATCTCTAAAGGTGTAGGTGGAATTTGAGAGGGGTCATTTGAAGTGAAGCTTGTATATTATCATACTTTGAAGCAAGTTGTGGTATGTCCTCAATCGATTCGAGGATATGACAATATTTTGATTTTTCTATTAGAAAGACATTGTGTTAGACTTTAATATTTTCTGAATATATTGATTAATGGGCTGTGATCCAAATATATTCGTGTGTCTAAGTTGGCTAGAAGAGATTAGCTATTTCCTATGTTTTATATAAAAGATATTTGATATAAGAATGTTGTGAAAAGTTTTAATTCCACACTACTTTTCATATATATTATGCAATAAATGATGTATAAGGGCTTGTACAAGACCTCCGGGTGGTCTAGTACATTGTGTCATGACTCAAGAGCGCTCTATATTCTAGGGTGTACTTATTTGGCGTTACAAGTGTTTGCTATGTCTAATGACACTTATTCATTCCTAATGTTGAGACTTTGTTGTAAGCCTATATATGGCATATTTTACTTGTGTAAGGCCTATGCCCAAACTTTTGTAATTCTCTCTTAGATGGTTATATGTTAGATTATGTTAAACTTATGTTGATGAATTTATTATATTGCTAAAAGAGAAATCTATTTAAACTTCACAAGCGAGGAGTCTATGTAAACTCCATATATGATATGTGAGAAGTCTAAGTATACTTCCAGTGTGAAAGTTTTTTATTTTCAACATTTTATCTACCTATGATATATGTTATGAGAATGCTAAGGTCTTATATAAGACCTCTTATAGGTCGAGTACGTTGGTAATGCCTAGGGGTACTTTGGGTCGTTACACATTCATTAGTTTAGATTTTATAGAAAAGTGTTTTGAATGAGATTCAAGTTTTCTCAACTCCAAATAAACATCTTTTACAATATTCTCACTTTTGTACTCTTTCTCAACATTCATATTAAGGAATAAGGTTTAGTTCAATGGTTGGAATTCCTATTTTTTCTCCATTAGTTGGTCATCATCAACAATAATTGGTAATTGGGATTAGATGCGTCAATCTTTTTGTTTAAGTGGTCCTCCAAGTCATCAATATCTGAGCCAAATATTTCTATTTCTTGTGTGAGATAGACTCTTCTTCATTAAGTTGAGTTTTCATGTATGTGAGACCATCATGGATAGACTCTTTTATCTTTAGAAATCGAGTTTGCCCTTGTATCCAACATTGAGGCACTATATCTCTTTCTTCATAAGTTTCTCCTTTTTGGGCTTCAATCTCTTCTAATTCATGTTGGACAATCATTTCTAATGGAATGGCGTCAAGCTTATCAACTAATTTCATGATTTTATTGCTCTTCCTTGCATTCAAATAGTTGTTTGGTGATTTTGAATTAACCATGTCCAACATGTACGTACTTTCCATAAGTGAATTCCCATTGTACACCTCGTGTTTCACATTATTCACTTCATCACCCCTGTCAACATCACAAACAATAGAAGAATCATAAAGGGGTTAGGGAGAAGGGAATGAGATTTAGGAAAATCATACGAATGAATATATTGACGACTATATATATGACATAAAGGGCAATCATCACCCAATCATGATTTCTCCCAATCATCCATATCAATGAGAGCACCAAATTATTCAAAGAAAGACAAAATAATAATAATTAAACGATAGAAAAACTAACTTTAAAAAAATAGAAAAATAGAATAAAATTTAAATAAATAAATAAAAAACTATAACCTACAAAAATATATAATTTCTATGTTTTTGGAAGTGCGCAAAAAATTGTTGCTCCCAATTGCACATGCAAGTGTATACAGTTGCGCAATAGCTCGTTAAAGAACCAGATTATCCGACTAAAAGGACTTGTTAATGAACTATTTTTACTAAGTTATACTGGTCTAATTATTTATTTAAGAAATCTAAGAGAGTTTTATTTTTATGTATAGAGAAGAGAATGCGAGAATAAATAATAATATTACTCACAATTACAGGAAAATTCAAGGGCAACAACATGCAATGAACCTCATGCATCATATTCTTGGCTTAGAACTAATTTTAGTAGTCAAGTTGTTGGTAAACTCTTCTCGTCTCCTACTCCAGTTAGCTTTACTATATCATTGAGTGGGGATAAACATGTCTAAATGGCGAGCATTTATATTTCATCATATTTCGTAACCAAATAAGTTGTCCATTTAGGAGTAATTCTTGAGCACAAATCGCCTCAACTTAAAGGATTGGTCAAGCTCTCTAAATTCTATGGTCTATCTAACCCCTCCTCTCTCAATTTTAATATAAAATAGTAGAATTATCTTATGGTGATAAAGCATGAAATAGTAAAGAAATAATATAGAAGTAACTTATAATAACAACAAAGAGTTAATTCAATAATCTTAAGTAATCAACAATCGATTCGTAGTTACAACCCCAAACACAATTGTATTTAACCACTAATTTCTAAGAAAACAACAAGAAGAAAAGAATCCTAAAAAGAATTGATAATTGTTTATCGAAGTGTACCACCTAATTGAACCCATAATAATTATTTATTTGTATTATTAATAGAAATAGAAAACCCTAAATAAAATATCTGAGTCCATAACAAATTTGGAAACAAAAACCAAGAGGACTTTGAATTCCTTTTGAACCGTTGTATGTCCGCCGCTAAAAAAATGTGTGCACAGCTCATTTTTTGACACATGGCAGGATGAAGGTAATTTGTTTAATGTCTTTTATTTGCTGCATTACCTTGAAAACAAACACACACACACACACACACATATATATATACACTCACAAACACATATTTATATATATACATATATATAAAACACACACACACACACACACAAACACACATATATATATATATATGCACACACACATATATATATACGCACAATATATATATATATATAGATATATATATATGTGTGTGTGTGTGTGTGTGTGTGTGTATGTGTATGTTTGTATTTATTAATATTTCATAACAATATTTTCATTAAGCTGCCTATTTGATTTCCTTAACTTATTTTCCTTTTTAATTTTCTTTAGCTTCAAACTTTTTCAACTTTACATCATTTAGTTCCTACAAACAAAATATACTATTTAGCACAAATCATAACTTTCATGCTTAAAAAGGGAAAATATAAATAATAAATATGAGAGAAATAATGATAAGAAAAGAATTTTTTCCTCAAATCATGCTACACCCGTACTAGAGAGCAGTTTCGGGGCCTGATCAGATCCTCAAGCATACGAAGGCGCTGAGACTAAGCTTAGGCACCACAAACACCAACTATGGCTACAAATATAAATGTAGCCATTAGTCATCTCCTTAGTGCGCTTTGATGCATGTAACAGGACCGAACTGCAGTACCAACACCAACACTAGAACCTACACCAATACCACATCAGAAGGATTAGCGTGCAACAGAGGCACGTCGGGCCCAGGTACCGTTTAGGGCTTCCTAGGTCATGATTTTTTTCCGGATCTATTCCATTATAGGAGCACAATATGCTTGAAGTGTACTTGAGGCCTTAACCTTCAAGGTATTCTAGGTTTGTGGCAGAGAATGCCCATGATATATTGACTAATCTACACGAACATCTGTATACTTTGTCTTTGGTGGAGTCGAGATGAGCCTACTTTACTGCTTACTATCTAGATGGGCCATCCAGTGGCGGTCTACCATTACTGGTACCATACCATAAAGTTATCTGTCGACACCTAGACTATGATATTTGAGGCCTTTTTCTAGGTTTATAATTTGCAATGTTAACTATCTCCTTAGGGATCAATTCTCTAGGTTGGAATAGTATTCCATGACTATATCAGATTATGAGGCAAGATTTCATGAGCTCTTTCATCATGCTTCCATTATTCCAACAGAAGAGGAGATAGTTTGATGTTTGGTTGTTGGTTGAGGCTTAAGATTCAAGGTGTGGCTCAATTAGTGGGTCAATCCTTTTTAGATGTTTTAGATCATGTTTTCACTATAGAGAAACTCCATGGTAAGGACCAAGGGAGAAGTAATGAGAAGGTTAGATATGAGGACAACTATAGTGGGTCCCATTCCAAATAGAGGGATTCTTATGATAAGCTCAAGGATATAGTTTCAGTAGTACATCCAACCTTACATTTCAATTAAGAAGTATAAACGGTTTAAGTTAATTTATGATGCATCAATATGAATATATTTTATATTTCCTAATCAACGACACTAACCTACAACCTAAGCATATACGAATCGAAGCTAGTAAAGTAATCCAACCAAGGGTTGGGGCTGATTCTCTTTGGAGTTTTAGTGAAAGTAGTAGCTGCTAAGAATCGATTTAAAATAGTGATAGCTCATGACATTTTTGTATTAAACAAAATTAAATTTAATTTATGAAAACAAAGTGTAAAATATCAAGAAATGGGTTGTTGTCACAAGTAGTCAAATTAGCAAAAACAAAGGAGAAACAAGTATGGGAGAGAGTTCTTAGTGTGTGACCACAATATTGGTTAATAATAACTAATGGGTACATGTTTTTAAATGTAAAACTCGCAAGACAATGATGACTATGCTAAGCTTTACTTTAAAGTAAATTCCCTTTCGGTCAACTTACTTCATTTAAAATAGGTTCCTCTCGGACTCCCACTCGTCTAAACTAACAAGCCTAAGCCTGACCCACACCCTGACCTTTCGATAATGGGTGCTTGGATATTGTTCTAGGGCCCACCCTCTTGGGTTGAACCTCATGTCTACCCATTTCTTAGGCCATCAGTTTAGTGATCTTGGTTTTGTGACCTCCTTCTCAGTCAAGCCAAAAACACATGGGTGGTTTTGTATTTGCAACTACTAACCCATTAAATAAAACCACAAGCACTATGTTAAATCACCGTTAAAATGTATCTAATCGTATTAGTAAGCAAGACCAATTAATAATATCAACACAAGTTTGCTAAACAACACTCGAAGAAGGAGTTTTTTTTTTGGCATACATCAAGCATTAATCAAATATACTTAAAATGATAAAATAATCATATGGGTATAAGAGATTTAACCTTAAAAATGGCAAAGAAAAGTAAATGGAGAAGACCCACTTCCATGTTTGGAAGAAGAACTCCTTTACTCAAGCTTCCTATCAAAACCCTACATTATATTAAATGTAGGAAAAATATGTGTTAGTAGGAATTGTACTAATTATGGAAACTATCATACCAACATGAGATATCTCAAAGGGGTTGTCAACAGTAGAGATAATCATAAGATATAAAGGCATAAGCATAACATAGGCCTAATAAAGCATCATAAAGCATATAAGAGTTCATACTTAACTCATTGTCCTTCTTAATCCAATTAACTACAGCACAAAGCCACCTCCAGGTATACTTGTGCAAGGCTAAAGTAGCATCTCATACTACTTCCAAATCTAAGTACCTATTTTTATCATTCTTGATTATAATGCACTTTAATAATTAAGATTTAGGTTCATCATAAAATATGATCAATATGCCCATAGGACACCTCAAAGAACACTTGTGCAATGCATGTGAAACATTCCATTTTGCCTCACACACTAAGCATATCTTGAAGTCACGCTATTTTATTTCATGTCATCTTAGGATTCTCTAGTAGACCTATTTAGTATTGTCAAGGAACTATGATCTTAAGTCAATCATGTCATATAAAGCAACCACAGTCACTATCAAAGCTAAACATACATCAGATAAGGGTCATGTCATAGGTAGCTTCAGGTCCTACTGTAATCAAACACTACATGAAGATGAAGAAGAAAAAAATGAATATCAATGATTTCATATCTATCAATATGTGGATGACTTTTGATTTTCGTAATGAATATAAAATATTTGAACAATAAATGATAATAATTTTGATTTTTATTCTTATAAACTAATAAAATAAATAATAAAATAAAGAAAATAGCTTTTTTGGCTAGTTCAATAAATTTTAACCGTCAAATTTAATTATGGGTTCATCATGAAACATGATAAATATAACTGAATGTTATAATTTATATTTTTTGCAGAGTTACGCCATTTCATTTTGAAAATTTATTTAGTGAACAATTATCTTATTCTTTAAGTTACTAATTATGTAAATGTTTTTTTAGTTTATTGAAAATTAGATAAAAGAGAAATCTCAAAATTATGAGAGTTAAAGTGATGATTTAATTCTTTATCAAGCCATTTGAAATGATATTCCATTAGACTACTCTATTTTAATATATTATTTCATTCATTAAGGAGAAAATGAAAGATTTGAGTGATAAATATCTTGCCTTAAAATACACAATAAATAATAGGAATATGTGGAGTAGTAAAATTTGAGGTATATAAATTCTTATAATAAATAATAGAAATTAATGAAGGAAATAGTGATTGACACGGTTTTTAATAGTAAATATAAATAGGATATAGTTAAAATTACAATAATAAAAAGTTAAAATAAGTAAATAAGGATCATTGACCAAAGAGAGGTGTCAATCCATTTATATGATATTTTAGCTTTTTAAAATATAGACTAGATAGAGCATGGCTGTGCAAAGCACAGCCCAACATTACAGGATCATTATTTCAAAAACCTCAATGCATTATATAAAAGATCTGATTTTCACATTAGTGAATTAAGCACCCCCTTTGTACATTACACGAATCTCTAATATTTACTTGTCACCATATATAATGAGTAAATATTTTGTTCTAATTTATATGTAATGAATACTCACCAATTAGCCTAGGGTGTTGTTATTTGATTCAACGTTCATACATTAATTTTTTCAACAATCTCCATAGTCCTGTGTCACCTCGCCCTTTTCTTTCGATGTACTTGTCTTGTCCATGCAAATATCCATGGAATTGCACGGAGTTGACCGATTCCACCTGAACTCTTTCTCCTTGTTGGACGGCTACCAATGTTGAGATATCCTAGCTCAGCTTGAGGTGTTGCTTCACTGAAATGATACATGTATCCATCACTCCACCAACCAAAAAATATATGAAAAAACAAAGGCTGCCAAAATTCCTATATAAACTCCTAAAACAAACCAAGAACCTAAAATACAAATAGAGAAGCCAAAAAAGAGACTTTCCCTTCTAGTTTTGTTTACTTTTCTGCCAAACAATTCATATCTCTTTCCTCATTAGTGAAAAACACCACCTCCTTAACTCACATGTCCACTGAATTTGAGAAACATCAAAGAGTAAAAATAACCTTAACTTTCCTTTTTACAACTCTCCTAGCTTCAAACTCAAAATCCCTTTTAGTTTTATCTCCAATTATACTCTAAAAATGGAAGCTTTTCATCATCCCCCTATTAGCTTTCACTTTCCCTATGCTTTTCCTATCCCAACACCAACAACCAATTTTCTTGGAACTCCAAATTCATCATCAATTAATGGAATGATCATCAACACTTGGATGTATAGTAGAATTTGGAGTAGACTTCCACATAGGCTTATTGATAGAATCATTGCTTTTCTACCACCACCTGCTTTCTTTAGAGCTAGAGTTGTTTATAAGAGATTCTATGGACTTATTTACTCTACACATTTTCTTGAATTGTACTTGCAAGTTTCACCTAAGAGGAACTGGTTCATTTTCTTTAAACAAAAAGTACCAAGAAACAACATTTACAAGAACATGATGAATAGTAGTGACTTAGGAGTTTGTTCTGTCTTTTGTTTTTTACTATTTTTTTTGGGGGGAGGGGGGGGGAGAAACGTTTGTTGGAGACGCATGTGATTCTTTATAGTGGTTAAAATCCGGGAAAAAAAATTAACCATGAGCATTCATCAAAACTCAAAGAGTTATCAGTTAAGATACCAAGAAATGAAATGATTAGCTTTCATCATAAGATTTCTAATAAGGTCAATCTGAGATACAAGACTCTTCATTTGACTAGTATCCATCTTTGTCCCTGTCTATCCATATCAGACCAAATTGTTCCAAGCCAGAATCAACAGTTAATAGATTACCATATTGATGCACTTTATACAATTCAAAGAATAACAACTACCAATTATCTTTTCCCACATCACTGTGATTTAAGTTAAAAAGTCTGAAGGAAATGCATTCGTTAACTCAGAAGGATATGGACTTGACAAGTCTCATTTTCTGGCCTATTCAACAATTTGAAAAAGAAAATCAAAAAAACAAACTTTGAGGCAGTTTTTCCATCTAGTGCGCATTTTGAAGAATCTTCCATAACAGTGTCTGCTGATGCATCTCTTCCTTCCAAAAAAGCATTATGAGAAGTGAACACCATCTTCCAATACCTTTTTCGTATACTAAAAGGCACTTACGTGACAATTTTGTAAAAGCTTCCTACCAGACTAATAGGTCTAAAATTCATTACACTCGAAGTTCCTTCATTCTTTGGCGAAAGCATTATGAGGAGTGAAACCTTTTTAGTATATGCAAAAAGCACTTTCCAGACAATTTTGTAAATGCCTCCTACCAGACTAATAGGTATAAAATCCAATATACTCGACGTTCCTTCATTCTTTGGCGCAATGAAGTTCATAAAACACCCTAAGTTCAAGTCTCCACCTAACATTTCCTTAAACTTAAGTTCATAAAACCTACAACGGTCCCCTTTACATGCTCCTCTCTCTCATACACCTAATGACTCAATGAAGTTCCTCCTCCTATTTGCAACTGCATTTCCAACCCCTTATTGAGAATAAAAAAAAACAAGCTATCTACTCTCAATATTTTCAAGGTTATCGTAGACACAAGTCTGTCTGAACCATCTCTTCTACATAATTGTTATAATATTGGTACAAATTTGTGGGGGAGGGGAGTGGGGGTTACTTGACAAAGAAGAGAGACCCAACCCCATGGAAACTAAATTTGGGCATAAATACATTCCCTTCAAGATGTCTTTCTTGACTTGGAGGGCGGCTCACAACAGAGTAGGGACAAATGCTTAAGTGTCTAATTACAGCATCATTGTTATTTTTGTGAATCTGCTAATATGCTGGAGATCATGCTAGAAGAATATGGACTTTCTTTGTTACACCTCTAGGCATTCAATTAAGGAATATGAACCCGAGGATGCTACGCTGGTGGAATATCAAGCATAGGAACCTCATAGCTGGTTACATCTTGAAAACTCTCCCACAAATCATATGTTTGAAATTGTTGAGGGCCAGATGTAGCCACACATATGATTCAGAGAAACCTTCCTTTTATAGATCTAGAACTAACATTCTGAATACTATTTTGAAAATCACTAAGAAACAGTTTGGGCATACTATACTTGGAAGTAGCTGGAGCAGCCATTTCAGGCCAGTGAAGCCGACCTCTACCAACAAAGCATCATTGTTATAAACTGGCACAAACCCTCCACACCATTGGTCAAGCTGAGCTCATAAGGCAGCCACTTAGATGGAATACATGGAGGAGGAGGAGGAATAATCAGGAATAGTCGGGGGGATAGTCCTGTTTGCTTAGTCCAACAAGGTAGGTCCAGGGACCAGCAATCAAGCAGAAGCAGTTACACTACTTTATGGACTTAAATGGTTTACCAGGAATGGTTCCAATGTGATATGGGGGAGAAACTGATTCTATGCTCATTGTCAAAAGCATCAAGGTAGAATGGATAAAAATCTGAAACAGAAATACAAAATAAAACACGGAAATCATAACCACCCAACCAAAATTGAACGCATACAGATGAAAATTATTGGGACTTTCAAAACACAAGGAAAATTGGACATCGATAACATGGAAAAAGAAGCAAATTTTCACACACCCGGATCAAATTTGATATATTCATACACCTAAATTTGATTGTCGAACTTCAATTTTGAGGAAAAGAAAGATGATAGAAAAAAAAACTCAATGAAAACATGGAAGAGTCATACCTGGATGAAATGCTGAAGAATCTTGTTGTGCACTGAATTGATGAAGAAGACAGAAAGTGAGGTGCAAATTGATGGTACAGGAGGAAGACACGTAGTTTTAATAGGCAAGTGAAGAGACAGAAATACCCTTGACAGCAATGAAACAGACATGTTGAACAAGCCTTTCCTAATATAAGAGAAATATAGATTTTTCATTCTTCTTAGATGGAGTCAAATATTTAGCACTTTAAATTTATAATAAAGAATAAAAATAAATTGAATAATAAATTTCGAGACATTTAAGTTTATAGAATATATAATAAAAATAAATGGAGAGAGTAATAATTGACACTTTTGGAGAGAGTAATAATTGACACTTTTTTTTTAATTATAATAAATTAAAATATAGTGAAACTTATCAAAAGAAATAAAAAATATCTTGGTCCTTTATTTTATTTTTAATGAAAGTATTGCATATAATGTTTAGGTAAAATGGTCTGATGAACTCTTATACTTGTAAGAGTTTGTATTCTGGATCCTTTTACTTAACTTTTAGTCAATTGAATCTTTAAACTTGATTAAAATTGAACTTTTACACCCCTCCAATTATGCGTATACCTCACTGCCTCTTATATTAATGACATGTCATATCCATGTCACATATTTTAATGTCAAGTCATTATTATTTACATAACTATTTTAATTATTAACCAAAGCAAGGAGATAAAATTAAAGAAAAATAGTAATCAGTTTCTATTTTTAAGATAAAATAAAATTATTATTTTACTCTCATTTCCCCACCTTCCCAAACCCCGAACCACTGTTAACCCAATTACACCCTACATAAGCACATTTACTTAAGTTTCTTCTTCTTTGAGATTAAGCTCAAAGTCAGAAAGGAGAGGATTTTCACACTTTTTATTGGTATAACTATATGATTTTACATCTTAATAATTAGTAGTAACTAACTAATATGAACTAACTACAAAATTTTGATCTGAATCTTTTGGCAAATTTTTAGGGCTTCCTCGAAGAAGAAGAAGAAGAGCATGCAGTAAAAAACAAAGCTCAATGCAGAAAAAAAAAATTCATTGCTCTCCTCTCAAATTCTCTTCATCTTTTATCACATAAACCACCTCATAACCACCAAATCAATTATGAAAGGCCCATAGTTATCGGAGCAAAAACACCACCCCAAACAATTATCGTTAAAGACGAATTTTCTTTCACCATTGAAACTTACATTTACGTACTAAATCTCGTTAAAACACCCAGCCGTCAATGGAGGTTCAATATACAAATTTGGGGAGATACATTGGAAGGAACTTTTTTATTTATCAATTAATTTTTTAAAAGCAAATTTTTTGCTTCACTCGCTTTATCGGTGTGATATCACGCACTCCAAGTGAGTCCGTAAAAAGGAGTCACATAAGCTTGGTAAATGTTAGAGGCATTTTAATTTTTTATTTTATTTGAGTTAAAGTGTTCAATTGACATATAGTTAAGTAAAGGGGTGCAGAATTCAAACTCATACAACTATAAAGGTCCATCGAACCATTTTGTCTAATGTTTATAGTTTTCCTAGTTTTTCATTAGAAATTTATAATTATACAAATCCTTAAATTTGTTGTCAATTTTTTTTAATTCATTGCTTGGATAACGTTTTTTTTTCTTTTTGTAACTTATCAAATTTTCTATTCTCTTTAAAATTCTTCTAATCTTAGTGTCGTATCTTATGAATGCACTTCGGCATACAAATAAACAGTAAAATCGAGTACATAATATTCGTTTAGAATGTTACAAACAATTATCATGATAAAATTTCAGAAGAACTAACCATAATTTAACCTAATGATTATGTACGTGTTACTGTTGTCATATACAAGAAAAAGAAAAAAAAAGAGAAAATCTTTATTTTTTTAGTTTTTCAGTAAAGTAAATATACAAAAGAAAGAAAAACTAAAAAGATCAAATTACTATAATAATAATTTTATTGTAAAACTCTACATTATCTTCTCCAAAATTCACTATTTTCTCTACTTTTGTATGTTCCTCAACTTTCTTCTTCCCCCTACAAGCACAAACAATATATTATGAAATTGTTAGTTACTCCGTGATCTTATTTCAATTGAGTTTATTCAATTTAATTTTCAACGATTAGTTAAATTAATTAAACAAAATAGATAACATCACACAATTATTAATATAAAAAATATAATTAAAAAAATTAAAAGAAGCATTTTTATCCGTAGATTCTTTAAGACTTTGAATCAACCATATAATGTGATGATTAAAATTTCTTCCTCAACCTAATGTATGATATGGTGATGGTGAAGTGAAAAAAATTACTTTGAGTGAAAATTTTCTTGCACAATATATATATATATATATATATATATATATATATATATATATATATATATATATAAAAGGAGGAATTCCATAAGGTGTCATAAACTAATAAATTAAACTTTGAAGGTTATGAAGATAAAAAAAAGAGTAATGAACATTATTAAGATTATAAGTTGAAAAGGTGTGAGTTATTATTAATTATTTCTTATTTTATTAAATATATATTATAGTGATAGGTGAAAATTTGAGTAATGTTATAAAACTAAATGGATGTCATATGGGGTCACTCCTTTGATTGTCAACACTAAACATACTAAATGGATGCCATGTGGCCACCCATTTGAGAGGTGTCATCACTTGGGCAAGTGGGTAACTTCCTAATGAACAAGTTTTAGTTTGTATATTACTTATTGGCTATAAATTGTCATTACTTTCATTCACAAATGAGTTATTGATAATTATTTCTTATTTTCTTAAAGATATTAAATATATATTACAGTGATAGGTGAAAATTTGAGTAATGTTGTAAAACTAAATGGATGCCATATGGGGTCACTTCTTTGATTGTCAGCACTTGCCATACTAAATGGATGTCATGTGGCACCCATTTGAGAGGTATCATCATTTGACCAAGTGGATAACTTCCTAATGGACAAGTGTTAGTTTGTATATTACTTATTGGCTATAAATTGTCATTACATTCATTCACAAATGAGAAGTAATAAGAAAGTTTGGAATAGATTATGACCTCTCTTTGCTTCTTTTAAACCTAGTCTATTAATATAAGTTTGTTAGCTAGTTATTTTATAACACGGTATTAGCACGAGTCTCTACCAGTTCAATTGAAGAATTTAAAAGCCTCGAAGTTATAAATTTCGTTTCTTTAATAATGTCAAATCATTCTAAACTTGAATTTCTTGCTTTAGACATATCGGGAAAAGGTTAAGTATCATGGGTACTAGATGCAGAAATTCATCTTGATGCGATGGGTGTGGCAGACACCGTCCAAGAAAATAATCAGGCATCAAATCAAAATCATACCAAGGCAATGATATTTCTCCGTCATCACCTTGACGAAGGTTTAAAAATGTAATATGTCACTATTAAATATCATTAGGTGTTGTGTAATAATTCAAAAGATATATATGATTACCTGAAGTTGATCGTCCTTCCACGGGCACGTTATGTCTTGATCCATTTGAAACTTCGTATTTTATCTATCAGTGATTATAACTTTTCTATGTTTAAAATTATCTCACAATTAAAATTATGCGAAGAAAATATCACTGACCATGATATGTTGGAGAAAATATTTTTCACTTTTCCTACTTCAAGTATGCTCCTGCAGCAGCAATATCGAAATGAGATTTAAAAAATATTTAGAATTAATTTCACTTTTCCTTGTTCATGAACAACATAATGACTTATTGATAAAAAAATATGAAAGTTTACATATTGGTTCTATGCCATTTTTTGAAATAAATACGATAAATTTTTACCAATCTACGAATGGAAAAGGTTTGGCCCTAGTCGTCGTTGTGGCCATCATCGACGAAAAAATTTCAATCATGGTGATCGTCTTGCACTAACTAATAACCTTCACCACCATTATTGTAATAATAAGGATAAAAAGCATGAAGTAGTGCAGAAGAAAAGTTTAGACAACAAATTTTATTGATGTGGTGAAAAAGGGCATCGGTCACATCTTGTTGTACGTCAAGACACATGGTTGAGTTGTATCAAGCTTTCCTGAAGGAGGTGAAAAATAACGCAGAAACAAACTTTATCTCTGAAGATAATGTTGAACCCATGCCTCTATATGTAGCAGATTTCTTTGAGAATCTCAAAGGAAAAATAGATCACCTGATAGATGATGGGTATATAATAATGTAAAAATATATCAATTGTGTCCTTTGTATGAACTAGTATGAATATGTTTTCCTAAACTTGTAACTAAATAAAAGGCCATGTGATGTTATTTTAGTAATAATATTGTAATGTTCACTTCGTTTATATCTTTTATCTCGAAGAGCATATGGATATCTCTCAAATTTTGTATGGATCAATGATCAATAATGAAGATATTTGTGTAATTGATGGTGGAACAACATGTTACATATTCAAATATGATAAATATTTTTCTTACTTGCTTAGAAGGAAAGCAAATGTTACTACAATATCTGGTAATTCGAACTTAATAGAATGTTCCGAGAGCTACTATATTTCTTCCTAAGGGGACAAAACTTTTTATGGAAGACCATTGTTCTCTTTTAAATGCCTAATAAACCTGTAAAGTTTTACAGATATTTGCCAAAATGAATATCATGTTGGGACGATAAATGAAATGAATGTTGAATACTTTGGTATTACCAAGATTGTCTCTGACCAAAAATATGTGTTGGAGAAATTATCAACTTTATCTTCTTGCTTATATTATGCAAAAATAAGTACAATCGAAGAACACTCTATTGTAAACCAGAAGTTTACTGACCTAAATGATTTTGTCCTTTAGCATGACCAAATAAGTCATCCTAGATCAATAATAATTAGAAAAATCATTAAAAATTCAAATGAACATCCGTTAAAGAACATGAAGATTCTTACGACTAATGAATTTTCATGTGTTGCTTGTTGTCAAGGAAAATTAATTACGAGGTCATCATCAATGAAGGTTAACATTGAATTCCATCAATTTTTAGAACGTAATCATGGGGATATCTATGGACCTATTCACCCATCTAGTGGGTTGTTTGGATATTTATGATCTTAGTAGATGCATCTTCAATATTGTCTCATGTGTGCCTTTTATCATCTCGCAACCTGGTATTTATAAAATTATCGCACCAATAATACGATTAAGAGCGCAGTTTTTAGATTATCCCATTATGACAATTCGCCTTGATAATGCTGGAGAATTCACATCTCAAGCTTTTGATGATTATTGCTTATCAATAGGGATAATATTTAAACATCATTTAGCTTATGTTCATGTCAAAATGGCCTTGTTGAGTCATTTATCAAGCGTTTACAATTGATAGCAAGACCTCTACTTGTGAAAACTAAGTTGCCAACTACTGTTTGGGGTCATGCTATCTTACATGCAACATTCCTAGTTCGTCCTAGACCGACTCATCATAATAAGTACTCTCCATCATAATGGGTTTGGTCATGAGTCAAATATTACTCATCTACAAATTTTTGAATGTGTTCTATATGTGCCATTAACACCACCTCACCACACTAAGATGAGCCCTTAAAGGATGCTAGACATATATGTTGGGTTTGATTCACCCTTCATAAATCTCTACCTTGAGCTATTGACGACAGATTTATTCACGGCAAGATTTGCAGATTGTAGATTTGATGAAACAAGCTTTCCTCAATTATGGGGAGAGAAAAAGGATCTTAAAAATCATATTACATGAAAAGTTTCATCATTCTCTTGTTGATCCACATTTCTCTATGTGTGAATAAAAGGTCCAAAATATTATCCATCTACAAAGCATAGAAAATCAAATGGCAGATACATTTACTGATTTAAAAAGGATAACAAAGTCACATATCCCTACAGTAAATGTCTCTATCTGTATCGACGTCTCAAAAGGATCATTTACAAGTGTCATTACTTTTGAATCACAAACACGCCTAAAGCGTGGTAGATCATTAGGTTTAAAGGATAACAAATTCTAGCAAAAAAGTATGAAAAATGACGCTACAAACAAATCTCACGAAAAGATTCAAGATCTCACTAATCTTGATATGTCGTAAGAGATTAGGGAACACTCAAGTGAATGAAGAACTTTCAATAAGTTTTATGGATAATGGGATAAATTTAGATATATCAAAAGTTATAGTGGATAATGTTTTTGCATATGATGTTTCACTTAATCTTGCCCAAGATAATCAGAATTAGACTCACTTGCTAAACATGAGTTTTTGACTTGTAGTCCGAACTCCAAATGGTGTAGAATTGTTTGACTATAAACGGATTTTTATTCAAAAATCAAATGAGAGAAATGAAATTGTAAGATACAAGGCACACCTTGTTGCGCAAGAATTCTCTCAAGTATCGGATGACGACTATGAAGAAACATATTCACCAGTTATGGATGCAATAACTTTTTGATATCTCGCCGATTTAGTTGTACATGAACACCTTGTAATACATATGATGGATATGGTTACGATTTATCTTTACGGTTCACTTGATAATAAAATTTATATGAAAGTTCATACGGACTTCAAAAGACTAAAGCATATAGTTCAAAACCTTGTGAAATGTGCTCAACCAGATTACAAAAGTCATTATAAGGCTTAAAACAATCAGGGCACATGTGGTATAATCGCCTCAATGAGTACTTGATAAAATAAGATTATATAAATGTGTAATTTGTCCTTGTATTTTTATTAATAAAATAACATCGCGGTTTGTTATTCTTGATGTTTATATGGATGACATTAATCTCATTGGAAATTCTATAAGAAGTCCAAAAGGCAATTGAATATCTAAAGAAAGAATTTGAGATTAAAGACCTTGGAAAGACAACTTTGTCTTGGTCTACAAATAGAATATTTAGAAGACGGGATTTTCATTCATCAATCTGCCTATACTAAGAAAATCTTGAAATGATTTAACATGGACAAGGCACATCCATTAAGTACTCCAATGGTTGTTCGTTCACTTAAAGTGAGTAAAGAAAAATTTTAACCTCAAGAAGAGAATGAGGAACATCTTGATCCTAAAGTACCTTATCATAGTGTAATTAGCGCACTTATGTATCTTGATAATATTACGAGAACAGACATAACATTTTCTATTAATTTATTAGCAAGATATATTTCTTTCCCTACACGAAGACATTAGAATGAAGTTAAACATATATTGTGATATCTTAAGGGGACTACAGATATGGGTCTGTTGTATACTAACAAAGATAGTGCAGATCTTGTTGGTCATGCAGGTGCAAGTTATTTATCTGACCCACATAAAGCTCGATCTCAAACATGTTATCTATTCACATACAGCGGTATTGCTATATCATGACGATCTATGAATCAATCTATTGTCACTACTTTTTCAAATCATGTTGAGATAATAGTCATTCATGAAGTAAGTAGAGATTGTGTATGGTTGAGATTAGTGATACATTTCATGAAAGAAAGATGTGACTTAAAGTGTGATGTAAAGGTACCCGCAGTGCACTTTGAAGACAATGTTGCATGCATAACTCATTTATGAGGAGGCTTCATAAAAGGAGATAGAACGAAGCACATTTCATCAAAATTATTCTTCACTCATGATATTCAGAAGAATGGTGATATTGTTTTACAACAAATTCGCTCATGCGATATCCAACAGATTTATTCACTAAGTCTTTACCAACATTAACTCTTGAGAAGATGGTACACAAGATTGGAAAGCGAAAACATAACCATCTAAATCGTGATCTTCATCGGGGGGAAAATATGTGTTGCGCTCTTTTATCCTTAGTCTAGATTTTGTCCCACTGGATTTTTCTAGAAAGATTTTTTATGAGGCAACAAGTAATGTGTATTATGAATGTTTATGTGTATTTTTGTTCAATCAACTTTCCCCTTTACAGTGACATCCAAAAGGAATGTTGTAAAACTAAATGGATGCAATGTGGGGTCATCCCTTTGATTGTCATCATTTGCCATACTAAATGAATGTCATGTTGGCCACCCATTTGAAAGGTATCATCACTTGGTCAAGTGGATAACTTCTTAATGGACAAGTGTCCGTTTGTATATTACTTATTGACTGTAAATAGCCATTACTTTCATTAACAAATGAGAAGAAATAAGAAAGTTTGGAATAGATTATGCTCTCTATTTGCTTCTTTTAAATCTAGTCTATTAATATAAGTTTGTTAGCTAGTTATTTTATAACAAGTAATTGAAATTTGAATGTGAAGATTTTTTGAGATATTAAAAATAAAATAATTAAATCATAAAGAAAAAATGGTAAAAAAAAAATATGAATGGAAATCATAGAGAGTGTCCATCACGTTTTCTATATATAAGATAGATTTATAAATATCAAGATATTCATAATTGATAAGTGTAATCTTTAAAATCAAATCATGATTGAGTATATAGAATATTATTTAAAAGAAATTAAAAATAATATCATATAAAATAGAAGGAAAATATCGTGATTGAAAACATCTTCCTCTACTATATTATATTTTTAGATAATTGAAATTTTAAAAAATTAATTAGAATATCAATAGTATATAAAATTTATCAGAATAAATTATGCATAACTTTATCCTAATATTTTGTATATATATTTTCACATATTATTGAGTACGTGCTAGGTTATTTTGCTTAAGGTATATAGATACACATATATCTTACTTAAAAAATGGCTGGAATTATAAAGTGGGTTTTAGTAAATGTTGACATTAAAAGCGGCCCTTAATTAGTTAAATGACGACATCAAAATCTATAGTCCACTTCTCTCATGTTTTCCCTTTAAAATATAATGGTGTGAATGACAGATACTTTATATAATGGCCATGTCATAAATGATATCAACTTTTAACAAAAAAAATAAAATAAATCAACTTGTCTTAAAAGTTAATGATATATTTAAGTAGGGTGGACATTTGATATTATTAAATTTTGGGTTTAGTAATTCAAGAATTAATATTTAAAAATAGACATATATATAATGTTCTGAAGAATAATTTTGAAGAACATGATAAAGAAGAACAAAGTTTAAAGAATACTTTTAAAATTAGAAAACTTAAAATCAATAAACAGAAAAGAATGCAAAAAATATTTCTTTTCTAAAAGAAAAAAATCTAGTTCACTGTACAATATTTCCTTAAGCAAAATTATTCTCCTCAAGTACCTAAAGCCATGGTGTCAACAAATCACTTAATGACAATAAAGGACACTAAAAATTGTTTATGCAGAGTAAGAAGAAGTTCAAAAAATATTTTTTTAAAAAAAATTAGAGAAAATTCTCTATATATAAACGACAAAGGATAGTATGAACATGTGTTTATTGTGCCTTAGCTTCTCGAAAGAGTCACAATCATTTAAAAAATCACAATTCTTTAAAAAATCACGACTATTTAAAAAAATCACAACCATTTAAAAAATACATAATATAATTGTAAAATGAATGGTGCAAAATCATATTTGATGGATTTTGTTGCTTTATTCTACACTTAAAAGAATCTTACGGTACATAAATGGGCCCGTCCATGCGACAAAGCCATGTGTAAGTGTAAAATACGCAATATATTCACAAGTGTTAGAGAGACTAAAAGTCCTGTATTAGTTAGAGAATGAACTAATCAATTGTTTATATGTATTTGAATAATCTTCATTTCATAAATTAACTTTAGGGGTTGAGTCAAGTCTGTTGAAAAAATTAAGTGAAATGGTATGGTGGACCCTTATACTTGTACGCATTTGTATTGTGATCTCTGAACTCAATAAAACACAATTTAATTAATCCCTCAGACCATTGACCAAGCTTTTGAGGCTTTTGAATGTCTGAGTTGGCAAAAGTGTGTAACCACACGCATATTAGAGCGAGTGAGGGAGCATTTTTACTTAAAAAAATTTTAAAAATTATAAAATAAATAATATTTGATTTATTTTTAACCAATGGTTAAAAATATCCTTCTTCTTCACCCATTACACCTCTTTTTCAGCCATATCCATCCCCTGCCCATCCCTTTTTTCTCTTTTACCACAATCTAATAAAAAAGCCTCCTCTTCTACACCCATTTTTAGGAGGAGCCTTTTTGTAGAACCTAAATTTAAAATTTAATTTAAATTTTACAAGTCTTTCATACCTCAAATTGAAAGGCAAAAGTTGGCTGAATGAGTAAGGCATTAACAGGATGAGTTGGTGCTAGTCATAGCAACTTTTTGTCCTGAGCATAGAATTCCATGAAAATATGTCCAATCCCTTCTTTCCATACTCCTGTAATTGTTTTAAGAGATCCTGACATTGAAACGTCCTTAAGTCCATTAATTCGCCAGCAAAGAAAGAGGTCGATGGTGGCGGTGCTCGTCGGAGACAAACGATTCGATGTAGAGTGAGAGAGATGGTGGTAGTAAGGTGAGGGAGAATTAGGCGGGTGAGGGTTGAAGAATCTAGTTACGATAGCGAAAAGATTTTCGACCAAATCTGATGGTGCGGAGACGGCTTAGGTTGATAATTTTGTGATGGTTGAAGGAGGAGGAAAGCATCTCGAGGGCTATCTTCATCATCTTCATCTTCTTCATAGACGAAGCTAAAAAGAAAGGGGAAGAAGAAATACAACAATGGGTTTTTTTTGGGGGGGTGGGGGTCACAGGAGTATCAATTTTTATTTTAAGAAGTAAATATAAATTTAATTGTTTTACTTTTTATTAAATAATTTTGTTATTAAATCTTATAAAAAGTTTAAAAAAGATAATTATGACATGTCATTGATATAGATGATATGGATTTGACATGTCATTGATATAAGTGATGTGGATTTGACATGTCATCAATTTTAGGGAGAGTGAACTACACACATGATGAGACGGGTTAAAAAATCTTATTTGTATTGAATTTAAAGGTCTAGATGACAAAAGGATAAATAGAAGGGTTCACAATACAAATGCATACAAGTACAAGGGTCCACCAGACCATTCCGCTAAAAAAATACTACAATTATAATATTGAACTAAAATTACAAAGTAGTAAATAACCTCACAAACCTAGCTAGTTTATTTAACATATAAGTTTGTTCGTATATTGGGTGAATCATAACCCACTAATTGTAAAGTGAATGGTAAAGAATCATATTTGATGGATCTTCCAGCTTAATTCTACACTTCAAAGAATTTTACAATGTATGTAGATGGGTCCATCCATGTGACAAAACAATCTATGACACTAGTCACTATATGCTCCTGTGTAAGTGTAAAACACATAAATTTTTATAAGTCTAGTGAAAGTCTTGTATTTGACTGGAGGTTAGACTAATAGTTTGCTTATATGTACTTGGATAATCCTTCTTTTATAAGTTAATTTTAGGGATTGAGTTAAGGCTAAGATTATATTTGTTGGAAATAATACTACAATATATATTTTGGGCTGAAATTTTGCTCGACGTTGTCGACCGTGTGTGCGGTCCAGTGGCGGTGATGTCATGCCACGCCCGACGTCGTCTGACCGTGCGTGCAGTCCAAGGGTGGTGATGTCATGCCACGCCCGACGTCGTTCAAACGTGTGTGCTTTCCAAGGGCGGTGATGTCATGTCACGCCCAATGTCGTTTGTCCGTGTGTGCTGTTCAAGGGTGGTGATGTCATGCCACGCGCAAAGTCGTTCTACCGTGTGTGCTTTCCAAAGGCGTTGATGTCATGCCACGCTCGACATCGTCCGACCGTGCGTGCAATCCAAGGGAGGTGATGTCATGTCACCCCCGACGTCGTTCGACCGTGTGTTTCCCAACTGCAATGATGGCATGCTATGCCCGACGTCGTTCGATCGAGTGTGCTGTCCAAAGGCGGTGATGACATGTCACGCTCGACGTTGTTCGACCGTGTGTGCTGTCCAAAAGCGGTGATGGCATGTCACGCCCCACGTCGTTCGACCTCGTGTGCTGTCCAAGGGCGGTGATGTCATGCCATGCCCAATGTCATCCGACCGTGCATGCAGTCCAAGGGCGGTGATGTCATGCCACGCCCGCATCGTCCGACCATGTGTACTGTCCAAGGGCGGTGATTCATGCCACGCCCGACGTTGCCGACCGTGTGTGCTGCCCAAAGGCGATGAAGGCATGACATGCCCAACGTCATTCTACCGTGTGTGCTGTCCAAGGGCGGTGATGTCATGCCACGCCCGACATCGTCCGATCGTGTGTGCTATCCAAGGGCAGTGATGGCATGCCACGCCTTACGTTGCCGATCGTGTGTGCTATCCCTGGGAAGTGATGTCATGCCACGCCCGACGATGCCGACCGTGTGTGCTGTCCAAAGGTGGTGATGTACTGCCACACCCGACGTCGTCCGACCGTGCGTGCAATCCAAGGGCGGTGATGTCATGCCACGCCCGACATCGTTCGACCGTGTGTGTTGTCCAAGGGCGGTGAGGTCATGCCACGCCCGATGTCGTCCGACCGTGCCTGCAATCCTAGGGCGGTGATGTCATGCCACACCCGACATAGTCCGACCGTGTGTGTTACCCAAGGGCAGTGATGTCATGTCACGCCCGACCTTGTCCGACCGTGTGGACTATCCAAGGGCGGTGATATCATGCCACACCTGACGTTGGTAACTGTGTGTGCTGTGCAAAGGCGATGATGTCATGCAACGCCCGACGTTGCCGACCGTGTGTGCTGTCCAAGGGTTGTGATGTCATGCTATGCCCGACGTTACCGACCGTGTGTGCTGTCCAAGAAAGGTTGTGTCATGCCACGCCCAATGTTGCCGACCATGCATGCTGTCCAAAGACAGTGATGGCATGTCACGCCTGGTGTCGTTCAACCGTGTTTGCCATTCAAGGACTACGATGGCATGCCACGGCAGACGTCGTTCGACTGTGTGTGCTACTCAAGGGCGGTGATGTCATGCCACGCCCGACATTGTCCGACCATGTGTGCTGTCCAGGGGCGGTGATGTCATGCCACGCCCGACGTCGTCCGACCATGCGTGTAGTCCAAGGGTCGTGATGTCATGCCACACTCGACGTCGTTTGACCGTTTGTGCTCCCCAAAGGCGATGATGGCATGCTACGCCCGACGTCGTTCGACCGTGTGTGTTGTCCAAGGGCGGTGATGTAAAGCCACACCCGACGTCGTCTGGCGTGTGTGTTGTCCAAGGGCGGTGATGGCGTGGCACACCCGACGTTGCCGACCATGTGTTCTATCCTAGGGCGGAGATGTCATGCCACGCCGGACGTTGCCGACCGTGTGTGCTGTCCAAGGGCGGTGATGTCGTGCCACGCCCGACGTCGTTCGACCGTGCGTGCAGTCCAAGGGAGGTGATGTAAAGCCACGCCATATGTAGTTCGACCGTGTGTGCTGTCCAAACGCAGTGATGACATGTCACGCCCGACGTCGTTCGACTGTGTGTGCTGTCCAATGGCGGTGATGTCATGCCACACCCGACATCGTTGGACTGTGTGTGCTGCCCAAAGGCGATGATGGCATGCCAAGCCCGACGTCGTTCGATCGTGTTTGCCGTCTAGGGGCGGTGATGTCATGCCACGCCTGACGTTGCCGACCGTGTGTGTTGTCCAAGTGCGGTGATGTCATGCGACGCCTGACGTTGCCGACTGTGTGTGCTATCCAAGGGCGGTGATGTCAAGCCACTCCCGACGTCATCTGACGGTGCGTGCAGTCCAAGGGCGGTGATGTCATGCCACGTTCGGCGTTGTTCAACCATGTGTGCTGTCCAAGGGCGGTGATCTCTTGCCACGCCCGACATCGTTCGACGGTGTGTGCTGCCCAAAGGCAATGATGGCATGCCACGCCCGACGTCGTTCGACCGTGTGTGCTGTCCAAAGGCGGGGTTGTCATGCCAAGCCCGACGTAGTCCGACCGTGTGTGCTGCCCAAGGGAGTTGATGCCATGCCACACTCGATGTCGTCCGACCGTGTGTGCGGTCAAAGGGCGGTGATGTCATGCCACGCCCTACGTTGCCGACCGTGTGTGATGTCTAAGGGAGGTGATGTCATTTCACACCCGACGTTGCCGACGTGTGTGCTGTCCAAGGGCGGTGATGTCATTCAACATTCGACGTTGCCGACTGTGTGTGTTGTCCAAGGGCGAAGATGTCATTCCACGTTCGACGTTGCCGACTGTGTGTGCTGTCCAAGGGCGAAGATGTCATGACACGCCCGACGTTGCTGACAATGTGTGCTGTCCAAGGGCGGTGATGTCATGCCACGCTCGACGTCATCCAACCTTACGTGCAGTCCAAGGGCGGTGATGTCATGTCACGCCCGATGTCGTTCGACCGTGTGTGCTGTCCAAGGGCGGTCATGTCATGCCACGCCTGACATCGTCTGACCTTGCGTGCAGTCCAAGGGCGGTGATTTGATGCCACACCTGACATTGTTTGACCTTGTGTGTTGCCCAACGGCGATGATGGCATGCCACGCCCGACGTCGTTCGACCGAGTTTGTTGTCCAAAGGCGGAGATGGCATGTCACGCTTGACGTCGTTTGACCATGTGTGCTGTCTAAAAGTGGTGATGTCATGCCACGCCCAACGTCGTTTGACCGTGTGTGCTGCCCGAAGGCGATGATGGCATGCCACGTCCGACGTTGTTCGACCGTTCCAAAGGCGGTGATGGCATGTCACGCCTGACGTCGTTCGGCCGTGGGTGATGTCCAAATGAGGTGATGTCACGCCACGCCCAACGTCGTTCGATCGTGTGAGCTGTCCAAAGGCGGTGATGTCATGCCACACCCGACATCATTCGACCGTGTATGTTGCCCAAAGGCGATGATGGCAAGGCAGGCCCGACGTCGTTCGACCATGTGTGTTGCCCAAGGGTGGTGATGTCATGCCACGCCCGACGTCGTCGGACCGTGCGTGCAGTCCAAGGAAGGTGATGTCAAGCCACGCCCGACGTCATTCGATCGTGTATGCTGTGCTGTCCAAAGGCGGTGATGGCATGTCATGCTCGCCTTAGGGAAGCACACACAGTCGAACGACGTCTGGCATGTCATCATCGCCTTAGGACAACACACACACTCGAACGACGTCTGACGGGGCATGCCATCACCGCCATTGGACAACACACAAAGTTGAACGACGTCAGGCGTGACATGTCATCACCACCTTTGGATAGCACACTCGGTCGAACGCATCGGGCGTGGCATGCCATCATCGCCGTCGGGTAGCACACAACGTCGAATGATGTCGGGCGTGGCATAACATCACCGCCCTGAGATTGCACACAGGGTCAGACGACGTCGGGCGTGGCATGACATGACCGCCCTTGGACAGCACACAGGGTCGAACGACTTCGGGCATGGTATGACATCATCGCCCTTGGACTGCACGCACAGTTGGATGATGTCGGGCGTGGCATGACATCACCGCCCTTGGACAGCACAGACGGTTGGACGAAGTTGGGCATGGCATGACATCACTGCCCTTGGACAGCACACACAGTCAGCAACGTCGGGCGTGTCATGACATCACTGCCCTTGGACAGCACACATAGTCGGCAACGTCGGGCGTGGCATGACTTGACCGCCCTTGGACAGCACACACATTCGGCAACGTCGGGCGTTGTATGACATCACCGCCCTTGGACAGTAAACACGGTCGGCAACATAGGGCGTGGCATGACATCACCGCCCTTGGACAGCACACACGGTTGGACGACATCAGGCGTGGCATGACATCACCGCCATTGGGGAGCACACACGGTCAGACTACGTCGGGCGTGACATGATATCACCACCTGTGGATGGCACGCAAGCTAGGACAATGTCGGGTGTGGCATGAAATTACTGCCCTTGGACAACACACACGGTAGAACGACGTCGGGCGGCATGACATCACCGCCCTTGGACAGCACACATGGTCGGCAATGTCAGGCGTAGCATGACATAACCGCCCTTGAACAGTACACACGGTCGCTATGTCAGGCGTGGCATGCCATCACCACTGTTGGACAACACACTGGTCAGACGACGGTGGGCGTGGCATGACATCATCGCCCTTCGATAACACACACAATCGAAAGACATCGGGCGTGGCATTCCATCATCGCCATCAAACAGCACACACGGTCGAACAACGTCAGGCAAGGTATGACATCACCACCTTTGGACAGCACACACGGTCAAACGACGTCGGGCGTGACATGCCATCACCGCCTTTGGACAACACACTCGGTCAACGACGTCGGGCGTGGCATGCCATCATCGCCATTGGGCAGAGCACACGGTCAAACGACGTCAGGCGTGGCATAACATCACCACCCTTGGACTGCACGCAAGGTCGGACGATGTCAGGCGTGGCATGACATGACCACCCTTGGACAGCACACACGCTCTAACGACGTCAGGTGTGGCATGATATCACCGCCCTTGGACTGCACGCACGGTTGGACGAAGTCGGGCGTGGCATGACATCACCGCCCTTGGACAGCACACTTAGTCGACATCGTTCGACTGTGTGTGCTGCCCTAAGGTAATGATGACATGCCAGACGTCCTTCGACTTTTTATGCTGCCCTAAGGCAAACATGACATGCTATCACTGCCTTTGAACAACACAGCATACACGGTCGAACGACGTCGGGCGTGGCTTGACATCATTGCCCTAGGACTACACGCACGGTTGGACGTTGTCGGGCGTGGCATGACATCACCACCCTTGCACAACACACACGGTCGGCAACGTCGGGTGCGGCATGCCTTCATCGCCTTTGGGCAGCACACACGGTCGGCAACGTCAAGCGTGGCATGACATCACCGCCCTTGGACTGCACGTACGGTCGGACGATGTTGGGCATGGCATAACATCACCGCCCTTGGACAACACACATGATCGGCAATGTTAGGCGTGGCATGACATCACCGCCCTTGGACAACACACTCTGTTGGCAACGTCAGGCGTGTCATGACATCACCGCCATTAGACAGCACACACGGTCGAACGACGTCGGGTGTGACATGCCATCAACGCCTTTGAACAACACACTCGATCGAATGACAACGGGCGTGGCATGCCAACTTCGCCGTTGGGCAGCACACATGGTCGAACGACGCTAGGCGTGGCATGACATCAACGCCCTTGGACAGCACAAACGGTTGGACGACGTCGGGCATGGCATGACATCACCACCCTTAGATAGCACACACGGTTTAACGACGTCGGGCGTGGCATGCCATCATCGCGTTTGAGCAGCACATACGGTCGAACGACGTTGGGCATGGCATGAAATCACTGCCGTTGGACAGCACACAGTCGAACAACGTCGGGCGTGACATGCCATCACCGCCTTTGGACAGCACACGCAGTCGGACTATATCGGGCGTGGCATGACATCATCGCCTTTGGACAGCACACACGGGAGAACGACGTCGGGCGTGGTATGCCATCATCGCCTTTGGGCAGCACACACGATCGAACGACGTCGGGTGTGGCATGCCATCATATCCCTTGGATAGCAAACACGGTCGAACATCGTCAGGCGTGACATGCCATCACCGCCTTTGGACAACACACACTGTCGAACGACATCGGGCGTGGCTTGATATCACCGCCCTTGGACGGCACGCACAGTTGGACGAAGTCGGGCGTGGCATGACATCACCGCCCTTGGACAACACACACGCTCGGCAACGTCTGGCGTGACATGGCATCACCGCCCTTGGACGTCACATACGGTCGGCAACGTCGGGCGTGGCATGACATCACCGCCCTTGGACACCACACACGGTCTTCAATGTCGGGTATCACATGAAATCACCGCCCTTGGATAACCCACACGGTCAGACGACGTCGTGCGTGGCATGACATCACTGCCTTTGGACAGCACACACGGTCGAATGATTTAGGGCGTGGTATGCTATCATAGCCCTTGGACGACAAACACAGTCGAACGACGTCAGGTGTGACATGACATCACCGCCTATGGAGAGCACACAAGGTCGAACGACGTCAGGGGTGACATGCCATCACCACCTTTGGACAGCACACACGATCGGACTACGTCGGGCATGGCATGACATCGCCGCCTTTGGACAGCACACACGGTCGAACGACGTCGAACGTGTCATGCCATCATAGCCTTTGGGCAGTACACACGGTCGAACGACGTTAGGCATTGCTTGAAATCACTGCCCTTGGACTTCAAGCACGGTTGGACGACGTCGGGCGTTGCATGAAATCACTGCCCTTGGACAGCACACACAGTCGGCAACGTCGGGCGTGGCATTCCATCATCGCCTTAGGGCAGCACACATGGTCGGCAACGTCGGGCGTGGCATGACATCACCGCCGTTAAACAGCACACACGGTCTGCAACGTCGGGTGTGGCATGACATCACCGCCCTTGGACTGCACGCACAGTCAGACGACGTTGGGCGTGGCTTGACATCACCACCCTTGGACTGCACGCACGGTTGGACGACATCGGGCGTGGCATGACATCACTACCATTGGACAGCACAAACGATCAGCAACGTAGGGTGTGACATGACATCACCGCCCTTGGGCAGCACACACGGTCGGACTACGTCAGGCGTGGCATGAGATGACCGCCTTTGGATAGCACACACGGTCGAACGACGTCGGGCGTGACATTCCATCATCGCCTTTGGACAGCACACACGGTCGAACGACGTCAGGCGTGGAATGACATCACCGCCCTTGGACAGCACACACGGTCAAACGATGTCGGGCGTGACATGCCATCACCGCCTTTGGACAGCACACACGGTCAGACTACGTTGGGCGTGACATGACATCATCTCTTAACAGCACACACAGTCGAACAATGTCGGGTGTTGCATGCCATCATCGCCTTTGGGTAGCACACACGGTCAAACGACGTCGGTTGTGGCATGCCATTATAGCCGTTGGACGGCAAACACGATCGAATGACGTCAGGCGTGACATGCCATCACCGCCTTTGGACAGCACACACGGTCGAATGACGTCAGGCGTGGCTTGACATCACCGCCCTTGGACTGCACGCATGGTTGGATGACGTCAGGCGTGGCATGACATCACGACCCTTGGACAGCATACACTGTCGGCAACTTCGGGCGTGGCATGACATCACGGCCCTTCGGCAGCACACACGGTCGGACTACGTCGGGCGTGGCATGACATCATCGCCTTTGGACAGCACACACGGTCGAACGACGTTGGGCGTGGTATTCCATCATCACCTTTGGGCAGCACACACGGTCGAATGACGCTAGGCGTGGCATGACATCACCGCCTTTGAATTATGGATATGAATCTTTTATGATCAAAGTAAAGTAGGCTTATATGAATTGAACATAGGTTCTTCTAGTCTATGGAATTATAACTTGTGATCTTGACGTTAGGTAAGTTGTTATATTAATCGATCATGATTAATTATCCATATCTACTACCTACTATGTAATCTGATCATGAATTTTATTTAAGGATCTAATGTGGATCAATTAGGATTAACCTATGTGGATTTATCTTCCATGATTTCCTAGTATAAGCATACTTACAGTGAATTCGACCTTATTGGCAATTGTAGTAGGATCTTGTTTAGGTTGTGATTTATTTTATACTGCCATACATGTACATTATTAATAAATCTTTATTGATAGAAAACACTAGGGAAATTGATTGATGATCTATGCCGATGTATTCTCAAGAACAATGGGAATGTTCTGTACTAGCTGTATTATGATCTTGTAGCGACTTGTACATCTTTTATTCTATGTTTAAATTACATTTATATGTTTTCCTATTCATGAATTTGTTTATAAACAAAGTGTATTGATAATGATGATCATAGGGTGAGAAATTGGTAAGAATGTTTATCCCCTCTACTTTTCTATATTAATGTAGTTGATGAAGCTTTGTATGGCATTGTGTGGTATGGTCCCTTTATGGTTGCATTGTTTAATTTATTGTCATTATATATGTGTTGACCATATGCATTTAGGTAAATTGATGATTATATGAAGGAGTGGTTATGATGATCACCTTATGTGTAACTTATGCCTAGTCTTCTTCTCTAGATGTGAATCTAGGTGATGTTACTATTGTTATGAGCATGTAAATGGCTATATTAAGGTAATATGTACTTGCTTCCTATGATGAGGTTCTATAATTTTATATGTGATGTTAAGCTAAGATAAGTACATAAAGACTAAATTTTACTGTAAGAATTTTGTAAGTCTTAAATAAATAAGTCTTATGCTATGTTAACCATTCTATGATGTATTAAGATCTATTATTCGCTAGGATGAGTTGATAGATGTACTAGCATAGGCAAGGGTATGGGACTTTGACTATTCATTGCACATGTGCACCTAGATGGGGTAGTTCCTAGGTTTGTCTTCTAATGACGTGCATAGAATTGCATGAACATGATATGAATATAACTTATATGTTTGATGTTAAGTATATGATATAATGAAATATGAATGTGCATAGTATCTTGTAGTTTTATATGAAAGGATTGCCCATATAGGTACACATATATACTTATGCATTGATATATGAACATGTGTGACATTATGTGTTATGTGAAAGGTTTGCTCACATTTATGTATACAGACACACATGAATGATGATCTAGTAAATAGAGGAGCCTTGAAAGGTGTGCTCAAGTGTATCCTCAACTAGACAGTGCTAATACATATGCTATGTCCATGTGAAAGGAGCTTCTAACATGATTTAGGTTAATGAACTTTCATCTATGACCTATGAGCTAAGCATATGAGGGGATGAATATCCTAACCCTATATTTTATAAAGTAATGTTAATGATGGATTTTAATAAAGGAAACTTAGCTTAGTACCGAGTGAACTTGAATACGAGTGTGTGTCCCTTCCCAATATGGGAAGGAAGGTATAAAATAAATCTCATGAGGTGCATTACCATAATGCCTCAATATTCATAAATAGGGTTTCCACAAGTGAACAACCATAATGCCCCATCTTGGCATAAAGAGGGTTTTCACATGTACCTTCACGTTCCATAACTATGCTTGCCACATACGATATAGTAATGTGATATCACTTAGTATACTAGCATGTGTTAATGTTCTACCTTGGCTAGGTAAGAACACCTTTAATTGTTTAAGGCTCTACAACACAAAATTCCATGTTTAGCACCTATGTTCTTAGTGTCGGTTAAGGCTATAGTCTTCCTAAAGTAAAATGGAAAGTGGAAGTAAATGAATAGGATCCTAACTATAAGGACTTAATGGAGCTTACTTAGGATTAGGTGGAAGTAATGAACCCATCTAGACATTGCACAAGTAGATCGTTAGGAAGTCCTAGAGAGGGGACTTAATGTATATGATTATGTTTATGTCCAAATGCATGACTTTGTTGTATTTTCTACTTATTATGAAGATTTGCATGGTATTATTATATAAGATATTAAATTATCTTTATATGCAATAGGTTGGTCTTAATAACTATATGATGAAGGTCTTGTATTGACGTGACTGAAGTTCTCTTCACGTACTTGTTTATGTATGAATGGAATGTTAAGGTTTGTGGTCTCATGAAGGGTTTACTAAGAATGTATGAGGTTATGGGGCTTCATATGTTCATTGAACTAGAAGAGTAATATTGGGGTCATGAAAAAGGTCTTATAATGATTTATATGAAAAGACGTAAAAATATGTACAAAAATAAGTAGCATTAGTGTAGAGCCTGAGAAGTCTTGACTTAAATGTGTCTTTGATGTATTATGCTTATATAATGATATGTCTTGGCTATTGTAGGTAATATGTATACTTTATTTGTGACCTTAAGGTGATGCATTGCACCAAGTATCCCTAGAGGGTTTCTTGGGAGGTTAATGATTAAAAGATAAGATAGTTAACTATTAAAGAAAAATTAGTTCACTGTTAAGTGACTTCAAAAATGTCATAAATTCTATATGTGATCTTATGGAATGTTTTGCCTTTGAATATATTTTTATGAAGTATGTGAATGATATAAATACTATTGTATAAAGGTTTTATGAATATTTACTCAAACAGGCATGATGTATGATATCAAGAAAATGTCCCTTTTAAATTCATATTTTTGCATGGTTGTCGTACTTAGTGCATTCTTGTTCTAATACCATTCTTCTATATTTTATACACAAAAGTGTAGGTTATGGATGCTTAAAAGGTATGTCTATGATTAAGGACTTTGATAGGTGAATCAAATGCTCAAGGAAAGGTGTCGTTAAGTTCCAAGAATTTCCTACTCATGTCTTACATTAAAATGTTTAAATATTGTATACCTATGCCTTATGTTTTAAGGGTCATGTACGTAATGTATTCTAATGTTGTTGATTCTAAAATGTCAATGAGACTTAGAATCTAAATATGTATTATTAATTATATTTTATATGTATGAATTTAAATTTCTAACATATGATGTGCTATGAAAAGTTGTACATTTTCTGTGAAATTTACTATGACAATACGATGAATAATAACTATGGGATTTTATAAGACATCCAAGAGATAAAGTACGCCATGTTAATTCTAGGGGCTGCTCCCCGTATGAGACAATAATGATTCTTCTAAACTTGTTATCGTGTTGATTATTGACTTATGATGATGTATACCCAAATTGGGTTGTATTGAGGGTTTATGGTAAGATTTTGATGATGAACTATGAAAGAAACTTGGTAAGTCTTATGATCTCTCTCTTTTACTTCAAATTATGGCTAATTGTAATTACGTCATGATGTTGTATATGAGTATGCCTTGTATTAGGATTGATAGGGTGGTATGATGTTGAATTGAAACGTCTTGATTATGAATGTGAGGTGTTAGTTTAAGATGTAAATGTTATAAAGAGGGTGAATGATTTACCAATGTGCCTTCTCATGATATGAATATGCTAACGTGCTAACCTCAACAATATGAATTGTAATGAAAGGATTTATACTCATACAATTCTTATTGAGATATTCATGATGATGATTATACAAGTGTTAGACCTTATGACCTAATCTAAGTTATGATTGATAATAAGGGGTTAAAGAAATTTTAAGAAGGGACTCTAGCTTAGCACGGAGTGAACTAGAGTGAGGAGTGTCCCTTCCCACATACAGAGGGTAGGATCACCAATGTTCTATTGATATTGGAGACTACAATGCATCTAGCATAAAGAGAGTCCCAACTATATCTCCTAGTTCTTGAACAATGTTGCCCCCCGTAGGAATACTAGCTAGTGGATCCACGTAGTTTCTATGTTTCATGTTTTGGTACTACCTTGATAAGTAGTCCGTCTTCCTTCGGTGTGGGGTTTTATAACACTGGATTCCACGTTAGCTCATCTTGTCTATGACGGTTAGGGAACGATGTCCCCAAAAGGTAAAATGAACTAAAGTAATAAACTCTATCTAGGATAACCTAAAAGGTCTAGCTTAGTCTAGGTAGGGGGTATGGGACACTACCTAAATAATTGCGCTAGTTAGCCTTGAGGGGAGTCTTAGGAGGATTTTCTTATGTATGATTATGCATAAAATGCTATATGACAAGTATATGCTGAACTTGCACATTGTTGATACTATATGATGATTAGTTTCACTTATGTATATGTGTTGGTCTATATGGTTAAAGTAAGATTATATGTACTCTAAGATACTATGTTACGTAAAGTAGGATTTTAGTCATTATTGTTGTTGGGTTACTTGATTGAGTAAGGTGATGGGGCTTTACTTGGTCATTGCACTTGTTGACTTGATAATGGTCATGGATAATTATCTTACTTTGGTTATGTTTAAATGTACTCTTATACATGTTTGTTTATAATATGACTTGATGGTAGATTTACTTGAATATGTATTCAATTATATGATAAGCAGGTTGACTTAACTAGTTTAGATGTTGTTGTTCTTGGTATATACATGCCTATGACTTAATTAACATGCATTATTGATTGGTTGGTTTTGTGGAATGTGCATAAAGTTTTAAAATAAAAAATGCATACTTTATGAAATGTCCCTTTTTCTTAGCATGTTTTCATAGTATGAGTGCGTATGGTCCCATTCTTAGAACATGTGGTGTACTAACCCCATTTCATCCTTTTCCCCAACATTTTAGGTTCCGACAATTAAAGTGTTTTTAAGACTACTTGAAGAAGGCTTGGATCTCTTATTTATACAACTAAGTTAGGTCCTCAACTTCCGAGGGCGATGCCACTATCTGGCTTATGGAGTTTGTTTTAGTTAAAATCTTCTATGGTCCTTTGTTTACATTCAGTATGAATCATTGTATAACCCATGTGAGGCATTTTCAATTTGATGTATGGGTTATGCCCAAGTTCTTACACTCTTATTAGATTGTTATGAGATGAGACGACTTTTATGAACATTATGTCTATGTTATCTTTATATACTTACATGTAATAAAAGTAGAAGACTAAATAATCTTCCTAAATGAAGGGTCTATGTGTGCTCAATTTATCTATGTTATGTGTATGTAGAGGTATATGTAAACCTCCAAGTAGGAAGTAATGAAATGTTTTAAATTTTCCACTAACTTTGACCTATGAATGTAATGGTGTAAACTAAGAGGCTAGTGTTAGTCCTCAAAGAGGACGATGGCGCCGGTTACGTCTAAGGGGTAAACCTAGATGTGACAAAGTGTTTTACCACTTATACTGGCCTCGCAATCCTCTAAGGAACTTTCACGAACCACTTCATGGACCGTTGTCCACACCAATGGTCGTTAAGGTGGTCGTGAACTCTTAGGCAGTAGCGGCCAAGGTTGGGCAGCTTTTTCCCTTTGACTTAGGCTTTCCCTTTTGCCGTGGTGGATGCCCCTACCATATACCACCAAACACCTAATCATAAACAATTTAACTCCCCATTCACAATGCATAAAGTCGCAACTACGATTCAAATCTTTGACATAACACTCAAGGACCCTATCTGTTGGATCTAGTATAGTCTACAAATTTTAGGGGTATAAAAATGGCTTAGTTTATGGTATTTTTGATAAAAAAGTTTATTAACTAACTAACTACACAACCCCATAATCCCTTAATAAATCAACAAAACTTCAACGACAGGACACTAGGATACACTAGCTCAAATGACTACTTTACAGATGTTTTAGTCGTTTATAGACTTTTGACTTCTAAAATAAAAAAACCAACTCTAAAAACCTTTTTTATCATTTAAAAAAGTTCCTAATCATAAAAAACATGTGAGGCTCTAAAGTCATCCTATTTCATTTTGGTGGTGAAGTAGAGGGCGGTTTATGGGCCTATTTGTCAACGCATTTGCAAACAAATACATTTTAGTAGTTGTGGATTATGTCTATTAATAGGTGAAAGCTATTGCATTTCAAATAATGAACGTAGGAGTTATTTTTCTAGTTCTTAAAGTTATCCATGTTCTTATAGTTTGGTATTCCTAGAGTATTTATTCGTGACAGTGGGTCACATTTTTTCAAAAAGTGGTTCTCTATTGTTTTGAGCATATTGGAGGTGAAACACAAAGTTGAAACTCCGTATCATCCTAAAACAAGCGGTCAAGATGAGGTGTCAAATCACGAAATTGAAATTATTTCTAGCAAAGACGGTGAATAGGAATAGAAATGACTGGTCTAGAAGTCTTGACAATGCAATGTGGACATATCGAACCGCTTAAAAATACCCATAGGAATATCCCCATATCAGTTAATTTTTGGGAAATCATGACATTTGCATGTTGTTAGAACACAAACCCTTATGGGCCTTGAAAGCTCTAAAGTATACTTGACTAACGATTCAAAAGAGCGACTCACACAATCGAATAAATTAGATGAGTTTCGGCGCAAGTCATGTGAATGTTCAGCCATTAAAAATGAAAAAATGGAATGACACATGAATAGTGCATGAAGAATTCAATGCAGGGGATTGGGTGTTGTAATACAACTTACGACTAAGATCATTCCCTGGCAACTTGAATTCCAAGGGGTTTTTACCATTTTGAGTAACTCGTGTTTTCACAAACGGTGCCATAGAGGTTGTGGGCAAAGAGGGACCTGCATTTAAGATAAATGGTCAACGTTTGAAACTATACCTCTGGGATTATCAGGAGATAACTCTGATTGAATAATTGTACCAGGTAAGTTGTTGAGTGTTACAACATCATGCCACGACATTAACTAAGGCGTGGTTTGGGAGGCAACCCGTAACCCTTTGTTAATTTTTATTTTAATATCGTCAAAATAACGATGATGGTGTTGTAGGTTAATGCGCAAAATATACCATTAATAAATTGGAGGAAATATTTAGGATGTTCAGTTGGCGAATCGCCAAACCACTTGGTGCATCACATTCTAGCAATAGACTTATCCAAAAGGTCTCCTAAGTGGGGGATATTGTAAAACCCCAAAATGACTTAGTTAAAGATAGAGACTAACATTTGTCATGAATTACAAGGTCTTACAATTACTAATAATATTTTAAAGATTTAGTGTGTTGAGTTTGGACGAGTTCAGAAGTGAAACGTCAAAGGATGACCTAGACCTCCGGAATCTAGCGTAGTTGAACTAATGTATAGTAGGGTTTTTCAGTGGAGTTTCGGAGTATAGCATGAGCATGAAATTTAGTACTAAGAGTTCCATAGAATATAATGACATGGAAAAGGTCAAAATATTCGAGTACGACACCCCGGAGACCACCCTAAGGGTCCCCAGAGAGGACCCAAACGTTGGCCAAGAAAGCTGTCGGGCGGCCTTTATATGGAGGTTGTTGCGTGTCGCGCATGAAACACTCAAAGGGAAAAAAGTAACCCTGCGACGCCGGCCAACATGAACCATTCTGTTTCAAATAAATTCCAGAACCAAGAATTATAGGCAACCCCGCAACGCGCAGTGACTTCCTAGATTTGGTCGCGTCGTTATTAAGTCAAATTAGAATTGGTTAAATGGTTCAATAAGTGCAGGGGTATTTTGGGTACTTTAGGTATTAATTATTGGTGGCTATTTAGGGTTTTCAAGTGTATTTAAGGATTAAAATATCCATTTAGACCCTAGACTCCAAATCAAAACCTCTCCGTCACCAAAATTCTCTCAAAAACACCATTAAAGAATAAGAGAAATTGGAGGCATCTCTTAGGAAAATATTCACCAAGGAATCTAGATAGGTTTAAGGATTTAATCTAAGTTACTTAAATATTGTTCATTCATCAATTCTTTCATACATGAAGTCCCAATAGTTTCCTCAATTGTGAATCCAAGATACCTCTATCTAGAGAGGGTTGTTATTGCATTGTGGGTAAGACTTGACTGTGATCCCAATCTATTGGGTAGCATTCAATTATTTTCATATGATGATTATGTGATTTGTTCATGGATATTTCATGGTTAATTATAGTATTTGATGTTGAAGGTGATCATGGAGGTTTTAGGCCATTAGAGGCAAGATAAAGGTTCTAGGTTGGTGTTCTTAATTCAATTGTATTGTATTCTATTTGATCATGATTGAATCATCTAATATGAATTTACCTATGCCTAATTAATTAAGGATTATCTTGACTTTAGAAGTTGGAAATGAACCTATGTGATCAAGTATAACTCAATTGACCTACTAATGATTTAATTGAATGAAGTATGCTTGTTATTTGTGATGGATCATGATGGATTGAAGTTGATAATCGATTACAAGGATGGTATTTCATTTTTTTAGGGATTTTAGGGTGAAGTTATCATGAAGGAAGTATGACGATGCTTTTTTTTATCTCTACACTTAGACATAATCAAGTTGAAGGATGTAAGTTCTCTCAAATAGATGGATTCTAGGTTGACCTAAGAACCTAAAATAAGTAAATAATTGAATACTATAATAGCTTGAAGTTGTATTGAATATACTCTTCTTGCATAATTAACTTGGTAAAATAAGACAAAGGTGAGATAGCTTGATATGTTGGGTATCATGATAGATTGAGATGTTAAATCTCATTATAAGTTGAGGTGAGGAATTTCATGATTTCTTAAGATAGAGGAATCAAGATCTCCCAAGATTAGATTGGTCTTTCGTTGATAGGATCTTGACTTTGGTTTGGACAAAAAAACCATTTCATGATAGCTTTAGGGGAAAGGCCTATACTCTCCTAATGATTAGCTCGATTTACATGTAAGGTGTATTTCATGAAATATCTTGAGATAGGTTTCTCATGATAGCTTAGGTTTGAACTCTCTTGTGTATTAATTATTTCTATTTTTAATGTAAATCTTCTACAAAATATTAATTTTTATGCCATTCATATGAAAGTTTTGTATTTTTCAAAGCCATCACCCTCTCCGAGATCTTCTTAACAACTACCGCCTAAACCACTACTAAAAAATCAGCTAAAAAAGGACGAACAGAAAAGCGACGGACGTTGTCGCTACATAAAGCGACGGCCTTTGCCACACTGTCTGTCGCTTTTTAACAAAAATAATTATTTTTTCAAATTATTTTACAAAAAGCGACGGACAGCATCTCCCAGTCCGTCATTTTTTTCCACAAATTTTGCTTCAATTATATATAAAATTAATAATTATTTATTTAATATAAACATAGACGATGTCCGTTGCTTTTAATTAAAAATAATTATATATAAATTTAACAATAGCGACGTCGTCCATCGTTTTAGAATATTTTTATTTTACTATTTAATTTTGTAAAAAAACGACGAAAACATTCTTGAACCATAACCATCCTTCAGCTAACCTAGCCCTCTCCGTCTCTCGGGACTAACTAGGAGTAGTATAATATACACACGTTGTCCATCGACTACGCCTTTCGGCCTGATCTTAGGCCCTGAATCACCCTCCATAGACGAACCTTGTGGAGGAATCCTTAGGCTTTCGGGGCATTGGATTCTCACCAATGTTTGCGTTACTCAACCCGACATTTTCGCTTTCGCTTCGTCCACCACACTCGCACGGAGGCTTATCTCTATGGCGGAACGCTCCCCTACCGATGTATTTTTACATCCCACAACTTCGACAGACTGCTTAGCCCCATTCATCTTCGGCGCAAGAGCGCTCGATTAGTGAGCTATTACATACTCTTTCAAGGGTGGCTGCTTCTAGGCAAACCTCCTGGCTTTTTCTTCACCCCTACCTCCTTTATCACTGAGCGATCATTTAGGGGACTTAGCTGGTGATCGGGGTTGTTTCCCTCTCGATGATGAATCTTATCCCCCATTGTCTCACTAGCCGACCTTGACCCCTGTTATTTTGAGGTCATATCTAGTATTCAGAGTTTGCCTCGATTTGGTACCGCTCTCGTGGCCTGCACCGAAATAGTGCTTTACCACTAGATGTCCAGTCAACTGTTGTGCCTCAACGCATTTCAGGGAGAACCAACTAGCTCTGGGATCGAGTGGCATTTCACCCCTAACCACAACTCACTGCTGATTCTTCAACATCAGTTGGTTCGAACCTCCACTTAGTTTCACCCAAGCTTCATCTTGGTCATGGATAGATCACCCAGGTTCGGGTCCATAAGCAGCGACATTTTCCTTATGAAGACTCTCTTTTGCTAAGGCTCCAGTGGGTTACCTTAACCAAGACACTACCTATGAGTCGCCATCTCATTCACTGCTTGGGATCTAACGATTTTATGTTCTATTTCACTAACCTATGGGGGTTATTTTTACCCTTTCCTCACGTTACTACTTTGCTATCGGTCACTTTGGAGTATTTAGCCTTACAAGGTGGTCCTTGATAATTCACACGGGATTCCACGCGCCCCATGCTACTCGGGTCAGAGCGTAAGCTAGTGATGCTTTTGGCTACTGGACTTTCTCCATCTAGGCAGCAACATTCAGGCTGCTTCGCCTAGCAGCACGACGCTTGTATTGCTCTCCCATAACCCCATTTTCACGGTTTAGGCTACTCCCATTTCGCTAGCCACTACTACAGGAATCACTTTTGCTTTCTTTTCTTCTGGCTACTAAGATGTTTCAATTTTCCAGGTTGTCTCTTTCCTGCCCATGGATTCAACAGCAGTTCGAAAGGTTGCCCTATTCTAGAATTTCTGGATCTATGCTTATTTTCATTTCCGGATCTATGCTTATTTTCAACTCCCCAAAGCATTTTGTCGATTACTACACCCTTCCTCGTCTCTGGGTGCCTAGGTATCCACCGTAAGCCTTTCATCGTTTGAACCTCCCCTTTCACTTTTAAGGCTATGCCATCCTAAGGTGCTGCTAAATGGATGGATCTTATCAACGTCCATGAATGATAAATCATAGATAGAACCGCTGAATCGAAAAAATTGGGTGCTATCATAAAACTTTGTATCATCTATGTTTACGAGTTGGAGATAAGCAGACTCGAACCGTTAACATCCGCCGTAGGGTAAACCACCTCCTCTCAGGTCCCCAGACTGATTCTACCATAGAGGCCAACGATAGACAATAACTCCCCCCGAACAAAGCTTACAACTTTCATCGTACTGTGCTCTCCAAAGAGCAACTCTTCTCAAAATCTCGCTCAAAAGGTGCTGAGTTGGAATCCCATTCTAACTAAGGATTCTTGTGGTTCTGGAGGATCCAACTATAGGAGAACCACGAACGGAGGGATTTCCCCCCTTCGGCCTGACTCTTTGGTCTTAAGAACGTTGGTTTTATGAATGAGTCATTGCCCTTCTCTGACCCTGACTGCGCAACCTGAGAGAGGACAACGAATGCGTTCCACTTATTGAACAGGGTTCTATGGTCGGTCCGTGACCCTTGGATGCCAAAGTCATCCTTGGGGTGATCTCATAGTTCCTACGGGGTGGAGGTGATGGGTCGGTCCATGGATTTTCCTTTTTTTTTGCCGCATTTCGCTCAAAGGGTTGAAGGGAGATAGTGCATCAAGCTTTTTGAAAGGGCCAACTTGATACTGTTCCCCAGAGTCTCAGATGAGGGAACCCTGGGAGAGCCGCCAACTCCAACTACTGTCCATGTACGATCCATACTAGATCTGACCAACTTCCCATCTTACCTCCTCTACGTTCTTGACAGCCCATTTTTGTCTCAGTAGAGTCTTTCAGTGGCACGTTTTAGTCCTCTTCCCCATTACATAGAAAAAGTGATCCATTGGTTCAGGTACATGATACTATCATTACCGCTTTGACAATTAGACATCCAACCCGTAATCGTAACGACCCAATTGCATGAGCGGAGCTCTACCTACTGAGCTATACCCCCCGAGTCAAGTGGAGCATGCATGAAGTAGTCATCTTGACCTTGAAATACCAGAGCGTTATAAATATTTGGCATCTTGCCTTGGGAAAGTCTACATCTAGTACCGGACCGATGATTTGCACGACATGCCCCAATTTTTTTTCAAGTGTGGAAACCCTAGAACCAGAAGTCGTAGGATTAATTCTAATAATAAAAAAATTAATATATCGAAATGTTTTTTCCAAAATTATCGAATTCAAAATAAATATCCGCTAGCACATCAGTCGGTTAATTCAATTAAAATTGGAATTAGCACTCGATTTCGTTGGCACCATGCAATTGAACCAATCATAATATTTTCCATTTTCCAAGTCGATCCGATCCATTCGTTCGAAGAGATATTTACTCGATCGCAGACATTTTCGGAACACCTCTAAAAGATGGGCAAATAGTTAATTTTGAAAGAAAATGTCAACCTCTTTCAGATATGAATCTATCTGATTCAGAAGGGAAGAACTTGCATCAGTATCTCAATTTCAATTCAAACATGGGTTTGATTCACACTCTATATTCTGAGAAAGAGTTATCATCCGAAAAGAGGAAAAAATGGAGTCTCTATCTAAAGAAATGCATTGGGAAAGTGCAGACGTATAGAACCTTTCAACGAGATAGTGCTTTTTCAACTCTCTCAAAATGGAATCTATTCCAGACATATATGCTATGGTTCCTTAGTTCGACAGGGTAAAAATATTTAAATTTGATATTTTTAGATACTTTTTCAGACCTATTGCCAATACTAAGTAGCAGTCAAAATTTATATCTGTTTTTCCTGATATTATGCATGGATCAGGTATATCATGGTAATTCATCAGAAAAATTGTGTCTTCCATAATGGAATTTCATAAGTGAGATCTCGAGTAAGTGTTTACATAATCTTCTTCTGTCCGAAGAAATGATTCATCGAAATAATGAGTCACTATTGATATCGACACATCTGATATCGCCAAATGCTCGGGAGTTCCTTCAATCCTTTTCCTTCTTCTTGTTGTTGGATATCTCATTCGTACACATCTTCTTCTTTTTTCCCGGGCCTCTAATGAGTTACAGACAGAGTTCAAAAGGGTAAAATCTTTGATGACTTCATCATCTATGATATGGGGTTCTTCTTCTAGTGGAAACATGCTTGGTCCCACTTATGGGTCAAATCAATACGTCCTAAGAAGAAAAATTGCAATATCAATCTCATCAAGATCATCGATCACATACCAAATCCCATCAATCGAATTACTTTTTTGAGAAATACGAGACATCAAAGTCATACAATTAAAAAGATCTATTCATTGATAAGAAAAATAAAAAAAGGTGAACAGGTATTGGATTGATGAGAAAATAGAAACCTGGGTCGCGAACAGTGATTCAATTGATGATGAAGAAAGAGAATTCTTGGTTCAGTTCTCCACCTTAATGATGGAAAATAAGATTGATCAAATTATATTGATTTTGACTCATAGTGATCATTTATCAAAGAATGACTCTGGTTATCAAATGATTGAACAACCACAGCAATTTACATACAATACTTAGTTGACATTCATAAAAAGCATCTAATAAATTATGAGTTAAATCCATCCTGTTTAGTAGAAAGATGGATATTCCTTGATCATTATCATACAATCACTTATTCACAAACTTCATGTGGGGAAAATAGTTTTCATTTCCCATGTCATGGAAAACCCTTTTCGCTCCACTTACCCTTATCCTCCTCTAGGGGTATTTTATTGATAGGTTCTATAGGAACAGGACGATTCTATTTGGTCAAATACCTAGCGACAAACTCGTATGTTCCTTTCATTACGGTATTTCTAAACAAGTTCCTAGATAACAAGTCTAAATATTTTCTTCTTGATGAGATCGATATTGATGATAGTGACGATATTGATGATAGTGACAATCTTGATGCTAGTGACGATATCTATCGTGACCTTGATACAGAGCTGGAACTGCTAACTAAGATGAATGGGCTAACTGTGGATATGATGCCGAAAATAGATTGATTTTATACTTCGATTCGAATTAGCAAAAGCAATGTATCCTTGCATAATATGGATTCCAAACATTCATGATCTGGATGTGAATGAGTCAAATGACATATCCCTCGGTCTATTAGTGAACCATCTCTCCAGGGATTGTAAAAGATGTTCTAATAGAAATATTTTTGTTATTTCTTTGACTCATATTCCCCAAAAAGGGGATCCCGCTCTAATAGCCCTGAATAAATTAAATACGTTCATTAAGATACGAAGGCTTCTTATTCCACAACAATGAAATCACTTATTCACTTTTTCATATACTTGGGGATTTAACTTGAAAATGAATATGTTCCATACTAAGGGATTCGGGTCCATAACCATGGGTTCCAATGCACGAGATCTTGTAGCACTTACTAATGAGGTCCTATCGATTAGTATTACACAGAAGAAATAAATTATCAATACCAGTACAATTAGATCTGCTCTTCATAGACAAACATGGGATTTGCGATCCCAGGTAAGATCGGTTCAAGATCATGGAATCCTTTTTTATTAGATAGGTAGGGTTGTAGCACAAATGTACTTCTAAGTAATTGCCCCATAGATCCTATATCTATCTATATAAAAAAGAAATCATGTAATGAAGGGGATCCTTATTTGTACAAATGGTACTTCGAGCTTGGAACAAGCATGAAGAGATTAACGATACTTATTTATCTTTTGAATTGTTCTGTCGAATTGGTCGCTCAAGATCTTTGGTCTTTATCCGTACCCGATGAAAAAATGGGATAACTTCTTATGGACTCGTTGAGAATGATTCTGATCTAGTTCATGGCCTATTAGAAGTAGAGGGCGCCCTGGTGGGATCTTCACAGATAGAAAAAGATTGCAGTCAGTTTGATAATGATAGAGTGACATTGCTTCTTTGGCCCGAACCAAGGAATCCCTTAGATATGATGCAAAAAGGCTCTTGGTCTATCCTTGATAAGAGATTTCTCTATGAAAAATATGAATCGATGTTTGAAGAAGGGGAGGGAGAAGGAACCTTTGACCCGCAGAAGGATTTATTCAATCACATAGTTTGGGCTCCTAGATTATGGAGCCCTTGGGGATTTCTATTTGATTGTATCGAAAGTCCCAATGAATTGGGATTTCCCTATTAGTCCAGGTCATTTTCAGGGCAAGCCGATCATTTATGATGAAGAGTATGAGCTTCCAGAGAATGATTCAGTGTTCTTGTAGAGTGGAACCATGTATTACCAAGACACGCGATAGATCTCAAGGCTTTTTTCTAATAAGCCAATTTATTTGGGACCCTGCAGATCCACTCTTTTTCCTATTCAAAGATCATCCCCCTGGCTCTGTGTTTTACATCAAGAATTATTTGCAGATGAAGAGATGTCAAAGGGGCTTCTTACTTCCCAAACAGATCCTCCGACATCTCTATATAAACGCTTGTTTATCAAGAATATGCAAGAAAAGCACTTCGAATCGTTGATTAATCATCAAAGATGTCTTAGAAACAAAAATTCATTACTTAATGGATCTTTCCATTCTAATATACTATCCGAGAGATATCAGTATTTCAAATCTCTTCCTATCTAATGGAACGCTATTGGATCAAATGCCAAAGACATTGTTGAGAAAAAGATGGCTTTTTCTAGATGAAATGAAAATTGGATTCATGTAACAGGACAAAGATTTCCAATTCCTTAGCCGGAAAGATATGTGTACATGAAAGAGGGATTAAGTGGAACAAAATTGACTGGGTGGTAGAGTCATGGAAATGCTTGTTTCTTCCATATTTTGGACCTTAGTTCCATGGAAGAATATGATACTGCAAAAACATGGAAGAATTGAAATCTTAGATCAAAACACTATGTATTGATGGTATGATCTGCCTAAACAAGAATTTTTGAACAATAAACAACCAGTTTAGATATTCACGACCAAGAAGTATTCTGGAATGCCAATAGGCGTCTTTTATATTGAATTTACCCGATAGTTTCCATTTTAGGAACGTCTAGAGCAAAAGTCCCTGAATGGGTAAGTCGCCAATCCCTGGACTATGTAATATACTTTATCTGCTGGGTTATGGGCGGACGATTTTAAAGAGGACTACCCATTCATTAGGTAGATAATATCACCAGGATTTCGCGATCCGTTGCCTAATTTCTTCCAATTCAAAGAGAATTCTCATTGAATGAGCATTCTCAATATTATGCCTTGAAGAGGACTCGAACCTCCACGCTCTTTAGCACGAGATTTTGAGTCTCGCGTGTCAACCATTTCACCACCAAGGCATCATGAAAGTGAATCGTATTCCATGAATATGATATTTATCTAGTGTGATGTATGGAATATATGAGAAAGGTGGATCTATTGATCGGTCATGTCATATAGGCCCAAGTTGGACATCTAATTGCTTCGATTTGAATTATCCGGAGAATGCAATGCCTGATATTTATAAAAAGATGGACAATCAAACTTATTTCTCGATTCACTTAAAGAGGTGAACAGGGTCCCAATAGAGATGTGTAAAAAGCAGGTCTGATTACGCGTATTCCTAATCCTAAATGGAATGTAAGATGTAGGGATCCATATGTGAACATAGTATCTATTTAGATAGGCCCGAATGACCCCTTATCATTATGAGAATGTATATAATCCTATTCAAGCCTGGTTCAGTATAGAACAAACTTATAATCATTGAATCAACTCGATCATTAGATTATAATTTCATAACCCTAGTCCATTCCCATTTTGGGCTGAACAGATCTACTAATTCTTTGATTCCAGTTAGTAAGAGGGATCTGGAACTAAGAAATAGACCCTAGAAGCTAAAAAAGGCTATCCCAAGCAAATGCAATAATAAGGTAAATTGATATTCCTGGTATAGTAGATGCTATCACACATACAATCATACTCAATTCGATGGAATTGTTTGATCTTAAATGGGATATTCTATAATTTCGCATGTGAGGTGTTATTTCTTGGTTTCGTCTAGTCATTAAAAACTTGATTATTTTTAGATAATAGCAGATAGAAATAACGCTTGTAAGGAGTCCTATTAAAACCAAGAAATATAGGCCTGCCTACAATCCACACCATAATAAATAGTTTTTTCCAAAAAAATCTGCTAGTGGAGGAAAACCTCCTAGGGATAAGTATATAGGTCTGAAGAGAGAGCAAAAAAAGGATCTTTTGTGTATAATCGTGCATAATCTCGAATGTTATCAGTTTCGGCACGTAGACCAAATAATAAAATTCAAGCAAAAGTTCCTAGATTCATGGAGATATAGAACAACATATAAGTTATCATGCTTGCATATCCATCATTTGAGCCTCCAAAAATTATTCCGATAATTACATATCTGATTTGGCCTATGGACGAATATGCAAGCATACATTTCATGCTTGTTTGAATAATAGCAATGAGATTTCCCAATATCATGCTAAGAATAGCTAGAATTCCAAAAGAAGATGTCATTCGTTTGATAAAAAATTAAAAGGAATATCGAAAATTCGAGTGGCTGAAGTTGAAGCAATTACTTTCGAAGTAAAAGAAAGAAAAGCAACGACTGGAGTGGGAGATTCAGAGTCGAAAAAAGGTTTCCTCACTTCTTTCTCTCATTCAAAATCGTGCTTGAGACTTTCATCTCAGACGACTCTTAAGTGATAAAAAAAGAAGAACCCATTTTCTGTCTTTTTTGATTACCTTCCTCGTGTATGTATAAGACCAAATCCATTCGATTTCTAAAACAGATTACTAATCCTTAACTTTTCGAGGAATCCTTCATTAGTGGTTGTGAATGACTGGTTTTCGCAATCTTTTCGACTTTGGTTTCGTATGAGCAAGTTAGAAAGATTGAAAAATAAAACCATCTTATTTCATTCGTTCTCAATATCCACAAGATGATCATCTTAGGGTGATCCCTTTGTTGACGGATGCTCTTATTACACTCGTAGTGTTTGAAGGATGAGAACCAACTATGTAGCATCTACATCAAGAATTCAAGTATTGTATATGTCATTAGTGATATACCGTGGTTTCACGGTATTATTAATACTTTTTCCTTAAGTTTAGGGTGTGCAAAAGCCTTTTTGTGCTAATTTTTATATAAGTTTCTCCTTTTTTGCAGGAAATCTGTCCAAAGATGAATGCGGAGGTTTTTGAGCGAAGAAATGCAGAAGAAACAACCAACGGAGCTTGTGACGGTCCGTCATGCTAGTGACGGTCTGTAGGTGGCAGCGTAGTGCAGCTGCTAAAGGAAGATGGGAAAGTCTGAAAAAGTATGGTTTACGGAAAGCGTGACGGACCGTTGTAGCCTTGATGGTCCGTCCTGCAGGTTCGTCATGAAGATCAGAGAAGTAGCCCCAGTACCCATATTCCAAGAGTTCATGTGTTTTTGAACGGAGACCCTCGATGGACTGTTGTGCTCATAACGATCCGTCATACCTGCCGTCGAGGGTAACAAAGAGAGCAACAGAAGAAACTTGCAAAGTATGGGATGATGGAGTCCACGACGGCCCGTCATGACCACGACGTCCCGTCGCGAGGTCCGTCGACCCAGCCGCTTTTTGACAGATTTCCAGCAAATAGAGTCCTTGTTTAATTAGGTTTTTATTTTTTATAAATAGTTTGAAAAACCTCGTTTTTGAGGTAAGACTCTGGATCATTGTTAGACCTTTGAATATTGGGAGACTCTTGATTATTTTGTAGACTTTTTGAGAGATTATTGATTATCTCTAGACTTTTATCATTAATTGTTGGTGACTTTTGCTGATTAATGAAGTGAACTTTTGGATTTTACTCTTTCTCATCGAAATAAGTGCATGAATTCTTATATCACATATTTGAGTCTTGTAATTATGATTATGGGTAACTAAACTTCATAACTAGGGTTGTGGGAACCATAGGCTAATAATGAGTTAAAACCTAACTAAAATAACAATTCTAAAATAGTGTCTTGCACGTATTAATAATTCTTTCAATTAGAAGTCTTTTTAATGGGTGGCCAACGTTAGAAATCGCCTTAATGCTACTTGTCGGATCAAGGAGGTAGATAATAGGAAAAGAATTATCAACATAGATTTAGTGTATAATATCTAATAGGCTAGTATTGATTGGTACGGGGTAATAACTTAGTCAAATATCGAATAGGATGCTTAATATGAGGTAAAGATAAGGGTTAGTATAGCAACACACGTAGCCGGACCAAGGTGCGGAGTGAAATTTTCTAGATACCAGACCAAGGATTTAGAAATGCATAACTTATCACTTTGCATGCAAGATACTAGGAAAAAATTGTTATAGTTATACTTATCAAGTTATGAACCTGTGGGGAACACATAAACCCTAGTTACTTTCATTAAGTGATTACACTCCAACATTTGAAGCTGTTAAGTGTCTCTTTCATTTTCGCTAGTTATTTTCATTTAATTAGAAATAGAAAACCCCCACTTTTATCATTTTTGTTTTTCAAGGAAGTAATTGACTGAACAATAGTAATAATAGATTGAAGTTAAGTGTAAACTATTTTCCTCGTGGGAACGATCCCAACCTCACTAGTTGAGTTATTTACTTGACACGACCATTTTACTTCTTGTTTGAGTAGTAAGTTTGAGCGTATCAATTAGTCCGATCCTTTATAGGAACTACCCGTAATAAAGAACTTGCAAAATGGATTTGTTTATCATAAAGAGATTCTTCATTCGTGACCCTGCTTCACCTTAATTGTTATTTTAACAAGTAAAAGTTCTGTATTGGTCCGTGTGGGGATAAGATTTCTCTTCTGCATGTCCATGGAGTTTTGAAAAATCCAAAAATCTTAGATATAGATAGATAGGTAGGAATTTCTCGAATGAACCGCACTCCTTCGTATATGTCAGGAGTCCATTGATGAGAAGGGGCTGGGGAAAGCTTGAGCCCAATTCCTAAAGTAATGAATATGAGCGCAATTAAAATTCATGAGGAGTTATACATTTGTGTATTGATAAGACCGTTTACTATTTCTTGAAGCTCAATATCTCCCTCGGATGAACCATATAGCCAAAAGAAACCATGAACCAGAATAGAAGAGCTTGCCCACCCATGAGTAAATATTTCATAGTAGCCTCATTAGACTGTACATCTTTCTTGGTATATCCAGATAATAGGTAAGAGCATAAACTAAAACATTCTGGGGATACAAAGATAGTTATTAAATTGTTACCACCGCATAAAAACATTACCGAGTAGCTGTTTATACGAATATGAGAAACTCTATTATAGCCATATTTGTACATTTAATGTACTCTACGGATAGAGGAATACATAGAGTTGAACATAGTAAAATAAGAAATTGAAAGATTTTGTTGAAATTGTTCGTTTGGAAATTTCCCGACGGTGAAGTAAGACCAATCTCATGAGCTTATTATCCTAGGTCGGAACAAGTTGATAGGACCCCCTTTTTTACGTCCCTATGTTCCCCATGTGTGGTGACATGGGGGCGAAAAAGGAAAGAGAGGAATTGGATCCGCCTATGTTTGGTAAATAGAATATCTTATCCTTTGAGCATAATAAAAAATGGACAGTCTTCAATTGGAATATGAAACTCTTCGAGATGTGTTTCCGAGTAATCCTTGATCATTTTGTCCAAGAAGAGGAGTTACTCTAATTCTTTGAATTTTTCTAGAATACTCTTTTCTTGAATATTATTCAAGACAATTTGGGATTGCCTAGTATTCCACCAATTAGTAACCCAAGATTCTAGCCATTTATTAACTGAGAAAGAAATCCACCAGGGCAAAAATACTATAGATACAAGAAGAAAAGAGGAGTGAATGCTTTCTTTTTTGCCATTTTTTCGTCTATAAATTTTTAATCAACTCATTCGTACACTCTATGCGATCAAATATTTCGTACACACATGGATTTTATACAAGGTATCGAACTTATGAATCTATTTTCTTTGTGATTTTGTTGTTAGTCTTTAAATCTAGAAAGGATACAGAAATAGTCCAAGAATTCACTTCGAATGAAGAAATTGAGAATATTGTTTCCTGATATCTCAATTGGTCAAATTAAAAATAATGTGTATCCTTTCGATGAATGATCGAAAGAACCACTTTAAGTAATAAATATTATTAAGATATTGAGAAGAAAGAACTCCTTTGCTATCAAAATATCCAATATTTTGAAAAAATTTCATTGATTACCCATAGTTAGGAATAGAATAATTGAGGGAAAGATATTAGGATGATAAAAGAAGAATGACTGGCAAAGGATAAATTGGCTAGTTCTCACTATTTAATTAAGAAATCCAATTGTTGATCATTAAAGAATACAAAAGAAAGAATTTCAAATTTACAAGATACGATCTATCTGGATCTAAAGTGTCAATTCCAACAAATATTGAACTAAAAAAAATTCTTGCTTTCGAAATGATTTGCCGTCTGAGATGACTCTATTATTTTAATTTTTTATTTGTTATTGAATTGCGCGCACATAAAGGCCATAAAAAAGTTTCATTTTATGGTTCTTTCATGTACGTTTTCTTTAATTGAATGAACATTCTGATTCTCAATTTATCAAAATACTTCAATTGTTACACGCAAGAAATAGGCTAATTCAGCAGCCTTTTATTCAATTTCTAGGGGAGTCAAATTCTCATCAGTACGGGTCAAGGGAATGGACCCCTGGCCTCGGATGTCCATATAAAGAACACGACGAGCATACATACCCTCTTTAACTTCTATTCTAACGGACTGAATATCTTTTATAAGGAATCAGAGGAATATGCGACGATTTTATCCCAGAAATCCCCAACGAAAGATACAGACTATTCCCTCCTTTATATCGAATTGATCATAACCACAACCTACATTCCAGGAAATTGTGCACCACATAAGAACAAACAAAGAGACCCGCAATTTCGTAGAAAGACATCACGATTCCTTGTGAAAAAAAAACTTGCTGAGGCGGAAAAAAAGATGGCAAATTTATACCAAGATAACTGGAAGTTCCAACTAATAAGAAGCCTAATGAACCTAAAAAAAAGATCAAGGCCCAGCAGAAATTACATATTTTTCGAGACCCTATTATAAGTTCTATACATATATCGTTTGATCGCCAAGTCATACTTTACTCGATTGCATTTTATTGGAATTGAGATAATACCCCAGAAAAATTTGAGTTTACTTTTTTATTTCCGAAGTAACTCTCATCAACTAGCACTAGTTTGATGTCAACCTTTAGGAGTAATTCATCAAATTGGTTAAACCTCAAATAATAACATACTCTTTATTTTAATACGATCCCACTATACATATTGATATAAATATATATTTACCGACTACATTTTAGCCATCCAGAGATCCCCGATCTATTTGAAAATTACTAGGATTGATATATCCATATATCATGTTTCTGCGGGCATAAGAGTTTTTTCCTTTATGTTCAGTGGAAATCACATGTTATACTATACTCCAATATATAGATATCCGTGTTATGATACAAGTCCACATTTTCAAAAAAAATGGATGAGATTGGGTCCCAGCAGATCTTAACAATCTTGTTTTTTTTTTGAAAATGAAGAAATAGAGAAACCATTGCAATTTCCTGAATGACTAGGCCTACTAACGACACAAAAATAGATGGAAGTTTCAAATTTGTCATAGAAGGGGTACCTCGATTTACTATTTGTATCTCTTATTATGTTATTTTATAGATAAAGATATATTTTAATAATTATAATTAAATTAAGAATTTGAATTCTAATTAGATAATAATTTTTATTAATACAATTTGAAGAATTTGAAATTCTTAGTATAGATCGAAGTATCGATATATCTAAATCTAACTGAGTACGTATAATAAGAATAAGTGCAAAGAATGTAGAACTGTAGAACTAAATAAATAGACTTATTCATCTCCTCTATGAGAAAGATATGTATGATAATAAACTTTATTATTTTTCTTCATTTCTTTGTCTTTTGTTCTTGTCTTCTACTTTTCTAAAAATAGATAAATAGTTTTTTACAGATTATCGACGGATTCGTTCGAATCCGACCCAACATGGTTTTTTTAACTAAAATGGTTTTTTCGGTAGATAGAGAAAGATACAAAACTCTATTATCTCTATTGAAATTTCAAATTATATACCTAAGACAAGACCAAATTTGTTTTATTTTACTAATTTCACGAAAGGAAGAACTCACTCTTGGTGATAAAGGTTTCTTGATTCGTAATCAGGAATATATGTAAAAAAAGAGTTATCCTCAACTTTCGTTTTAATTCTTTCTTCAATTCGATCTTATATCACCAAAGAAAATACCATTATTGTCTTATTTACTTTGATTCAGATAAACTAACTACATTTTGCTACAAACACAAAAAAAAAACTGAACTTAGTTCTCTACTTGATTTTGCTTGACTTTTGATTCAAGGGAAAAAAGGCGTGGAGCTTAAATAACTCACTCAGAACGCTTTTTAAAAGATTACGTGGTACAATTAGGTCAAATAAAATCTTATGGAATAAGTATTCAGCTGCTTGAACCTTTGGGTACTTTTTATTTAATGTTTGTTCAATTACTCTTTTACCTGCAAATGCAATGTAGGCATTGGGTTCGGCAACAATGATATCCCCCAACATAACAAAATTAGTTGTCACTCCACCAGTTGTCAGAGATGTAAGGATTGATACATAAAATAATTTTTTATTGAATTGATAATCATATAAAGCAGACGATATTTTAGCCATTTGCATCAAGCTCAAACTTCCTTTCTGCATGCGCGTCCCCAACAGAAGCACACACTATCATAAGAGGTAAATTTTGATTGGCAGCGTGTTCAATCAAACGGGTGATTTTTCTCTCTGACTATGGATCCATACTACCCCCATAAACTGAAAATCCATTATTTTGATTGGCAGCATGTTCAATCAAACGGGTGATTTTCTCTCCGACTATGGATCCCATACTACCCCCATAAACTGAAAATCGATAACCTCAATTGTTACGGGAATGCCATTTAGGTTGCTTATGCCTATTTGAACAGCCTTGGTTAATCATGTCTTTCTTTGATAAGAAGGCTCCTCCTCTGAATGAAATTCAATAGGATCCAGCGAGACCATGACTTCATCCATAGGATCCCAAGTACCCGGATCGTTCGAAAATTCAATTCTATCCGAACTACTCATTTTCAAATGATATCCACATTGTTCACAAATATTCAGTTTTTTATTTCAAAAATTTCTTATAATTTAATCCATAACAATTTTCGCATTGAACCCACAAATGCTTGTATTTTTGAGTTACCTCGAGATCATTAGAACTTTCTCTTATAGTTAAATGACTGTCTTTTGTGCGAGTTCGTCTACTGGAACCCTCGTTTTCACTACTATTTAGACTTTGACCACTACAAATGGCCCTATAAATGTAACTGTCACTGTAACTTCCACTACCACTTATAATGGAAGTATCTATACAGATTTGAGACTGAAGATAATTATCAATGTAACTATTAATGTGATTAATCCAACTGTCTTGAGTATCATACGTGTAAGACATGTAAGAATTATTGTAGGGATCTTCGCCCCTAAATTCATCATTTATAACTCGAGTTTCGATAACTATGAAAAGAACTTTCTAGTTCACTAAGAAAAGAATGATCATTGTCAACCTCAAAAATCTGATTTTCAATATCAAAATAGATGGAATAAGTATCCCCATTCCTATCACTAACTAAAAAAGTATCATTGGAGATAAATTTTCAAATGTCTTTAACGCAGAATAAAAATCTACATTACTGCAACTATGAATGTTTTTCACTTTTAGATTTGGATCTTCACTGGTATTTTCAATAGGACCAAGACTGCCCATTGATTTATTTAGCTCACACTTGAGTTCAAACTCCTTCTTAAAGAACATCGAATTAAACCACCATCTTTCCATAGAGTTTTCTTGCCCCCTATTTGCATGAAATACAATAGATTAATAGTCATTCTCTATAAAATTTGTTATTTGAATATCTTATTTCCTATCAGACTAAGCATGTAAATCCAATCACTAGGATTATTAACTAATACGGATTGTGAGTATTCAAAAAAAGTTCTGAATCTAGGGGAACACTTCACTATATATTAATAAGTTGGAACCCCCTTTTATCATTAAAAATAATAGAATTTTTGATAATGGGTGGCTTCTCCTATGTCGTGTCAAATTTACATTGAAAAAAAAGATTTGTCCTCTCTTATAAAGAAATAAAAAAATTTCGTTGAATCTCGTTTAATACTAAAATCTAATCACTAACTAATCTAGCAATCTAAAATATAATAATAAGTATTAAATTAAGGTTCTATTTCAACATGGAACAAAGAGGACAATATACAGGATGAGTAGAAAGAGTTGGAATACTTGGCTTGATTCAGGGAAACTACAAACTACATGATAGAAAAGAATATACCAATCCTAAGGATCCGTAGGATTAATAGTGGATCCAAGACAATAATAGAAAGATTTGAGTCTTAGATTTTTCTTTAGTTTTCTAGGTTTTGTATTGAAATCTGGATCAAATATATGCAATAAAATATTAGTTGTATTCGTCTCAATCCTTTTAGTAAAAGATTGGGCCGAATTAAATTGTAATGTAATTCAATTAAGAGAACGAAGGATAATTACTTGAGTTCTTTCTCCTTATCCTTCTTTATTTCTTGATAATTTATCTGCTAATGTCTATTGTTTTTACTTATGCAAAACGTCCACTGCTGCAAAATTAAATACGATCTCTTTCCATTCCTCACAAGCAGCAGCTAGTCCCGGGCTCCATTTGCAAGCCTCGCGAATAATCTCATTACCTTCCAAGCAAGATCACGTCCTTCATTACGGGATTTACACATGATTCTAGAGCTACTCAATTAGCTATGATACATGGCGCATTACCTCAAGGATGTCCTAAAGTTTCTCCACCGAACTGTAGTACGGAATCATCCTTTCAGAGCAGGCATATGCCAAACGTGAATAACTCCTGAAGTCACAGGTAGAACACCCGGTAAAGAGACCCAATCTTGAGTGAAATAAATACCGAGACTTCTATCTTGTTCAACAAAATCATCAAGCAGTAAATCAACAAAGCCCAAAGTTATGTCTCTTTCACCTTCAAGTTTACCTACTATGGTAACAGAGTGAATATGATCTCCGCCATACATACGTAAAGCTTTTGCTAATACCCAAAAGTGTATACCATGATTCTTCAGTCTATCAATAACCACATGCATTGTACGGTGCATGTGAAGAAGTAGACCATTTTCTTGGCAATAATGAGTCAAGGTAGTATTTGCGGAGAATCCCCCCGTTAAGTAGTCATGCATTACGATCAGACGCCCAATTCTCTAGCAAATACATCTCTTTTGATCATTTCTTTGCATGTACCTGCAATAACATTCAAGTAATGCCCTTTGATTTCACTTGTTTTAGCCTGTGCTTTAAAAAGTGCTTCGGCACAAAATAATAAACGATCTCTCCAAAACATAAAATGTTATGAATTCACGTTCTCATCATCTTTGGTAAAATGAAGTCCACCGCGAAGACATTTATAAACAGCTCTACTGTAGTTTTTTGCAAATAACCCCAATTTAGGTTTAATAGTACATCTCAACAGGGGACGACCATACTTGTTCAATTTATGTCTTTCAACTTGGATCCATGAGGCGGTGATACGCTCAAACTTACTTCTCAAATAGGAAGTAAAGCGGTCGTGTCAAGTAGATAACCCAACTAGTGAGGTTGGGATCGTTCCCACGAGGAAAATAGTCTAGACTTAACTTCAACCTATTATTTCTATTGTTTGGTCAATGACTTCCTTGGAAAGTAAAAACAATAAAGGGGGGTTTCTATTTCTAATTGAGTGAAAATAAATAACAAACTTCACAGAGACACTTAACAGCTTTTGAATGTTGGATTTTAATTAATTAATCAAAGTAACTAGGATTTAAGTGTTCCCCACAGGTTCATAACTTGATAATTCCAACTATAACAATTCTTTCCTAGTATCTTGCATGCAAAGTGATAAGTTATGTATTTCTAAATCCTTGGTCCGGCATCTAGAAAATCTCACTCCGTACCTTGGTCCGGCTACGTGTGTTTTTATCCTAACCCTTATCCTTACCTCATATTAAGCAACGTATTCGATATTTGACTAAGTTATTACCGCGTACCAATCAATACTAGCCTATTAGATAGTATACACTAAATCTATGTTAATAATTCTTTTCCTATTATCTACCTCTTTGGTCCGGCAAGTAGCATTAAGGCGAGTTCTAACGTTGGCCATCCGGTAAAAAGACTTTTAAGCGAAAGAATTATTAATACATGCAAGACACTAATCTAGAATTGTTATTTTAGTTTGGATTTATCTCATTATTTGTCTATGGTTCCCATAACCCTAGTTATGGAGTTTAGTTACTCATATCCATAAACACAATATTCAAATATATTAAATACGAATTCATGTACTTACTTCAATGAGAAAGAATAAAATCCAAAGTTTGCTTGATTAATATCCAAAAATCACTTGCAAGAATCTCAAAATCCAACACTAATACACAAAGTCTAATAATACGGAGTCTAACTATCTGGTGTCTAACAATACGGAGTCTAACCTCAAAAACGAGGTTTTTCAAACTATTTATAACAAAACAAAAACCTAATTAATCAAGGATTCTAATTGCTGAAAATCTGCCAAAACGCGGCTGGGTCGACGGACCACGCGATGGACCATCGTGGTCACGATGGACCGTCATGGACTCCGACGTCCCATACTTGTGCAATTTCTTCTGCTGCTATCTTCATTCCCCTCGACGGCAAGTATGACGGACCGTCATAGGCACAATGGTCCGTCGAGGGTCTCGTTCCAAAACACTTCAACTCTTGGAATCTGGGTACTGGGATCACTTCTCTAAACTTCACGACGAACCTGCAGGACGGACCGTCATAGCCACGACGGACCGTCACAAGCTTCGTAATCCCACACTTGGTCAGACTTCCCCATCTTCCTTCAGCATCTGGACTATGCTACCACCCATGGACCGTCACAAGCACGACGGACCGTCATAAGCTTCGTAGGTGGTCTCTTCTGCAATTCTTTGCTCAAAATCTCCGCATTCAGCTTTTGACAGATTTCCTGCAAAACAAAGAGAAACTTATATAAAAATTAGCACAAAAAGGCTTTTGGACACACTAAACTTAAGGAAAAAGTATTAATAATACCGTGAAACCATGGTATATCAACACCCTCAACTTAAATTCGTTGTTTGTCCTCAAGCGACGCACTATGACTCACTACACAATCTTTGTACAATAGTATCCATGTTTTATCCTTTGCAATCATTTGGCTATCAATCCCGATTAATCTCATCACATCTATGCAGGCTATCACTGTTAGGCTTGAATTTTGTAGGATCAGAACATGACACACACTCACCACGCACTAACACCTATCCTCTTCAATTTCTCACTGAAGTGCTAACAATTCTGGTATTGTAACTAGTGTCCTCACTTTAAAACAAAATCCTCCTTTTTCACACACTGATTTCAGTTTGAGTATAAGGATTACTTTTCAACACTCACTCTCAGAACAAAGTCACACTCATTCATACCTTTTGCCATAAGCTTGTCCTTATTTTCACTGCCTTAAGTTCGCTATACAACCCTTAGGATCACGATAGGACTTTTTTAGCTAGTAACATAGGCTCGGGGTCAGGTAAGGTATATTTTGGTATACTTTAGTGACTTTTTGCCCTCCTTGACATATCGGCTAAACCTTCCACAATATCTCATTTTATCTCGCCTAGTTTCTCATATTCTTTCACCTTGCTATTTTCTCTTCTTTCTTCATTTGTGTAAGTGACTCTCTTCTTTTCTTTCTTGTATTTCTTGTGTATTTTTCTTTTTATTTACTATTCTCTTCATCTAATTCTTGAGTCACTTTACTGTTGTTTTTTCTCTCTCTTTGTTCTTTCAACCCCACTTTCCAGAGCATTCCTCATAGTAGCCACCCTCAACTCATGGCTTTGCCATGAGTCAAGGTACACAATACCCAAAGTCGGATTAGGGCCATAACGAAGGTTTTTTATGCATTAGCCACTCTCAACTTATGCTTTTGGCATAAGCTGAGGTGCACATGTCCAAGGAGGGACCAGGGCCAACACTTTGTTCCCAGAAAAGATCAGTTGGGGCGAAAAAGAAAGGTCAAATTTTAAGCTCAGATTATTTTGATCAAAGAAGGATAAATTTCATTTGGTTTATTTCTTTTAGGCTATAAATTCCAGTTTATCAGGATATAATTTTAGCCATCATGCTTCAGACTTAAACTATGTACAAAAGATATAAACATGCCGGTTCAACAGAAAAAGTAATCAGTCTTTTGGGGAAAAAGAACACAGCCAAGAAAACCCCAAAAGAGGATAGTGAATTGGGCTACTCAGACTTCACCCTTACACTCACTATCCATTTACCCCACCCCCAACAAAAAGGCATGCAATTGTCCCCAATGCATAAAAATCTAAATACAAGAGTGGTAGGTGAAGCAAACCTGTGGCGCAAAGCGCCGTCGATCAGCAAGATGGTGGGTCCGGTTCCTCGGAACCCACGTTCTCTACAATCTGGACACCCTCAGTGGTGTCTTCAGCAACAACCGCACCATCAGTAGTGCCTCCTGCTATCTCCACAGTGCGGGAGCTAGACGCCCCAGCCTCTAACTCAGATGCTCTCATGCGGTTTGCCTCCTCCTCAGCAAGGGAGGCTCTCCGCGCAGCCTCCATCTCTCGGCGCTCCTTCTTCCTTGCTCGCGCCTCGTCCTCTACTCGACCCCTACGCCTCTTGGCACTCTGTCGAGGGGGAGGTGGTGGAACTTCTGAAGTAGCAAAAAGGGCTGCCAACACGGTGTCCTCAGCAGGCTCGACAGAAGGGGCCGCAGGCTCCGGCACCCTAGCCTCTAAGATCGTGTCGATGTCTGCACGAAGAGTGTCAACTGCAGCCTGAAGAGTCGACACATCCACCGGAGGGGCTGGTCGGGCTAGCACTATCAACTCAAAGGCGTCCAGACGCTAGTTAACCTCAGCGATCTTCCGTTCTGTAAACTGCTTCATCTTCCTCTCAAGACGCTCTTCGGACTCAGTAATCGACCTCTGCATCCACGCCTGGATATGATGCAGAAGAGTGGCCATTTGTGCCTCTAGTTATTGGACCCTAGCAAGCGGGACCTGTGTCGGTAGAGGGGCTGTGCGAGAGGAGCTCGGGGATGTGCTACTACCCGGGATAGACTCGACCGGGGTAGTGTCAGTGGACGCTGTGTAGCTGTGCAAGCCTGGGCTACCGTATCAGCAAGATCATGAGCAAGTGGGGGCAGCTCTGGACGGGGCCCTCTGCGTGGAGCCAACTCATTGGCCTCGTCTCTGATGAGGCCGACGTCTACAGTTCCCTGCGGGGTCTTAAGCTGATCTACGTGCCATATGGGCACACCTGCGGACTTGCAAAGGGTAAAGATCATGCACGAGAAAGGGTAGGTAGTAGTGACCTTGAGTGCCCTCTCGTGCATGACTGCCTGGAGAAGCCATGCGAAGTCCACCTCTAATCTGGCTATCATCGCCGCCATCAACACTGCTCGATCCCAGGTAACTATGTCATCAGCAGCTGTGGGGGAAAGTCTGTGCCGGACAAGCAGCCACAGGAACTTTGTTGTGAATGTGAGGTTGGCCTTTTTGATGGCCCCCTTTGGCTCAGTCACCCAATCGGCACCCTCTCCATATACTAACACGTGCAGGGCCATCCACCTCTTGGTGGTTTCTCTCAGTGCTGACTCGCGCAAGAACTGTCCATCCTTTACTATCTGCCAGCGGTAGTCAAACTCGGCAGTGATGGGGGTCCGAGTAGCATCTGCACTCTCACCATATAGAAACCGGCGGATGGCTGGCGGGAAAATGTCAACCTGCACACCACGGACTCGAACCTGCTTCAGTGGGGCCTGTTTAGCAGGGGCATCCCCCCTATCGATCAGTGATCGGAAAGTCACTACGTAGGATGCGTAGAACTCTGGGACCATTTCCTCGTTGTATCATCCCAACGGACGTGCTGTCCACTCTAAGCAATGCTTGGTGAAGACGTTGTGGATCTCCGGCATTGTTGGTAGACTCCCTGTAAGTACCCGCCGCTCCAAGAAGAGTGTTCGAGTCATCACTCCTTTATCAGTCAGGAACTTGGCGTCAGAGTAGACTTGAAATTGCCCGTCGACTCACCACCGGTTGGGCTGGTCAGTGGCTGGCGTGGGGACCTGAGCTGGTGAGCCGGATGTAGAGTCTGAACTGCCAGTTTCATCAGACGAGGCCGACGCTGCAGCAGTGGCGGGGGCGGGAACCTCAGCAGAGTCAGAGGCTTCCTCGGACAAGGATACTCCCAAGGAGCCAGATGCTCCTTCCTCATTTGTGGCTTACCCAGAGGGTGTGCCGGTTAGTGTGCGCTCCTCATCAGACTGGGAAGCAGTGACTACGCCGGATGCAACCTTTTTGGGTGTGACTCTTGGAGCACGTGCAGCACGGGAAGGTGTGGAAGTGCCTGGGGGCATATACTCAGGGTCTCGCTCATCATCAGAGCCGATGATCATGTGTGCAGACAGGGCGACAGACTTTGATCGCCCGCGTGCGTAGCTTCGGTCTTGCTTGGGTGCCATAGTAGATAGTACCTGCAAAGGATCAATATTAGTACGAGTAGTGGCAAACAAGACAAGCGAAACCATACGAAATAAAACATTAAAAATAGTATGTCATTGCTGTAGAAGCAGTGACACACGACGGGCCAGGTGACGGCTCGTCGTGACTATGACGGACCGTCGTGAGGTCCGTTGTGTTTTACTTAGACTATAAATATATAGAGAACCATGAAAGAGAGTCTCTGAATAGCATGATGGTATGCGCACGACGGACCGTCACAGGTATAACGGTCCGTCGTATATGTCCGTCGTAGGACACTTGAGAAAAAAATGGAGACCCTTAGGAGAGGGGTCTCTGACCGTTATGAGGGTCATGTAGGACGGACTGTCCGTCACATGTGTCCGTTGGGGAACACGTAGGAAAAAAATGTGATACCCTTAGAACCAGGGTCTCTGTCTAGCATGACGGTTGTGCAGGACGGACCATCGCGAGTACGGCGATCCGTCACATGTGTCCGTTGGGACAAGGGTGCTAGGGATTTTGACACGGACCCTATGACGGTCCGTTGTAGGTACGACAGTCCGTCATCGGGGTCTTATTCTGAGTAACAGTGACAGAACTAAGGGTACCCTAAGCATCCCCTACGAATCCGTCGTGGTCACGACGGACCGTCATGGACTCCGTCATCCCATACTTATGCAATTTCTTCTATTGTTATCTTCATTCCCCTCGACTGCAAGTATGACGGACCGTCATAGGTACAACTGTCCGTCGAGGGTCTCGTTCCAAAACTCTTCAACTCTTGGAATCTAGGTACTGGGATCACTTCTCTGAACTTCACGACGAACCTACAGGACGGACTGTCATACCCACGACGGATCGTCACAGGCTTCGTAATCCCACACTTGGTCAGACTTCCCCATCTTCCTTCAGCAGCTGCATTACGCTGCCACCCACGGACCGTAACAAGAACGACGGACCGTCATAAGCTTCGTAGGTGGTCTCTTCTGCAATTCTTCGCTCAAAATCTCCGCATTCAGCTTTGGACAGATTTCATGCAAAACAAAGAGAAACTTATATAAAAATTAGAACAAAAAGGCTTTTGGACACACTAAACTTAAGGAAAAAGTATTAATAATACTGCGAAACCACGGTATATCAGGTGGACCTTGGAAAGTTTTAACGTAAGAAGGATGGATTTGCAGATCTTCTAAACGTAGAGCGTGCAGGTCTTTGAACCCAAATATGTTACCTACAATGGAAGTAAACATATTGGTAATGGAACCTTCTTCAAAAAGGTCTAAAGGGTAAGATACATAAGCAATATATTGATCTTTTTCTCCAACAACGCGCTTGATGTTGTAACATCACCCTTTGTAACGATCAAGACTGGTAAGTCCATCGGTCCATACAGATGTCCATGTACCAATATAAGATTCGGCAGCTACCGTGGCCCCTGCTTTTTCAGGTGGAACTCCAGGTTGAGGAGTTACTCGGAACGCTACTAATATATCAGTATCCTTGGTTTGGTATTCAGGAGTATAATAAGTCGATTTTTATTCTTTAACATCAGCTTTGAATCCAATACTTGCTTTAGGCTCTGTTTGTGGTGACATAAATCACTCCCTACAACTCATGAATTAAAAATTCTCACAACAACAAGGTCTACTCGACATGAATTCTGAGTTAATGAAACTTTTCATAGGAATCTTTCAGAAAATTTTCAACTAATACTAATATTATCAATTAATTAGAATGGTTGATTATTAGACCATGGTATTTGATTTGCCAAATACATCATTATTGTATACTCTTTCATATATATAGCACAACCCAATTTTATTTTTTTACCTTTTTTTAAAATGAAAATACCTAGCTAACCTAAATAATAAGAACTTCCCCCTTGACGGTGGTGTATGTTGTATATGTAAATCCTAGATGTTAAAATATATGAAATTTCTCTATGAATCTATGAAAGGTATAAAAAAGAAAGAAAAACACAAAGAAAAGAATAGGCTAGGCATAAATCGATATGCTGCAATTGAAATAAAAAAGAAATAAGAAGAGGAGCCCATTAGATACAAATAATGAATCGTAATAGAAATAGAAAATAAAGTTCAGATTCGAATTCCATAGAATCGATAATATGGATGGACTTATCTATAATGGTAGACAAATGAAGGACTTTCTCAAGATACTGATTCATCCACTTGAGATTTTTAAATGAAAAAAGGTTGGGTGAGCTGCCAAATTGACTCAAGTCTCATTGAATAAGTAAATAATTGGATTGGTTTAGTTGCATGGTGCCAATGAAATCAAGTGCTAATTCCAATTTTATGGAATTAACCGATCGATGTGCTAGCGGACATTTATTTTGAATTCGATAATTTTGAAAAAAATATTTTGACATATTTATTTTATTTTATGAGAATTAATCCTACTAGTTTTGGTTCTGGGGTTTCCACACTTGAAAAAAAAACCTGGGGCATGTCGCCCAAATCTCAGGCCGGTACTAGATGTAGCCTTTCCCCAGGGCAAGATGTCAAATACTTATAACGCTCTGGTAGTCAAAGTTGAGATAGTGTTGATCAACCAATTAATATGGCTTGTGAGGTACAATAATTATTAGGAAATAATCAAGTTAGTATTGTATCTATGAGTGCTATAGACGGTCTAACGAGAGGAATGACGGTTATTGAGATAGGAGCTTCATAAGTGTTCCAGTAGGGGGAGCGACTCTGTGACGAATTTTTAACGTGCTCGGAGAGCCTGTTGATAATTTAGGGCCTGTAGATACTAGTAGAACGTCTCCTATTCATAGATCTGCGCCCGCCTTTATACAGTTGGATACAAAATTATCTATTTTTGAAAAAGGAATTAAAGTAGTAGATATTTTAGCCCCTTATCGCCGTGGAGGAAAAATTGGACTATTCGGGAGAGCTGAAGTGGGTAAAACAGTACTCATTATGGAATTTATTAACAATATTGCTAAAGCTCACGGGGGCGTATCCGTATTTGGCAGAGTGGGTGAACGTACTCGGAAAGGAAATGATCTTTACATGGAAATGAAAGAATATGGAGTGATTAATAAAGAAAATATTGTAGAATCAAATGTGGCCCTAGTTTACGGTCGATGAATGAACCGCTCGGAAATCCGTCTCTTTTTGGTCATATTATTTGGTCAACTATTTAATGAAAAGTGACGAACATCGTCTCTATGTCCGTCGCTTTTTCTTGAAATTATTTGGTCAACTACTTAATGAACAGCGACAGACATAGAGACATTGTCCGTCGCTTTTCATTAAATATCTAATACATACAGACGCGATTTTCCCCCATTCTCACCTATTTCTCATTTATCAAATTATCCTCTCTTCTCTCCACTTCGCCTCAAATCCGCCGTCAGGTTCCGTATCCGCCATCCGTCAGGAGCTGCTACTACCGTCCGTTTGGAGCTTGACGCCTCCTCCTTCCCCTCTCTCTTTATTCTCTCCTTTCCTTCAAGGTTAGCGTTTGATTTATTATTTTAAAAAAATCAATTATTTTTTATTTATTTTATTTTAGTAATTATTTAATTATAATTAATTTATTATTTTTTATTTATTGATTGTTAGTTTGTATTTCTTGATTGTGATTGAAATTTTAATGTTAGGGTTAGTTTGAATTACGGTAGCTTAGAATTTGTTTAAATTTTTGGTATTGTAAGATTATCTTGATTTTGAGATGGTAAGATTAGTTTGATTGCGAATGTAAGATTATTTTGAATTAGGGTATTTAAGGAATTGTTTGAATTTGGGTATAATTTGAGTTGGTTTGATTTTCGGATTTAGGACTAACTAGAGTTTGAATTATTATTTGAATTTTAGAACTAATAGTTTGAATTTGGGATTAGCAATAGCTAGTTTGAATTTAGGATTTTAGCACAAGTTAGATTTTAGGATTTTAGGACTAGTTTGAAATTGTAATTTTAAGACTAGTTTGAATTTTGAATTTATGAGTAGTTTAAATTTGGAAATCTAAGATTTTAGGATTTTAGACTAATTATAATTTATATTTACCATAAATTGAACTTAATCAGGAATATGAACTTGAAATGGTGTTGACTTTAATTTATTATAGCTTAATATTATTCTTATTAGAACTTGGTTTTTGAACATGAAATTAGTATTGATTAACTAATTAAGCTTTAAATGTGTAGATCTTGTACTAACTGAACTTAATTAGATAAAATAAAGCATATTTTGTGAACTTAATTAGACCAAACAAAATATATTTTTAAGTTAAACTTAGACTTGAACTTCAAATTAGAACTTAAACTTAGAATTTGAACTTGAACTTGAAATTAGAACTTGAACTTGAAATTAGAAATTGAACTTGAGCTTAGAACTTGAACTTAGAATTCGAAGTTAAAGTTAGAACTTCAAATTGGAAAATGAACTTGGAAGTAATTAATTAGCTTGAATTTATAACTTATTAAGTTTAGCAACCAGATACGAACTTGAATTGAAAACTTGAACTTCTTAAAGCTTGAATATATATATATATATATTCATGGCGAAAATGAACGAAAAGCGAGATGAGCGTGCTATTTTCAAATCGATTGATAGATAGCCTGATCTGTTCTGATAGATCGAAAGAGATAGAGAGGGAATCTCTCAAGAATAGGGGGAAATCTCCTATTTAGTCGGGCGGCGACCGTTCGGTCACCTATTTTGAGTTATGGACACACAAGGCCATTTATATATATATATATATATGTATGTATACATATATACATACATACATATATACATACATACATATATATATATATATATACATACATACATACATATATATATATATATATATATATATATATATACATACATACATACATATACATATATATATATATATATATATATATATATATATATATATATATATATATATATATATATATATATATATATATATATATATATTCAAGTTTTAAGAAGTTCAAGTTTTCAATTCAAGTTCATATCTAGTTGCTAAACTTAATAAGTTATAAATTCAAGATAATTAATTACTTCCAATTTTTCCCTATCAACTTTTCATTTATAGATGTTTCATGGGAGGTTGATTTAGTAAATTAATTAATTTATGGGAGGTTCTATTATAGGTAAACTTAATTTTAATTTTCTAATGAGAGAATAATAATAGGAGTATTTACCATATTTGTTAATTAATTGTTTTTTCTAAAACTGCATAAAGAGAGATTTGGTCAAACTAGATTAAAAAACATGAATGAGTTTTACCATTTTCTCTTGGTTGACATAAATATTTTAGAAAATGAATTTTGTCATTAATATAATTGCTTTTTTTCTTGAACCAGAGTGTGTTTGGTATGAAATGAAAACATATTTGGAAAATATCTTTTCAATTTTCTTTGGTTGACATAAACGTTTTAGAAAATGAATTTTAACTTTAATATAATTGCCTTTTTTTCTTTAGAGTGTTCTGTAAGAAAGGAAAACACATTTTGAATTCAATTTCTCATGTTTGGTTAATTTAAATGTTTTCGAAAATAAATTTGATTATTAATATAATTTCCTTTTTGTCATCAGTGTGTTTGGTACTAAAGGAAAATATATTTTAAAAAATATTTTTTAAATTTTCTCATGTTTGATTGACTTAAACGGTTTAGAAAATGAATTTTACCACTAATGTACACTGCAAAAAAATGCTTAAATTGTGAGGGTTAAAATTACATGTTACGGTGGTTAGTGACCCCCACAATTTAGTGTCACGGCAATTGAAAGAACCCCTACAATTAGGTGTGCCACAATTAAGTCACATGAGTTATTTACCAACCCTATTACCATTAGAGGGGGTTCATTAATGGTGGTTTGAACCCCATAAATGTATTTCTTTCATCTTTGACGCTAGTGATGATTCAACCCCATGAGTCACCACTATTCCTTCTTCTGTTGAATCCATAAGTCTGACTCCCAAGCGTGAAAATATGTGCACGTCTTTAGATAACTCCATATTTTCTTCCTCAACATAGGAGGTGCTCCCTATGGATGACCTACTAAAGCATCAACAACCACATTACCCTTACCAGGGTGGAGTAGTTCTAACCACCTTCTTTGTCTGAGGTTGAGCTCCTTCTGGGTGAACACATATTGTAGGCTCTTATAATTAGTGAATATATCAACATGAACGCCGTACAAGTAGTGAAACCATATCTTCAAGGCTAATACCACAACAACCAACTCAATTCATGGTTTGATAGTTCTTCTAATGAACTTTCAACTCTATGGAGGCATAAGCTATAATTTTTTCATTCTGCATAAACACACATCCCAAAACCAACTTTTGATGATATCACAATACACCACAAAACCTTGAGTACTCTCTGATAAGGTCAAAATCGGAGCTATAATCAGCCTCGTTTTCAACTCCTGAAAGCTTTTTTCATAAGCTTCAGACGATATAAACTTGACTGTCTTTTGGGTCAGCTTAGTCAAAGGGAAATGAAATAGATGAAAATCCTTCAACAAATCTTCTATAGTAACCACCCAAACCCGAGAAACTTTGTATATCTGTTGGAGATATGGGTCTAGGCCAACTCTGGATTGCTTCTATCTTTTGGGTATCAACGCTAAACCCAACACCGAAAACTATGTGGCCCGAGAATGCCACGAGATTTAAGCCAAAACTCACATTTTGAGAACTTAGCGTATAACTCCTTATCTTTCAAAGTCTGAAGAACTATCCTGAGGTTACTAGCATGCTCTTCTTCATTCCTTGAAAATATTAGTATATCTATCATCAATGAAAACGATAACAAACATATCTAAATAAGGTTTGAAGGCTCTATTTATAAGATCCATGAATATTACAGATGCATTGGTCAAACCAAACGACATGACCAAAAATTTATAATGCCCATATCTAGTTCTAAAAGCTTGTCTTTCGAATATCACATTCCCTAAGTTTCAACTAATGGTAGCCTGATCTAAGATCAATTTTTGAAAAGAGAGAAACACCTTGAAGCTGGTCGAAAAGATCATCTTATTCTTTCAATAAGAATTTAAAGCGTCGAGTAATAGTCACACAATTCACTTATTATGAGGCATAGTAGATTTTTCATATCATTTTAAATGTATTTTAGAAGGAAAAACACATAAATTTTATATTTGAGTTCACCTCAAATTTGTCATACACGCTTAAATATTATGGAGATTTTGTACACATAATTACTATTGAAATGTAAGTTCAGTACAAACTTGTAATGTACAAAACAAGTCAATTTTATGTTAAAATGAACAATTTCAAACTAACAAAGACAAACAAAAATGAAGCAACTTTATTAAATTACAGAATTATTTGTATTCATCTTTCATACATATGTTCATGAACAAGCTTCTGTTAAGTCATTTAGTTTAACATTGAGATTATTTCCATCATAAATAAAATATACACTTGTTTGTGCATAAATTGGAAGACCACCATTAACATCATAGATATCATCATGTACTTGGAGATGATGGTAGTGTTAATTTTAGTGACAGAATCAAAATTTGGAATACTCAATTTCACTTGAAGTAGAGTACATGTACATGTATTTGAAAGAGTTGCATTCCATACTTATTGTCCTTGACTCATTCCTGATTTTGCTGGGCTAATTTCAATACCAGGATTGAACATGGAACTCTCTATGCCTGAAAATGAAAGAAAACAAGATTTTATATTAGTAATTCATTTCTTGTAAATCTTGGAATTAAGGTGATTTGAAGTCAAAGTGTATGTATATTTGATCGTTCAAGACATCTATTTTTAATCAAGGAACAAAATAAATTTATTTCATTTCATATTTAATAAAATAGTGAACAACATTTTTCATTAGTAATAAATAAAAAGAAGGGTGGATATATATTGTCGAGATTGATTGGAATGTGCAAAATTAAATAGAACTAAAGACAGATTGTATATCAAAACATCTCAAAATGTTTTTAATCGACATATTGATTATTCTGTTACTAAAGTATCAACCAATTACAAAATAGCATAAACCAAAAGTGTGAATTTTATATAGCACAAAGGGGGTGGGGGTGGGTGGTGGGTGGGTGGGTTATGTATCATATCCTAAATGTATGAGATATAGTAAATATCATAAAAATAAATATATTTGTGTCACGACCCAAAACGTGTCGTGAGTGGCACCACACTCATCCTTCTATGTGAGCGAACCAACCAATCTGAACCCCAACATTTCAAACATAATAAATAGAAAACAATGCGGAAGACTTAAAACCCATTTAACATAATCAATAATCAACTTCTAAAACTCAAAACTTATCATTATCCCCAAAATCTGGAAGTCATCATCACAAGAACATCTATCCTCAAATTACTAAATCTAAGAATGTCTAGGAAGCTAAAACAAATACAAGAGATAGTCCATGTCCGAACTTCAAGGACATCAAGACATGAAAGAGAGAGAATCCAGTCCGAGCTAGGAACAATAGCTCACCCTGAAATCTAACGTGGTGAAGACTGGCTAGAGTTGCTGTTGAGTTGAAGACGATGGTACGTTTGTTGTACTCCACAAATAACAAAGAAAGAAATATACAAGTAGGGGTCAGTACAAACACACGTACTGAGTATATATCATTGGCCAACTCAAAATAGAAAACAGTATATATCAGATAATATCATAAAATCAACTACAATACTCAACATGCGGCATTTACAATTACCATAACCCTTGGTCACAACACCAAGCACATCAATGAGGACTCACGCCTCCCCATCATACTCATTTGGAAATTAGGTTCATTAAATTGAGTATATTAACATATTTCAAGATTCATTATCTTTTATTCCTCTTGTGTCGAAACGTGACACCCGATCCCTTAATACTATGTGTCGGTTCGTGACACCTGATCCCCTAATACTATGTGTCGGTTCGTGACACCCGATCCCCTAATACTATGTGTCGGTTTGTAACACCCGATCCCCTAATACTATCTGTCGGTTCGTGACACCCAATCCCCTAATACTATGTATCGGTTCGTGACACCCGATCCCCTAATACTATGTGTCTGTTCGTGATACCCGATCCCCTAATACTATGTGTCGGTTCGTGACACCCGATCCCCTAATACTATGTGTCGATTCGTGACACCCGATCCCTTAATACTATATGTCAGTTCGTGACACCCGATCCATTAACCTCATTCTTTTAGTTCATCAAGCCTTCTTTTATACAAAGGCATCATCATTAACAAAAGGTTTTTAAGATTTAAGATTCAACAGCCTCATCATGCTTATTTCATCACAATTACATAATCATATCATGCAAGCACACAATTAAGCATATAGAAGGGTTTACGATACTACCCAATGCATATCATTCGGTATTAAGAGTTTACTACGGAATAGCATAAAACCATAAACTACCTCCACCGAAGAATTCGTGATCAAGCAATCTACTTTTTCAAACCTTTTCTTTCCTTGCGTTCTCCTCTCCTCTCGATCGTTTCTCTCTTTACTCTCTGTTCTTTCTCTTTTTCTTATTCAAACCCTCTTTCTTTTATCCTAATTAGCATATAATTAAGTATAAAAGATGATAAAATACCTCACTACTTGTTTCAAGGTTCTCTCTTTTAACCCCCAAGTAATTAAATTATTAACATTAAACCACTAACTTTATAATTATAAGCAGGAATAGTCCAAAACGCCCCTTAAAATATTCAACAGAATTTTGACCCAGTCAGGGTCACGCAGCCTGTGACGGCCCGTCGTGCCTGCGACGGTCCGTCCTGCTGAGTCGTCACAGAGTTCAGAGACTGAAATTTTCTGAAGGGCCTGTGACGGTCCGTCGTGCCCACGACGGTCCGTCCTGCCATGTCGTCGCGAAGTTCAGTGAGTTGTTCTCAGTACCCAATTTTTCAGAATTCTAAGTGTTTTGGAATGACACACCTTCGACGGTCCGTCGTGCCCATGACGGTCCATCGTGGGATCCGTCGACTCAGACTATAATTACCAGAAATAAACTCTACTGCCCAAAATGACTAACAGGTCGTTACAATAGATACCAATTTACCCATCATTCGTCCCCGAACGATCAAAAGAAGAAAAACAAGGGCGAAAAGGAGTACCTGAATCTGTAAACAGGTGTGGGTATCTTTCTCGCATATCAGCCTCCTTCTCCCAAGTGGACTCTTCAACTGGTCGATTCTTCCATTGAACTTTGATGGATGCAATCTCCCTTGATCTCAACTCGCGAATTTGTCTATCTAGAATGGCAACAGGCTCCTCCTCATAAGTCAAATTCTCATCAAGCAGAACTGAATCCCATCGAATAATGTAGTTTCCATCCCCATGGTATCTTTTCAACATAGACACATGAAATACCGGATGCACTCCTGATACTCCTGGGGGCAAGGCTAATTCATAAGACACCTCCCCTACTAGCTTAAGTACTTCAAATGGTCCAATATACCTTGGGCTTAGCTTACCTCTTTTTCCAAACCGCATCACCCCTTTCATAGGCGAAACCTTCAGCAAGACTTGCTCACCCTCCATGAACTCCAAGTCTCTAACCTTTCGATCTGCATATTCCTTTTGCCTGCTTTGAGACGCTAAAAGCTTTTCTTGAATAGATTTCACCATCTCTAATGAATCCCTCAAAAGATCAGTACCCCACGGTCTAACCTCAAATGCATCAAACCAACCAATGGGAGACCTACATCTCCTCCCATACAATGCTTCGAAAGGAGCCATATCAATACTTGAGTGATAGCTATTATTGTATGAAAACTCCGCTAAGGGTAAGAAGTTATCCCAATGACCCCCAAATTCTATCACACATGCACGAAGCATATCTTCCAACACCTGAATTGTTTGCTCAGACTGACCATCGGTCTGAGGGTGGAATGTAGTACTAAGGTCCAACCTAGTACCTAATTCAGTATGCAGTGTTCTCCAAAACTTAGAAGTAAATTGTGTACCTCTATCTGATATGATGAAAAGTGGAACTCCATGCAATCGAACAATTTCTGAGATGTAGAGCCTAGCTAACTTCTCTGCATTGTAGGTCACCTTGACCTAGATGAAGTGAGCAGACTTAGTTAATCTGTCCACAATTACCCAAATAGAGTCAAACTTCCCCAATGTCTTTGGAAGACCAACCACGAAGTCCATTGCAATTCTCTCCCACTTCCATTCAGGAATGGGCATTCTCTGAAGTGTTCTTCCAAACCTCTGATGTTCATACTTTACTTGCTGACAATTTGGACATTTGGAAACAAAATCAACAATGTCGCGCTTCATTCTACTCCACCAAAAGTGTTACTTTAGGTCACGGTACATCTTGGTTGCACCAGGATGTATAGAATATCCGAAACTATGAGCCTCTGTAAGAATAGTGTGGATCAAATCATCAACACGGGACACACATACCCTTCCCTTAATTCTAAAAATACCTTCCTCATCCATTATTGCTTCTTTAGCCTCTCCTCGCAACACCATATCCCGAATTCGGCTTAGTTTCTCATCATCAAACTATTTCCCTTGATCTTGTCAAGAAAAGAAGATCTCGCCTCCACACTGGCCAAAAATCCTCCCTTCTCATTTACTTCTAACCTCATAAAGTCGTTAGCCAGAGTCTGAACCTCTCTAGCCAATGGGCGTCTAGAAGCTTGTAAGTGGGCTAAACTACCCATGCTCCCTGCTTTTCTACTTAAGGCGTCTGCCACAACATTAGCCTTTCCTGGTGATACAAGATGGTAACATCATAATCCTTCAGTAGTTCCATCCATCTCCTCTGTCTCAAGTTCAAATCTTTCTGAGTAAAGACATACTGTAAACTACGATGATCTGTATAGACTTCACACTTCACCCCATATAGATAATGTCTCCATTGCTTTAATGCAAACACTACTGCAGCCAACTCCAAATCATGGGTAGGATAATTACGTTCATGCACCTTTAATTGCCTCGAAGCATAAGAAATTACACTCTTCTCTTGCATTAGCACTGCACCCAAACCAGAATAGGATGCATCACAATAAACAATGAAGTTCTTTCCTTCCACTGGCAGGGTGAGAATTGGTGCAGTAGTCAACACAGTCTTGAGTTTCTGAAAGCTTTCTTCACATTCATCCGACCATACAAATAGAACATTCTGCTTAGTCATGTTCGTCAATTGGGAAGCAATAGAAGAAAATCCCTTGACAAATCGACGGTAGTAGCTGGATAAACCAACAAAGCTCCTTATTTCTGACACATTAGTAGGTCTTACCCAATTCTTCACTCCTTCAATCTTGGAAGGATCCACCATCACTCCGTCCTTAGAAACTACGTGCCTCAAAATGGACACTGAATCTAGCCAAAACTCACACTTAGAGAATTTGGCATAAAGCTTTTTCTCCCTCAACATTTCCAATACCATTCTCAAGTGCTCCTCATGTTCTTTCTTGCTCTTCGAGTATACCAGTATGTCATCAATGAATACAATGACAAAGAGATCCAGATATGGCTTGGAAATCCCGTTCATCAAGCTCATGAAAGCAGCAGGGGCATTCGTAAGCCCAAAAGACATTACTAAGAACTCATAATGCCCATATCTGGTCCGAAAAGCAGTCTTGGGCATATCCGTTGCCCGTATGTTAATTTGATGATAACCGGATCTCAAGTCAATCTTAGAGAAGACACAAGCACCTTGTAACTGATCGAACAAGTCACCAATGCGAGGAATGGGATACTTGTTCTTAATAGTTACCTTGTTCAACTGTCTGTAGTCAATGCACATCCGAAAACTCCCATCCTTCTTCTTCACAAACAAAACAAGAGCACCCCAAGGGGATGCACTTGGTCTAATAAAGACTTTGCTTAACAACTCTTGAAGTTGGGCCTTTAATTCTCTTAACTCAGCGGGAGTCATCCTATAAGGGGGTATGGAAATGGGGCGAGTACCCGTCTCCAGATCAATACAAAAGTTGATATCCCTATCCAGTGGCATACCAGGAAGGTCTGCAGGAAACACATCCAGAAACTCACAGACTATTGAAACCGACTCAATCGAAGGTACTTGGGTAGTATCATCCCTGAGGTGTGCTAAGAAATCTAAACAACCCTTTCTAACCATTCTCTTAGCACGAATCAAGGAGATGATATGAACTGGAGTGGAAGTGTAGTCACCATCCCACACTAACGGCTCTGTCCCAGGCTTGGCCAACGTTACAGTTTTAGCATTACAATCTAAGATTGCAAAATTTTGAGAAAGCCAAGTCATACCCAGAATTACATCGAAATCAACCATTTCTAAGATAACCAGGTCTATATGAGTATTGCTCTCCATAAAAGTCACAGGACAAGACCTATACACCTTTTCAACTATCACAAACTCACCCACCGGAGTAGAAACACGAATAGGCATGTCAAGCAATTCACAATGTAAATTAAGACCAGTAGCAAATGAGGAAGATACATATGAAAATGTGGATCCAGGATCAAATAATACAAAATCCATGCAATCACAAACCAAAAGATTACCTGTGATGACAGCATCTGATGTCTCCGCTTCCGATCTCCCAGGGAAAGCATAACAATGGGCCCTATCACTTGTCTGCCTGTTGCCTCTACCAGATTGCGCTGCAGTAGTTCCCATTTGTCCGTCACCCCGGCCGTTTTGGTGACCACCATTACCTCGGCCACCACGTCCTCCCGAAATAACAGCCTTTTCCATGACCACCTCTACCTCTAATTATTGGGGGTCTGTAACTCAGTTTTGGACAATTTCTCCTAATATGTCCAGTCTCTCCATATTCATAACAATCTCTAGATTCAAGCATAGGTCTTTGTGAGAACGATGGGATCTGGGGATAACCTCCAAACTCAGAGAAGTGTTGACCGGTCTGCGGCGGACCCCCAACTACAGTCTGCAGTGAGGACTGAATAGGTCCGGTTGGATAACCTCTTGAACCTTGCCCTCTAGGGTAAAAACCATTAAACTCACTTCCCTTACGAAACCTTTTAGATGTCGATGCCATGGTGAAGTCATCTGGCTTCACTCCCTCCACCTCTATCACGAAGTCTACCACTTCCTGAAAGGATTTCGCTGTAGCCGCTACCTGTAAGGCTGAAATCCACAAATCTGACCTCAACCCCTTCACAAAACGGCGAATCAGCTCATGTGGACTGAAGCAAAGCTGGGTGGCATACCTTGATAATGCACAAAACTTAGCCTCATACGCAGTCACCGACATCTTGCCTTGCTCTAGGCTCAAGAACTCATCTCTCCTCCTATCCCTCAAGGTCCGGGGGATATACTTCTCCATAAATAAGCTAGAGAACGACGCCCAAGTCATAGGTGGTGCCTGTGCGGGTTGACACTCTACATGTGACCGCCACCACATTTTGGCATTTCCCTGAAACTGATAGGTTACAAACTCAACGCCAAATCGTTCCACTATGCCCATTTTATGTAGTAACTCATGACAATCAACCAGAAAATCGTACGCATCCTCGGATTCAGCACCCTTGAAGACTAGAGGTTTCAATTTCATGAACTTACTGAAAAGTTCATGCTGATCGCTTGTCATTATAGGCCCTGTAGTCAAATGAGGAAACGTGCCTATTTCCAATGAGGCATCCATACGGGGAGCCACAGCAGCTGCATGTTGTACTCCCGGAACCTGAGGCGCTGGTGCAGAAAACACTAGAGGTGTCTGGCCCTGATCAGATAACCCACTAAGATAAGCAAGAACCTAATTAATCATTTCTGGGGTAGGTTGGCTGGTAATTCCTCATTCTGCACTTGCTCACTTTCCCCTTCCTCACCCTCTCTTACTACTTCCTCAGTCGGTGGAGGAGTCACCGCCCTAGTACTAGATGGGACAAGTGCTTGTCCTCTTCTTCTAGAGGACTTCCTCCCACGAACTCTACCACGACCCCTTGTCACTGCTCCTCTTCGAGCTACAGCCCCAGTGGCTGGCTCAGACGCACCCTGTCCTGCCGGTGCTGGTGTTGGCGTAGTTGTTGCTCTAGTTCTAACCATCTGCAAAATAGAGTGAAGATGGTCAGATACCAATTTGTATCACCTAGATACCAATTGGATCCAAGTAATAGCACGAAAGAAAGAAAGAATGGAATTTTCCTAAAGTCTTATAGCCTCTCAAAGAAAAGTAAAGGCGTCCCCCTACCGTTCCTCAAGACTCTACTAAACTCGTTCTTGTGTGATAAGACCAACGAACCTAATGCTCTCATACCAAGTTTGTCACGACCCAAAACATGTCGTGAGTGGCACCCACACTCATCCTACTATGTGAGTAAACCAACCAATCTAAACCACAACATTTCAAACATAATAAATAGAAATAAATGCGGAAGACTTAAAACCTATTAACAGAATCAATAATCAACTTCTAAAACTCAAAACTTATCATTATCCCCAAAATCTGGAAGTCATCATCACAAGAACATCTATCCTCAAATTACTAAATCTAAGAATGTCTAGGAAGCTAAACAAATACAAGAGATAGTCCATGTCCGAACTTCAAGGACATCAAGACATGAATGAGAGAGAATCCAGTCTGAGCTAGGAACAATAGCTCACCCTAAAATCTGACGTGGTGAAGGCTGGCTAAAGTTGCTGTTGAGTTGAAGACGACGGTACGTTTGCTGTACTCCACAAATAACAAAGAAAGAAACATACAAGTAGGGGTCAATACAAACACCCGTACTGAGTAGATATCACCGGCCAACTCAAAATAGAAAACAGTATATATCATATAATATCATAAAATCAACTACAATACTCAACATGCGGAATTTACTATTACCATAACCCTTGGTCACAACACCAAGCACATCAATGAGGACTCACGCCTCCCCATCGTACTCATTTGGGAATTAGGTTCATTAAATTGAGTATATTAACATATTTCAAGATTCATTCTCTTTTATTCCTCTTGTGTCGGAACGTGACAGTCTGATCCCCTAATACTATGTGTCGGTTCGTGACACCCGATCCCTTAATACTATGTGTCGGTTCGTGACACACGATCCCCTAATACTATGTGTCGATTCTTGACACCTGATCCCCTAATACTATGTGTCGGTTCGTGACACCTGATCCCCTAATACTATGTGTCGGTTCGTGACACCCGATCCCCCAATACTATGTGTCGATTCGTGACACCCGATCTCCTAATACTATGTGTCGGTTCGTGACACCCGATCCCCTAATACTATGTGTCGGTTTGTGACACCCGATCCCTTAATACTATGTGTCGGTTCGTGACACCCGATCCATTAACCTCATTCTTTTAGTTCATCAAGCCTTCTTTTATACCAAGGCATCATCATTAACAAAGAGGTTTTTAAGATTTAAGATTCAACAGCCTCATCATGCTTATTTCATCACAATTAAATAATCATATCATGCAAGCACACAATTAAGCATATAGAAGGGTTTATGATACTACCCAATACATTTTATTCGCTATTAAGAGTTTACTATAGAATAGCATAAAACCATAACCTACCTCCACCGAAGAATTTGTGATCAAGCAATCTACTTTCCCAAACCTGTGCTTTCCTTGCATTTTCCTCTCCTCTCGATCGTTTCTCGCTTTACTCTCTGTTCTTTCTCTTTTTCTTATTCAAACCCTCTTTCTTTTACCCTAATTAGCATATAATTAAGTATAAAAGATGATAAAATACCCCACTACTTGTTTCAAGGTTCTCTCTTTTAACCCCAAAGTAATTAAATTATTAACATTAAAGCACTAACTTTATAATTATAAGCAGGAGTAGTCCAAAACTCCCCTTAAAATATTCAACATAAATCCGACCCAGTCAGGGTCACGCAGCCTGTGACGGCCCGTCGTGCCTGCGACGGTCCGTCCTGCTGAGTCGTCACAGAGTTCAGAGACTGAAATTCATGTACTTACTTTAATGAGAAAGAATAAAGTCTGAAAATTTGCTTGATTAATCAACAAGAGTTACTTGTAAGAATCTCCAATAATCAAAAACTCATAAAAACAAAGTCTAATAATATGATGTTAAATCTCCCAGAGTCTAACCTCAAAAACGAGGTTTTTCGAACTATTAATAAAAAAATAAAAACCTAATTAAACAAGGATTCTAATTACTGGAAATCGGTCAAAACGCGGCTGGGTCGACGGACCACGCGACGGAACGTCGTCGTCATGACGGACCGTCGTGGGCTCCGTCGCCCCATACTTGGTGCAATTCTTCTGCTGCTTTCTTCATTCCCCTCGACGGCAAGTGTGACGGACCGTCACAGGCACGACGGTCCGTCGAGGGTCTTCGTTACCAAATACTTCAACTCTTGGAATCTGGGTACTAGGATCACTTCTCTGATCTTCGTGACGAATCTGCAGGATGGACCATCATATCCATGACGGACCGTCACAAGCTTCGTAATCCCACACTTGGTCAGACTTCCCCATCTTCCTTCAGCAGCTTCTCTATGCTGCCACCTACGGACCGTCACAAGCACGACGGACCGTCATAAGCTCCGTAGGTGGTCTCTTCTGCATTTTTCGCTCAAAATCTCCGCATTCAGTTTTAGACAGATTTCCTGCAAAACAAAGAAAAACTTATATCAAAATTAGCACAAAAACGCTTTCGGACACAATAAACTTAAGGAAAAGGTATTAATTATACCGTGAAACCACGGTATATCAACACCCTCAACTTAAATTCGTTGTTTGTCCTCAAGAGATGCACTATGACTCACTACACAATCTTTGTACAATAGTATTCATGTTTTATCCTTTGCAATCATTTGGCTATCAATCCCCACTAATCCCATCAAATTTATGCATACTATCACTATTAGGCTTGACTTTTGTGGGATTCGAATATGACACAGACTCACCATGCACTAACACCTATCCTCTTCAATTTCTTACCGAGGTGCTAATAATTCCGGTATTGCAACTAGTGTCCTCACTTTAGAACAAAATCCTCATTTTTCACACAATGATTTCAGTTTGAGTATAAGGATTACATTTCAACACTCGCTCTCAGAACAAAGTCACACTCATTCATACCTATTGCCATAAGCTTGCCCTTATTTTCACTGCCTTAAGTTCGCTATACAACCCTTAGGATCACGATAGGACTTTTTTAGCTCGTAACGTAGGCTCAGAGTCAGGTAGTTTTTATTTAGGTATACTTTAGTGACTTTTTTCCCTCCTTGACATGTCGGCTAAATCTTCCGCTCTATATCAATTTATCTCGCCCAGTTTCTCCTATTCTTTCACCTTGCTGTTTCCCTTCTTTCTTCATCTGTGTAAGTGACTCTTTTCTTTTCTTGTTTGTAATTTTTGAATATTGCCCTCTTTTTTTATTTTTTTAATCAACGAGTTCTTGAGTCACTTTCTTTTGTTCTTTCTCTCTCTTTGTTCTTTCAACCCCACTTTCAAGCGCATTCCTGAAAACAGCCACCCTCAACTCATGGCTTTGCCATGAGTCAAGGTACACAATACCTAAAATCGGGTCAGGGCCATAACGAAGGTTGTTTATACATTAGCCACCCTCAACTTATGCTTTTGGCATAAGCTGAGGTGCACATGTCCAAGGAGGGACCAGGGCCAACATATGGTTCCCAGAAAAGATCAGTTGGGGTGAAAAAGAAAGGTCTAATTTTAAGCTCAAATTATTTGGATCAACGAAGGATAACTTTCATTTGGTTTCTTTTATTTAGGCTAGAAATGGGCTATATTGAATAAGGGCTCATGATCCTTTCCTAATTGTATGTTACAACTTACTTTTAGCAGGACTAACCTGGCAAGTTCTAGCTCAGTATCAGTAGTGGACTATTCAACTTTCCTCACACTCACTTGACATCTCATCACTATACAAGATTATTAGACACCTAGTTCGACTTGAAGGTTTAGGGTAGTGCAATGGTGTAACTCTATTTCATGTTTAGATCCACACAATTATCAGTTACTACGCCTTTTCATGCAACCTTTTCCAGTTTTATCGGGATATCATTTCAGCCATCATGCTTCAGATTTAAACTATGTACAAAAGATATAACGTGCCGGTTCAACAGAAAAAGTAATCAGTCTTTTGGGGAAAAAGAACACAGGCAAGAAAACCCCAAAAGAGGATAGTGAGTTGGGCTACTCAGACTTCACCCTAACACTCACTTTCCATTTACCCCACCCCCAACAAAAAAGCATACAATTGTCCCCAATGCATAAAAAAAATCTAAAGATTAGAGGGGTAGGTGAAGCAAACCTGTGGCGCATAGCGCCGTCGATCAACAAGCTGGTGGGTCTGGTTTCCCAGAACCCATATCCTATGCAATCTGGACACCCTCAGTGATGTCCTCAGCAACAACTGCACCCTCAGTAGTGCCTCCTGCTGTCTCTACAGTGCGGGAGCTAGACGCCCCAGCCGCTATCTGTGATGCTCTGATCTGGTGTGCCTCCGCCTCAGTAAGTGAGGCTCTCCTCGCGGCCTCCATCTCTCGGCGCTCCTTCTTTCTTGCTCGCGCCTCATCCTCTGATCGACCCCTCCGCCTCTTGGCACTCTCTCTCGGGGAAGATGGGGGAATGTCTGGAGTAGAAAACAGAGCCGCCAATACAGTATCCTCAGCAGGCTCGACAGACTCTGACACTCTTGTCGCTAGGATCGTGTCGATGTCTACACGAAGACTGGCGACTGCAGCCTGGAGAGTCGACACATCTACCGGAGGGGCTGGTCAAGCTAATACTCTCAATTCAAAGGCATCGAGGCTCTGGTTAACCTCAGCAATCTTCCGCTGCATCTGCCTCTCCATACGCGCCTCAGACTCAGCAATAGACTTCTGCATCCACGGCTGGATATGATGCAGAAGAGTGGCCATTTGTTCCTCCAGTTTTTGGACTCGGGCAAGCGGGGCCGGTGTCGGTAGAGGGGCTGTGCTGCTACCCGGGATAGACTCGACCGGGGTAGTGTCCGTGGATGCCTGTGTAGCTGTGCGAGCCTGGGCCACCGTATCCGCAAGGTCATCAGATAGTGGTGGCAGCTTTGGAAGGGGCCCTCGATGTGGGGCCAACTCATTGGCCTCGTCTCTGATGAGGCCGACGTCAACGGTACCCGGCGGGGTCCTCAACTGAACTATGTGCCATATGGGCACACCTGCAAAGGGCAAAGATCATGCACGGAAAGGGGTAGGTGGTGGTGACCTTGAATGCCCTCTCGTGCATGACTGCTTGGAGAAGCCATGCATAGTCCACCTCGAAGCCGGCTATTATCGCCGCCATCAGCACTGCTCGATCCCAAGTGACTATGTTATCAGCAGCTTTGGGGGAAAGGCACTGACGCACGAGCAGCCACAAGAACTTGGCAACGAACGTGAGGTTGGCCTTCTTGATAGCCCCCTTCGGCTCGGTGACCCAATCTGCACCCTCTCCGTCGACTGATAAGTGTAGGGCCATCCACCGCTTAGTGGTCTCCCTCAGTACAGGCTCTCGCAGGAACTGTCCATCCTTCACTACCTGCCAGCGGTAGTCAAACTCGGTAGTGATGGGGGTCCGAGTAGCATCTGCACTTTCGCCGTATAGGAACCGGCGGATGGCGGGCAGGGAAATGTCAACCTGCACGCCCCGGACTAGAACCTGCTCCAATGGGGCCTGTTTCGCGGGAGCAGCCCGCCTGTCGATCTGTGATCGGAGAGTCGCTACGTAGGACGCGTAGAACTCTCGGACCATCTCCTCACTGTATCGTCCCAAGGGACGGGCTGTCCACTCTAGGCGATGCCTGGTGAATATGTTGTGGATCTCCGGTATCGAGGGAAGACTCACTGTAAGTACCCACCGCTCCAGGGTGAGTGTTCGAGTCATTACTCCTTTATCGGTCAAGAACTTCGCGTCGGAGTAAACCTGAAACTGGCCTTGAACGCACCACCGGTTTGGCTGGTCAGAGGCTGGGGTGGGGACCGGGGCTGGTGCGCCGAATGTGGAGTCTGAACTGTCAGCCTCATCAGACGAGGCCGACGCTGCAGCAGTGGCGGGTGCGGGAACCTCAGCAGATCCTGAAGCTTCCTCGGACCAGGATGCTCCCAAGGAGACAGACGCTCCTTCCTCGTTTGTGGCCGACCCAGAGGGTGTGCCGGTCAGTGTGCGCTCCTCATCAGACTGGGAGGCAGTGACTACGCCGGACGCCACCATCTTGGGTGTGGCTCTGGGGGCACGTGTAGCACGGGAAGGAGCGGAGGTGCCTGGGGGCATGTATTCAGGGTCCCGCTCATCATCAGACCTGATGATCAAGCATGCAGACGGGGCGACAGACTTAGATCGCCCGCGTGCATAAGTGCGGTCTTGCTTGGGTGCCATAGTCGATAGTACCTGTAAAGGGGCAATGTTAGTATGAGTAGTGGCAATCAAATCAGGCAAGATCATATGACATGAAACTTTAAAAAAAATGTGTTAGTAATATTGAAACTGTACCACACGACGAGACCTATGACGGCTCGTCGTAACTGTGACGGACAGTCATGAGGTCCGTCGTGTTATACTTGGTATATGTATATATAAGGAACCCTGAAAGAGGGGTCGCTGACCATCATAACGGTTAAGCAGGACGGACCGTCGTGGGTATGACGGTCCGTCGTAAGGGTCCGTCGTTGGACACTTAGAAAATGATGGGAGAACCTCAGAAGAGGGTTCTCTGACTATCATGACGGTCGTGCAGGACGGACCATCGTGGGTGTGACGGTCCGCCGTAAGTGTACGTCGTTGGACACTTGGAGAATTTTTGTAAGCCCTTATCATAGGGGTCTCTGACCATCATGACGGTCGTGCAAGACGGATCATCGTGGGTGTGACGGTCCATCGTAAGTGTCCGTCTTTGGATACTTGGAAAATTTTTGGAGACCCTTATCATTGGGGTCTCTGACAATCATGACGGTTATGCAGGACGGACCGTCGTGAAGACAACGGTCCGTCACAGGCATCGTTGGGGAGGGTGCTAGGGCTTATGCGATGGACCCTATGACGGTCCGTCGTGAATACGACGGACCGTCATCGGGGTCTCGTTCTGAATATCAGAGACAGAACTGTAGGTACCCTAAGCAACCCCAATGAACACATATGGTCGTGTAGTGTTGTGGACCTCTATGTGTCTATCCCAACTACCTAGGAAACAATTAATGTGAAATCACCTATGTCTGGGGTTATTATCATGGCAAATTCAAACATTTAGAGCCTAGGTCTAGACATAATCATATCAAGGTAACAAGAGACGACTAGGAACGAAATAATAACTAATAAACAAAAATACAAGAGAAATGAGTACAAATTTGGAGACACATACCTTGAAAATGGAGAAAACACAAGTGGGGAATGATTCAGGTGGCAAGGTAGATACCAAAAACAGCAGCACCGACAAGTAACTGATAGTAATAAGGTTGGGGAGATTGTGGAAGTAATGATCAGTGGGGGAAGTGTGGAAGTAGAAAAGAGAGGGGAGATGAGAGGAAGTGGAAGTAATGGGGTGGAATATGGAGGGATGGGGAGTATAAACTGTCAAATTTTGAAAAAGGGTCCAGCCGGGTCGGGTCGGGTTAATTTCATTAATCGCGCGATGGTACCCCGACGACGGTCCGTCGCACATGCGACGCCCTGTAGTGGTGTCCGTCGTGTGTGCCCTAATTTCAAAAATGACAGAAATACGTACCTGGTGTGACGGTGCATACGACGGTCCGTTTCACAGGCGACGGTTCGTCGTTGTATCCGTCAGTGGCTACTGCGGAGTAGTTTTCTGCAGAATTTCCTGGTGATGTGCCTGCAAATTGAAAACCCATTTATAGAAAAATGCTACCATTATTAAAAAGACGACAAGTATTGGGTTGCCTCCCAACAAGCGCCAGATTTAACGTAGCGGCACGACTAGGGCCACTAGATTACTCAGACTTCATCAAGATGGCATGCCTCTATCACTTTATTCCTCGATGCTTTATGCCCAAAATAGAGTTTTATTCTATCTCTATTCTTCTTAAACCGCACTCCCTCCTTGGCTTTTAACTCAACTGCCCCATGAGGGAATATTTGGGTAATCAAGTAAGGGCCAGTCCATTTGGACTTGAGCCTACCTGGAAGACAAGGCACCCCAGAACTGTCTACAAGTACCAAATCCTCAACCACGAACTCTTGTTTTGCAAATTTTTGTTCAGTCCCCTTCTTCATCTTTTCTTTGTGGGATATGGCAGATACCGATTGGAGCTCACCACTCTGCCTCATGGTCCTACAAATGTTGAAGGTTGCTTCTTCATTATTTAACCGAAATGTCATCTGTCCCTTCTCCATGTCAACTAAGGCTCTACCTGTAGCAAGAAATGGCCTCCCAAGAATAATGGGCACCTCGAAATCGACTTCGCAATCAAGAATCACAAAATCTGCTGGAAAGATGAATGACTCCACTTTTACTAGCACATCATGGAGTATCCCTATGGGCTTTTTCACAGTCCGATCGGCCATCAGTAGCTGCATCGTAGTGGGTTTTGGATCCCCAAACCCAACTTCTTGTAAATTGAGAGGGGCATTAGATTTATGCTTGCCCCCAGATCACATAATGCTTTCGCAAAATGTAATGACCCAACTGTGCAAGGAATAGTGAACGCACCCGGATCTTCTTTCTTTTGTACTAGGGATCTTGTAGCGATAGCACTACAATGTTGCAATCTATCATCATCCTCAAACGTGACCGATCTTTTCTTGGTGACCAGATCTTTCATAAATTTGGCATAACCGGGCATTTGTTCTAGAGCTTCTACCAAAGGGACATTGATAGAGAGCTGCTTCAACATTGTTATGAAGCGCCGGTATTTACCATCCTCAGTCTTTTTCACTAATCTCTGAGGGAAGGGTGGTGGTGGCCTAGGCATGGGGATTACCTTGATAGGTACTTCTGCATCTGTTCCATTACTTTCATCTGTTTCACCACTACCCTTTACCACCTTATCATTATCCTTTCTTACATTTTTCTCAGCAGATGGCATGGGTGGGTCAATGGTTTGCCTACCACCCCGAGTAGTAATTGCCATACAGTGTGCATCATTCTTTGGATTTTGGACAGTGTTGCTAGGAAGAGTGCCCGGTTGCCGTGTGTTCACTGTCGCAGATAATTGGGCCACTTGCAATTCGATCTGTTTAATCGAAATTGCGTGTGTGTCCACTTTTTGCCCAATACTAGCTAACTCACCTCTTAATTCTTTAATGTGCTCATCACTAGCATCGAACCTCCTAATCATTTTGTGCAACATATCCTCAACTCGCGTCATACTATCTCCACCATCCCTAGGAGTAACTTCACGATTTTGAGGAGGAACATAGGGTCCACTCCTGTCGTTTCTATTACCATAGTTACTCCTGTTGAAGTTGTTGTCGCGGTTGTAGTTACCATCTCAGACATAATGACCCTCACGGTTGTAGTTACCATAGTTCTGACCTTGATTACCTTGACCTTGGCGCCAATTATCCTGATTTGAGCCTTGGGCGCTTGGTCGGAAACCCCCCATTTGTTCATTGACTTCATAGGAATCCTCCTCATAGTAACATTCACCGTTAGGGGGTGGTGGTTTAGCCAAGTAGTTGACTGCATTAATCTTTTCTGCACCCCCAGTGACATGTTTTAGTACCAACCCAAGCTCAGTTCTCATCTGAGCCATTTCTTCCCGAATATCATCTGTGGCTGGGTTGTGAGTGGACTGCACTGCGAAGGTGTTTCTCCCTGTATCGGACTTCCTAGTACTCCAAGCTTTGTTGTTACGGGAGATTTTCTCTAATTTCTCAGCAATCTCAGCATAAGGGCATTCTCCATAAGATCCACCTGCTATAGTGTCCAACACCGCTTTATTGTTATCATCTTGTCCCCTATAGAAGTATTCCTTTAGTGACTCATCATCAATACGGTGATTTGGGACACTTCTAAAGAATGAGGTGAATCTATCCCAAGAACTACTAACTGACTCTCCTGGTAGTGCCACAAAGTTATTCACCCTGTCTTTGTGGTTTAATTTTTTAGAGACCGGATAGTAGCGTGCTAAGAAGACATCCCGTAATTGGTTCCAGGTGAAAATAGAGTTGTATGGGAGCTCAGTAAACCACATAGCAGCCTCTCCCGTCAGTGAGAGAGGAAACACTCTGAGACTTATTACATCTAGATCCAAATCAGGCCTCCCCACACAACTCTTACACACTGCCCTTACCTTAGCTATATGGGCATGTGGATCCTCAGAAGGAAGCCCTGAAAACAAACCTCTTGCAGTGAGCATGTGCATCAGACTACTAGTTACCACAAAAGTGTTGCCTGTAGGTAGAGGAGGCAAAACTAGTGGCCCGTCCGAATCTGCTATGTTATCATAGCCTCTGTAGTATGCTTGGGGCCGTGGAGCGGGATTCTGTCCCCTCTGTTGATGTTCACCCGGAGCATCGGGTAACATCTAACCATGAACATCAGCCGGAGCTGGGATGTTCTGGTTTGGATCCTCATCATTTATTCCCAAGTTACGATTCATGTTTCGCAGTGTACGTTCTAGCTCGTGATCGTAGGGGAACAACGGTTCTCTTCCTCTCCGTGTATTTGGCATACAAGGAGGATAATTCTAAATAGGAATCAAAAACAATAAAACAAAGTAAAATCTAGAAAATATCAACTAAACTATAGTAAGAAGTTCAAGTTAATCTAAAAGCTAAATTCCCCGGCAACGGCGTCAAAATTTGATATGCTCAAACTTACTTCTCAAATGAGAAGTAAAGAGGTCGCGTCAAGTAAATAACCCAACTAGTGAGGTTGGGATCTTTCCCACGAGGAAAATAGTCTAGACTTAACTCCAACTTGTAATTACTATTGTTCGGTTGATGACTTTCTTAAAAAGTAAAAGCATAAAAGGGGGGTTTTGTACTTCCTAATAAAATAAAAATAACTAACAAACTTGATAGAGACACTTAACAACTTTTAATGTTGAGTTTTAATCAAGTAATCAAAGTAACTAGGGTTTACGTGTTCCCCACAAGTTAATAACTTGATAATTCTAGCTATAACAATTCTTTCCTAGTATCTTGCATGCAAAGTGATAAGTTATGTATTTCTAAATCCTTGGTCCGCCATCTAGAAAATCTCACACCGCACCTTGGTCCGGCTATGTGTGTTGCTTTCCTAACCCTTATCCTTACCTCATATTAAGCATCATATTCGATATTTGACTCAGTTATTACCTCATACCAATCAATACTAGCCTATTAGATAGTATACACTAAATCTATGTTAATAGTTCTTTTCCTATTATCTACCTCCTTGGTACGGCAAGTAGCATTAAGGAGAGTTCCAACGTTGATCATCCGTTAAAAAGATTTCTAAGAGAAAGAATTATTAATACATGCAAGACACTATTCTAGAATTGTTATTTTAGCTAGGGTTTATCTCATTATTTGCCTATGGTTCCCACAACCCTAGTTATAGAGTTTAGTTCCTCGTAGCCATAAACACAATATTCAAATATATTAAACAAGAATTCATGTACTTACTTTAATGAGAAAGAATAAAGTCTGAAAATTTGCTTGATTAATCAACAAGAGTTACTTGTAAGACTTCCCCATCTTCCTTCAGCAGCTTCTCTATGCTGCCACTTACGGACCGTCACAAGCACGACGGACCGTCATAAGCTCCGTAGGTGGTCTCTTCTGCATTTTTCGCTCAAAATCTCCGCATTCAGTTTTAGACAGATTTCCTGCAAAACAAAGAAAAACTTATATCAAAATTAGCACAAAAAGGCTTTCGGACACAATAAACTTAAGGAAAAGGTATTAATTATACCGTGAAACCACGGTATATCAATCATCACAAGAACATCTACGATCAAATGACTAAACTAAGAGTATTCTAAGAAGCTAAAAATACATAAGAAGCTAGTCCATGCCGGAATTCAAGGCATCAAGACTTGAAGAAGAAGATCCAGTCCAAGCTAGAAGCATTAGCTCACCCTGAATTTCTGATGTAGTAAAACTGGCTTGAATTACTGTTAAGTCGAAGACGACGGCACGTTTGCTGCACTCCACAAATAAACAAGAAGAAAACAATAAAAGTAGGGGTCAGTACAAAACACGGGTACTGAGTAGATATCATCGGCCAACTCAAAATAGAAAACAGTATGTATTAAGCAATATCATAAAATCAACTAATATCCTTAGCATGCAGCATTTACTGTTACCATAACCCTTAGTTACAACACCAAGCACATCAATGAGGACTCACACCTCCTCATCATACTCATTTGGGAATTTAGTTCATTAGATTGGATATATTAACATATTTCAAGATTCATTATCTTTATTCCCCTCGTGTCGGTACGTGACACTCCACTCCTCAATATACTATCCTGGTGTCGGAACGTGACACTCTGATCCTCATTCTATCCTGGTACCGGAACGTGGCACCCGATCCACATTCTATCCTTGTGTCGGAATGTGACACTCCGATCCTCATATACTATCCTGGTACCAGAACGTGGCACCCGATCCATATTCTATCCTGGTGTCGAAATGTGACACCCGATCCATATTATATCGTGGTACCGGAATGTGGCACCCGATCCATATTCTATCCTAGTGTCGGAACGTGACACCCGATCCATATTCTATCCTGGTACCGGAACGTGGCACTCGATCCCCTAATCTCACCACTTTCGTTCATCAAGCCTTCTTTTATACCAAGGCATCATCATTAACAAAGTAGATTAGGGTTTCTTTTCAAGATTTGGGATTCAATAGCTTCATCATGCTTATTTATTCACAATTACATAATCACATCATTCATGCAAGCATACAATTAAGCATATAGAAGGTTTACAATATTACAAACACATATCATTCGCTATTAAGAGTTTACTACGAATAGCATGAAAACCATAACCTACCTCCACCGAAGAATTGAAATCAAGCAAGTTAATCCTCAAAGCTTGGTGCTTTCCTCTTCTCTCGATTGTTTCTCTCTCTTCCTTCTTGTTCTTTCTGTTTTCTTATTCAAACCCTCTTTCTTTTACCCTAATTAGTATATAATTAAGAATAAAAGATGGCAATAATACCCCACTAATTAACTTAAGGTTACGTCTTTTATCCCCCAACTAATTAGACTTATTAACATTAACCCACTAACTTTATAATTAAGGCAAGAATAGTCAAAAACGTCCCTTAAAACTTATCAAGAAATCCGACCCGGACTGGGATTTGCGCAACCTGTGACGGGCCGTCGTGCCTGCGACAGTCCGTCCTGCAGGTCGTCGCAAAGTTCAGAGACCCAAATTTCCACCAAGGGTCTGTGACGGTCCGTCACACCTGTGACGGTCCGTCCTGCCATTTCGTTATGAAGTTCAGAGAATCGATTTTCAGTACCCAATTTTCAATTTTTCTAAGTGTTTTGAAACGAGACCCTGCGACGGTCCGTCGTGCCCTTGATGGTCTGTCGTGGGGTCCGTCGCTTCTGCCAGTTTTTCCAGAATTGAAGTCTGTTGCTCAAAACGACTAAACAGGTCGTTACAATAGATACCAATTTACCCATCGTTCGTCCCCGAACGATCACAAGAAGGAAAACAAGGGAGAAAAGGAGTACCTGAATCTGTAAACAGATGTGGGTATCTTTCTTGCATATCTGCCTCCTTCTCCCAAGTGGCTTCTTCAACCGGTCGATTCTTCCATTGCACCTTGATGGATGCAATCTCTCTTGACCTCAACTTGCAAACTTCTCTATCTAGAATAGCAACAGGCTCCTCCTCATAAGACAAGTTCTCCTCAAGCAAAACTGAATCCCAACGGATAATGTAGTTTCCATCCCCATGGTATCTTTTCAACATCGACACATGGAATACCGGATGTACTCCGGACAGCCCTAGAGGCAAGGCTAACTCATAAGCCACCTCCCCTACTCGCTTAAGTACTTCAAATGGTCCAATGTACGTTGAACTTAGTTTACCCCTTTTACCAAACCGCATCACCCCTTTCATTGGTGCAACTTTCAACAAGACTTGTTCACCCTCCATGAACTCTAAGTCTCTAACCTTTCGATCTGCATATTTTTTTTGTCTACTTTGCGCCGCTAGAAGCTTTTTTTTAATAGACATCACTTTTTCCATCGAATACCTCAAGAGATCAGTACCCCAAGGTCTAACCTCGAACGCATCAAACCAACCAATGGGAGACCTACATCTTCTACCATACAATGCTTCAAATGGAGCCATATCAATGCTTGAGTGATAGCTATTATTGTATTAAAACTCCGCTAAGAGTAGGAAGTTATCCCAATGACCACCAAACTCTATCACACATGCACGAAGCATATCCTCCAACACTTGAATCGTTCGCTCAGACTGACCATTGGTCTGAGGATGGAACGCAGTACTAAGGTCCAACCTAGTACCCAATTTCGCATGCAATGTTTTCCAAAACTTAGAAGTAAACTGCGTACCTCTATCTGATATGATGGATAGTGGAACCCCATGCAATCGAACGATTTCTGAGATATAGATCTTGGCTAACTTCTCGGCATTGTAAGTCACCTTAATTGGAATAAAATGAGCAGATTTAGTTAACCTATCAACAATCACCCAAATGGAGTCATACTTACCCATTGTCCTTGGAAGACCAACCACAAAGTCCATTGCAGTTCTCTCCCATTTCCATTCCGGAATGGGCATTCTCTGAAGTGTTCCTCCGGGACTTTGGTGTTCATACTTTACTTGTTGACAGTTTGGACACTTGGCAATAAAGTCAACAATATCACGCTTCATTCTACTCCACCAAAAGTGTTGCTTTAGGTCACGATACATCTTGATTGCACCCGGGTGTATAGAATACCTTGAACTATGAGCCTCTGTCAGAATAGTGTTGATCAAATCATCGACGCGAGGTACACATACCCTTCCCTTGATTCTCAAAACACCTTCCTCATCGATTTGTGCTTCCTTAGCCTCCCCTCGCAATACCTTATCTTGGATTCTCCTTAGTTTCTCATCATCAAACTATTTTCCCTTAATTTTGTCAAGAAAAGAAGATCTTGACTCCACACAAGCCAACAATCCTCCCTTCTCATTTACTTCTAATCTCATCAAGTCATTAGCTAGAGTCTGAACCTCTCTAGCTAATGGGCGTCTAGAGGCTTGCAAGTGGGCTAGACTTCCCATGCTTCCCGCCTTTCTACTTAAAGCATCCGCTACAACATTCGCCTTCCCCGGATGATACAAAATGGTGATGTCGTAGTCCTTCAGTAGTTCCATCCATCTTCTCTGTCTCAAGTTCAAATCTTTCTGAGTAAAGACATAATGTAGGCTACGATGATCCGTATAGACCTCACACTTCACCCCATATAAATAGTGTCTCGATTGTTTTAATGCAAACACTACCGTAGCCAATTCCAAATCGTGGGTCGGATAGTTACGTTCATGCACCTTTAATTGCCTTGAAGCATAAGCAATCACACTCTTCTCTTGCATTAGTACTGCACCCAAACCAGAATAGGATGCATCACAATAAACAATGAAGTTCTTACCCTCTACTGGCAAGGTAAGGATAGGTGCGGTAGTCAACAAAGTCTTGAGCTTCTGAAAGCTTTCCTCACATTCGTCCGACCATACAAATGAAACATTCTGCTTAGTCAAGTTCGTCAATTGGGAAGCAATAGAAGAGAATCCCTGGACAAATCGACGGTAGTAGCTAGCTAACCCAACAAAGCTCCTTATTTCTGACACATTAGTAGGTCTTACCCAATTCTTCACTGTCTCAATCTTAGAAGGATCCACCATCACTCCATCCTTAGAAACCACGTGCCCCAAGAAGGACACTGCATCTAGACAAAACTCACACTTAGAGAACTTGGAATAAAGCTTTTTCTCCTTCAACATTTCCAATACCATTCTCAAATGCTCTTCATGTTCCTTCTTGCTCTTTGAGTTTACCAATATATCATCAATAAATACGATCACGAGGAGGTCCAAATATGGCTTAAAAATCCCATTCATCAAGATCATGAACGCAGTAGGGGCATTCATAAGACCAAAAGACATCACTACAAATTCATAATGCTCATACCTCGTTCGAAAAGTAGTCTTTGGCACATTCGTTGCCCGTATTTTCAATTGATGATAACCGGATCTCAAGTCAATCTTAGAGAAGACACAAGCACCTTGTAACTGATCGAACAAGTTATCAATGCGGGGAAGAGGATACTTGTTCTTTATGGTTACCTTGTTTAGTTGTCTGTAGTCTATACACATTCGAAAACTCCCATTCTTCTTCTTTACAAACAAAACCGAAGCACCCCAAGGGGATGCACTTGGTCTAATAAAGCCTTTGTTCAATAACTCTTGAAGTTGTGCCTTTAAATCTCTTAACTCTGCGGGAGCCATTCTATAAGGGGGTATAGAAATGGGGCGTGTGCCCGGTTCGAGATCGATACAGAAGTCAATATCCCTATCTGGTGGCATACCAGGAAGATCTGCAGGGAACACATCCAGAAACTCACGGACTACTGAAACCGACTCAATCGAAGGCACTTAAGTAGTGTCATCCTTGAGATGTGCCAAGAAAGCTAAACACCCTTTACTAACCATTTTCTTATCACAAAGAAAGGAGATGATACGCACCGGATTGGAAGTGTAGTCACCCTCCCACACTAACGGATCTGTCCCAGGCTTGGCTAACGTCACCGTTTTAGCATTACAATCCAAGATCGCAAATTGCGGAGAAAGCCAAGTCATACCCAGAATTACATCAAAATCATCCATTTCTAAGATGACCAAATCTACATAAGTGTTGCTCCCCACAAAGTTCAGCAAACAAGACCTATACACCTTTTCAACTACCACAGACTCACCCACCGGAGTAGAAACACGAATAGGCATATCAAGTAATTCACAATGTAAAGTTAGACCATTAGCAAATGAGGAAGATACATAAGAAAATGTGGATCCAGGATCAAACAATACAGAAGCCATGCAATCACAAACCAAAAGATTACCTGTGATGACAGCATCAGATGTCTCCGCTTAAGACCGCCCAGGGAAAGTGTAACAATGGGCCCTATCATTCGTCTGTCCGTTGCCCCTACCTTGTTGTGATGTAGTGGCTCCAGTTTGCCCATCACCTCGGCTGTTTTGGTGACCACATTTCCTCGACCACCACGTCCTCCAGAATAACGGCCTCTGCCATGACCACCTCTACCTCTAACATTTGGAGGTCTGTAACTCTGTTTTGGACAATATCTCTTAATATGTCCAATCTCCCCACATCCATAGCACTCTCTGGGTTCATGCATAGGTCTCTTAGAGAATTGTTGACCGGTCGGAGGTGGACCCCCAACTACAGTCTGTAGTGAAGACTGAATTGGTCGGACTGAGTAACCTCCGGAACCTTGTCCTCTAGAGTAAGAACCATTAAACTCACCTCCCTTTCGAAACCTTTTTGATGTCGATGTCGAGGTGAAGTTATCGGGCTTCACTCCTTCCACCTCTATCATGAAGTCTACCACTTTTGGAAGGATTTTGCTGTAGCCGCTACCTGTAAGGCCGAAATTCGCAACTCTGATCTCAACCCCATCACAAACCAGCGAATTCGCTCTTGTGGACTGAAACACAGTTGGGTGGCATACCGGGATAATGCACGAAACTTAGCCTCATATGCATTGACAGACATCCTACCTTGCTCTAGGCTCAAGAACTCATCCCTTTTCCTATCCCTTAAAGTTCGGGGGATATACTTCTCCATAAACAAGCTAGAGAATGAGGCCCAAGTCATAGGTGGTGCCTCTGTTGGTTGACACTCAATATGTGACCGCCACCACATTTTGGCATTCCCTTGAAACTGATAACTCACGAACTCAACACCAAACCGTTATACCATACCCATCTTGTGTAGTAGCTCATGACAGTCAACCAGAAAATCGTAAGCATCCTCAGATTCCGCACCCTTGAAGACTGGAGGTTTCAATTTCAAGAACTTACTGAAAAGTTCATGCTGATCATTTGTCATTATAGGCCCAGTAATCAGACGTGGAAACGTGCCTATTTCCAATGGAACATCCATGCGGGGAGCCATAGTAGCCGCATGTTGTACCTCCAGAGCCTGAAGTGCTGGTGCAGAAAACAGTGGGGGTGTCTGGCCCTGATAAGATAACCCGCTAAGATAAACCAAAACCTGATTGATCATCTCTGGGGTAGGTTGGGGTGGCAATCCCTCATTCTGCACATGTTCAGTTTCCCCATCCTCCCCTTCTGTTATTACTTCCTCAGTCGGTGAAGGAGTCACTGCCCTAGTATCAGATGGGCTAGGCGCTCGTCCTCTTCCCCTAGAGGACGTCCTCCCACGACCTCTACCACGGCCCCTTGCCGCTGTTCTTTCTCGAGCCACAGCCCCAATGGCTGGCTCAGTTGTTTCTTGTCTGGTCGGTGTTGGTGTTGGCGTAGTTGTTGCTCTAGTTCTAACCATCTGCGAAAGAGAGTGAAGATGGTCAGATACCAATTCGTATCGCCTAGATACCAATTGGATCCAAGTAATAGCACGAAAGAAAGAAAGAATGGAATTTTCCTAAAGTCTTATAGCCTCTCAAAGAAAAGTAAAGGCGTCCCCCTACCGTTCCTTAAGACTCTACTAGACTCGTTCTTGTGTGATGAGACCAACGAACCTAATGCTCTGATACCATGTTTGTCACGACCCAAATCCGGGCCGCGACTGGCACCCACACTTACCCTCCTATGTGAGCAAACCGACTAATCTAAACCTTAACATTTCAAGGTAATATCAACATAAAGTAATGCGGAAGACTTGAACTCATTAATAAAATCAATAACTATTATTATTCCCAAAATCTAGAAGTCATCATCACAAGAACATCTACGATCAAATGACTAAACTAAGAGTATTCTAAGAAGCTAAAAATACATAAGAAGCTAGTCCATGCCGGAATTCAAGGCATCAAGACTTGAAGAAGAAGATCCAGTCCAAGCTAGAAGCATTAGCTCACCCTGAATTTTCGATGTAGTAAGACTGGCTTGAATTACTGTTGAGTCGAAGACGACAGCAAGTTTGCTGCTCTCCACAAATAAACAAGAAGAAAACAATAAAAGTAGGGGTCAGTACAAAACACGGGTACTGAGTAGATATCATCGGCCAACTCAAAATAGAAAACAGTATGTATTAAGCAATATCATAAAATCAACTAATATCCTTTGCATGCAGCATTTACAGTTACAACACCAAGCACATCAATGAGGACTCACACCTCCTCATCATACTCATTTGGGAATTTAGTTCATTAGATTGGATATATTAACATATTTCAAGATTCATTATCTTTATTCCCCTCGTGTCGGTACGTGACACTCCGCTCCTCAATATACTATCCAGGTGTCGGAACGTGACACTTCGATCCTTATTCTATCCTGGTACCGGAACGTGGCACCCGATCCATATTCTATCCTGGTGTCGGAACGTGACACTCCGATCCTCATATACTATCCTGGTACCGGAACGTGGCACCCGATCCATATTCTATCCTGGTGTCGGAACGTGACACCCGATCCATATTCTATCCTGGTACCGGAATGTGGCACCCGATCCATATTCTATCCTGGTGTCGAAACGTGACACCCGATCCATATTCTATCCTGGTACCGGAACGTGGCACCCGATCCCCTAATCTCACCACTTTCGTTCATCAAGCCTTCTTTTATACCAAGGCATCATCATTAACAAAGTAGATTAGGGTTTCTTTTCAAGATTTGGGATTCAATAGCTTCATCATGCTTATTTATTCACAATTACATAATCACATCATTCATGCAAGCATACAATTAAACATATAGAAGGTTTACAATACTACTAACACATATCATTCGCTATTAAGAGTTTACTACGAATAGCATGAAAACCATAACCTACCCCCACCAAAGAATTGAAATCAAGCAAGTTAATCCTCAAAGCTTGGTGCTTTCCTCTTCTCTCGGTCGTTTCTCTCTCTCCTTTCTTGTTCTTTCTATTTTCTTATTCAAACCCTCTTTCTTTTACCCTAATTAGTATATAATTAAGAATAAAATATGGCAATAATACCCCACTAATTAACTTAAGGTTACCTCTTTTATCCCCCAAGTAATTAGACTTATTAACATTAACCCACTAACTTTATAATTAAGGCAAGAATAGTCAAAAACGTCCCTTAAAACGTATCAAGAAATCTGACCCGGACTGGGATTTGCGCAACCTGTGACGGGCCGTCGTGCCTGCGACGGTCCGTCCTGCAGGTCGTCGCAAAGTTCAGAGACCCAAATTTCCACCAAGGGTCTGTGACGGTCCGTCACACCTGTGACAGTCCGTCCTGCCATTTCTTTACGAAGTTCAGAGAGTCGATTTTCTGTACCCAATTTTCAATTTTTCTAAGTGTTTTGAAACGAGACCCTGCGACGGTCCGTCGTGCCCTTGACAGTCCGTCGTGGGGTCCGTCGCTTCTGCCACCTTTTCCAGAATTAAAGTCTGTTGCTCAAAACGACTAAACAGGTCGTTACAAATAGCTTTATCATGCTTATTTTATCACAATTATATAATCACAACATGCGAACACATAATTAAGCATATAGAAGGGTTTACAACACTACCCAATACATATCATTCGCTATTAAGAGTTTACTACGAATAGTATAAAAACCATAACCTACCTCCACCGAAGAATAAAAACCATAACCTACCTCCACCGAAGAATTCGTGATCAAGCAATCTACTTTCCCAAACCTTTGTTGTCCTTGCGTTCTCCTCTTCTCGATCATTTTTCTTTTTACTCTCTGTTCTTTTTCTTTTTCTTATTCCAACCCTTTTGTCTTTTACCCTAATTAGCATATAATTAAGTATAAAAGATGATAAAATAACCCACTAATTAATTTAAGGTTTTCTCCTTTAACCCTCGAGAAATTGGATTATTAATATTCACCCACTAAATTTATAGTTATAAGCAGAATAGTCCAAAACGCCCCTTAAAACAATTAACAGAAATCCGACCCAGCCTGGGATTACGCAGCCTGTGACGGGCCGTCGTGCCTGCGACGGTCCTTCCTGCTGAGTCGTCACAGAGTTCAGAGACTAGATTTTACTGAAGGATCTGTGACGGCCCGTCAAGCCTGTGACGGTCCGTCCTGCCATTCTGTCACGAAGTTCAGAGAGTCGATTTCAGTACCCAAATTTCAGAATTCTAAGTGTTTTGGAACGAAACCCCCTCGACGGTCCGTCGTGCCCATGACGGTCCGTCGTGGGATCCGTCATCTCAGCCGGTTTTTCCAGAAATGAAATCTACTGCTCAAAACGACTAAACAGGTCATTACAATAGATACCAATTTACCCATCGTTCGTCCCCGAACGATCACAAGAAGAAAAATAAGGGCGAAAAGGAGTACCTGAATCTGTAAATAGGTTTTGGTATCTTTCTCGCATATCAGCCTCCTTCTCCCACGTGGACTCTTCAACTGGTCGATTCTTCCATTAAACTTTGATGGATGCAATCTCCCTTGATCTCAACTTACGGATTTCTCTATCTAGAATGGCAACAGGCTCCTCCTCATAAGTCAAATTCTCATCGAGAAGAACCGAATCCCAACGAATGATGTAGTTTCCATCCCCATGGTATCTCTTCAACATAGACACATGAAATACCGGATGCACTCCTTACAGTGCTGGGGGAAAGGGTAATTCATAAGTCACCTCCCCTACTCGCTTAAGTACTTCAAATGGTCCAATATACCTTGGGCTTAGCTTACCTCTTTTTCCAAACCGCATCACCCCTTTCATGGGCGAAACCTTCAGCAAGACTTGCTCACCCTCCATGAACTCCAAGTCTCTAACCTTTCGATTTGCATATTCCTTTTGCCTGCTTTGAGCCGCTAAAAGCTTTTCTTGAATAGATTTCACCTTTTCTAATGAATCCCTCAAAAGATCAGTACCCCAAGGTCTAACCTCAAATGCATCAAACCAACCAATGGGACACCTACATCTTCTCCCATACAATGCCTCGAATGGAGTTATATCAATACTTGAGTGATAGCTATTGTTGTATGAGAACTCTGTTAAGGGTAAGAAGTTGTCCCAATGACCTCCAAATTTTATCACTCATGCACGAAGCATATCCTCCAACACTTGAATTGTTCGCTCAAACTGACCATCGGTCTGAGGGTGAAATGCAGTACTAAGGTCCAACCTAGTGCCTAATTCAGCATGCAATGTTCTCCAAAACTTAGAAGTAAACTGCGTACCTCTATCTGATATGATGGAGAGTGGAACTCCATGCAATCGAACGATTTCTTAGATATAGAGTTTGGCTAACTTCTCTGCATTGTAAGTCACCTTGACCGGAATGAAATGAGCAGACTTAGTTAACCTACCGACAATCACCCAAATGGAGTCATACTTACCCACTGTCTTTGGAAGACCAACCACGAAGTCCATTGCAATTTTCTCCCACTTCCATTCAGGAATGGGTATTCTTTGAAGTGTTCCTCCAGGCCTCTGGTCTTCATACTTTACTTGCTGACAATTTGGACATTTGGCAACAAAATCAACAATGTCGCGCTTCATTCTACTCCACCAAAAGTGTTGCTTTAGGTCACGGTACATCTTGGTGGCACCAGAATGTATAGAATATCCGGAACTATGAGCCTCTATAAGAATAGTGTGGATCAAATCATCAACACGGGGCACACATACCCTTCCCTTAATTCTCAAAACACCTTCCTCATCCATTACTACTTCTTTAGCCTCTCCTCGCAACACTTTATCTCGGATCCGGATCAATTTCTCATCATTAAACTGCTTTCCCTTAATCTTGTCAAGAAAAGAAGATCTTGCCTCCACACAAGCCAACAATCCTCCCTTCTCATTCACTTCTAACCTCATAAAGTCGTTAGCCAGAGTTTGGACCTCTCTAGACAATGGGCGTCTAGAAACTTGTAAGTGAGCTAGACTTCCCATGCTCCCTGCCTTTCTACTTAAGGCGTCTGCCACAACATTAGTCTTTCCTGGGTGATACAAGATGGTAACATCATAATCCTTCAGTAGTTCCATCCATCTTCTCTGTCTCAAATTCAAATCCCTCTGCGTAAAGACATACTGTAGGCTACGATGATCCGTATAGACTTTACACTTGACTCCATATAGATAATGTCTCCATTGCTTTAATGCAAACACTACCGCAGCCAACTCCAAATCATGGGTCGGATAATTACGTTCGTGCACCTTTAATTGCCTCGAAGCATAAGCAATTACATTCTTCTCTTGCATTAGTACTGCACCCAAACCCGAATAGGATGCATCACAATAGACAATGAAATTCTTACCTTCCACTGGCAAGGTAAGGATTGGTGCGGTAGTCAACAAGGTCTTGAGCTTCTAAAAGCTTTCTTCACATTCATCCGACCATACAAATGGAACATTCTGCTTAGTCAAGTTCGTCAATTGGGAAGCAATGGAAGAGAATCCCTTGACAAATCGACGGTAATAGCTAGCTAAACCGAAAAAGCTCCTTATTTCTGACACATTAGTAGGTCTTACCCAATTCTTCACTATCTCAATCTTAGAAGGATCCACCATCAATCCATCCTTAGAAACTACGTGCCCTAAGAAGGACATTGAATCTAGCCAAAATTCACACTTAGAGAATTTGGCATAAAGCTTTTTCTCCCTCAACATTTCCAATACAATTCTCAAGTGCTCCTCATGTTCCTTCTTGCTCTTTGAGTATACCAATATGTCATCAATAAATACGATCACAAAGAGATCTAGATATGGCTTTAAAATCCCATTCATCAAGCTCATGAAAGCAGCAGGGGCATTCGTAAGCCCAAAAGATATTACTAAGAACTCATAATGCCCATACCTGCTTTAAAAAGCAGTCTTGGGCACATCTGTTGCCCGTATTTTCAATTGATGATAACCAGATCTCAAGTCGATTTTGAGAAGGTACAAGCACCTTGTAACTGATCGAACAAATCATCAATGCGAGGAAGAGGATGCTTGTTCTTAATTGTTACCTTATTTAGTTGTCTGTAGTCTATGCACATTCGAAAGCTTCCATCCTTCTTCTTCACAAACAAAACAGGAGCACCCCAAGGAGATGAACTTGGTCTAATGAAGCCTTTGCTCAAAAACTCTTGAAGTTGGGCCTTTAACTCTCTTAACTCCACGGGAGCCATTCTATAAGGAGGTATAGAAATGGGGCAAGTACCCGGTTCAAGATCAATGAAGAAGTCAATATCCCTATCTGGTGGCATACAAGGAAGATCTGCAGGAAACACATCCAGAAACTCACGGACTACCGAAACCGACTCAATTGAAGGTACTTGGGTAGTGTCATCCCTGAGGTGTGCCAAGAAAGCTAAACACCCTTTACTAACCATTCTCTTAGCACAAAGAGAGGAGATGATACGAACTGGATTGGAAGTGTAGTCACCCTCCCACACTAACGGATCTGT